>NC_142759.1:15044648-15719648 GCF_054948205.1 Urtica dioica subsp. dioica
TAAGAGAGTCGTACCGCCTCGAGTTACGGAGGTCTACAAGGAGAATTTCCCGAGCCGACTTACGGGCCCAAATGGGGAAATATCTCATATGTTATAAGTTTATAAGATGGAGCAAAGTATGGGACCTTGCAACCCCATATCTTTGTTTCCAAAGTGTACACTGAAATTGGTACGACTACTCTAGGGGAGCCCCGAATAAAATATGATAAGATTTATGTTAAGAAAGACCATTTCACCATTAGAATGAAAATATTAATAACCGGTTCATGCATTGCATCACTCATCTTGTTTTGTGAGTTTTATATTGTTCTCGCTGAGCGATAGCTCATTTCCACGAAAATTTTACGTATGTGCTGTAGGTAAACAACTTATTGCTAAGTGATGAGTATGGACCAGCGGCATCGATAGCAAAAGGGTCGGGTTATGGTTGCAACTACGTAAGAAAGACTTCCGCTAAGCATAAGATAAATTAGATTTAATATAATTTCTAAAATAAAGTTTTAATATAGATTAAATAGTATGTTATAGTTTTGTATCATTTTATCCCTAGCTTGATTAACAAATTTATTATAATTTATTTTCTATTAAGTTGGTATTAAAATACCAGTTTTCAAGCAAAGGTAAAAATATTTTCAAGTCAAAGATTTACCATGATCAAAGCTTAAAGTTTAGTTTTTATTCATTTATTTGTTATACTTTTGACGAAGTTATTTTGATAAGGACTAGTGTGATTTTATTGCTTTATGGTATTTGAGAATATATGTATTCGAAAAAAATATATATATAATCCGCGAATTTCCAGATTATGATTTTGTAAGAGTATTATATGATAGAAAAAAAAATCTCATATTTTATTATACATAATTTTGATAAGTAAAAGAAGTAAGTAAAGTAAGACGGTCCGAAAAGTCGGGTCGTCACAAAACGCACCAACAGAACAAAGAACTAACGGGAGAAATTCAGCAATTTTTTGTACGTGGGCCGTTACCATTTTTCGGTGATGCTTGTTCCCGGACAACGAGTCGTAGATCATGATAGAACGTTCCCGAATCGTCACAGCTAGAAGAAGCCAATGTGACCTATCTGTGAAGTATACGGGAAGGTAAACTACCCCGACGTCCACCCAGGGAGAAGAATGCTTCAAGGACTTGTTGGTGGCTGTAATGTAGTTATGGATTCGGGACTGGTTTGTCCAATCAAACCTATTCTTTATCTTCACAGTTGAGCCATGATTCGTACCCTTGGATGAAGTAGCTATGAAAGAAACTGTTTATTATTGTGAATGATTCTTTCAACTCACCTGTCATTCTCTTCTTCCTCAGGTAGTACGACACAACATCTACATGCTGCAAAAACAATGAAAAGGTGAGGGATATTAATATAATATAAGATCAATTGTAAAAAAAAAAAACATACAGCAATAGAAATCAACAATAGACATCTATTGTTGACATCTAGATGTCAACAATTGACGTCTATTGTTGACATCTATTGTCAACAGACATCAATCTTATTACATGAAAAGTAAGTAGATAGTAGTAGTCATACCCGATCGCACAACCATTCTTCTTCGCTCCAAAGGGTGTAAAAGAAAGTCTTTGACCTGACTTCTACCTCTGTGAAATCTCATCTCCATGGTAAATGATCTTCCCTTTTCACATACCATAAGCCTTCATCGTCCTTCTTCTTCCTCAAGCCGATCTTAAGCCAAGTCTCCATTACGAGTACGTCCACAAGAGACGTTGAATCAAACTGAGCAATGAGAGGGTTCTTCATCGGGCGATCGATGTTTTTTGTGAACTTCAAGTACGGCCTTGGGATAGGAGTCGGAGTGTATTTCTCCGGAGATCTCGTGATTCGGACAGGTCTTCTCGGTGAATCGTCTATGTTTATCGAAACGATCTCCCATGATTCCCGATTATCCTTGTCCGTTGCAGTGTTGATCTCCTCATCCATATCCCCCAAGGTTTTGCCATCAGGAACTGAGCCAATATAAATCAGTTGGCTGTCGTTGTACAGCTCTCTCTCAAACTGCTCGCAATCCAGTCGTAGAAGGTGCGATCTGGCTTGTGATTCAGTTAGATTTTGGGATGAATCTAATTGACTGTCTTCGATCTCGATCGGTCATGAATTAACAAGAAATAGGAATATCAGTTAACAACAATGTCAACAATTATAGTCAATGATTGCATTTATTGACATAATGTACGTACCATCTATTTCTTTTTCTTTCTCGTTTTCTTTTTTCTTCTTTTTCTTCTCCTTCTTTTTCTTCTTCTTCTTTTTCTTCTCCTTCTTTTTCTCCTTCTTTTTTTTTTCTTCTTCTTCTTCTTTCTTCTTCTTCTTCTTCTTCTTCTTTTTCTCCTTTTTCTTCTTCTTCTTCTTCTTCTTCTTCTTCTTCTTCTTCTTCTTCTTCTTCTTCTTTTCCTCCTCCTTCTTTTTCTTCTTCTTCTTCTTGTTCTTGGTCTTCTTCCTCGTCGTTGTCCTCTGGTTGATTATCTTTAGAAGTCTTGTTGGAAAGCTCCAACAATTGATCATTCACACTCTTGGTGAATTCATGGAAAGTTGTCTCATCTCCATCCGGAATAAGCTCCATTCACCCTTCATGTGGTTGACTGTGTCTTCCACATTTTTCAACCGAGCCTGTGTTGAAAAGATGTTAGAAATGTTATTCATACTTGAAGGAAATCAACAAATAGTGCTATAGATAACAACCGAGCCAGTGTTCAATTGACATACCTCAGAATCTTGGCTCGGCCCTGAATGAGCTGTTATCGACGGATGGGATGTTTGTACCTTCGGCAGTGGCTTGGTCGTCGTGTTCTTCCTCACGATGTACTCCTCGTCGCCCAGGGGTTTGAATTCCAAATCCTCGGATTGGAAATCGATGTGTTGGAATTTGTTGTCAACAACATGTGTCACCGATTTCCACCGACGCATCAGTGGAGATGCCGCCTCTGAAACTTTCTCGCAATACGAGAGAGACGTGAGCACGGGCATTGTTTCAAACGCCCATATCTGTAATGGATATAGAAATGAAGGGAAGTTGATCTTTCCTTTAGAGGCTGACTTCAAGGAGACGTTCTTTATGTACTTCCTGGCACATTCCAAGAAGAACTTCCATACCACGTTACCCCACGAATGGGAGTTAAATTGGTCTAGGTTTTCCGCCAATCTCACGTACGCCCAGTCTGGGATGTTGGTATGCGGTGCGGCAGCGAGAAGAACGTTGATGAGAAAATGGAGAAGCAAGAGCTTCACCCGCTTTGTCGGATTTTGCCAACCCTTGCTCTCTTTGAGCTGCGAGGTTAGGACGCCACGAGTCTTGTCCCGCTTTGTCGGATTTTGCCAACCCTTGCTCTCTTTGCTCTCTTTGTCCCGTTGTTGAAGACGCTCGTGAACAATCCGTCTTCAACAACTTCGGTATAGTTGACAGCTTCGTAGTTGTTGACTATACGAAGACCCGACATCTCCGCGAAATGGTGGATGGTAAAAGCCCGAGGTTCACCCCCGAGCTCAATGAAGAGTGCATCCTCACTCGCGTGCCCTTCATACTGACCGACCCTCATTAACAAGTGGTTGATTATCTTGGACGACCTGTTGATCTTTGGAAGCTTCAGAAACTGGCCGAAGCAAGACTCTTGAAAAAGAGTCGTCTCCTCCGCTGTCATGTCAGCGGCTTCTTCAAATTTATCTAGTGAACCATAAAAACTGAAATTATGGTCCACTATTTCCCTTCGGGGACAAACCTCTCCCATCCTTAAAAACCATTACAAAAAAGAATGAGAAAATCAAAATCAACAATTGATGTCAACCATTGATGGCAATTGTTGACATCTATACATCAACAATTGATACCAGTTGTTGACATATAGATATCAACAATTGTCATCAACTGTTGACATCAAAGTCAACAAACATTGATGTCAACTGTTGATGGCAATTGTTGACATCTATATTCATACCATTTGTCGACGTATAGATGTCAACAATTGACATCAACAGTTGACATCAATGTCAACAATTAGTTCAACAACAACAATATTCATTCAACAACAATAATATTCAATCAAACCATAATAAAACCGAGATAGCCCAATGCAAACCAAGATAACCCAAAACTAGTTAACCAAAACTAAACCGAAATTAAATCAATTTTATCCCAAAATCAATCAAGGTCCCATTAATCAACAACAAATCAACCGAAAACCCCCAAACTAACCTGATTATTGGCGGACTTGAGGGCTTGCTCTTCTTCCTCGACGTCATAGGTGACATGCATGGGCTTCCCCTTCCCACGCCGAGGCTTCTTCGCCGAACTCTTCACCGGTTTGGGTTAAGCTGTTGTTTTTCTTTTCCGGGATGGTTTGGGTGAAGACGGCGGCTCCTCCGGCGCCTTCGTCTTTGTCCGGGGACTCCGTCTAACAATTTCATTTTGTTTTTTCCCATGTTGTTTGGGTGATTGAAAGTCGTTATCGTCGTCCATTTCCGGGACGGTTTAGGGTTATGATTTGGGGGTTGGGTGAGAGAGGGAGATCGCGACAGAGGGAGAACGCGAGAATGAGAGAGAGCGCGAGGATGA
Organism: Urtica dioica subsp. dioica; assembly: GCF_054948205.1. Lineage (NCBI taxonomy): Eukaryota > Viridiplantae > Streptophyta > Magnoliopsida > Rosales > Urticaceae > Urtica > Urtica dioica. The sequence continues at coordinate 15,049,231 of NC_142759.1, forward strand.
GAAAGAGGAAGAGAGAACGTGACAGAGGAGAAGTGGGGATGACGATGGTTAGACGGAAAATGAGGAGAAGTGGACGGTTTTAGGAAGAGAAGAGGGGAGTGACCGTTTGAGGAGAGAGAGAATTTTGAGGAGAAAACGAGGGAGAGATATGAGCGGGAATGAGCGAAAATGATGAGTGAGATGGGATATGAGGAAGAGTTGGTGTGTGTTGTAAGAAAAATTTAAGGGGAGGGTAAAAAGATAGTTGTACATTTGAGTTAGTGGCATTTGTGGTCAAATTATGACTTTAGTGTGAAATTAGAAAAAAGTTAGTGATACGATAGTAGATGTGACATTTTTCCTTATTATTACGTGAGTAGTATTTCGGCTTTACTTGCCTTACTTGAAAGCTTGAAGCTTGAGAGTATTTGCTTTACATTTTCCAATATGTGTCATGTGTATGTATACAATTGTATATATAGAATGAAAAAATGAATAATTTATATAAGTTGACGGGAAGAGACCCACACGCATGCTATATCCCCGTGGGTCGCATTTCATGCACATGGATGAGACACTGTTGTCTACTTCCACGCCAATACTCTTAACTCATCCACACCGCCCAGCCAAACTTTTTCGGTATAGCTATTATTAGGACTAATTTCCTGCTAACTATTTATTAGGAATTTTTTTATATTCATTATATTTTTTTTCCTCATGGGACCTCTATTCATCCATGCCAATAAATCCACTAGCACTTCCAGAAAGATTTAAATCACCGTCTATGGAAGACAATTAGCTGATTCCATCGGTGGGCTATCATGAGTTTGACTTTGAATAATAATCAAACCTTATTCTAACCCCCTTAAAGAAATATATAAACATTAGAGTGCCACGTGGCAAAGAAGCAAGGATATAATTTACTTTACTTTAGATAAGGTTTGTATTATAGTAATAATTAAAGTCAATATGGGGTTCCTTTTTTTGAAAGTATATACTGATATTATATGAGTTTTCTCAACAATATGATCAAAGACTGGGTATTAATTAAGTATTATTACCATAAGATTTCCTAAACCCAATCTTGTATAAAAAGAGATTATCCATTGACTCCAATTGGTGGTGGTCCTCTCAATTTTTTTTTTTTTTAATGATTTATTATATGCTTGTTCGTATGTGCAGAAGAGCACCAAGAGTGTAAATAGTATAGTCATTATAAAATGATCTTATTATATTATGAGTTGTACCTTTGGATGAAAACGGTCAAAAATATTAACAACGAGAGTCAATGGCATCCCATCATACCGCACCACCAAGGGAAAAAGGTGAAAAGGACGAAACAAAAAATTGTTTAGGTTGACAATTTTTAAGAATCACATATATAATGATGATACGAGTAGAATTGTTTGAATTTTGAGGGGCGAATGCTCAAAGTTGGAGTACAAATTTGTGCAGGAGTCAAAGACCGCAGTTGAGGGAGACAATTTTTTTATAAATCATGTAATTTTAGTTAAAAATATAAAATTAATAAACTTTTTAAGGTAAAATAATTTTCAAAAGTTCAAGATGCATTCCCAGGTAAATCCTCATCCTCATACAATATTAATGGGCTGATATCAACCCAAGTCCTAGAAAAAACAGGCAAATAATTTCATTGAGTATAAATGTTCCACTTCCTTTAATAAAAAAAAATGCCTAAAAAAACAGTGAGGACTTTGGCACAAAGCAGACAATATCATAAGAAAGTTGGATTAGGGTTAGGTTGCAGCTCAACAAGGTGGAAGATCGGAGCCCAACAAATAGTATAAGAGCTAAGGTTCAAGAGCACTTGGATAGTGGGCTGCATTTGCGATGTGTGGAAGAAGTCCTCAATGTGATGACATCGCAATTGAAGAGTACCTCTTTTTGACAATTTTGAAGGTCAGGCGGTGTGTCTGGTTGGTGATTAGCGGGGTACAAGATGATTTCGCTGAAAGGAAAGCCACTAGTACGTGTGGTCTTTAGTTTGAGGGGAGGATTGTTGGGATATCAACCCAAGTCCTCAGGCTGCTCAGCAACTATACGCTCAATTTCTTCTATTATGAATCCAAAATGCGGCTTAACTGGTCTGGACTTCACATAGTTAGCAGCAAACAAGTATACTAGAACCATACGCCACAACTCCGCCGTCTTGTTAAACAAAAACTGTTGATCTTCCAATAATTGAACCACTCCAAATCTTTGTCTGTCAACGAGGTACGCTGATGTCGGGATATAGAGTGTCGGTTACTCAACACATTCCATGTTAAACGCCTTGTCAAATGATAACTCGGTGTATGCTTTTAGCGTTAACGAGGGTTCATCTTCCACTAGCACAATATTGTATGGTATGTGTCAGGAGTATCCAAACCTTGTCTTTTGAGGAGAAGACCATGTTAAGATACATGCTGATGCTAAAAAAATATATTTTTGGTTTATCACAATATAAGCCAAACGAAACATAATGTAATGGTCACAACTGAAGCGATCAAGGGAACATTTGTGCAATATTGTGATCTCTTTAATCTTGAGTCAGATTTGGACCAAGCTTTGGCTATTGTTGTTTGCTTCATGAGAATGGATATTATGACTTAGTCAGTCTGCCAATTGAAATAAGCGAGTGTGATTTGATATTCCCCTCTATAACACAAATGACTGATGGGGTTACTGAGAGGACTTTGTTGAGCTCGTCGTCACCTATATTGATAGGTCGCAGGCATCCAGTTGGTCCCGAAGTGCTGAATAGTTCCTTGGACCAAGTGCCTACTTAGGATCACGTTGATCTTGAAGTGCCGGTAAATTCTCCCACTATCAGGGACTTGGCTAGGCAGTTTGAGGCTTTTTCAACTCCATCGATGATTATGCTACATGTTTCTGAGTTGACGGTGGGCGAGAGTTCTATTCCTTAGAGAGAGAAAACCTTCTATAAGCCGCATTGAGGTGACCCCATGAGCTGGGAGGTCGTCAGTTCAAAGCCGAGGAAGTCTAGTTATGGGAATGCGTGGAAGGATGTCCTTGTGGGAGTTACATCCAGTTTATTGGACTTTAACCACAAGTCTCGTTACCCTTGGATCTGTGATGGTCGTCGGATTAAAAAAAATTATGCCAAAATTTCATTTGATTTGCGTGTTGATTGAATTGTTAGTATCGATTCAAATGGTATATATTATAGGCATATCTTGAATAATTCGGGTATGACTACTATTTTCTTAAGCATTATATAATAGTGTGATTATAATCATCACATTCCACCAAAAGTGGCACTACCATCTCCACCAAAAATTAAAGAGTAAATTCACCTCAAGTCAATCCAAGTGAAACATGCAAGTATAAGAAAAGCCCAATTATAATTATAAGGTTTTAATTTATTTTTCTAGAGTGATTTTCGGCTGGTTATTATATAAGTATTAATGTTAAGTTTTTTAAGGTGAAACTGTACTTTTTAATCATTTACATTTTTTTAGGGAAAATAATTTATATTTTAGAATTGGTTTAATCATTGTCAAAGATTAGTTCTTACGTTAGTTAACTCGGCACTATATTGATCTTACGAAATTTTCAGAATGTGTGGTTTACTACAATATAGTTTTTTTTTTTATACATTATTATCAGGGAAGATACTACAATATTATTTTTTAAATAGAGATACTACAATATACTTATTGGATGAGTGGGTGTGGTGGAGGAGGTAACTCGCGTTGAAATGGTGGAGGTGATGACTCGTGTTGCAATCTACGAAGTTGTTGTGAGCTAGAAGGATTTTGATGTTAATATGGTTATTGTGAAAAATATTGTGTTTGATGTGGAGAAGGTGGTGGATATGGTGGTTGTGAAAATTATTGATGTTGTCGTGGAACATTAGGGGCGATCGAGGCAAATTGGGCTAATTGGGAAAATTTAAACTATAGAATATTGAGAGAAATATGCAAATAAAATTTTGATGGTTTAATATTGAGAGAATTTGATGGTTTGAGAGAGATGAATGTTTGAGTTGTGAAGAAAATGTTAAGAAATGAGATGGATATAGGAGAAAGAATAAAATGGTTAAAATTTATTTATTATTATTTTTTTTTTTTTGTAAAATATGAAGTCCCAATGACTAAATAACAGCTATTTATTTTCAGCATTTGATCTTCCAACCGTTGCACATCTAAAAGCTGAGATTAATTAAAAAAAAATTAAAAAAAATAAAGAAATGAGTCAAACCATTGCATAAACAAACGGTACCATTGGTTTTGTGCTCTTCTTCTGCCACTTCCAGTCAGGGCCGACTTAAAAGCATTTGAGGCCTAAAGCAAAATATATATATATATATATATATATATATATATATATATATATATATATATATATAGAAGACCTCCTAATTCAATGTGTTATCCAGTTTAATCATTATTATTTAAATTTTAAATGTTTCAAACTTATTACAGTTTTCCATTTTTGCAAATATAGTTTATTGCACTTTTCAATATATAAGTTTTACTATCCTCATTTTACCATATAAATTTTATATCCGAATAAAAATTAAGCTTCCAACTTTCTCATCACCACCGCCCACCGCTAGAAAAATAAAAAAATAAATCCAACTAAAATATTGTTTTTGACTAGAGAAAAAATGAACTTAACTCAACTAAAATATTGTTTTGCATGTGAATAAAGCATTTCTCTTTTGATGATTGTAAAGATAATAGTAATAATACATAAAATAAATAATAACTTTCCTAAATTGTGGGTCCACTGTTATATTTTATTACGGCCTCTCTAATCTCGCACTCCAAGAAAAATCATATATGTGAAAGTATTGAGTAATTTGTTTTGTCAATTTAGAAAAGAGAAAGTGCCCCATTTGCCACCAATTTCATAAGGGACATAAAACTATGAGTCGAATGAAAGGCAAGCTAATGCAAAACATATGACGTGCGAACAAGCAAACAAGAATGCAGGATGCAGCTATCACCTATAAGTGACTAATGAACGCGCATCCTAGAATACTAGCCGTCCCGCAAGGTTATACACTCCTCACTGCTATAACCTCCGGTCCGACTAGAGACCAGTTTCAGACTTCGAGCAGCAGTCGTCAGCTGATCTAAGTTTTAACACCTGTCTGGGATCCACTAGTGGTACTTTCTTCATCATGACGTCAGCGCCAGTGGTCTCTGGCATAGTGAGCTCGCGAACCGCGACCTTCACCCACTAAGCCCCGGTGTGCTCAAGGCAGCTTCTGGTGAGTTTTCCAGCTAGCAATGAGCTCGCGATGCGCGACCTTCACCCATTGCTTCGAGTACTCGGCGCACGGACCGGCATGGCCCGCTAAGCACAAGTCGTGGACTTGTGAGTACCACCGACACGAGTTTTAAAGTTTGGGTACTCTGCAACTGGCAGCGTACACATTAAACTTATATACGGAAGAGCGTAACGGGATAAACCCCGAAAGAAATTATTGTTTCCCTTTGAAGCTCGTTAAGTGTTTTAAGTTGAAAGCTCGAAATGTGACTTCCGAACTCTCTACTCTCGATCGAATTTAAGAGTCTATCGCTCTTCCGTCCTCTCGATTCTAACCTACTTCCTAGAGTTAGAAGAGAAGTCTAACTATACACAAAACAAACGTGGCTGGTTCAAGTTAGCGTTTGAACCTAACGGGCGAACCCGAGCTAAGTTTTCAAGCAAGAGTGGCCGAAGCCTTAACTTTTGAGTTTATTCATTTTAGGCTTTTACCTACTCTTGTTTACTAGCAAGCAAATGCACAAACAAACAGGCTTATACCCTTGGTAAGTAGTTGACTTATGTCTCATCACTTGCCTGGAATTGTTCGACAGAAAGCTTGACGATTCCCGAAGATGTCTTGCTTCACACGTTCTTCGAGACACTTGGCACTTGTCGAAACGTCGGAAGAACTAGCATCCGGAGTTGAACATCCGTTAGTTATTGGATTCGAGTTTACTTAAAGAGGATAGGGTTCGTTGTCGGGATTAGAGTTGGTTCGGAATTCGGAAATTTAATTTATTATTCCCCGGTTTTTCGGAAGTTTATTCAAGACTCACGTATTCTCGTATCGAGAGTGATACAAAATAATGTTCAACGAGTAATCACGAGTCTTAAATAAATTAAATAATCCGAAATTAAAATAACCGAGAATTCCAAACGAATAATTAAATTAAATTCATAAACATCATTAAATAAATAATTATAAATTATTTATTTAAATACTGAAAGTACATATCGAAGAGTATTTAAACTCTATAAGCGATTTAAAACTCACGAGTTAATCGAGCTATATTTCGATAACTCTCTCACTTGATATCTTCAGAAACTGATCTTGTCGCTCTTGAGAACTTTCTCACTTTCCACCAAAAGACTAATTTTTCCCAAAATGCCACCATCTATGTCCACAATGTTGAAATCTATTTTTGCCCTTCACTATGAGATGTCAACATTGTTGACATAGATGGTGGCATTTTGGGAAAAATTAGTCTTTTGGTGGAAAGTGAGAAAATGTTATGAAATTGATGGCAAATGGGACAATTTCTCTTTAGAAAATGAGCCTTTTTTTTAAGAGGGCCTAAAGCAAAGGCTTTAGAACCCTTGTAGTTAAGCCGGGCCTGCTTCCAGTGACACGGAAATCATAATTTTCATTCGGAAAAATTATCAAACGGTAATGGAACTACCGCTAACTTCCACTTCCAACGCCCAAGATGACATGGGATCGGAATATCGCAACGAGTATTCCTTTCTTTTCTTTATATATACTAGTCTTCTTCCGCCATATGTAGTTACTATTATATAAGAATTACGTTTTACTTAGAAAATATTATAAAAAAAACTTAGTATTAGGTGAGAGAAAATTGAATTATTTTAAATATCTTATTTGAATGAACAAAATTAAATCAGTAATAATTTGGTATCTAAAATTCAATCGATATTAAGGAAAATAGGTAGCGACAAATTTATCAATTACAATTATGCTTTTTTTTTTTTTTTTTTTACAAATAGAAAAATGAAAATGATAAAAAAACATATAAAATGCTCTAAAATGAGAAAAGTAAATTTTTTGTTAGAAACTTTAAAATACTATATTGATAAATTTGCTTTAACAGATTATCACCTTATGAGTTTTTTTTAATAAACTTATAGTCTTTAGTAATAAAAATGCGATACATTTTAAAAAAAACATAACTCATAAATATAATTATCGTATGATGTATTGTAAATCAATCATTTAATAATAAAATGATACATACCAAAACTATATGTGATAGAGCAGAGGATATTGAATTATAAATCAAGCTGCTGTAATAATTTTTGTATTTATGAATCATAATTTATTCAATTAGTTAAATATTAATTTTAGTCTATAGTAATTAATCCGAAATTTAGTTTTTCAAAATTTCAGTGTGCATTTATAAAATATTTAATCTAATATCTAAATAAATGTGTGGCACCTGGCATTCATTCATATATAATATGGATAGTAAAGGTAGAAAAAAAATCCCATATAAATATGGCACGTGTCACTTCCAAAGAGCTTCCAATCTATGTACTAAGTATATACATCTTTTTAATTCTGGTAAAAAAAAAGTACATCTTTTTAATATTATATTTAGAAATTGATTGTAAGAAAATAATTTTTCGCCCTCTTATGAATTTTTATCTTTTTCTATAGAGAAACACTTACAAAATAGGTGGATGTTGCAAGGGTTGTATATACATTTTTCGCACTATTTATTCTCTTATGGCTTTTTTTTTTTTTTTTTTTTTTAATAAATCTGTTTTAAATGTAAGAGAAATAGCTCAGAATGTGACGCGTGTCACTTTTACGATCCAAGTTACGCTCTTTTTTTTTTTTGAGGGAGGGCTTTATAAGTAGCCAATGATACAAGATCGGATATTTACAAATATGGGGGTTTTTTTTTTTTGAGGGAGGGCTTTATAAGTAGCCAATGATACAAGATCGGATATTTACAAATATGGGGGTTGGACAAATATAAATATCTATTACGCTCTTTTATAGTAAGGTATAGATATATAGCTTCCAGACGGATTAATACTTTACACTTCCGTAGCTAATTCTATTAATATATTTAATAAAATAATAGTAGTTATGTTTCTACACTATAAAGCATATTATACTTTTTTTTCGAGTAAAGCATATTATACTTTTTTTTTTTTCAAGTAAAGCATATTATACTTATCTACAATTTATATGGTCTAAGAGTTACAAGAACAAAATTATGGACACAAAATCAAATTAAGATCACAGGTGGAGAATATGTGAGAGAATCATTACTAAATGCTCGAAAGTAGTGGAATAATACATATGGAAACAAAAAAAGTATGTGCTCAATGCAAATGTGCTTTTCGCATCCTATTTGGTCACTTTTCTTTTCTTTTTTTTATTATTTTTTTTAATTTATAATGTAGCTAGTAGAGAATTGTGCGGAGTCACATAATCTAATGATTCACTGTGTCTGTGAGGATCCAAAAAATTGAAAATTCTTCTTATGAATTGATCAGCATGTACCAAACTGAACCAAATGAATCATATTCCCTCGCTCTAATTGAGTTTGTTTAGGCTTGGCTTATAGATAAGATAAAAGAAAGAAACAAATTAATAGCATATGCCATATATTTTAAAAAAAAAAAAATTAATGCGCCACTATGGTTGTGTGTAAGAAACTTTGATGAAAGAAACCGAGGTATTTCACATTTTTAGTATAGTGCTTCTTAGACCAAATCACCAGAATCTCATTAATTATATATACAATTAATCGTCTTTTATGATTCGTTCACTTGTTATTCTTCTTGTCTTCCACAACTTTTCTGTTGACCTATCAATCTTTCTAGTTTTTTTATTTTTTTAAAAAATTGATTTCCTAATCATTGTTTCTTCTCAGGCTATCAAAGATGTTCGTGGATATTTTTCAAGTATATATCAAAAGGAGTTAGACTCTAAATTTAGCATAGTTAAAGTGAATATATTTTCAAGAAGGGTAATTTATAAATTTTCAAAGAGAAAAATAAAATTGAATAAAAATGTATTAAAAATTGAGGGGGACATAGTCTCAGCTGAGTCTTGATTGACTCTGTTCGTGCGTATACGGACAAGATATGTAGCAATAATAGCACTCACTAAATACATTTCATCTCTCTGTAAATATTAATATTTGAAGACATCTCTAAAATAAAGATTTTTTTTTTTCTCTTCGAGTTAATAGCCTGATTAGCAATCTGAATCTTATATTATTATTGAAAGCTTATGTTATTTTTCTTCTAATAAAGATCAAAGCTAATAGTTACAAAATATATGCATATAATGTAACGAGATGATGAGAAGAGAATATTTTCAAGAACTTATTGTGTCTTTTTTTCATCCCTTATTAGCTGCGAGGATAATAAAAAAAAAAACTTACGAATGCAAGGCCATGCATGTCGCGTTTAGGCACATATGGTTCGATTTGACGTCATTGTCCATACAAAGAGCCTCATTCCTTTGGCCCACATATCCTATCACCAACATGATCATACGGCTTAAATAGATCCAAAGATCAAGTCAATATTATTTTGATATGCTCGTAAGTATAACGTAAAAAAATGTATACATTCTTCAGTTGAACGTTCTATGCCTCATTTTATGTTTGTCGTTAAACAATGTCATTTTTAATATTAAATCATACGTAATATTAGGATAATTCAAACATGAACCTTAAAACCTATAATTCTAAGGATAAGAACAATTAATTTTATTTTTCTTCGAGCAAAAGATTAATGTTGTCATTTTTCAATAGTAAAAAATTTCAATACGTTTTTAAAAAAAAAAAATTAGTACAAAAGTAATTTAAAGAGAACAAAGCGAATTGCAAAAATATCAGGTGACGAGGTGAAATTAAATAAAAAAAATAATTGAGGGCTGAGCCGTAGTATCAACGGATCTAATTCATAAGAAAAACCAATCATGTGGGGGCACAAAAAGAATTTCGAAAAAATCAAGTGGAGATGAAATGGGCCGTGAAGAAAATACATCAACAAAACCAATAAGTCAGATTGTGTTGTTGAAGGAAACAACAACTAACAAGAAACAATAAAACTGGCCCGCCACGATTAATGAAGTTTTAGTTTCGAATATGGATAATCAATTGTAAATACTCTTTGAATTTGTCACAATATTATGTAGCACAGTAGGGCAATGTCCTAGAAGGTTCAGGACAAAGCAATAACTCGCATGTTTGTTTGTTTGTTTGTTTTTTTTTTTTTTTTTTTTTTTTTTTTCAAGGGCAATTTTGTTAACAATGAGGATTGAACCCACAGTTTCTATTTTAGAGGTGGTTTGAAATTATTAATTAGGTTATGATATGTACCACTTGTTACTCCTTAGACATTAAAATTATATAAATTCTTGTTATTTGTTTTTTTTTTTAATAATCAGCTAAAATTATAAACATTAAACGAAAGTGAATTTTGCAAACCCAAGAATATAAGTTTTTTTTTTTTTACTGTTAATAATCATTTTCCTCATAAAAAACTACAAACGTAAGTAGCTATTATGTAAGTGGTAGCTGCGTATACCAAATCTAGGAGGGATGAGTATTGCAAACATAAGAAGAAAATTTTCCTATTTGGATGGAATGGACGTCCACTTTTAGCTTTGTGTAAATTCCGAAATTTGTAGAATGGAATAGTCTGTCCAAGTGCTAGATAAATTGCGCACTTTGCTATATGTTTTAGAGAAAATGGCGACAAAAATATTTAATGTTTACGATTTGTACCACTTAGATACTTATTGTTTAAAAGTTGTAAGATAAATATTAATGTCAATTTTTTATCTCTCTGTCACTACTAGACTGTTGACTTTGGATGTCAATGATACGTGTCATCATCTGATAATTTTAATTAAATTAAAAAATAAAATGAAATTTTATTAGATTTAAATTTTAAAAATTAAAAACCTCTCTCTCTCTCTCTCTCTCTCTCTCTCTCTCTCTCTCTCTCTCTCTCTCTCTCTATATGTGAACATATGCAACTATTTATATTGAACAGGACTAATCATCACTAATTACTTGGGTTTGCAAAATATCATTTTTTAATTCAACCCAAAGCAAGTCGTCGACCTTCGCCGCGAGGGGGTTTCCGTTGACTGAGGTAAGGGCAACGAAAAGGAGATCGCGTGCGGGCAAAGGGGATGACGCGGAGGAGCTCGTCGGTGGCACGATTTTATTTTTTTATTTGCATGTATGTATAAATATGTAATTTTGCATATGTGTGTATATGTTATGAGAGAGAGGGAGAGAGCGCTATATTTATTTTGTTTTGCGAAAACTAAATGAGGTGTGTGGTCTATGTTTCAAGACTAAATTTTGGACATTTGAATTTCATAGAATTCCATCCAGTTTTATTTGAATTCTAGTTCCAAATAGCCTGAAATATTATGCTCCGAATAATATATTCCGACCAAACGAAACATTCCATTTGCGATTAATTTCAATGATGTTTAAATATCAAAATAAAAACTTAAAATATAGTTTAATATGTGAAGATAAAAAAAAAAAAAAAAAATCCGGTCAAACTTCAATTCTGTTTAACGCTATTGGTAAGTAGTAACAAAAGAATAACGATTTTGTAATGATCGAACAACATATAAGGTAAAAGTTAAAATATAGAGTGGTCTCACAAAAAATGAGCCGGGTCACTTGAACAACTCGATTGATGGGCTAACATTGTCAACAGCAAGTCAGCTGATAAGTGCATTATTTGTTTTTATTTCACAATTATTTTTCACTATTTATTGCGTTTGTGATAATATTTTCATAACATATTTGTTTCATGCAGTTTAGGCCCAGCAGCATGATTAAAGAGGAAAAATAATGGGCTTAGGCCCAAGTGTCCGCATGTGAGATCAAGAATCAGAGAAAGAAGGAAACCTGTTTTCTATAAATATCTCACGCGCAAACTTTGAAGGGGCATGTATATATTAGTTTTTGTTCAATAGGTTTAGGGGATTTTTCATTCGTCACCTTATTGTTTTCCTTTCTGTTCATTAGTTTTCAATAATGGCAGTCAGACTCATTACTTTTATTCTTCAACGACATTAGTTGTTTTCGTAGTTTTGTGTATTTTAATTTTTAAGTATGTCTAGCAAATTCTTTTAAATCGTTAAAGGAAAATTTCAATCCCAAAACATAAATTGTAAGATTTTAGTGTAGGTTTTGCTGTTAAATACCATATTGAAGTCATTATTTCTTTTCCAATTGTTAACCGTTCTTGAATTGTTTTAACTCTGTTTAAATTGATCACCTAGATAGAAATATTACCGTTCATTGTCATACTTGTAATTTTAATCTGTAATTATTAAGATTGTTAGTAATTAGTCGTGCGACTAAGTTACGGGTTTTGCGAGGATCTTGTGCACATAGTGAAAATGATAACCGAAATTGATTGAATCGCGCGTGTTGAATTTATATAGTTCCGTTCGTCTCGCTTTTGAAATTCATTGTTGTTGTTAGATTAAATCTAGTTCACTAGGTTCTTTAGTAATTATGACTTTATATCGGCGCAACGTCATGACCGCACATATCAATTTTATGTGGAAGTTGATTTTATACGAGTTATGCGAGCATTGTCGAACCAATATTGAATAGAGTTGTTGCGGAAGAGAAGGAAGCCTTAACCATGTCTTTTTGCCATTTGATTTTCATACTTAACTTTACAATTCTCAAAAACCCCGATTCTTTTCTTTTATTTTCCTCAAATAATTAATCATTTCATTAATTAGGTTCTTGTGGGTCTGGCCCTTGCTTATCACTATACTCTAGTTTTTAGAAAGAAAATTATTTTTAGCGCAAAACGACACACATCACCAGCCCATACTGGCCCATTATCAAAATCTATTGGCCCAATCTAACTCAATAGACACGGAGGATTTTCAAGAATTCGGAGAGAGAGAGAGAGAGAGAGAGAGAGAGAGAGAGAGAGAGAGATTGGAGAACATGGGACTAGAACTCAAGATGAGGAAAACTGAGCAAGGTCAAACTCATAGGTAATCCTCCGATACGTCTTCATTGCTTTCCAAATTACTATATTTTTTTTCGTTGGACCATCTCTGGCTAATTATTACTATTATTTTTTATTTTTTGAGAAATAACCAAAGCCCTTCCCTTTTAGGCTCATTTAGTTTTGAAGGAAGTATTTGTACTATTGCAGATCTGAAAAAGTGTATTAACTGTTTTCTTGATGTCTGTCAGTGATGTTAAATCAAGTTATGCAACGCTAGACAATTTACCTGATTAATATGACAATAAAAATAGTAAATCAAGAGATAGAGAATTAGTAACACAGTTTGACCAATCGTGCCTACTTCTTGAGGGATGATACTCTCAGTGGAAAAAAAAACTTTATTAACTGGTAGAATAAGTACAATGGCAGAAAATTCATGAATGATCACCTTTTAGATTTCCTATACTTCAAAATTACGCATGTGAATTCTAACTCAGGCTCCCTCTGTGTTTGAGCTCTCCTAACTTTCCACTCAACTCACTCACCAAGTGCTTGAATAATGCTTATAACAGTGCATGAGTTACAACATCACATATACAAAAAAAAAAAAAAAAAAAAAAAAAAAAAAAAAAACTAAATTTGTCTATTGCTCGAACAACGACAATCAATAATAAAGAACATAGTTACATGACACAAAGGACAATGTGTTTTTGACTCGACAACTCTCACGAAAACTCTAAGTGTGTAGCCATACCCAAGGGGGAAAATATTCATTTTTTATATGAGACAATACTCAGCGAGAATGTCTTGTTAGGGTTTCCCAATGCAATCACTAACTCTCATTGGATGATCAGAAAAGCATAAACAGATCCGACAAAAAGAACTTTGCAAACAGTCCATGTCACTGATCCTGATGCACAACTTTGCTAGCACATGTCACAGCATACATGTTCCAACAAAGTAGAGAAGATCCGTTTTTTTCAAATAACAAAAACAACAAATCCATAGTAACAACAATATCTAACTCTGCAATTTGTACTTACTATTGCACATTATGTAGATACTACTCTCTTAGATGTTCTCTGCAATTTTTTTCGTTCAAAGTCTTCTCTTGAATGATTATAATAACACTTTATCACACTCTCCGGTGTCAGGAGTGTTGGCAAGAGGATAGACCGCTGATGAATGTACATGTAAACATAAACATGGATGTGAAGTTGAGGATTGAAGATAACAAGACTTTGGTGATAACTCAGGCTCAATAGGGCAATTGCTGTGTGAATTATAGGATCTTCGATTCCCCTGTTGGGAATTACTTTGTCCCTCTCATTCCAAAAAGGAATGACCTCTCATTCAAATAACTTCTCTTCTTTTCATTCCCATGCTTTATGTATACTCTAATGTTGTGGACCGAGTTAAACTCATGTTGAAAAAAGTGTGTGAGCTTATATCAGTATATAAAGTGATGAGTTTTTTTTTCGTTATTTATTAGCAATTGATTTTTGAGATAGAAACGTCCTGATGATCAACATTGTATCATAGCCGAACAAATCAATAAGGGTGATTGATTTAATTCTTTGAGATTCCAACTAAGATGACAAGTCATTCTTCGTTAAGGAATTTTATGTTGAAACGTTGAAAAGAGAATGTGAACCAGCAAGAGTTCTTAAGATCGTGTTTACTTGTCTCATTGTTAGTAAGATAGTTTTGAAAAAGTAACCTATGATCATTAAGTATCCAATAGAGTGGTAGTTTTTTTAACCAAGTTTTTCTGAGTTCTTGTAGTATATCCATATATCTTAGAAAACCAAGATTTGTTTCCATATTTCGGCCTATCACATGCTCAGTTATGAAAGTATAGGCCTTCAAATGTTCTGCGCAATTAAGACCTAGTAATGAACTTCATTTGTGGTTCCCCACAAAAAGCCCATTAAAATATGATGAATATCATTGCTATTATTTTTGAGAGCTTAAAAAGCTTATACCATACGTGGAATCGATCGTGGGATGACTTTGATCATGATATATAGTATAACATATAAGAAGAGAAGGTGCCGGAAGGGCATCACCAAATACATAAAATTTCTACAAAGCTATCGATGTTGGACACTCACATTTGTTACCTTCTTTAAATTATTATTAACTCACCCACAAATATATTTTTTAGTATATATAATAATGCGACATAATAAGCAAGGGCTTAGTTTAAGAGATAAGACCTCTTACATGTGAAGTGATCTATTAAGCAAGGGCGAGGGTTCAATCCTTACGAAACATAAAAATTCTTTCTTATTGCATCTTAAAATATAGAACAATATTACGAACTAGCCAATCTCAAACATTGATATTGCAAAGTAGCTAACGTGTCAAGATTTTAAGAAAATAGCTAATTTTAATTGTTGTGGCAATTAATTCAAAACTTGCATTGCAATCTTGCCCTCTTGTTATCTGAATCAATTTCTTTTGTTTAAATTGATTAAGTATTTGGAGTAGTTAATTGTGCTCCACATTTATCTCACTTTTTATATATATCTTTTTCCATATATATACATATGTATGCAGGTCTATTACATACGTAATCTGAGTGCTATAACAGATTCTTTTGATATGTAATTTGTTATTAATGCATATATTGAGCTTTTAGTATATGCATTGGTGGATGAACAGAAACGCAAAAAAAAAAAAGGAGGAAAAACCATGAAGCGATTCTCATCTTCAGCGAATATGATCCGTTTCCTTGTTCGGTTGAGGAAGATCTGAAGATGAAGAAAGTCAAGACACGCACAAATCCCTAACCTCGATCTTCCTCACCGCCGCGACCAAAACCTCACCAAAATTCCCTGACGCCGATCTCACGAACAACTCCATGGTCTCAATCGGGCTCACTATCTGGCTCGACGAGGGGTTTGGTGATTAGCTTACCGGATCATGCCGGTGCCTCAAAACCCTTGACTTTAATGAACCTGATTTAGACTGATCGTCTTTATACAGTCGATGAGGCTACAGATCTCTTGGTTCGAATTCAAAATCAAGAGGTTGTTTCGCTGCTATTTTTTCATTCTTGAATTTACGTGTTTATTTGTGATAAGTTCTATATAAATTTTTGTAAGGTCGTTATTTTTGTGCTTATTTGCAGTATTTTGTGTTTATTTGCTGGTAAATTGTGTTATCTTGGTATTTATGCGTTTACAAATTTTTTTTTCTAGTTTTTTTTTTTCGTTACTACGCGTTAATTATTGTTAATTTTGGTATATTTGTGTTAAAAATATAAAAAATGCCTGAGCGATAAAAGAGAGGTGAGCGAGAAAATGGGAATTGGTGATCTATAAAGGGATTTTATTGAAACTTTTCACAGTGTCCTTGGTATAATCAAGTCCAAAATATTACTTCTTTCTACATGAGATTTTGTGAGAGTGACCAAAACCTCTTGAATTGCCCAACGGTACAAATGAGTTTTGTCTTCTTCCCTGTGTAGACCTCCCACTTCCGCCAAGTGTTGGAAGTCAGACCTGTTAGCAATATTACAAATAATATTGATAGAAGAGTAAAGACAACGCAAGGAAAATAAAATGTAGAACATAAACCGAAAATGAAAAGAAAAGAAAGTTGGCAAGGAAAATGTCGAGGCCAGTTTGACGGTTTCCTTGAAGCTTTTTATCGCCCTTCCACGGGTACTGGATTTCGTGAGCGAAAGCCTCCCAGGATACAACGACTATTAAGACGAGCAATGCACCACAAGACTCGGCTTCGGCGAACTAGAACCTGAACATCAGAACTACCACCAGACTGCAAACAAAGAAAACAATTTCGAAGAGAAGGAGAGAGGATTCGTTTTTTGGTATGTTCAGAATGAGAGAACTGAAGGCTTTTTATAGCTGAGCATGGCTGGGTAGGTTACGAAATTGAACCACCCAAAACGTTAAGCCATAAACGCCATTTAATTCATTAATGCTCACTAACTCAGCGGGTTATGAACGTTAAACAGCTCATTCACCATGCATAACGTCATATCAACTTAATCAAGTAATTCCCACCATAACACAAAAGTTATTTATGGAATTAAAACATTTCGGAAGTGAATTTTACAATAAAAAGATAAGGAATGGCCCGCCGAGCCTGGCCCGACCTGGCTCGGCTCGGCAGTGGCGCGTGCGTGTGTGTGCGCGAGGGGTTAAGAGCTAATCCACCCGCACTCTCCTCTCTTGCACTTGCTTATCCACTAAAGAAAGAGGATAATATATAAACACTACATAACACACTTACTCAACCCATGTGTTCTTTAAACATACTTTGAGCATCAATTTCTCATTCATTATAGTAATGATTTTGACAAATAAATAATCAATTTTATACCCGTCGCAAGGAAGAATAAGAATACACAAGAATTAACAAATTCCGATGAGTGGACCCCACTCAAATATTAGTCACAAATCACCCATACACTTGTACATAGATTCTCTTTATTTATAATTCTTCCAACAACACCGTCAATTACCATGATCCATGAAAACAGTATTTCCGTCGGGCACATTAAGTGACGCAGCTACGGCACTTCTGCTAAGTGCCAATTTCAACGTCCCGGATGATCCGTAATAATATGTGAGCTGGAAAATATTAAAAAGCATTGCGTGATGCCATTGAACACCAATGTTAACAGTTAGTTTTAACAGGTTAGCATCTTTAATTTTTTTTTTTAGCTCAACGAATTGTCTTAAAAAGTGTTGATGGTATTTAAGGTTCTTAGATTTGGTGGTGGGTTTAGAATTAGATATACACAGTAATAATCGGTTTATCTCCGGTAGCCCTTTATTTGTGACTACCAGTAAATGGTATTAAAAAGTTCATACTTTCCAATACATATGTTGGTATACGATCCTTTTTAACATAGATATTTGCTTTTGTATTTTCTGATGGCACGTAAAAGAGATATTTACTTTTTAGTAAAGTTGGCTAGAGGCAAAGAATACTCCGGGCCCTTTTGATCAAATAAAAATAAATCAGAGAATCAAAATAGATTTTTTTTGTTTTTTTTGTCATTATATCATTTGAGAACTTCTTATAAGTTATAGTTAAGAATATTGAATTTGCTTTCATCTTGCTAAAAAGTAGAAGAAGAAAGAAGAATAAGAATATAACTTATTTTAGATAAGGGTATACTATAGTCGTGACATTTTATTAGAGGAAATAAGTTTAAATGGATTTTTATTAAATTAGGTAGTAATTTTTAGATGTGATTAAGCATTATGTGGTGATTCATAGCATAGCTTAATCGATAGTTCCACACCACCTCTAAAGTAGAGATCGTGAGTTCAATCTCCACTCGCAACAAATTTACCTTAAAAAATAATGTGTTGGCAAAGAAATATCACATTTTGATATATTTTGATATTAAAGTCAAAAATATGGTAGTGAGGTAATATTAAAAAAGAGCCGTAGAAAATTTAAGTAATTAATTCTAAACTTAAGATTTTTGTGAAATAATCAATACCTTAGGCAAATCAAATATGATTTACCCTCAAATATTGGAATGGAAAACCCAAACTATATTGCTATTTGTCGACGTGAAAAATTACCTCAAAGCAGTCTCTTAAATTTGTAGGGATGGACCTCAAAATTATGTAACGAAACTAAATTCAATCACAAAATATTGAAAGAAAAGATAACGAATTAAAAGACTTAGGATTAAATGAACACATGGTGGCCCTGGGCTTTTTTTTTATTATTATTGAATACGAATGATAGTGAACACTGAAGTAAATGAAAAGAGCTATAAACGAACCCGAGAACACAAGATTATAATGAGGGTTGACAATTGAATGTCATGTGCGTAAATATACTCATTGATCTTGTATTTATAGCTGCATGATGAGATCGGCGAGCTCCAGCCTTCTAGGGCCACGTCACACGTTGAATTCAAATCACGTCGATCTCCTGGGGGCCACGTGTTTATTATGAATATTGCCCACCGAAAATATTCAAGAGGAATAATTACTGAATATAATCGAAAATTTACTTTATTAGCATTATTGATTAGTGGACTGTTTTCTAGTTAGAATCCATAACAACTATCATCCATAGGCTTTATATTATACGGAATCACATATTGGGCATCTAAGTTCGGACAGTGTGCTAAAACATTATCGTGATTAATCTAAGCTTGGGTAACTAGACTAAAAATCACATATGTGGAACCTCTTATTGAAAGGTTGATCACATAATGAGAGCATTCTATACACTTGGTTTGTATATGCCAGGGACAGATCTAGATTAGATGCTCATTTAAGTAACCGTTACGATGCACAAATCTATGTCAACTAATGGTCATATGATACTTGATCTAAATCATGCAGTAGTCACAGACTTCAAAGTTGTATTACTAGGTTCTTTGACTCATTCGATACTGGTTAGATACAAACCTATAAATACATATGTCTTGGGAACTCGGGATATGATATGAGAGAAATGTGATTCACAGATTCGCAATACAGTCCTCCTGAAAGAGGGTTAATAACAGTCACTTAAGTGTTGATTCCATTTTCGATAGATTATCGACACTTTAATAGTAAGTCGTACGAAAGAATCTTTCGTTGAGGAAGCAATGGTCCTTAGTGCTTATATGTAGCAAGAAGGATATAACGGTAATAATTGATTTTACTCGTTGTAGGTTGAACCTGGAGGATTGATATAATGTAGTGACTATATCGATGGAAGCTCATAAACATCGAGTAAAATTTAATTCGATTTCATGGAAGATGATAAAAATGGACTTAGGATAGTGTTGACGAATAGGGGCAATTGTGCTTTCACGAGCTGCCTACTACACGTGTAGCAGGATCAAGTCATGACGTAGTTCAGATTGTCTGACAAAAAAGGTGAGCAGAAATACTTCCATATGTGTTTAGCGTTCCAAGAACGCTATACAGGTATATTGTTTAGAATTTCTAGCTCGTCAACATCGGGCCAGGCCACATTGGTTATCCTATAAGGTCATTCCTAGTTCGTTGATGCAGCTCACTCGTACCCATGTATTCAAATTAAAGCTTGTTCTCGCTTTTCTACAATTAAATTCAGCTCGTTCTTGAGCATTTCATCGTTTGCTATTCGTTTTTCCATACGAATTCTCTCCTCAAGCTTGACCCCTCTATCTCAGCAGGTATTACGGCTTTCATTCCGCATACCAACGGGAAGGGAAATCCTTTGGTAGCTCAACGAAGACTTCACCTATATGCCCATAAGGATCCAAGAAGCTCATCGGCCCATCTTCCCTTCTTGTCCTCGAGTTGCTTCTTGAGGTTAATGATATGTGCGTTTATTACGCGTAAAACTCCTATTTCCCAGACTAAAAACTAACGAGTCCTCAAGTGTTTTTATAGTTTTTGTATGTTTATGAGTGATTTTTAGGTTTAGGAGGTCAATAGGGTCTTGAGGAGGTTATTAGCGCATCATGTGACGATTCCGAACAATTTCAAGGATATTCATACACATTTGGACAACTTGGAGCGAAACAAGGAACACGACGTCCTCTTCTGCAGGATTCTGGGATTTTTAAATGATGATTTTGGATGATCCACTTCCAGAACTGGATATAGCTTTCTCTTAGCTTTCCAACGCATGTTTATTTGTAAAAATCGGACGTTGGAGCTAGGAGTTACGACCGTTTAAAAAATGGTGTGCAGCGACTAGGAAGCGCGCGGCACGCGGACAAAAATTTTGTCGTTTTCGCTTCCAGAGTCGTACGCGCGGACCGCGCGAAGCCGAAAAAATGGACTTCGCGACGCGCGGTCCCAAAATCAGCATTTTCCAATGTTACGTTTCTGAGCGGATTTTGGCCATTGGATCAAAATGAAAGGTCCATATGGCTCCGAAAATAACCTCATTCAACCTTAAAAAGACCAATGTTCTCAGAAGAAGTCATGCATGGAGGGAGATTTTGTAGAATCTATCAAGAACACCTTTTCTTTGTCTTAGCTTTTTTTTAGTTTTTCAAAAATTTTCCAGACTTGTTCATACTTTGTGGCTCCAATTTGAAGAGAATGAGAGAGCTGCAGAGTTCTACCGTTGCTACAATCTAATCAAGTGTTCTATTCTCTAACTCTGACTATTTATAATTCAAGTTTTTCATATGATCATGATGTCTCTTGATGTGTTGTTCTTGTGCTCATCTTGAAGTATTTTTTATTGTCATAGTCATCAATATGAACTAGTCTCATGTAGGGCTATGGTGTAGCGGGGTCATTACGATGTAGGATTCATGGTATTAGAATTGTTAGGTTGTTGTTTTTCTCATCACTTTTACTTAATCCACAACTATGCTTAATGCTTGTATGAATGTCATGAACTCATGCTTGTTTTATGTTCAACTCTAATGCTTGAGAAAGATTAGGTTGTTGTGTTTTTGTGTGGGTTACTAGAATACATTCCTAAGCTAGATATAGCTAGGTTGTTTTAGACTCGTGTGAATACTCTTGATTTTAATGCTGGCCGTGCTTGTTAGGAATTGAGATCGAGAGATGATATTCCGGTATCGGTTTAGATTGTTAGATGCTTGAGAGAGATCTATCAATTCTATTAAAGTGAGTATGAGTAGTGAAAAGTGTGAATCTCAATAGCTTGTTTCTTTTCTTAGTTCAGCGAATCCAAGTTGTTTTGTGAACCCGTGAACCATAGTCCTTCCCTTTATCCAATAGAAATTTTGTGACGTGTTATTGATTTTTTTGCGACAACAATTCCATCAATTATATTAGCTTGTGATTATCGGATTCTTTGTTTAGCTAATCCTCGAGGGATCGACTCGTTCTTACGATTTATTACTATTGCGACCACGTGCACTTGCGTGTGCGAGAAAAATCGCAACAGTTAATTAGATAGCTTTATTAGTTGGATTTGCTTGCCCGTTTTCTTGAGGGTAGCGAGGGGTGGATGTGCTTAATTTTTTTCATCACTGATATTCAAATTTGTTCTATTCTTTTAGTAAGAATATCTATATATCTATTAAAAAATAATTCTTTGCAGAATCCCTCTAAACGAGTGGATATGAATTATGATCCACTATCTGCCACTATTTCTCGTGGGGATCCATGGCAACATATAATGTTCTTCTAGATGAATCTTTCCACATGAACATCTTCCACATTCGGGAAGGCTTTGGCTTCGATCGATCCATTTAGAGAAGTAATCGATCAAAATAAAGAGGAACCTTCTCCCGCTCGGGGGAGAGGCATGAGTCCTACGATATACATTGACCATTTCATAAATGGATACAGTGCAGATTCAGAAGATAGCTCTTTGGCGGGCTGCCTTATTATCGGTGCGTGTCGTTGGAATTTGTTGCATCAAGCTGCCTATTTTGAGCTAACCATGAGCATTATTGGCCAAAAGTAACCTCGCATTTTTACCTTAAGAGTGAGATCTCAACCACCTGTGTGATCTTCACATTAACATCTTCCACATTCAGGAAGGCTTCGGCTTCGATCCATTTAGATAAGTAATCAGTCAAAATAAAGAGGAACCTTCTCCCGCTTGGGAGGAGAGGATAGATGCCTACGATATCCATTGACCATTTCATAAATGGATATAGTGCGTATTTAGAAGATAGCTCTTCGGCATTGAGCTACCCATTTTGAACTAACCACGAGCATTGTTGGACAAAAGTAACCTTGCATTTTTCCCTTAAGAGTGAGATCTCAACCACCTATGTGATCTCCACATTCACTATCATGGATCTCGCTCAGGACGCGATCGGCTTTGGTTTGTTTGAGACATCTCATGTAAGGATTCGAGATGCTTCTTTTGTATAATTTTCCATATATAATGCAATATCTTACGCTTATAGATTTCAATTTATGTGCTTCTTGTTTATCGGATAGTTTTACATCCTGGATATACCGTATGATTGGCGTTCGCTAATCCTCTCCTTCGATCTCTATGAAATTTTATCTCCATATAGATGCTCGGGGAGTTGATCGATTCTACCGGGATAACCATTTTTATGTTGAGGTCAAACGTAGAAGCTGTTGTCAATGGTGCCCACAAGAAGAGTTGTAGTCTTTATGTTGTACATTTGATGTAATAAAGTCTCATGAAGACTCTTGCTTGTAATAGCTTATTCATTAATAAAAAGTTGAAACGTTCATTTATTCCTCCTTGTCTGTTTGAAGCTTTATGATAAAATATTAGTCTTTAGTCCATAAACAAACTAAACAACTTACGAAGAGACAAATGTAGATTTGCATGAACAAACTCTTCGTAGTTTGCTTAAAACGATATATTCGCAATCTAAGGGTCAAAGGACTATTGACCTCAGTATGATTGTTAGAAGAATCTATGATGTCTGGTTATGAGGCATTGAGAGTTGGAGACTCTATAGTTCTTCTAGGTATCTTCCGAAGGTACTGAATTGATCAGTGCACTTCTAGAGACAAAATAAGAACAAACCATTTAACCTCTTATGTCTCGAAGTCACTAAGTATGAATTGCATCGTGCTTACCTTAATCCTGAAATGAGACATGCCATTTCACAGCTTACGTATTCCCATTTGAGAAAGTCAGAGTTCGGACTCACTATGTGATTCCGAACATGGCCTATTGGTGAAGTACTAAGTTGTGAGAATGTCATGAGTAACTTTGTGAAGTTCTCATAGATATGGAATTCATGAACAAGATTGCTGAAATGCAATGTATATCACCTCATGCTTTGTTCCTTGGAGTGTGAATAAATGAACTGGCCAGTGTCCAAATTGAGTCTTGACTCTTTTGGATAAAACAATGTGACTTGTTAGCTCCTCGTCAATACATTGTTTCTAACTTATTCACAAGCGACAAAGGAGTTGAGGAAATAACAGCTAGAAGGGTAAAATGGTAATTTCGTAAATCCCGACTAGCTGATGATAATCATGAAGGGTAAACATAGATAATATTCAGTGGATCCGCTCATTACAATTAGGTTGAATTCTTGAGTAGAAAATAAATTCATTTGAACCGAGAGATTTTCAGTGTCAACTCTTTAGTGGAGTCAGTTGACATTAAGCTAAACTTGGAAAAGGTTTGTGAAATTTTGAGTCCAAGTGTTTAGCTCAAGCTTTGTTCATTTGGATCCATGAGGTCACTGTCACGAATCACATCGAGTAGGAATAGTTAAACTAGAAGCTAAGTCAAAACAAAAATGAGACAAGTTTTTCGAAAATTGTCAAACGGGTATTTTTGTCTTTTGAGACATAGGATTAAATGAATGTCAATAAATTTTTTGACATGGTCATTTGATGACAAGTAACACTCGACCAAAATTAGATTTATTGGGCATTGTGGATTAATTTCATTTCATAAGAATTTTATTGAAAATTCTTAATGGGCCTTTTTCATGTTGTCATGAATAAATGGAAAAGCTTCTAGAAGCCTTTTCTAGATGGTTTAGGCGCCCAACATACCCAAAGAAAGAGAGAATATTTTGTGCATGAATGTATCAAGATACTTGCCAAAAGAAAAAGAGGAAACAAATTTCCTCAAAGAGGCAAGAGGGAATTCGACCATATAGGTCAAGGGAGAAGCAAATAAAAGAGGAAATAAATCCAAGGACTTGCTTGGCAAGTCTTGGCGGTGTGACTCTATGAAGGAAAAGGGAAATTGGCTCATGAATATGTGATATTCTATAGAAAAGGAAACTACCTTATTGAAGGTGAGACCTCTCCTATAAATAGGAGCCTCATTCCACACATTTCATTCATCCAAAGTTTTAGAGATTGAGAGCTTCTCTCTCTAGACTTGGCCGCCCCTCTCCTCTCTCACTCTCTATTCAATTTCGGTTTTATTGTTTTGGCACCTAGGACCTCATTTGACCTAGTGTTTAGCTCTTCAACTTCAAGACTCGTTCTTAATTCGTAGTGTTTAAAAGTGCCCACACACTAATTCCTTTTTATCTTTAGTGATTTAGTGATAGAAACTTTCGTGGTTGCTCGAGTTAACGAGGAAAGGAAGAGAGACGTGCTGCGAGGGAGACGAACGTTGCAACCTTTTCCAAAAGCTTCTCAACGTTCAAGCTTCTAAAAAGGTTAGTAATCTTTTATGCTCATAGTAGTTTTTATTTACATGTGCTTGCTCTTTTTCTAGGTTAGTAAAAACTGTTTTACTTGAAAAAGAAATTTTTTAAAATTCTGCCGCTTAACGAAGCGTTAAACTTTTTCTTAAACCCTACATCGATTCCAGCAGAAGCGACTGTAGCTAGAACATTCGTATTTGTATTTTCTCAAGTCAGCTCGAATTTGTCGAACTGCTTGGACAGTTTATACACTACATCTACATAGCTTTTCATTTGTTCACGCTGGTCTTGAACTCGCCACTAAATTGGTTGGCTACGAGCTATTAGTTGCATAGTGTGTTATCGTTTCAAGCGCCAACCCCTTTAGGAAGGTGTAGACCTGTAATAAGTGTTTCGTACTCTGCTTCATTGTTTGAGGTAGCCAAACCGAGTCGAAATAATTGTTCGAGTACCTCTCCGGTGGGAGATATGAGACGGATTCTGATCGTGTAACCTTGTTTAGAAGATGCTCCATCCACATTAAGCGACCAAACACCCTCTGGTTACAGGAACCTCGATAAGAAAATCAACGAGTACTTGTGATTTTGTGCACCTCCTTATCCGATATTCAATAGAGAAATTGCCTCATTTACCACCAATTTCATAATATTTTCCCACTTTCCACCAAAAGACTAATTTTTCCCAAAATGCCACCATCCATGTCAACAATGTTGACATCTATTTTTTCCCTTCACTATGAGATGTCAACAATGTTGACATCTCGGTGGTATTTTGGGCCAAATTAGTCTTTTGGTGGAAAGTGGGAAAATGTTATAAAATTGGTGGCAAATGGGGCATTTGATTGCTCATTTGGTTAACCTCCCTAATTGATTTAAATTGTGGAGGACAGCACGTAGTGATTGTGTTGTCATCGTCACTATAGGATGAGACTAGAAATAAGGGTGGAGTTTCCTCGCCGATAAAACCACTTTTAGTGTCAGTTTATCGATAGCAAGGTATTGAGTCTCTCTGCATCTTCGAAGGTTTTGCCGATATAGAAGATTGACATTTGATTTTCATCTCTTTTTCTTACTAGGGTATCGAGTCTCTCTGTGTCTTCGAAGGTTTTTCCGATGTAGAAGATTGACATTTGATTTTCATCTCTTTTTCTTACCAACACCCCGCTAATCGCAACGAGGGACACAACTACGTACAAATATAAGGATTCACCCTCGACTTATTTGGCTATCATTGTAGGGGAAACTAGATATACCATAAGTTGCTTGAATGCTTTTTCGCAAGCGTCGTCACATATGAAGTCATTGTCAATGTTTTTTTTATACACTTGAAGCACGGTAGGCACTTGTCCGTCGACTTTGAGATAAACTGATTAAGTGCAGCAGCTCTTCCAGTCAAACTTTGAACTTCTAGCTTATTGTGTGGAGAAGGCATTTCCGTTATTGCTGAGATTTGATCGGGATTTGTTTCAATGTTTAGTTGCCAGATCGATAGACCAGCTATTTCCCGGATGATACTCCAAACAAACACTTCGCAGGGTTGAGTTTTATTTGATATTGGTTCGACACATTGAAACACTCCTCGAAGTGTGATACGTGATTCGTGTCATGGAGAGACTTTACCAACATATCATTGATATAGACTTATATGGTCTTACCTAGTTTCTCCTCGAACATCATAGATCCTTATGTTGGTAATGAAAGCGGTTTTTTCTTGATAATCGAGATGCATCTAGATTTGATTGTATCTAAAAAATACGTCCATGAAGCAACTCAGGTTTTTAGAATCGTTTATTATTTTTTTGTTGCATAAAAAAACTTTTGAAATTCCTTGTAGAAAGATGTTTATCTGATGAAAAAGCTTTGAATGCTGCCCAATATCCTTTATTTTTCCAAAAAATTTACGACTACGTTTTTTTTAGATCGAAATCCGTTTTTTTCAGAATTGACATTAAAAATCCCTTTTTATTGGTATAGTTGAATGTCAAAGACATCTATTATCTATTGTTAAAAAAAAAACCAATTTTTTTTGTTTTTTTTTTTTACTTTTTCTTATCTGCTTATCTATTTATTTTCTATGAAAATAAGGTTCTTGAATTTCTTTTTTTTAACGATAGGTATTCTTTCGAGAGCTGTATGGGCTAATGAAGCATGGGGGCGTATTGGAATTGGGACCCAAAGGAGACTTGGGCTTTTATTACTTGGACCATATTTATAATTTATTTACATATTCGAATAACTAAAAGTTTTAAAACTGAATATTAGCAATAGTCACCTCAATGGGCTTTCTTATAATTTGGATATGCTATTTTAGGGTTACTTTATTAGGAATAGGACTGCATAATTATGGTTCATTACATCAATTAAATTGAAAAAAAAAAATCCTTGAAAAATACAAAATAAACATACGAAAGTTTAAGTGTATACAAAATAATCTCCTGTAATCAAGCGAGAACCCTTACTTTTTTAAAAAAAATTTCTTTTACTTAATTCAAAAGATTCTAGCTTGATTACATACATAGTTACAAAAAAAATTATATTTATTCTATTCAAACTTCAGAGAAGAAAATGTACTTATTTTTCATTCTCCAACAAAGAATTTTTAAAATTATAATATTTTCTTATTTTTTTGGTTTACTAACGAAAATTATGGATACAAAAATTAGATAGAAGAACTTCTACTTTATCAACTGATAGTGAGAAAATGAAATCCGGATAAATACTCATGGATATTACATGTAAAAGAATAGAGATCGAAAGTAACAATTCTTGAGGCCCGTAATCAACAAAATAAGAGTTTGGGACATTAAAAAGCTTGAATGCATAAAAAAAAAGGACATAACATATATAATGAATAAATAGGAGTGAATATTATTCCAACTGCTATTACAAAAGTAATTAAGATTTTGGACATTAAAAGATATTTTTGGCTAGTAAGTATTCCAAAAAATACTATCAACAACAAAACCGCTCATCGGTAATGAAAGGGAGTTCATTGATAAGATACTAAAGTCATGAATATTTTTAGAATTTTGATTGCCATTCCGTCCATTTCATCAAGATAAACGAGACGTAATTCGATCAAAACTCGTTCCTGCTAAGAAAAAAGCGTGGCGCCAATAAATTCATGAGAAATTATTTATAAAATGGACCCGTTGAGTCCGATATCGCTTATCCAAGCAAGTCCTATAATTATGAAACTCATTTGAGATACGGAGGAAATAAGCTAATTTTTTTTTATAAATTCCAATGACCAGGAGATGTTGAAGCTGCATAGATTATTTGAACTGTGTCGACTAGCATCAACTAAGGAGAAAATAGAGAACGGGCGCGGGGCAATAAAAATTCCATATTTATCATAACTAATCCATATGTGCCCATTTTTAATAAGATTCCAGTCAGCAGCAAACAAGTACTGTAATGTGCCTCTCCATGAGTGTCTGGTAACCAAGTGTAATGGTATAATCAGCAATTTAACAGCAAAAGCAATAAAAAAAAATTCAATATAGAAGAGGATTTCTAGATCTATAGGATACGAGTGATTTGCTGATGTTTTAAAATTTAATGTTGATTTTGAACCAGCTAAACAAATACCTAGAATTGCCATTAATAAAAGGGTTATTAAGTGATATAGCCATATATGTTATAGTGTTTTGTAATATAGTCCACGTTTTGTTAATATTTTGTAAATAGCCAGGGCACCTTATTTACAGGATAGAAAAAGACTTTAATAACCCAAACAATTCCCGCCCATTATTTTCAGCCGATTAATTCAAATGGAAATCAAATTTTGGCAATAACTACAGTCACGAAAATCGAGGAGAGCTAATAGCTACACGTTACAACCATTAACATTTCTCTCCACTTAATCATTCAAGCATTCAAAAAAATTGACAATAAAACAAGCATTTTGTCGACCTCGCCATCCGATTTCCTCTCTCCAGGCCCTTCTTCTTCGCACGTCTTTGCCGGTGAGGAACACTCTTTCTTCACCGCCGGAATTGGGCCGAACGACGAGATCTCGGGGAGGAGGGAGAGAGCAGCACCGATCTTCCGTCATCGAGGCTTCTCTATCGGAGGAGAGATGATCGGCGGTCGGCGACAGACTCAGAGGTGGAAGAAAGTTAAAAGAGAAGAACATCGTTTGAGAGAGCGATCGCGACTGGTGGTGGTGGAGCGATCGCGACATTTCTTTTTTCGTCTTACGGATTTGTATGGTCTGTCCAGAAGCCACCCTAACCGGCTTTCCGCAGATTCAATTCATCATTTACATTTTCATTCTCTAAAACAGAGGATTCGTCTTGAGAAAAAGAGCGAAGGAAAGTACGGCTTTTGCCCTTGCTGCATAAATTCTCCACGATTTTGTTGCACAAATCTGCAGTTATCCGATTTTTATATTTACATATTATTAACTGTGAATTTACTACCGCTAACTAATGTTCTGTGTTGCAAATATGATATTTTAGGATTTACATATTATTAACTTTGAATTTACTACCGCTTATTAATGTTCTGTGTTGTAAATAAATCAATCAATTGATAATAATTGAGCATAAATTACGCCCATTTACAATCAAAATGAGAAAAAAAAATCATGCAAAAAGAGTCACAAATTAGCAATGAAATTAATGAGATATAAAATTTGAATGTCAATTTGGCGGTCAGAAAAAGTATTAAAAATATTCTGAGGATAAATAACAGATTGCTAATGAATAGGTAAATATTCAAGATTGTTATTTACTGCTATTTTCCGAAATTAGAAGCCAAATCAATTTGAAAATAAATCTCAGATTTGAAACTTCCTAAACGGTTTCAATATTTAATTCAAATTTTAAAAAATAACTACCTATTTTGTAATAATGAGCCGAAATTAATAAAAGGCAAACATGTAAAAATTAAGCAGTTAATAGGATGTCACATATACAATTTAGCTATTTACAAAGAATTTACAAAAATTTTGCTAATTTACAATTCCTACGGTTTAGGTGGCTTACGTAGCTAATTTTTTGTTAATAAAAAGGCGTAACTTCCCACAGTGTACAAAATAAATTTTGCTGCTGAATATAAACGTTTATTTTCTCCCCACACAGATATGAGTAGATAAACTGGGATTAATTCTAATTCCCACATGATGAAAAAAAGTAAAATGTCTTGCGAAAAAAATGGTCCAATTTGACCGCTATATATTGCTATTAGAAGAAAATGGAATAATCGGTACTCGTGAGTAACCGGCCAAGCCGCTAAAGTAGTTATAAATCCCGTTAGCAAAACGGGTCCTACAGAAATTCCATCTATTCCTAATCTCCAGGAAAAAAAAGGATCTATTTACAATCCTCTCGCAGTTGAATTAACGGCTCATTCAAGTGGAAATGATACTTGAATGCATAAGTTGTTATAAGAAGTTCTATTATACGTATAGAAATAGTATACCACCTAATTAACTTATTTCCTCTATGAGGAAAAAATAAAATTAAGGAACCCGCAAATATTGAAAAAACTACAATTATCGTTAACCAATGAAAATCATTGGTAGTAAAATAAGATGCTCTTGGACCAAAAAATCGCATGCTCAAAAAAATATATTTTTTTAAGCATGCGATTTTTTCGATAAAGGTAAAAAATCAAATCTAGTCATGCCACAAATAAACGCGAACACTCAAGAAATCCGTTGGACAGGTGGATTCACATCTTTTACAACCTACACAATCCTCTGTTCTTGGAGCATAAGCAACTTGCTTAGCTTTACACATGTCCCAACGCATCATTTCTAATAAATCTGTGGGACAAGCTCGGACACATTAAGTGCATCTTATACACATATCATAAATTTTTACGGAATGTGACATTAGATCTATAACTTTTTTAATAAATTTTTTTTGGAAGTTGTATGACATTTCAAGGAAATCTATGCACACTCTTGTTTAAATCTATGAAATCTATGTACACCCTCAATTTCTTATTCTTTTTCTTTACGACGATCGTGTTAGCTAGCCTGTTTAGATATTTTACTTCTCGGAGTGACCCTGGCTTCAAGAGTCGTTCTACTTCATCGTTTATCACTTTAGCTCTATCAGGGCCAAGTTTACGACGTTTTTGCTTTACCAATTTAAAGCTCGGATCGACGTTTAACTGATGGAAAGCTATGCTAACGTCGATCCCTATCATATCTTTGGTGATCCACGTGAAAATCAACTTATTTGCTTTCAAAAAGAAAATAAGCTGACGCTTCAGCTTGCGTCTTAGTTTGGAACCAATACAAACCCACCGTTCGTTCAGGATCAGCTCTATCGATCTGAATTCGGATAGCTAGTTCTAATCGAGGTTGATCTTGAGTTTGGGGCTCATTTTTCTCCTTGTCTTTCTTGGGGAGGGATTTCGCATCCTCAACGGTTATTAGTTGCTATTAGGCCGGTTCATGGCTCAATTTGAACCTGCTCAGGTAGAAAAACCGGTCAACAAATTGGTTGCCTCAAATTTCTTGTCACTCATAGCGAAGTGGGGAAATAGATTTATTTGAGGTAATTCAACGAGATGGCCCATATGGAAGGAACATAATGTAGATAAAACTCTGCTTGTCAACGAGAATCCGAGATACTTCACAATTTAATACATCCAAGGTCAAGACGACAGTATTGTCATGAGGGTCATCCAAGACTCAAGATTCAGTCTCGCTAAGCTCGATCAGGTCATCAGAGCAATCAGGGGGACACTAACTAGTTGCCCCGGTGAGAGCTCGACGTTGGTATGCCTTAATATAGTTAACAGATTCTTTCTAGAACAGAGATTCCTCTTTTATGCAGTTAGTACACTTTTTCGAGGCAGACGATAGAGAATGTGTTCTATCCTCGGGGTACCCCTATTTACCATGGTGAATGACCACCTCAAGGTTGTGATTTGTGGTCTTATGAGTTAGGAGGTTCCCCAAAATCAACGCCCTCGAGCTCGCCACGTGCAAACTTTGCAACGAGGAGATCTTTGATCGCTCCGCAATCTTTGGTCTTATCACCATAGTAATTGTGGTGTTCGTAGAATGCAAAATTATCTCGAGTCCTAGTGTTCGATCGCAGAAGAAATTATTTCCCATTGTAATCTCCAGCGACGGTATACGTAAATTATTCCAGAAACCTCGGTCTGCCTCATTGAGGCTGGAATCGGTTTCCTTGATGCTATCCGGGTCCATCGTTACGCTTTTTAGTATAAATAGATGGGAGTTTTGAGCAGAAGGATTTGTTTCGTTCGGGGTCATTTTCGTGACCGCGAATTTGTTTGCAAGAGCAGCCTTCTCCTCTTCAGTGGTAGCCCATGCATAGCATCTTCGATAGTAACGGGCTGATTTACGATTAGTTCCTCGTGGTATCAAGATTCATGCCACAATACGCTCTTTAGAGCCGTGATTGCTCCCACGTTGCTTATACCACTAATTTTAGACATGACACCCTTGAAGTGACCTTCCTTTTTTTATCTTCGCTTGATGATATGCGGTGATACGTCTATGGCATTTCGCTTGAGAGATAGCGGCGATTTTCTTTCACTTTTCTTCGCCGACCTAGGGCTTCGACGGAGTGTGGACGGCGGAGATTGTTCGGCCTTGCTCGAGTTTCTTCCTTTTTCTAACTTCATCATTGAGTTCGCTGATAGAGACGGATTTTTTTTGCTTTTGTATGTGTGGATAGTGGAGAAGATAAAAAGAATCAGAAAGAAGAATGGTTTTTTTTTTGCTGGTTCTTGTTTGGAAATAAAGAGTAAAAAAAGTGAAAGAGATTAGTGGAAAATTTAATTGATTTTTAAGGGTATAAATGTCTTTACACATATGAGTTGGTAATAGATCTATCTATTTTTTAGTTTTTTTTTGTTGAAAATTAGTATCTGCACACCAAATGATAATATTAATGTCAATATCCCAAAATAATATATCATTACTTCAAAGGAAAACTGCAAAAAAATAGTATTCCGCATCATATTTGAGCAACACATAAATTGTCTTCGCAACACCTAAATAAATTTGAATGGTATCGAATATATTATTTTACATATAACTAATTGTGGGGTAACAACTCAAGTCCCACATCAGAAAAGTAGGCAAAAATTGTCTTGGATAGAATAACCTCACCAACTCCATTAGCCTGAGACCTTTTGAGAAGGAGCCCATAAACAAAAATTGTGCAGACTTGGGCCCAAAGTGGACAACATCATACTAATGTAGAGTCATGGTGAGGTGGTGGTCCAACACTGAGAAATCCCAAATTTTATGCTTTAAAAGGCTAAAATTTTGGTGTTCGAGTGACGTTAGTTTTTTTTTAATAAAGTAGTAGTGAATGATTTTTTTCGTCGTAGTTTTTGAAGTTTTAGTTTTATGTGTGTTTTTTTATTTTTAATATACTCTTTAGTTTACAAAATATGAATACAATATATAAGTTATATAATATATATAAGTTATATATTATAAATAAGTTATGTATATATATACATACTTTACATATATATATTATAGCAAATTAAAGTTAACGTATATATAAATAGTATATATATACGTATTATTTTATTTTATATAACATAATATATACAAGTCATTTTACGTTTTTATATATATATATATTATGTGTATTAAAGTTTTATGCTATATATATATATACTTATATATATATACGTTCTTATACTTTTATATATATATATATATATATATATATATATATAAAAGTTACTTATATATATAAATATATCAGCGTGTATATCTTTTATTTTAATAATAATAATAATTAATATATTAAGAATATAAGTAGGATTAAAGTATGGACTTTTAGGGTTTGGGCTTTTAGGGTTTTATTAAGCCATATATAAATATCCCATCTTTTTCTTTTCACGCTTCTTCTCTGCTCTCCTCCCTCATCCCTCTCTTTGTTTGGAAATTCGTAGCTCTAAATAGTTATGCTTTTTTTCTATCTGGTTCGGATTCCTTGAAAACGGTTTCTTAAAACGCTTGCCCTGGTTCAAAAACGTATGGTTTTGCGTTGATTCTTTTTGGAAAACATAGATATAAGTGTCTTCTATCTAAATCTTAAATCGAAAAATATTTTTATGAAATATAAAATATTTTCCAATTATTTTCAAATCAGTGCGCAGACCTGAGACCTATTTCAAATTTCAGACTTTAAACGTTTACTGTGGATTCAACAAATTTGGTTTTGCGTTGATTCTTTTTGGAACCGTTAGGTTTAAATGTCTTCTATCTAAACCTTTAATCGAAAATAGTTTTATCAAATACAGAATATTTTCTTATTATTTTCAAAATTGTGCGCAGACAGTTTTTAGCAAAAATTTTAAAGTTGGATTTTAGCACTTCTTTTATTTTTAATAAATAGTTAAAAAATTATTTTGGCTGTGGTACCTTTATAAAAAGTGATCCAAGTTATGTTTTATACGTATTGGAAGTTTTATAAAAGTTTTCTCAGAGTTTTAGTTTTTCACCAAAACCCTAATAACCAAGGGTATTTTGGTAATTTAACGTTGAATGTCATTTCTGAAAATTTCCAGAATCTAAAGTATGTCTTGAAATCCGTTTCTAAGCTGATCCCCGAAAATCTTTTCTGTCGATTAGGTTCCGAGCGGCTTAGCTTTTCCGAGCCGTCTAGTTTTCCTGAGCCGTCCACGACCAACGGTCGTACCTTCCGAAAAGAAGGTGAGAATAATCTCACTGCAACACGGATTAGTTCAAATATATATTAAGTATTATATGATCTGAATGAGTTTATAATATTTTTTTGAAATTGTTATTGTTTGATTGTTTGACATATGTGTGTTATGGTATGATATGGTACGATAAATTATGAATGATATGTTATGATATGTTGAATTTATGATATGATATGGTATGATATGTTATGTGATGATATGATATGGTATGGTATGTTATGTGATGATATGTTATAAATTAGAATACTTATATCATGTTCGTTTTCTAGTCATGTTATCATGTATATTTTATGTCACACATCATTCGTGCATGTAACGAAAATAAAAAAGTGAAAATATAAAGATAAGCAAGGAAGTCGTACCGCTTCGAGTTACGGAGGTCTTAAGGAGAATTTCTCGAGCTGACTTACGGGCCCAAATGGGGAAATTTCTCGGGTCGAGGCCCTAATATGTTTATTCTAAAGTGTGCACTGAAATTGGTACGACTACCCTAGGGGCACCCCGAACTAAAAGTTTATAGAAGCAAGAAAAGAAAGATCAAGTCATCAATTAGTTTTAAAATACTAATAACCCGTTCATGCATTGCATTACTCTTTTTATTATGTGAGGTTTATATTATTCTCGCTGAGCGTAAGCTCATCTCTTTGAAAAAGAAATATACGTATGTGTTGTAGGTAAACAACCTATGAGCAAGTGAGGAGGGTGGATCAGCGGCGACGATGGTGAAAGGGTCGGGTTATGGTTGCCGTTTTCGAAAATAAAAGACTTCCGCTTTGCTTTCAGTTTTTCAATAATCCAAACCCAAGGGTTTTATTTTCATGGTTTAAGTTATGTTTTTCAATTCCATCTGTCTTTCTGTCTCTGCTGGAACCAAGTGAGGACACAGTCTGGCCAATTGATTGAACTTACTAACAGCTTCAGTCACAGTCATCGTCCCTTTCTTCAGCTCCGCAAATTCCTTCTGCTAAGTGTTCATCGCTCGCATGTTGAAATACTTACTGTTGAACTCCTCAATGAAGTCTTCCCAAGATATATCGCGTGTGTCTCTTCTAGCTGCAACTGTCTCCCACCAGTATCGTGCATCCTTCTTCAGGACAAAAGACGCGCATATGACTTTCTCAATTTCCGAGATATTCATGAAGTTGAAGATCTTCTTCATCTCTGACATCCACTCTCTGACATCCACTCATCATCCACTAAAGGATCAGTCGATCCTTAAAAATCTGGAGCTCTCATCCTCCTGAACCTTTCGAAAAGATCATCAGCAGCAACAACTTGGACCATCTGAGGTACGCCCTGAGGAGGTACTGGTGATGCTTGTTGATCCTCTTCCATATTTTCGTTCACTTGGGGGAGGTGGTTCCTCAACTCTCGTATCTCCACTTCTTGGGCTTCGATACGTTGTAGCAATGCAGTAACGAGTACCGCAAGCTCTGGCTGGGCCGCTGGCTGAGGTTCGGGGGCTGGACCGTTAGGATTCTCTGCTGCTCCCCTGTTGTTCGGGAAACGGAGCATCATGATGAGCATCTTGCATTGGGACTTCAGCGGCAACTTTGCCTCTTCCTCTACCACGGCCTCGTGGCCTTCCTCTACCTCGTCCACGAGCAGCTTGAACGTTTTCCATCTAACTAAAAAAAATGCGACTAAGATATAAATAAATAAATAAAAGTACTAACTTACTTGAGTAGGGGGAAGCCGTACGATCAATAGTGAAGGGGGTCGTAGGTTCGTTGCTCTGATACCAACTGTGAAGACCCGACTTTTCGGATCGTCTTACTTATCTTATTTTTTTAAAACTTAAGAAAATTTGAGGTAAATTTTTTTTTTAAAACATAACTTAAAATATAAGTTTGAAAACTCATAACCTAAAAATAAATTTTCATTTAAAACTTGATGAACGAAAACGACCAAAAAGTCGAAGTTGCATAATCGGAAACTAAAACTCAAAAATACGATTGTAAATAAATACCATAAATAAAGTCGTAACCTTTAACGGAATTGAAAAACATAACTTAAACCATGAAAAATAAAACATTGGGTTTGGATTATTGAAAAACTGAAAGTAAAGCGGAAGTATTTTATTTTCAAAAATGGCAACCATAACCCAACCCTCTCGCTATCGCCGCCGCTGATCCACCCTCATCACTTGTTCATATGTTGTTTACCTACAACACGGACGTATATACATAGAGTGAGCTAACGCTCAGCGAGAATAACTATAACTCACAAAACGTAAGCAATAAAATAAAATGCATGAACCGGTTATTGGTACTTTAAAATTTAATCGTGACATGAGATACCCTATTAAAAGTCTATCGTATTTTAGTTCCGGGGTCTCCTAAAGTAGCCGTACCGATTTCAGTGTACACTTTGGTAACGAACCATGGGGCTGCGACCTCCCATAGAATGCCCCGTCACATACATAAACATATAAGGAACTCTCTATGTGAGCCCATAGTTCGGCTCGAGAAATTCATCTAGTTACCTCTGTAGTTCGAGGCGGTACGACTCTCTTGCTTACTTAACTTATTAATCGTGTTTATTACGTTAAAATAATGAGCGACATAAGATAAAAACATACATGATAACATAGCTAGAAAGATAAGACGTGTTATAGATATTCTAATACACAGCATAAGATAATAACATAAACTCACATAACGTCATATCATATCATAACAAGCACATTCCGAAAAATTCACACAATACATAATTACTTCATATCACATAATACTTATTATATTTTTTTTAACTAATCTGTGTTGCAGTGAGATTATTATCACCTTTGTTTCGGAAATTACGACTGTTGGTCGAGGACGGCTCGAGAAAACTAGACGGGTCGGAAAAACTAAGCGGCTCGGAACCTAATCGATGGGAAAAAAAATTATTAAGCTACTGTTGAAGAAGTTCTAAAGACAACTCAGGTTCTGAAAATTTTCAAAAACGACTTTCAAAAATGAAATTACCAAAATACCCTTGGTTATTAGGGTTTTAGTGAAAGATCAAAACTCTGAGAAAACTTCTGTAAACATTCCAGTACGTATAAAACATAATTTGGATCACTTTTTGTAAAGGCATCACGGCCAAAATAATTTTTTAACTTTTATTAAAAATAAAAGAAGTGCTAAAATCTAACTTTAAAATGTTTGTCAAAAACTGTATGTGCACCGTTTTGAAAATAATCAGAACATATTCTGTATATAATAAAAATATTTTTCGATTAAAGTTTTAGATAGAAGACATTTAAACCTAACATTTCCAAAAATAATCAACGCAAAATCAAATTTGTTGAATCCACAGTAAGCGTTTAAAATCTGAAAATCGGGAATAGGTCTCAGGTCTGTGCACTGATTTGAAAATAATCAGAAAATATTATGTATTTCATAAAAATATTTTTTGATTAAAGATTTAGATAGAAGAAACATAAACCTAATTTTTCCAAAAAGAATCAATTCAAAAACATATCTTTTGAAACCAGGACAAGCGTTTTAAGAAACCGTTTTCAAAGAATCTGAACCAGAGAGAAAAGAAAGCATACCTAATTGGAGCTATGAATTTTCAAACCAAGAGAGGGATGGGGGAGGGAGAGAAGAGAAGAAGCGTTAAAAGAAGAAGAAGTGATGTTTAAATATTTGTAAATTAAACCCTAAAAACCCAAACCCTAAAAGCCCAAACCCTAATACTACTTCTAATCTTAATATAATAATAATAATTATTATTATACTTATATATATCATACGCTGATCATATATACTTATATACTTATTATTATACTTATCTTTTAAAAAAAAAACATACGCTGATCATATGTAGGTAATTTATATATATATATATATATATATATATATATATATATATAAATGTAAAATGAGTTATATATATTATGTTATATAATATAAAGTAATATGTATATATATACTATTTATATATACGTTAACTTTAATTTGCTATAATATATATATGTAAAATATGTATATATACACATAACTTATTTATAATATATAACTTATATATATTATGTAACTTATATATATTATATCCATATTTTGTAAACTAAAGAGTATATTAACTTCAAAAACACTCTAAAGCACACATAAAAAAAAAAAAAAAAAAAAAAAAACTTCAAAAACTACCACGTAAACAAATCATTCACTACTATTTTACTAACAAAAAAAAATACTAACGTCACTCGAACACAAATATTTTAGCCTTTTAATTAAGCTAAAAAAATTGGGATTTCACAATCATAGTGACGAGTCAAAAATCTCTTTCCGGCGAGGCAAGAACGATGTGTTTGGGGAAAGTACCCACTTTAACTCACATCTGCTCACATCACTACTACAAATACAGTTTTCCGGTGCGGATGACTTTTGGGTGCAACTTTTCGTACCTAAAAGTTGCACCAAAAAAGACTTTTGGGTGCGCGACTAGTCACACCTAAAAGACATTGAAGCAACTACAAAACTTCGCTGATTTTTTTAAATTTGGGTGCGAAAAGCCGCACCCAAAAGTTAGTAAAAACTTTTGGGTGCGAAATGTCGCACCCAAATGTTAGTCAAAATTTTTGGTGGCAATTGCCACGTCGAAAAAAGTGGGGGAAAATATGCCGCTCAAATTTTTTGACTTTTGGGTGCGACTAAAAATAAAAAAAAAAAAAAAAAAATGAGCGGCATGATTTTCCCCCCCCTTTTTTCGACGTGGTTTCTCTCTTTTTAATTTATGTTCATTATCTTTGGGTGCGGGTACGACTGTGTCGCACCCAAAAGTCCACTGCAGATCTTTGGGTGCGACTTTGTCGCACCCAATGAGACTTCCGGGTGCGACAAAGTCGCACCTAAATTCTAGGTATTTCTATAAAATCAATTTTTTCACTTCGTCTTCTTCATTTGTCTCCGCCACTCTCACTTCTTTCCTCTGCAAAATATTCAATCTCCGACCTCTACAGCCCAAGTTTCTTCACGAACTCCACAGCCACATTGGAGTTTGCACAACGCCTTCACCGAAGTCGTAGAAATTTCGTGCCTTCACCGGAGTCTTGCACAATGCCTTCATTGGAGCGTCACTGGTAGTTTCAGTCGTGCTTCACCGACCGACCAATGTGGTAAATGTTCTCTTTCTCTCTCTATTTCTCCTTCTCTCCACCTCTTGCCGGTGTATGTGACTGACCAATGTGGTAGTTTCAGGCATCATTGGAGCTCGAGAAGTAAATGATTGTCTGACCTCCAGCCTCTCACCGCCACAGAGTCACGGGCGTGCTTCACCGGAGACGAGCCGAGTCACAGTCTTCACCCTTCATCATTCGTGCGTTCCGGCTAAAGATCGAGACCGAGTCACAGTCTCCACGACCCAGTTCCGGCCGGTAATGTCTCTCTCTCTCTCTCAGTGTACCTCTCAATCTCACTCTCACTCTCTCTGCGAGCCTCGCTGCCCAAAACAGGCTCTCGCTGCAAGACAGTCCCACTCCGATAGCCTCTCTCCCTTTGTCCGAGCACGTCTCAACACAGCCCCAAGCTTTTGTCCGTTGCTCCGTCGCTCACAGCCTCAAGCCACCGTCCTTGCTCGTCGACTCTTCAAGAGGTTAGTTCATTTATTTATATTCTTATATGTAGTCTAATTAATTAGAAAGTTAATTAGATAGCTAGTTTAGTTTAGTTAGGTTAATTTTATATGTAAATTGTAATTTGAAATTATTACTTAATAACATTAGTAAATTGTAAATGATATCATTAGTTACTTAATTTGAAATGTTAATTAGACATTTTAGTTTGTTAGTAATGTTATATTGTAAATGTTATGTTAATTTTAGTAATGTTAATTTGAATTAATTTAATAACATGTTTAGATTGTATTGTAAAATGCTTAGCAGGTTTGTGATTTAGTAAATGATATGTTTGGATTGAATTAACAAATGTTATGTTGATTTTAGTAATGTTAATTTGAATTAATTTAATAAGATGTTTAGATTGTATAATAAAATGCTTAGGTTTGTGATTTAGTAAATGATATGTTTGGATTGAATTAACAAATGTTATGTTGATTTTAGTAATGTTAATTTGAATTAATTTAATAACATGTTTAGATTGTATAGTAACATGCTTAGGTTTGTGATTTAGTAAATGATATGTTTGGATTGAATTAACATATGTTATGTTTGAATTAATTTAAGTTGATATAATTAGTTTGTTTGTTAATTTTTCAACTAAATTGTAAATAATATTATTAATTATTTAGTTTGAAATTGTTTAATAAATAACATGGTTAGATTTATGGTTGGTAAAATGCTTAAGTTACATGATTTGTTAGATATTAAGATTAAAACATTGTAACCGAGCCACAAAGGCTCGGCTTAGGGTTTAGTTGATTATAAGGATAGTTTTTGGATGATTTGTATATGCTTTTAAATGAGTTTGCAGATTTTACATTTGTTAGTATTATAGGGGAAACTCTGCCGAAATTTCGGTAGAGTTTCCAACCAATTAATCTCAAAACCCCAATTTTTTCATTCCGACTTCAAAATAACGTAAAATTCATAATCCGTCCTTCATTCATTCATAATCTCTCCTTCATTCACTTTCGTGTACACGGATCCCGAAACTGGTAATGATATTCCAGCGGATTGCTTTAAGAATACGATTGACTTGGCTATTCTTCGGAATGCCAAACAAAGGCGACGCAACCAGAAGTTGTTGCGAAAATAACTCGCGCACGCAAGCGTACGTGTGTCGCTCAAGTAATATAGAATATAAATTTGAGTATCGTACCCACAGAGACTAGTGAAACAGCGATTTCCTAAAACTTGACGCTAATTAACTCCAAATAAAATTAAGAAGATGTTTGCAGCAAGAGTAATAATAAAACTAAAGCAGAGAATTAAATATGAGTTCTGCAAGAAGAAAAAGTAGGGGTCGCGATTTCACCGGAGCTAACTAGGTCGGGGGTTTCGGGTTTGAACAACAAAATCTACTCATATGGATGCTAATCTCACTCTATCAAAATTATTCACTAGCCTTTCTCGAGTGTTCTAGCAAACCTATGTAATTGACGGATTATTATCCTCTCGGCATCTAATCCTATTAAAACAATCACACGCAATGAAACAAGAGTTCAAACGATTACATAAATTGCCTAGATTTTCTAACCTAGGATCAACTATGAAGACATGAACAAAAGCACGATTATTTACTCTCTCTCTCGAGCAGCTAAACAATCCTAGATAACAACTCTAATGGTGATCAAGCATTAGAAAGCATAAGGAACAATTCATATCAAGCAGTCCATAATAATGAAGCAAACAACAATTATCTAACCCTAACGAGACACCAATCATTATCAATCCCGGCTACATCGCAACCCCATAAGAAACTTAGCCTCTAATGGTGTTCATAATCAACGCTAAACATAACAGAATAATTAAAAGCAATAAAATAAAGATTGAAACCAAAATAGAATTCATATTAAATAAAATAGATGTTCAACAATAATTTAGAGCAATAAATTAAATAAAAGAAGAGAAGAAAGAAGAACGAATGAATTCGGAGAAGGAGAACTCGTCGGGTTGTCAATTCCGTTGAAGAACGCCTTTTTCCTCTTTCAAAAGCTCTCAAGAACAACCAAACAATAAAAGAGAAACTTAAACAAAAGGGAAGGTGTGTTTTTTAGAGCTTAAAGTGGAATATATAGGTAGGGGTGATTTTCGAATCATATTGGGCCTTTGGAATGGTTCAAATAGCCTAAAAACATAAAAATGGAAAGAAAATCCGTCAAAACCCGAAGGAACGCACGGCGCGCGAGTCAAATGCTCGCGGCGCGCACTTTTTTCCTCGCAGCGCGAGGATGCTTCCGGACGCGCGCACTGTTTTTGTATCGGTCGTATCTTCTTGCTCTGATGTCCATTTTCACAAATAAACATGCGTTGGAAAGCTAAGAGATATATCTATCCAATGATGGAAAGAATTTAACCAGAATCGTCACTTCAAAATCACAAATCATGCAGAAGAAGACGCCATGTTTCTTGATTAGCTCTAACTCGTCCGAAAAATCTTCAAATCGTCTCAAAGTTGCTCTATTGCCCTCAAAACACTTTTAAATCATGAAAACCTATAATAACAAATAAAAAACATAAAATATATCAAAAACACTTAAGGATTCGTTTCGATTCAAGTCCGGGAACGAGTGATTTGTACGTATAAAACGCACTCATCAGAAGTCTCGTCTATCAAATAAGTTCAGGTTGGACTTCTACGAGAAAACAGATATTGCCAAGACCAAAGTCCCAACT
This sequence comes from Urtica dioica subsp. dioica, assembly GCF_054948205.1. Classification (NCBI taxonomy): domain Eukaryota; kingdom Viridiplantae; phylum Streptophyta; class Magnoliopsida; order Rosales; family Urticaceae; genus Urtica; species Urtica dioica. Next base: position 15,092,207 of record NC_142759.1, read on the forward strand.
GGATATAAGAAAGAGGATTAGGAGGCGGTGGTAGACGAGTTCTCAACAGACGATTGGAAGGTAATGTATTAATTTAATAAATCATGTTATCTTCTAACAGATCGAATAATGACGCAATTAAATATTTGCAGAAAAATTCAGAACGCAACAAGGTGAATTCGTCGAAGAAGAAGACGAAGTCGACACAAGGATCGCTTTCTTACTTGCCTCAAATGACGCCGATCCCTCAGATGATGTCGATGCCTCAGACGACGCCGCCATCAGTTTCAATGGCAAATCCTCACACGATGCCGCCATCAGTTTCAATGGCAGATACTCAGACGACGTCGCCAGCTTCAGCTGAGTTCCACGGAGAGCGTACGACGAGCGGGAATAGCGCACGAGGAAGATTTAGCGGAAGATGAGGTAGTGCAATCAAGCAGTGGCGTAGAACCCCAGGAAGGGGAAAAGGAAAAGAAAAAAAATAAGATTAAACGTTTATTTAATTATCTATCAAACATCGGACTATTTGTAACATTCTACTAGGTTTTTCTTCTCTAGCGTGTAACATTCTCAGACTATTTGTCTTCCTTCTTCTTCATCACATGTCAGCCGCACAAAAAAAAGTGTAATGGGTTTCGGATACAAACGTTAGACGACGAATCTTCGCCGATTTTCTCCGAAAATGTGTTGAATTTGTTCTCTGTCGGACCAAAACAAATGGAAAGTCGTCGATCGCCGCCGAAAATCGCCGACAAACTACCTCCGCTCTCCTCTTCTTCTTCTTCTTTCCTTCCAGATTTTTTTTCTTTTCTCCGACTTTCGGTCGACAACCCATGACATCGAAGTTTTTTTAACTCTATAAGATCATGAAAAAGGGTCGGTCGTTTTTCGTTCGGACGAAATGTCGTTTCGGCGACTTTCGAATGACATCCGGACGAAAAACGACAAATATTGTTGTCGCCGGCCGCTGATCTTCCGACAGCGACTTCGCCGGCGAAAATCGGGGAATTTCGCCGGCATTTAAAACATTGAAAAATCTACAAGTTCCTACTAGCCATCTATTCTCTTCACATGAAACTTCAACAAATGTGCCATGTGCCAATAAGAATATTTCCCTTTCATGAAAAATCTTTACTTCCTCACTTTTGTGACTCCATTTACATATATAGTATATTTTCTTGTAATATATCAGTCACATTTGTGAATCCTTATTTACTACACCAAATTTTATATATTAACTACATATCTTCATAAGTATTTTAATATCAAATACATTAATTTTATATCAGATATCTACAAAACTAATTTATTTCTAAAAAAAAAAAGAATTAAGATACCTTTGACAAAATAATTAGAATTTGGATAACTATAGGCAAAGGCTTGTAAAAATTTTTAAAAAAAAAAAAAAAAAAAAATCTAACCCCAATATACATTTTCTACTTTAGAAAGTTATTTAAGGTTTCGTTCTTTTGTAACAAAAAATTATTATAAACCACTAAAATAATTATTCACTTGAAAAAATAATTCCGACTATATGAGTAGATCATTTGGTTTTTATTTATTTATTAGAGTTCATTTATAGTTGGTGCAAGTTTGTTATCTCGTTAAAATGCTCAAACCCACGAACAAGCTCTCCAAATTCTGTTTAACATTATTCCATACTTGATCCGATTATGAATTTGGACTAGCGCACCTAATATTCTCATGACATAAATAAAGCATTACGTTACGTGATCGCTATATGACAACAAGTATCTTATTAGCGTTGAGACATATATTATTATTATTTATGTGATGATATCAGCATATATGTATGCTATGTATATTGAGCAATGTTTCTGATCAGCACACGTGTCTTTTAGTTATGCTTAAAATTAGTAATAGTAGACTTGTTTATAACAAAAGAATTTCACGATTTAATAGTGGTCCTATTTCTAGCTCTATTTTTTGCAATAAAACAATTCCTATATTAGCATTTCCAAAAGGTAAAGCTTCCTTATGTTATGTGATGGGTAATGGCATGAAAAGAAAGAGATCCAATTGTAATTCCATTTAAACTAAATAGGCCACATGTCATTTCTCATGTACCCTAATTTATAAGCTATATATGTGTATGTGTGTGTATATGCGTAAGTAAGCATTATATATGGTAGCACACACACAAGTCACAACCAGTCTCATGCTACTCTGTAGGAACAACGTTTATATCAAATTTGGTGATTTGGACTAGTCACAACCCAACTTCCAAACCCACCTTTATATTGGTGATTTATTTGTTACTTACTTCAAAGCAAATATTATAGTAATAAAAAAATTAAAAAAAAAAGTGATGACTAATTGCTGAGTCGGATTGTGGGTAAAAGCAATAAGCCGTTGGCTCTAGTTTAGCACTAGAAAACAGTGTGCTTCACTTTCACGTGTATTTTAAAGTTTATATGTTGTTATAATGCAATGGTTAAGAATTAAGGGTTGGTATAAACCACTATCTAGTTTAGCACTAGAAAACAGTGTGCTTCACTTTCACGTGTATTTTAAAGTTTATATGTTGTTAAAATGCAATGGTTAAGAATTAAGGGTTGGTATAAACCACTAATTAATAATTATTGCTGGAGCCGAGTCAAACTGCATTTCGCTACAGTTACGAAGCTGGAATTAATATATTTATTTATTTACGTGTGCGTGTATAGCTGGCGTTTTGTAGTGGTAAAGTGGTGACTTTAGTGAAAACTAGTCATGTAAATATTTTCCATAATTTAGGATACTAAAAGCAAAGAAAATATCTGTTGAGTGAAATTCAAGGGTTTTATAGTTTTTAGAAAAACTCGTTCCACACAGATCTATTCAACGTGAATGAGTCAAATTGCTTGATATATTGGACCACATGAATGATATTAATTTTGCAACAAACATGGCTTGAAGCCAAATGTAAATTAGTCTCAAAAGTACAGCTAATATTCAAACCTTTGGACACATGATATAATATAGCCTATATAGGTATAATATAATGCTAAGCTTACGAACAATTATTTATTTATGCTCACCACTCAGAAACTCAATACGTGATTAATTTCACAATGAAACTAAATTATAATAAAACAAGTAATTTTAATTTTTGTGAAATAAATTATAAAGCAAGTATTACTTAAGTTGTTTGATGACGAAAAGTCAGAGTCAACATGCTTGAAAGTTGAAATAGAATGGCCACTATAAAAAACTGGCATTAGATATTATACTTTTTTTAACTCTATTATTATTGCACTTTCATGAACAATAACATGATGTGTTTGCTTTGTTTTTTTGTTTTGACATTTTTAGCGCAGAGTTCCAAAACAAATAACGATAATATGACTTTTTGCACTCACTAGGTGCGGTTCCCAATTTCTTAAATCCTTAACAACTATGAGAACAGATTAATTACGTCATATATAAATACATAATAAACAAATAAAGTCAAGTCAGGACAAAACTGCGAAAAGAAGAAAGAAACAACATTTGGTTACAAGCGCCACCGCTTTGCGTAGAAGCCAAAAAAGCATTTAAATTCCATTTCCTAATTTCTTTTTAATTATAAAGCGGAAAAAGAAAAGATTGAGATTCCAAATTCCAACTTTACACATGCAAATAATCGAAGTCCTAACACGTGCCATATTCCTCAAACTGAAAAGCTCGCAATCTACAACTATCCACTTGTCTGAGACTGAAACACAAGGCGAGAGCCGTCAACTTCCAGGGCTATTTCAGTCTTTTCCAGCATCATCAGATTCCCTCTAATCCCAGCTCTCCCTAAAATACCCTTCGCTTCGCCTTACAGCTTATCCGAAAGTAAATACCTAATTTATTATTACTTTTCGAAATTAATACCAAAAATAAATTATGGAACAGAGTGTGGGAGAAATGCATTGAGAGGGAGAGAGAGCGTATTTATTTATTCATTCCTCTCTCTCTCTCTCTCTCCGAGAAAACTGCTTAATTTTTTCCAAAAAATTAGCTCACTCAGTCTCGTCTCGTCGACTTTAGGTTTTCATAAATCCAATCCAATCCCAAATCCTTTTTTTTTCACTTCCTTCTATTCAGTATTCGAATTTCCCGTTTCCGAAATTCGCATGCGAGTTATCGGTACCTGAAGCAAAGCCGTACCGAATTCGGAGCCGGAGAGCGATGGGGAAGAAGGCGGCGGCGGTGGTCTGTGCGGCGGCGGTGTGCGCGGTAGCGGCTCTGGTGGTCCGGCACCGGATGCGGTGCTCCGGGAAGTGGGCCCGGGCTATGGCGATTCTCAGGGACTTCGAGGAAAAGTGTGGGACTCCCTCCGGGAAGCTCCGGCAGGTCGCCGACGCCATGACCGTCGAGATGCACGCCGGTCTCGCCTCTGAGGGTGGAAGCAAGCTCAAGATGATCATCAGCTACGTCGATAATCTCCCCACTGGGTATGTGTGTGTGTATATCAATGAATATATGCGTGTTTAACAGAAATGAATTTCTGGCTGTGTTGTTTGTTGATCGATTCTGCGATTTCGTTTATAAAGTTTCTGTCTTTAGTTTTTAATTCTCTCGCAGTACATGTATATATGTATATTGATTTTAGACTTCGTTGTGAAAAGGGAAACTAAGATCTTGGTTTATCACTCTGTTATGTGAATTCAATTTAGGCGGAAATGGAAGGTATTTTTTTGTTTGATTATGATTTTGGAGTAATTGAGTTTTTTCTGTGATAATGAAAATGAGAGTAATTGCTTGTTGGGAGATTCTTTACGGATGGTTTCTGGGAAATTTATTGGCTTTAATAGTGTTGCTTTTCATTCTTTTGCTTATCCGTTCGTTTGCGTAGATTCTTTTCTATCTGTGGCATCCTATTTTACATCTCTTTTTGGCCTTTCATAAAAATGTTTTCGACCCTCTGAGCTCAGTATAGACAGCCTTCTCACGTAACTGTGTTATCTAACGCTGCATCTTCAGGTCATGATTTGGTATCTAATATATGTAGTCCTTATATATATATATATTATATATATATATATATATATATATATATATATATATATAGTTCCACAGAATGCATACGCCTATGACAGTCTTGATTCATTATTTTCAGAGATGAGAAAGGCTTGTTCTATGCTTTGGATCTCGGGGGAACCAACTTTCGGGTGCTTCGCGTACAGTTGGGTGGTAAAGACAACCGTGTCGTTAAACGAGAATTCGATGAAGTCTCAATCCCGCCTAATTTGATGACCGGATCTTCGGATGTTAGTGTTAATATAAAAAGAAAAAAAAAATATCAGAAAATTCTATTACAATACAACATGTCATAGATTTTGCAAAAGTTTCTCAGATATTTTTTTCTGACAAAGAAATTGTGGTCAGGCGTTATTTGATTTTATAGCTGCGGCCCTAGAAAAGTTCGTGGCCGGAGAAGGGGAGGGCTTCCACCCGGCACCGGGAAGGCAAAGGGAGCTCGGTTTTACCTTCTCATTTCCAGTGAAACAGTTGTCGATCGCATCAGGGTCGCTAATCAAGTGGACAAAAGGATTCGACATTGATGGGACGGTAAATGATGTTACTTTCTCTTTACACGGTTGTATGCTCAATAAAAAGTAAATTTATTTGTATAACGACGCCATTTTACTTGTGGTTTATGAAGGTGAAAATGGTTTTTTGTATCATAAAAAACACCGGAAACTACTTATATATGAAAGCTTGGTGCTTTGTTGTTGCTTTTTGTTTATTCCATCCTTGTTTCTTCCACTGATTATTTGCTGGGTTTGTGGTATGTGATTAATTATATGCAGGTTGGACAAGATGTAGTTGGTGAATTAAGCAAAGCACTGGAAAGAATCGGACTTGATATGCGGGTTTCGGCGTTGGTAAGCTCATATCATACCACGTTGGTTTTCCGTTAATCTTTCTCTGGGTTGAATAAATATTAAGTCATATGTCATCTTTAAATAAGCTTGTGCGGCGATGCAGGTTAATGATACGATTGGAACTTTGGCCGGAGGACGATACACAAACCCGGATGTCGTCGCTGCTGTAATATTGGGTACCGGCACTAATGCGGCTTATGTAGAGCGAGCTCATGCGATACCAAAGTGGCACGGTCTTTTACCCAAATCTGGGGAGATGGTTCGTAGTCTTTCTTTGGAAGTTGAACTAAATTTAGAAACATGTCCTTAAGATTTTTTTTACTTATTATTCCTTTCCGTGGTGTAATTATACAGGTTATCAATATGGAGTGGGGTAACTTTAGGTCATCTCATCTTCCTCTAACAGAGTATGATTACGGGCTGGATGCTGATAGTTTGAACCCCGGAGAACAGGTAACGGTCACACCATGTACTCTTAAGCTTGTTTGTTCTATAAGTCGAAAACGCAATCAGTGACATGTTTTTTTTTCTTTTGGGTATTTACTTTTTTACAGATGTTTGAGAAGATGATTTCTGGAATGTATCTTGGGGACATCGTACGAAGAGTCTTGTGTAAAATGGCCGAAGAAGCTGAGTTCTTCGGGGATACTGTTCCGCCGAAGCTTAAAAAACCTTTTATTCTAAGGTCTTCCGTAAACTCACTCTCTGAAATAAATATATAAAAATTTAAAAAAAAAAATCATTTGCATTAGATAAATACAAACTGTGAATATCCTGACGAGTGAAAAAAAAACGTTCAGGACTCCCGACATGTCTGCGATGCATCACGACTCATCACCGGACCTGAAAGTGGTGGCTACTAAACTCAAGGATGTCCTTGAGGTACAATAATAATGACAACATTGTTTAGATCTCTTCCCCGTATTTAGGCTATGTTTAGAGCCTGGATTTTACGATGGAAAATGAAAGTTTAAAAAGCAGCGTGACAGAAAGTTTGGAAGTCAAGAGGAAATTTTAATTACTAAAGTCCCAGATAAGTTTAAAAAGCAGCGTGACAGAAAGTTTGGAAGTCGAGGAAATTTTAATTATCAAATTCCCAGATGTTTCAGTTTCCAAACATTTTTCTAAGAAAAATGACAATCCCAATAATTGTTCGTATCTTTGTACTGATGACTCTTTCTCTGCGTGTTTCAGATAACAAACACCTCACTGAAGATGAGGAAAGCCATCGTACAGGTGTGCGACATCGTGGCGACCCGCGGAGCCCGCTTATCGGCAGCGGGGATATTGGGAATCATAAAGAAGCTGGGACGGGACACGGCAAAGGAAGGAGAGAAGCAAAAGTCGGTGATCGCGTTGGACGGCGGTTTGTACGAGCACTACTCCAAGTTCCGGAACTGCATGGAGTGCACGCTCAACGACTTGCTTGGCGACGAAGTCTCGTCGCACATCTTCGTTGAACACTCCAACGACGGCTCGGGCATCGGGGCCGCGCTCCTCGCTGCCTCCCATTCGCAGTACTTAGAAGTAGAAGAATCTTGAACGACAAGTAGAAAGAATCTTGAATAACCGCGTCATTAAAAAAAAAAAAAAAAAAAAAGAAAGCCGAGGACCGACCCACATAATGAAGAAAGCAGAAGCAATGAATGACGTGTGTCGGTTTTGTATACTTTTGTTTTCCGTTCCCCTTCCTTCGCAAGCTCCTCGGCTCCGAGATTTGAGAGAGATCTTGACTGACAAGCCCATTTAAGACTCTTTATTTTATTTATTTATTTATTTACGGTCTAGTGGAGGACATAATCTGCAGCGGCGAGCGAAACCCGAGCACAGAGTCTCCGAAAGGCCTGTACTTGTCCTAAATTGTTTGCTTGTGTTAATGACACTTAGTTGCGGATTTTGTTTGTATAAGTTCATTTTCTCTCCTTGACTTGCTTGAATAAATCGTTGGGGGTTGTATAATCTGTTCTTTGAGCAGTCAACTTGCTTTTTATTCTCTCTTTGGCAAAATGTTACCCTGATTTCTTACTTTGTGCAAATAAAAGGGAGTCATTGAATTCTCTAGTCATATTGATTTTCCCAGACGTGTCAGAGTATGGTCTACATAGAACACGTTCGATAAATAGTTGTTATCGTATAATTTGTACCCTCTCGTCTCTGTCGCGTAGAATCATTGCAAGAATACATCAACATACCATTAAATCTGTATTTCTGACTGAGCTGAACTGTGCCTATGGAAGAAAGTGTGTTTAGGAAGAGAGCTGATCAAGATCAAGAGTCGACCTCTACAGGAACGACAGTTGTAAGCCCAAGCTGTATGACTTCACACCTTATTTTTTATGAGATTTTTTTTCTCACATAAATTCCTATATATAATTATCTTTGTTTTATATGGGTAATCCTATTGTGCCCATGATGTGGATTGATTTTACCTTGTGTGGTGTTTCTGAATCTGAGGTACTGGTTTAGAATAACAATCATAAAAAAGACGTCATTTATGTGTTGGTATTTTTCCTAAGAGCACTGAGGTACAGCAACGGTCCATTTCCGCGTGCTATTTATCGCTGATGAAAAATAGTTTCGTTTTTGAATGCTGATGTGAGACATTGGTGGGCTCCGCCTGCTATCTCACATTAGCGATTTGCTGACCACCGATAAAAACATTTTAATTTTTGAAGCTTGTATCTATATATAAAGTTTCGCTGATGTGACACATTCTATTTCAGACCAGCTATCTCACATCAGTGGTCTACAGACATCCAATGGAAAATATTTATTATTTTAGTAAAGGTTACAAAATACAAAGCTGGTTTCTGCAAATAACCATTGACTCACTAACGCTTAAAATGGTCAGCATTGGCTTGTGCTGGTCTTTCATTCTTATTTATCGTACATCAGTTTTTATTGTAAAAGAGTACATGTACAACAACACTACCTTTATGCTCAAACTACCGCTAAAAGTCTTGAAATCTGCTTTAACACAAACTAAAAGAGTAGACAAAAAAAGCAAAACATCATACAATGCTCACAACAAAACCATGGTCTTCGTCATCATCTCCGCCCTCCTCTAAATCCCTCTCGCGCTTCGAGTTCCTGAGGAGCGGAGCAGCGTCGTATTCGAGCCCCGCGAACTTGTTCTCGCTGCGACGGAAGCAGCGGAGAAGAAGCTGAACGACCTTCTTCATGGTGGGCCTGGAAGAGGGGAGAGATTCGGTGCATACGATTCCGACCTTGAAAACCCAAATCATCTCTTCGGTGCAGCTCGGCTCTCTCACGTCCGCGTCGAGGGCTTCCTCTATCTGCTTCCCTTCTCGGACGTGACGCCACGCCCACTCCGCCAACGAGCTGTGCTCGCCCCCCTCGCCCGCTGCCCTTCCCGTCGCCAGCTCCAGAAGAACCACTCCGAAGCTGTACACGTCGATCTTCTCGTTCACTCTTGTCGTGTGGGCATATTCTGTACATAACACAAAAGTGTGTGATTTGACAAGACATTGTAAGGTCACAGGTTACTCGTCTCATTATCAATATCGTGATATCAAACCAATAAAGCTCAAACGAGTGAGATTTAACAGTCATCACCTCAAGGGGATATGTTAGGTATACCGCATCATAAAGATAATACGACTTAACTAAGTTTTATAAGTTCATTTGTTATATATTAATTAATGAAAAATATAACAGACCAGGCCACTTCAAACACTACTGAATCTAAAGTTGTAAAGTTGATTTATGTTATATTTTGGTTATTTGTATACCGTTAATTTATGTTAATGCCTATTTTGTAAAATTTAAGATTGTATGTGGCTAGTTAGGTACAGAACTCTTAATCGATTACTAAACTTAAGCATTAACTTGCGGTGCAAGAAAAGTGATTTTCTGCGCCGTTTCGGATACCTGGAGCCAAGTAGCCGGCGGATCCGGCGACGGTGGACATAGTGGCGAGCTCTCCTTGCTTAGCCAAGAGCTTAGCGAGTCCGAAATCAGCGATCTTAGCATTAAAGTCGGAGTCCAACAAGATGTTGCTGGACTTGATATCTCTATGGATGACGGGCGGAAGGCAATCGTGGTGCATGTAAGACAGCCCCTGGGCGGCCCCCACCGCGATCCCGAGCCTCTTGGGCCAGTCCAGCGCCGCCACGTCGTGGTGGTGGACCGACCGCCGCGATCCGGCCGCCGGAGGCCCGACGCGGTGGAGCCACCTGTCGAGGCTGCGGTGCTCGAGGTACTCGTACACCAACAGCTTCGAGCTCTCGCTGGAGAGGCAGCAGAGGAGCTTGACTATGTTGACGTGGCGTATCGAGCTCAGGATCTTCACCTCCGCCATGAACTCCTGTTCGAGCTCATGCTCGAGCCTCCGGTTGTTGACTATCCTCTTCACCGCCACGGCCTCGCCTCCGCGGCTGACCGGGACCCGGTACACCCTCCCGGAGCCGCCGCTCCCGACGAGGTTGTGGTCGGAGAGCCCCGAGAGGATATTCACCTCCGTGAAGTTGAGCTTCTGAAACGGGGTGAGCTTCCACGACGTGTCGAGTCCGTGCTTGCTCCAGTAGCACCGGATCACGAGCGCTGAGAAAGACAAGGCCAAGAGGAAAACCGCGATGCTGAGCGTCACGATGAGGATCAGATACGGAGTCTTGAGGCTGTTCTCGTCGTTGGCTCCGAGGTCGGAGCCGCCGCTGCACGAGCGGAGGCTCATGTGGGCCGCGCTGGAGCAGAGCATCGGGTTGTTGAGGAAGCTCTGCTTGAAGACATCGAACTCCCTCGGGATCGTCCCCTCGAGGTTGTTGGACGAGAGGTTGAGGACGTTGAATCTGCGGAGGCCGAGCATCTCCGGGATTCTCCCCGAGAAGAGATTCTCCGAGAGGTCGAGATCGGTTAGGGCCGGCAAGAGGCCGAGGTTCTCCGGGATGGCCCCCGAGAGCCGGTTCCGTTTGAGGTCGAGAGTGTTGAGCGACTTCCACGACTTTATCTCCGACGGAAGACCGCCCGTGAGCTGGTTCCGTTCGAGGACGAGGTTGGTGAGGCTTGGGAGAGCGGTGATCCCCGGCGGGATTGGTCCGGTCAGGCGGTTGTTTCCGGCGTCGAAGAAAACCAAGTTCTTCCACGCGGAAACGCCGCTCGGGATGCTTCCGTAGAACCTGTTGTTGCCGATCTCGATCCTCGAGAGATTCACGGCGATCTTCTCCGGGATGGTCCCGGTGAACGAGTTGTTTCCGAGCATGAGGATCGTGAGGCTAGAGGCGGCCCAGAGCCCCCACGGGACAGTCCCACTGAGCCGGTTATTCGTAGCCTTGACCATCACCAACTGAGGGCAGTTTTCGAGCCCCGCGGGAAGCTCTCCGGCGAGGTCGTTGTCGTTGATGACCAGACCCACCAAGCTTCCGTTCTTGCACAGGCTCTCCGGTAGCTTCCCGGTGAGCCTGTTACCGCTGACCTGCAAGGTTTGGAGCACGGAATTCTTGCCCAAGCCCGGCGGTAATACGCCGGAGAAATCGTTGTCCCACAAGCTCAAGTCTTGCAAGTACGGCAATCTTCCTATGCCCTCTGGAATATTGCCGGACAGTCTGTTCGTGAACAGAGCCAAACCCGTCATCTTCGTCAGATTCCCGAACCCTTCCGGGATTTCTCCTGTCAATCTGTTCATCGAAAGGTCGATCACCGCCAAGCTCGGAGACCCGACGGCCGGAGGAATTTCCCCGGAGAGACTGTTTGTGTAGAGATAAACCACGGTCAGGTTCTTCTTCCCCGAGAACAGCCTGCCCGGGATTTTCCCGGTCAGGTTGTTCGTTGATAAGTCCAATTTCTCTAGCGACTCCAAATCGGCTATACCTTCTGGTATTTGGCCGATCAGGTTCGAGTTATAAACCCAAAGAATTCGCAGCTTCTTCAACTTTGCGTAGCTCGAAGGAAGCTTCGACGGCAAAAGATAGCGAGAGCTAGACAAATCCAAAACCTCGAGATTCGAAAGCTCACCGATCCCCGGCGGAAGAGACACGTTGAACAAGTTGGCGCCGAGGTTCAAAAACGTCAGCTTCTTGAGCCTCCAGATCGCCGCCGGAAAATCGCCGGTGAAATTGTTCCCGCCGATATTTAGAGTTTCGAGCCCGGAGAGCCGGTCAATATCGCCGGGAAGAATTCCGACGAAGTAGTTGTTGGAGATGTCCAAAACTCGGAGCTTCGAGCAGTTATAGACTGCTCTCGGAAATCCTCCGGGGACGTAGTTGTTGCCGAGGTTGATGACCGTTAGGTTTCCGAGATCGCAGATGAAATCCGGTACCGGACCTATAATATCCACGTCGACAAGAGTCAACTCGGTAACCGAGCCGGACTCACAGGTGAGTCCGGGCCATAGGCAATGAGACTCGGCGTTTGACCGATTCCACTCGCTCATGTAAGGCAAGTCTCCCCAGTGTTTTTTCAGCTTCAGGAGGACAGAGATTTCTTGGTCCTGAAGGTCTGAGACCACTTCATGGCACAGAAATGAGAGCAAGAAGAAGAAGAGTGTAAGAGTGTTCTTCATTTTGAGTGATATGGTAATGATATGACTGGCCTCATTAGGAAGAAGAAGATCATATACATAGGAATGAATGGAGAAGGGAAAAATCTTGGTTTGGACTTTGGATTATTCAAAAGTTGCTTTTAAGTGCTGTGTTGAAAACTTAGACATCTTTGTGGGATCGCTCGTACAAATTAGTCACCACCGTTATTGTCTTATGGTTTTGCTTTCCTTGCCCATTGATTCGATGGTCAATGGGATGACTTTGAAGAAGCTCGGTGGAGTTGAATTAGTCAAAACTAAAATATATTAGCTGTACTATGCTTATGCTTATGCTTATGCTTATGCTTATGGGATTTTTTTGGATTGATATAAAGGGTTCCATCTTGAAACCAATTGACAATGAGAGGAGTAACCCATGACTTTTATAATAAACGCAAAGGATATATTCTCAGTTGATGTGAGACTTCCTGATACACCTCTCTCACGCTCAGGATTGAACAACTGGTGCGTGAAGTTTGTAGAAACGGGTGACCCAACATCGAGAATGGGTTTGGTTCTGATACCATGTTAAAGTATCATGGGATTCCATTTTAAAACCAAGTGGTAATTAGAAGAGTAACACACAAGTCTTATAAAGAGCTCATGATCGTAATACTCAGTTGGGACTATCCTCGATAATATGAATTTTTTTTAACGGTATTCATTATATATTATTTTTGTGTGGATGTGTTAATAAGCTGGCACGTCTTCTACTACTGCCCTTCTTCTATGAGATTTGAGAAAATTAGTATACATTTTTTTTTATTATGAACATTAACTGCAAGGAATGACTGTAGATCTATCAACCTATCTAGAAATGGACCGTTAAGTGTCACACGTGCGCAAACTTATTTCTTTCGTTTAAGGTAAGCCTGTGCATCCATCTTTCTTTGAGCATAGTTTTCTTGAAAGATCCAAATACTACGTATTAGATGCTGGCGTATCGTAATGCTATACCGTTTGGAAGTGGTAGTGATTTGAAACTTAAAATTAGAAAAATCATCTTAATTTGATATTTACAAGAAAACTAGTCAAATAATTAGCAAAATACGACATGGTTTCAATAAGCTTGTTCGCACTAGATAATAAGTTATATATCATGTCCAGCCCATTGTATAGCGAATAGATGTTTTGTTACGCCATTTGAACTTTGATTTATCTCATTAGTTTTACTTTTATAAACTCTCTGAAAATGGAGCATATCAGTGGGTAGAGTCCATACACTTCAACGAGATAGAACATCAACGGTCAATTTTTTTTATTTATTAGTTGATATATTCGGTCATGACTATGAGCGTTCGATATCATGAAAATATGGGTATTTTAAGTTTGGATTGATAATATGGGCTCTAATTTTTCATAAATAGTTTGTGCGAAAGGAATGACATGATATTCAAAATGTCAACAACCATCTCCGCCAAACAAATATTACGTGAGACATTTATTTGGATTGTTTGAATTTCATATGGAGACTGGGCTAACTCAATTTGTTGACTTCAACTGCTATGTAAAAGTTGAGAATCATAAAATTATTTGTAGGCATCGAAAACATGTTTTTACATGATTTGTATACGGTGAATTCGGTTCATAAAATTGGAATTAAAGAGGGATGTCATTATTTGAGTTCATGGCCCCAAAATGCAGTAAATAAAGAAATTGACATTGTAAGTACTAAAAATAACAATGATTACTCAAGACATATCTCATTGACATGGATTGTAAATACATTAGAACCTACTTTGGGCATAACATCTGGGTCAGTAATAAACGAGTTTAGGCATATATTAGCCAGTGGCACACTTGTAAACAGTGCACAAACGACTTCACATATATCACACTCGCATTGCAAATTTGTCTTTGGTTAAACAAAAGACTTCAAGCATAAACATCCATGTAGCCCAGATGTATATATGCTCCAGACGAGTTAAGTAGTCTATTTTTTTTTTTTTTAAGGCAGCGAACTGCAGTGGGGATTGAACCCACGACCTCCACACAGGAGGTGGTGTGAAATTACCACTAGGCTATCCTAGGTACCACGAGTTAAGTAGTCTATTTGCGTGGCGCAATTTTAATTATCAGCCATATCGTATTTAAATGGCGCAATTGTAATAAATATGTTCTATACATTTTAAGAGATTTGGATGTCGCAGTTGTAATCACGAGCCACATCTCATTTGAGTAAAACAATACCATTTCTATTGTGGTGGCACATTCGTCAAAGATCGAGACCTAAACTCAAGTGGCCTTTGCATCCTTCTCTATCGTGTCTCAAAGAGACAACCCAAGATAAATAAGAAAATCTATTCGAGTACTGAAAATGTAAATCTTCTTTTGAAAGAATCAAAATTGATGCACAAAGATACTATATAAACAAGTAAATATCTAAATATAATGTTTCCCAATATGAATGTGTTGCATCCCAACAATCATAAACGACCGTCTCAATAGTATATGTAAATACGTTAGAACCAACTACTGGCATATTACATCCCCACGGCCCAATAAGAAAATAGTTCAAGCATATCTCATTTGCATGGCACAGTTGTAAATACCTCACAAACGACTTAAGGCATATCACATCTGTGCGGAGAAGTTGTCATTTGTTAAAGAAATGACTTCAGACATATTTTATGTGTGTGGTACAGTTGTAAATACGTTACTGAACGAGTTCAGTAAAAATGACATTTGGGTAATGCATTTATTATCATCAGTCACATCTCATTTTAGTGTGGCAGCTGTAAATACATTCCAAACATGTTAGGATATATGTCTTGGGTGGCGCAATTGTAGTGGTTGAGTGGTGAAATTATTATAATAGACTAATGCCATGTCTAATTAAATGACTGTTATGCCTTTTGACCAAAACAATGTACAATAACGTAAAAGACAAAGTAAGAGCACACCGGATTTATCCTGGTTCGGTCTTAAATGACCTACGTCCAGTTTTGGGGTTGTTCCACTATCAACGATGATGTACAATACAATCTAGAACTTTCACTGGAAACCTTCAAGAACTGATCTCACACTGTGTTCCTCTCACACTCGGTTTTTCTCAGATGATTTCTCTCCAATGTACTCTCTAGATATGTATGAATATCTTCTATGTCCAAAGATTACAACAAGCTTGTATTTAAAGACCCTTGTGACGCTTACGTGTTCTTCAAGCAACACTGGCTGATGATCCAACGGCCTTCAACCCGAGAAACTTGCTGATGAAGCTTCAGCCGTTAGATGAGGACCTCTTGATGATTTCAAGCAACACCACTTGTATACCACTTTATACAACAATTCTCCACCTGATTGAACATCATCTCTCATCATTTAGTGAAAAAAACCCCGTCTTGATCTACTCCTCAAAACCACAGCTTCCAATGTTGACCAACCTCAAGCAATGATTGAATTTGTTGCTTGATAATGGCTTTGTCATCATGTCAGTCGGGTTGTCTTCAGTAGACATTTTCTCAATCTTCACTTCTCCCTTGCTTACAATATCTCTTACAAAATGCAGGTTCTCATCAATGTGCTTAGATCGCTCATGAAACACCTGATGTTTAGCCAAATGTAAAGCACTTTGACTGTCACTATTACTTGAGACTGATTGAAGCCAAGTTCTGAGATGATTCCTTTCATCCATAAGGCTTCCTTCACAGCTTCAGTAATAGCCATATATTCAGCTTCAGTAGTGGATAAGGCCACCACTGACTGGAGAGTAGATTTCCAACTTACAGCTCCACCACACACTGTGAAGACATATCATGTTAAGGACTTTCTTGTGTCAATGCTTCCTGCATAATCCGAGTCAACATACCCTTCTACCTGCACTTTGTTAGTATCACAACAACCATACATAACTCCATGCTTAAGAGTACCCTTTAGATATCTCAGGACCCATTTACAGCATTCCAATGATCCTTACCAGGATTTGACATAAACCTGCTCACAAGACTAATAGCATAGGCAAGATCAAGTCTAGAACAAATCATGGCAAACATAAGGCTACCTACAACACTTGCATATGGAATCCGAACCATGTTCAAAATGTCTTCCTTTAACTGAGGACTCTGAGCACTTGACAGCTTGTAATGTTGAGGTATAGGTGTTGACACAGCCTTTGACAGAGCCATCTCATATCTTTCTAGCACTTTTCCAAGATAGCTTTGCTGATAGAGACACAATTTCATGTTTCTTCTGTCTCTACTTATCTCCATGCCAAGGATCTTCTTAGCTGATCCTAAATCCTTCATCTTGAACCTTTGATTTAGCTGAGCCTTCAACCTGTTTATATCTGATTTTTCTTTGCACACAAGTAGCATATCATCTACATAAAGTAACAGATATATAAACCCAGAATTTTTTTTAGTTCCTTGAAGTATACACACCAGTCATACTCACTTCTTTGATAGCCATGAATAATCATGAACTCATCAAATTTTAAATACCACTGTCTTGGTGATTGTTTCAAGCCATATATGGACTTGTGCAGTAAGCACACTTTTTCACCTTTTATCCCAACCTCAAAGCCTTCAGGTTGCTGCATAAAAATCTGTTCTTCTAGATCTCCATACAAGAAAGCTGTTTTGACATCCATTTGATCTAATTCCCAATCAAAATGTGCACAGAGAGCTAGTATAGTTCTGATAGACCTGTGTTTGACTACAGTAGAGTATATCTCATTGTAGTCAATCCATTCTGTCTGTGAGTATCCTTTTGCCACTAGCCTGGCTTTGAACCTTGGCTCTTCAACTCCTGGGATTCCTTCCTTTAGCTTGAATATCCACCTGGATTCAATGATCTTGTGTCCTTCAGGCTTGTCAACAATAGACCATGTCTTGTTTTCCTTCAGAGATTCAATTTCTTCAAGCATAGCAGATTTCCACTGTTTACAGTGACTTGTCTTGCACGCTTCTGTGTAGGTATTTGGTTCTTCTTCCAAGAGAGTTGATCCTATCATGAAAGCATAGGCAGTAAGTGTTAGGAATTTTTGCACACGAGAAGATACTTATGTAAATTCTCGTTGAAATTATTAATAAAATAAAGTTTGACATTTATTATCTATTTGAATTGGAAGCGTTATTTCTTATTTAATGAGATTTATTAAACATTCATTATTCCATAGCCTCTGTATCTAACTGAGTCACGTGCTGGACACCCGAGTTCAGGCGGTGTGCTAAAACATGGTCGACGACTGATATACGCCTGGAAAACTATATCTAAAGTCATATATGTGGAACACATTGGTGAAGGCTGATCACTATGTGGGAGCATTCTACACTTGTGGTAAGTGTACGACCCGGACAGGTCTTGGTGTAGATGTGTCGTTTAAGGACCGTTACGACACACTAACCGAGGCCACTATGATGGTCACAGTGAGACTTGATCTAAATCCTGAAGTGATCATGGACACTAGGTTATGTTACTGAGCTCTTTGACTCATTCGCTAAAAGGCTATTCATGCTAATCACAGCTTATGTCTTGGGAGTTTTCTCAGAGCATAATTCGAGTGGGAAATGATTTACAGATACGGAATCCAGCCTTCCTGAAAGAAGGTTAATGTTCTCTCACCTAAGGGTTGATTCCAGAACTGATAGATTGCGCGCACTTTCGAAGTAAGTAACGTTCAAAAGAATCTTTCGCTGGGGAAGCAACAATGCTTAGGGCTGATATGTATCAAGAGAAGTATAACGGAAAAATTGACTTCCCTTGACACGGGTTAAACCTGGAGGATCTTGATCACGAACTGACTATATCAGTGGACACTCGTCACGATGAGTAAATATAATTCCAGTATAAAGGAGACTTCAGTCTTGGCTTACAAGGTGGAGTATTTGACCAAGATTAAACGAATCGATGGAAAAAGAGAAATGACTATTTCGTCTTTTTCATCGGATTTGTTAAGCTTCTATTACTAGGTCCATAGTCCCCGATTCGGCTCTGATAAAGGCGGATAAGAACTTTCGTATAATAATGTTTATCATTATTAATCTCACTTGCTGTAATTGTGATTGACAGCATTAATTCTGGAAAACGGGTATTCGCAGAATTAAATAAATATTTATGGTAGAATTGTTTATTTATTGTTTGATCAAGTAAATAAACAATTATTAATTATTTGTTTATTGTTGGACCAAGTAAATAAATGATTAATTGGGTTTTAAGCAATTGGGCCTTGCACAAAATATGAAAATCGGATTTGGGAATTTCGGCATAGGAGTTGCGCAAATCCCCCTTGGCCGTGTGCCTAAAATTCGACTTTTTCAATATTGGTATTTACCAATATTTTCTCTTTAGTTGTTTAAATAAAGGAGAGAGAATAATATAAGATATTGTCCTATATTTTCTCCTTATTTAAAGGAAAGTATTTAGGAGAATATATGAGAATATATTTAAAGGGAAATAATATATTCCCTTTTATTCTCTCACTAAATAAAATATTCTCTATTTAAATAGAGAATAATATCCCATAGATATTGATCTGATGGATGAGAGAAAAAGTAGGATTCACTTGTTGAGATCCAATTGCCTAGATTTAATCCACTAGTGTGAACACAATAAAAGGAAATAAAATATTATGGAAGATTCCATGAATATCTCATTTTACTACTATAAATAGGGGTTCATGAGAAGGCAAAAATTATTTGGTGAAAATTTCGTGCATCCTAGCCTCTCCTTGGCCGTGCATCTGCCTCTCCCTCCCCTCGGAAATTCGTTTCCATTCTTAGTAAAATAAGAGAGAGATCTCGAAACACCTAGTTTCGTGATCTAGTGAGATAAAGACTGTGCCCACTCATCTTTCTTATACGTCTCGGAGATTACGTTTCGGAAGACTAAGGTGTCATCACATCGAGTCCTTGAAGTAGAGAACCTTAATTGATCGTGTGGAGGCTTGTACGTTCAAGACGAAGACGGATTGTGAAAGCTTTCAGTTCGTGAACCGAAAATCAATATAAGTACTCGTTTACTCTTATTTCGGTTGCTTGACATATATGCTCTCGTATAATTTTTAATTAACGTAAATCTAGATCTTGTCATATAATCATTGAATTAATTAGCTCATGATTAGTGTAATTAATTATTTTTCCGCATTAATATGGTTATATGGGGGAATCATCCCCGACAGTAAGATCATATCCAAAACGTTGAGTAGGTTTAGGAACTCTCCTGTTTCTATCTCTGACAAGATTATAGTCAGACATGTTCTCATAATCGAGTCTGAGCCTCTACTCCTTGACGTGGGGAGCAAGCATCTGCTGTTTGCTGAGGGTCTTCAACTGTTCCTTCTTGTTCAGTATCATCTTGTGGTGCTTGTCCTGTAGTGGTTTCACCAAGCTCCACCTGGACTTGTGTAGTTTCAGAGGCCTCAAAATCAGATAGAGGCCAGATATTACCATCTGGTTTCCTGTTTTGAAAATCACATTCATTGAAAGTGACATCCCTGCTGATCATGCATCTTTTGTGACCTAGTTCCAAACACCAGAGTCTATAGCCCTTGACTCCATCTGGATATCCAATGAAAATGCACTTCAGAGTTCTTGGTTCCAGCTTTCCCTGCTTGATATGGACATAAGCTGTACAACCAAAAACTTTGAGTTTTGTGTAGTCTATTTTGTGATCAGACCACATCTGCATTTGAGTCTTTAAATCTATGGCTGTGGATGGGCATCTATTTATGAGGTAACAAGCTGTTTTGACAGCTTCTGCCCAGAAAGAAGGGGGAGCCTTGTATGATTGAGCATACACCTTACTCTTTCCATAATAGTTCTATTAAACCTCTCAGCCAAACCATTTTGCTGAGGTGTGTGCACAACTGTGTGATGTCATTGAATACCTGTTTTTCTACAAAACTCATTGAAAACATCAGCACAATATTCAAGACCATTATCTGTTCTCAGCCTCTTAACTTGTTTACCAGTTTGATTTTCAATCATGATTTTCCAATCTTTAAAGGTCTCAAAGGCATCACTCTTATGTTTCAACAGATAAACCCATACACGTCTAGAGTAATCATCAATTAGAGACATGTAATACCTGTTACCACCATGTGATGTTACCTTTGCTGGTCCCCGGAGGTCTGAATGGATATAGTCTAAAATTGCTTCAGTTCTGTGTACAGCCTTATTGAAACTGGCTCTTGAGGCTTTCCCATACATGCAGTTCTCACAGAATTCTAACTTTCCCAGTTTGCTTGGACTAAAGCATCCTTGTTTCTCCAGGACATTCATGCCATTTTCACTCACATGGCCAAGCCTTAGATGCCACAACCTTGAATTGTTATCCCTGTCAATCACATTTGCAGAACCAACCACAGTAGATCCAACCAGAAAATATAGGCCATTTAACCTAGTGCCTTTCATAACATCAATAGAATCTTTAGATACAAAGAAGTTTCCATTTTCAGAATGAAAATTGTAACCTTGTTCATCTAGGGTACCAAGGGAAATGAGATTTCTTTTTAATTCAGGAATAAATCTCACATTATCAAGAACTCTCTCAATACCATCGAACATTTTGATACGTATGTTACCTGTATCAATTACCTCGCATGCTTTATTGTTGCCAAGAAGAACTGATCCTCCACTCTCAATCTTGAGATCTTCAAACCAGCTTTTGTTTGGTGACATGTGATAGGTACCACCGCTATCAAGGACCCAAGATTGTGATGAATCTTGGTGAGAAATGTTGAGAGCTTCTGCAGAATTATATCCATTGTCAGCAATGGTGGCATTTGCCTGTTTCTTGGGCTTGCTGAAAGTTTTGTCCTTGTCCGGGCAATCTTTCTTCATATGTCCTTCCTTGTGGCAGTGATAGCACTTGTAGGGAAATTCCTTTTCTTCGCCATTCTTTTGATCCTTTCCCTCTGATCCTTTGTTCTTCGATTGATTCTTCGAGTTCGACTTTGAATTCTTCCTTGGTTTTCCTCTGATGTTGAGCCCTTCGCCAACAGGTTTCTTCTCAGACTTTGAGTCTTGTTCCTTTGATTTTAGCGCTACTTGAACTTCCTCTAGGGTTAGCGATTCCCTTGCATATTTCATTGCTTCGACGAAATTTGAGTAATTCTTTGGAAGCGCATTCAAGATCATAACCGCTTGATCTTCATCCTCGATCTTCACATCGATATTTTCCAGATCGATGACGATCCGATTGAATTCATCAAGACTGTCGCTGATTGGCTTATCTTCTGCGATCTTGAAACCAAACAGTCTTCCTTTGAGGTGAATTCGATTGGATAGTGATTTGGTCATATAGAGGGATTCTAATTTTGACCAAATCCCAGTCGTTGTTTTTTCTTTCGAGACTTCCCTCATCACCTTGTCTCCTAGATGAAGAATTAGGGTGTTGTAGGCCATTTCGAGAGCCTCATTCTTTTCAGTCGCCGAGTAAGGAGGGACAAGCCCCATCCATCTCGAGTTAGCATTATGAGTAACAGCAAAGCGGGCTAAGTTATGAGCCGCAATGTTACAAAGACGAGGGATAAACATAATTCTAAACTCTATCAAGTTGCTTACCTCTCTCTTGATGTGATGCAGAAGTGTCCCGAGCTCCGTGCTGGGGGGTCGTCCCCCCGGCCACCGCCTTCACCACCTCCGAGCAGTCCGAGTGAAGCTCCAGCCTTGTCTCCCCGATGCTCTTGGCCAGGTTAATGCCGTGTAGGACCGCGACCGCCTCCGCCAGCTGGGGGGAGAATCCCCTGGCCTGGGCAAGCGTTTGCGAGGCAATCACCCTTTCGGTATGATCCCGAGCAATACAACCCACGCCAAACCGACCCTGGTCCCGATCTAAAGTCGCGTCCACAGTCACCGAGATTGTACCTCGCATTGGAGGGACCCATCTTGGCTTGGTCGTCCCCTCCTCCTGTCCCCGCACCGCCTCCTTGTTCGCGCCTCTAAACTCTTCTAGGAAGCTTCCCGTCCACTCAGTCTGATTCCACGCTTTCTTCCCCGCAACGACGTTGTTCCTGTGATTCCACAACTCCCAAATGATAGTAATATAAAATTCAAGCTTACTAACCTCGAGAGAGTCTGCCACTCTGAAAATGACGTCAAAGGCTTCGCCCTCGTCGGGATCTCTCTCGACACCGTGGCCTCATCTCTCATCCCCGTCTCCGGGACTGGGTCTTCAGTCGTGGTGGGTGCCGTGGGATTGGCGCTTGAAGCCCCAACGTCCACCTCCATCTCCGCCAGTCCTGGGCCATCAGAAGATTTCGCCGATTTTGATGTTCCATGTTGTCCCTTGTTTCCGTCCTCACTGGTAGATCCGTCATTTCCCTCTGTTCCGGGAGGTGCCGTAGTCGACGGTTTTGGTGGCGAGGTTTTGGACGCCGAGATCTCTGGCCCCGCCCATCCCATCTCCATCCTCACCCTCGTGCCTTTGAAGCTTCTCAGTCCACCGGAGACTTTATTCGGGGCTTCCCCACGTAGCCAAGCCCCAAATTTAAATATTCCGGACTCACCCGCCGAGTCCTTGTTAGTCTGGCATTCAGCGATCCCATGGCCCAGACTCCCACACGAGTAGCAAAAATCCGGGAGCTTCTCAAATTTGAACGCTACCCACGTCTTCTCTCCGAGCATGATGTTGATCCCCTTCACTAAAGGTTTACTGATATCAATGGCCACACGGGCTCGGATAAACTCCTCTCGAATTCGGTCATTCCTGTCCTTGTCAATCCGAACCACACGCTCAATTTTGTTACCGATCAGCTCTCCCATTTTAGCCGACCTGTTCTTCAGAGGAACTCCATGCATTTGGACCCAAAATTCCACAAATCTGAAATCATTCCCGTCTTGTATCTCCGGGTCTCGCAGGACCACCAGCGACTTGTCAAAAGACCAAGGGCCCATCTCCCAGACTCGTTTCTTGTCCGCCTCTAGCTCAAACTTGAAACAGAACCCTCCCCCGTCATAGTCACTTATCTCGAGCTTCCCCTTAGGTCTCCAGATACCTGCCATGACTGATTTGAGCGCATTACGGTTAAAAGATCTTCTTCTCAACAGCCTCCCCAGAAGACATCTTGAGAGATCGACAATGGTACTCTGTAGTTCTTCTTCATCAAGAATTAGCACGTCACCCTCATCTTCCTCACCAATGCCCAGTTCGGACCACTTGTCACATAGATCTTCCATCGCCGGGACGATAAGGAAGGACTAATGAGAAACTCTGACTCCGAAGTATAAGGCTAGAGAGGAGCAGAGACCAACAACCTTCAATTGGTTCAGTTAGAGAGAGATGGTATATTTGAATTGGGGATATTTTTGTTCGAAATTAATACAAAAATTCAATTTTGGATATTTCTTAACTAATGAGTTTAATTGAGATATTTTCATTACTTTAGCGTTTAGAAAATTAAAAAAAAAAGTTCATCTTTATTGACTCGCTTTTTGTTGCAATTTAATCATTTTATCTAGTAAATAATTGAATTGATGATTACTTCATCTTATATTGGGATCCACATCGTGGTCTTTTTGTTGTTTATTACGTAACAAACAAAAGCCAATGTGAACAGAATGTGAGGTAATCAAGCTTCAAAGAAGGAGCAACACGTTAGAAATATGAAAAATCAAATTTGTTGACCAAAGACTTTGACTAACATTGTATCTTCCACAATTGCTGTATAAAAAAACAATTGATTTTCCACCACTCAATATTCCTCATAGCCTCAGTCACACATGAAACGCACCAACACGTGATCCACGCACAAGTTGGCTGGATAGACTTGACCTTAACATCCCATTAAAATTAACAATGATATATTCCTTTAATCCAATCATAGATAATGTAGAGATAATGCATAATCATAGTTTGTTCGTTGTTGATACGATCAAAGCTGGAGTCAAATTTTACATATTAGCATTTTTAATAGCATTCTATAAATATTATTGAAAAAAAAAAAACATTATTGATATGACATTTATTGTAAGAATTTAAAAAAAAAAAAATTCAAGGGAAAAAAATGAATGATAATGATAAAAGGTAGTACTATTCTAGTGTTTTAAGGTTAATTTATTAACAGACCCACAAATGCAAGCTATAGATGTTAGAAATTTTCTGTAAAGTTAATATAGAAATGAGTGTTTTAAGGTTATTTTAGTGATCAAAACATTGGTGTAGTTATTAAAAAAAAATGACAAAAAACTTTGTATCATTATAAACACTTCACTAAAGAGTGATTTGTACTTTTTGTTATATTTTACAGCTATTTATAGATGGATTCCTTTATAGATATATTATCGTGAGGTTGGATTATTAAATATGTTCATTGAACATTATACATATGTACATGTTAATATGTTATGAGGAAAGCTCACATAACACGGTCTTTTTTTTTAGCGTTTTGACTTTGAGAGGCCAGTTTGATGGCCAAAACTCCAAAACTGAAGAAAAAAAAAAGGTGATAGCGATTCGGCTGATATGTAGAATAGAATTTTAAATACGGTTTACAAAATGTGACTGAGATGTATCTTTTTTCTAACCTATAATGTCTTACTCATGTGCAACAATAAGCCAACTATAACCATGTGTATTCACAAGACAATTTGACAGACTGAGTATGATTTCTACCTAAAAGCTCTAACTACTATGACATAAGATGGCGAATCTCTTTTACCTTCCTTGTGAAACAATATTCCTTCGTTGAACAATCTTTCACTCATAAAATAAGAGAAAATTCAAGTGAAGAAAAATCAGCTGGAAATTGGTAATAGAACTAAAGTGATTCTGAACAAAAGGTATGAGAAAAATATAAAGAAAGTTTGTATACTAGAGCATTTTTTTTTATTTTTTAAATATACTAATGAAAAAAATTCATCAGAATTAGAAGAGTGTGTGTATTTGAATTATTAAAAAAAAATTAAGGGACAATTAAGTAATAAATAACAAATTTAGGGGATCGATGTGATATTATTGAAAACTCAAGGTATAAAAGTCAGGATGTATATATATATATATATATATATATATATATATATATATAAGAAATTTTTTTAACAAGTTTGAGAAATTTATTATCTACCATTATCTCATTTATTGTATGGTTGTATTTTTCAAAATTGAATAAATAAAATATATGAAACATTGAGATCAATAAAGAAATAGATATTTTAAAAAATGACAGAAATAGAAAGACTCGCATGCGAGATAAATCTCGCGCATAAATAAATTACACAAAATTTTAATGTGTCACTACTCTTTAAAGAAAATGACACACACACTTATTATGTTTCATTATATTTTCCTTAAATTTTCTGTAATCCAACAACATAAAGAAAATGATATGATGTAGGCCGTTTTTTGTTGTTGCCATTTTGTAAATATTTCGACATCAAAGGGACTAATATAGACTTTTATTGTATCTTCCGAACTATTATTTATCATTATCTCATTTTTTTTGGAATTTTTTTTAAATGAATAGTAAAATAAAACATGAGATCAATTACGAAATAAAAATGAAAAAATACAAATACACGCATGCAAGATAAATCACCCTCGTACATAAATTACTCTCAGAATTTTAATCTCCTATTTTTAAAGTAAAATGAAATACGCGTATTCTGTTTCATTATACTTTCGTCAATAATTTTCACTTTCAGCAATCAAACAAGATACCAAAAAAATGTTAAAGGTCCTTTCTTTTTTTTCTTTAGGTTCTTTTGCTATTTCGCAAATTTTCAACTTTAAACGGGCTAAAATAGACTTTCTTTCTATCCCTCTTTTTATATAATTTTACACTAAAATGAACATTAATTGACTTGACGAAAAATATAAAATGAGAAATGAACATTTGATTTGACAACAAATATAGAATGACACATAAAAGTTTGTACGAGTTAAGTATTGTCTTAACTATTAGCAATTTTGATAATTTGAACTAAATTAATAGCAATTATATTTTTGGACACTTTTACTAGTAACTGTAAACATCAAAGTATACAATTGTTATAAACTATAGATTTACAATCTACAATTAACAACAATTGTAAATATACAAGTCTAAGTTATTAGTAAAAGTGTTCAAAAACATAATTATTATTATTTTTGTCCATAATATCAAAATTACTACTAGTTAAATCCATTTCCCTCATTTTCGACATGTTATATTAAAGGTTTCAAACACTGCGTATTTCGCATTCTGTAGACCCACGGTAAGATTTCGAGTATATTTTGCAAATGTCTTCATTTTTTGTAAATATTAAAAAAAAATTCCACAAGGACCATAAATATCACAAACAATTTCGCAAATACCGTAAGTATTTTATCAATTTCCGCAAACAATTCTGTAACTTTCGCAGATTTCTAATATTTTATTTATATTAACTTATTTATATATATATATATATATATATATATATATAATAAATCGCGGTAAACCTTTGACACTTATTACGATAAACCACGGAAGGTAAGCAATTACTTGAAATTGACCTGTCACAAAATAATTTATCTCTAAAGTTTGCTCTGCATCTAGGGTTTAATCCATTTTCAGTCCGCTGCCCCTTCCCCAATGCGACTTTGGTTGCCACCCTCACTCTTTGGAGGCGAGGTAAAGCCCGGGAGGGGGAGGCTTAGTTTCGCAGCTATCTCCCACTTAGCTTCTTTCTAGTTTTTCATCTGCTTCTCTTGTCTTCCTCTGGCTTTTTCTTCGGGAGGAGCTGGGTAACCTTTTTCTCTTCGACATTTTGAAGAGAAGAACTACTCCAGCCTAGCATCGATCTGATTCTCTTTTCTGGGATCTTGAGGCAGCGCTCAAATCTAGAGCAGATCCAGAACGCCATGAAGTTGCTGGACAAAATGCGTGTGAGAGGGACGTTTCTAGAGGCCGTGGTCTGCTCGGCCGTGGTGGAAGCCTATGCGAACCGTCATGCCCGACGACGCAACGAGAATCTTCAGGATGATGCAGAGCAGCAAGGTCGTCTTCAAAACGCGCTCAGATACGGTGAGATTTCGGATGGCTAATGGGAAGGGACTGGTCGACGGAGTTAAGGCGCGACGGGAGTGAAGTTTTTTAGTTCTTGTTTTTTAGGTTACATCTTAGTTTGTCTTGCTCTGCTTGGCTAGTTGTCTTAAAGTTTAGGTGTGGTTCTGGTTGGCCTAGTTCGTTAGTTGTTTTAGTGTTATGTGGTTCGTTTTAGTTGTTTAATGGGTTTGTTTTAAGAGTTTTTTTTTTCGGGTCATTAAGTCCATCATGTGGATGGTTTGTGGATGGTTTTTTTTTCGGGTCATTAAGTCTACCATGCGGGTCATTAAACGCATATATCTTGTTTAGAGTCCCGTAAGAGGTCGAAGTGGTTTTATGAACTGAGCTCGTTCTCGATTCGGGAAATTTTCAAAAGATCTCTGTTAAAAGGGCCCAAAAGAGTTCTTGACGAGCATTGACAATCCTGGCCGAATAGACCATCGATCACTGTTCGTCTTATGCTTCTCATTTGCATTTAGGACATTTATTAGTTCGAATGAGGTTCCCACCACTATCCAGAATCTTTATATGGTCGTAGCCAGTTCTTGATGTTAATGAGAATTTCCTTAAAAAAAAGGTCAAGCGGCTATATAGCCAAATAGAACTTAAGCTTTTGCAAAATAGTCATAGTTTGTCAACTATAAGCAAACTAGCCAAAGTAAGATTAATCTAGGTTGGATTAAATTTAATCCCACGAACTATAAAGACAGAATGTAAGCTTTATGAAGGTTGGATTAAAATTAATCGAGGCAGGATTAAAAGTCGTAGTACTCTCAATTAGCTATTTTGCTATACCTAATGAAACTATGGCTATTTTGCAAAAGTCATAGTTTAAATTGGCTATTCCAACCTTACCAAAATTTCGGTTTCATATTGCCTGTAATGTTATGGACTAAACTAAACCTGGCCTAACGGTAGCGGGACGGGACGGAATCCCCGCTACCGTTAGGCACTGTAACGGGAGCGGGACTCCCGTTACTGGCAACGGACGGGACTCCTGCTACCGTTACTTTGCTTAACGGGAAACGGGAGTCCCGTTAGTCCCGCTAGCCAATATGGCCGTTGCCTTTTGATCTCGGCCGTTGGATCAAAGATCCAACGGCCGAAAAAATAGAGTCGTTGAGGATATGGCCGTTGGAAATAGAGTCGTTGGGGGCTCGGGTGAAAAAAAAAATTCAATTTTTTACCCACTTATCTCAAAAATCTATAAATACCCCCCTAATTCATTCATTTTTCTCACAACTCTCTCTCACATCATCTCGAATTCTCTCAATTTCTCTCAACTCTCTCACAATTTCAATCTCGAATTCTCTCAATTTCTCTCGTTTTTAGTCTCATACGCTTATATTTTATCATGGCATCTTCATCCCACAACCGAGGGGGTCGAAGGGGAAGAGCTTCCCGAGGTGAAAGAATGCACCGTTTTGAAGAAAATTGGTTGCACTTGTCTCAAAACGCCCCCGACCCAAACACTCAATACACATTTGATCCAAATTATGTTGCTCCTACTTTCCACCACTCGGATTTCACCGAAATTCCAAACACACAATTGCCATATTATCCTCAAATGGATCCCGAGCAAGCATATCAAGCACAAATACCGCCATCCGAAGCCGCTTTTCAAGAGTTTCAAGTGTTCGAGGAACATTATCATCAATCCCAAAATCCAAATGAAGAACAAGACGACGACGAAACCCAAGATCCAAATGAACAACATGATGACGAGGAGGAGGAGGATGAAGAAGAAGACGTCCCACCGCCACCACCTCAGCCTCGAACTCAAGTTCCACGACCTCGACAACGTGAGCAACAAGAGGATACCCGACAAAGACGACGTGCCCGAGAAGAACAACAACAACAACAACCACCTCAACAACAACCACCGCAACAACAACAACAACCTCAACAAGCACAAGCATCACGACGTCGAGCGAGGTCTGTTGTCTGGACGTTCTTTGAAAAGGTGGTTGCCAACGGTGAAAAAGCCGGAAAATGTCACGTTTGTGGCAAAATCTTTAGCGCTCATAACACTAGAGTTGGGACGTCGCTATTGTGGAGTCATCACAGACACTGCCAGGGGGGGACACAATCTGGAGCCTCTACAACCCAAGTAAGTAACATCGATCCTTTAAGATTTAGACGTGATTTAGTTGAATATTTTGTATCAACCGATCAATCTTTTAGTCATATCGAATCTCAAGGCTTTGTTAGATTCATTAGTTCTTTTATTCAAACGTACAACTAATGTCTAGGAAAGCCTTGAGATCCGATATCCTAAAATGGTTTTTAGGAGAAAAGGAATAAATGAAAGACTCAATATCCTCTGGTAGATATAGCGTAGCCTTAACATCGGATATATGGACCGGTCAATCTAAGATGGACTTTATGAGCGTTGTAGTCCATAACATAGACGACGATTGGAACCTGAACAAACGTATCATAGCGTTTAGGAGGATAGAAGGTTCTCACACTGGTGAGAACATCTTAGATATCATAGTTAGTGTTTTAGCTGAGTGGGGTTTGAACAATAGGGTTATATCTGTGACCTTAGATAATGCCACTAGCAACAACGCCATGATTAGGGAGTTGACCCAAAAACTTAACGCAGACGAAACCCTTATACATCAACGTTGTGCTACCCACATCATCAACCTCATAGTTCAAGCCGGAGCCGCTAGTTACGACCCTTCGATAAACAAGATTAGGAATTACATAAGTTGGATAAATAGTTCAACCTCTAGAGTAGATGAGCTTAAGAGACGGCTTAGACTAAACGGCCTTCAAGAACGCACATTTCACCTAGATAACAAAATTAGGTGGAATTCAACATTTCTTATGCTGATCAACTTCTTATCCGAGCGTTACGTCGATGTTATTGTTTCTTACATTAACAGCGTACATGGCGAAAACGCTATATCTGATTTGGATATTAGGATGCCTGAATCATTTGTTTCTTTTCTCGACATTTTTTATAAAGAAACTTGTTATCTTTCTGCTGTTTATACTCCCACTTCTTTTCTCGGTCTTCATACTATGACCGCAATAGCTGTGCATCTTGATAAAAATAAAAACGAAACTATTTTTCAAGATTCTATTCAAGCAATGACAGCAAAGTTTTTAAAATATTGGAAGGCTGGAAAGGTTCCATTACTATACGGTTTTGGAGCCATTCTAGACGTCCGATGTAAAATTGGAGGTTTAAAAAAAAATTTGAAATACATAAGAAACCATTTTGTGGACCAAGATTACGTTGCACTTGATCTTCCGAGGATCGTGCAAGCTTTTTTTGATCTTTTCAAGGTTTACGAGGCGAAACTTCTACCGCAATACCGAGCGCAACCTTCTCAATCACAGACGCAATATCCGAGAAGACACCAATACACGAATGTCTTCGTCAACGCGCCCGCGTACAGACCGTCTCCTCAACAACAAGAAGCTGGGACAAGTCAGACGAGGTCAAGCGCAACCGACGCACGGTCCCATCCGGAGATCCAAGAGTACGATAGGAACGATTGGGTCAGGTCGGACGACGAAGCCATCGACCTCTTGGTTTGGTGGAGGCAGAATGCGAGGAGGTTTCCGATCTTGTCATCTATGGCACAAGACATCCTCACCATCCCAGTTTCAACTGTGTCCTCTGAGGCGGCTTTTAGCAGCGCGGGCCGGATCATCGACGATAGAAGATGCAGCCTGAAACCGGAGATGGTCGAAGCATTGACGTGCGGAAAAGATTGGATTCAACATCGAAATCGAGCACAAGAAACATTCATGTGCTTCGATATTCTAGACGATTTTGAAGTTGATTTTGCAAACGTAAACATAAATGGTTAAAGTATCGTGTATAACAAAAGGATATCCCGGCCCTTGTCCGGGATACATTTTCAAACATTTAACGAGGAAAGGGGTGCTCTTTTTCCTCGCCGTCGCACTTTTTTAGGGGTCGGTGAGGTTTTTTAAGAGGCCCAATTTTAATTTCACATTCTTCTTTATTGTTTTTTTTACCCATTTTTAATTATTTAACAACATTCATATTTTTCATTTCTACCCACTTATTCCAAATCTTTTCACTTTAATCCTTTCATTTTATTTCTTAAATTCTTTTTTTTAATTTTTTTTTTTTTAATGCCTAACGGGATCCGCGGATCCCGTTAGACATTTACCGCCTCCGTCCCGTTATATAACGGGACGGGACTCCCGTTCGGCGAATTAACGGGAGTCCGGGCGGGGGCGGGACGGGAGGCGCGGTAACTCCCGTTAAGCCACGTTTAGACTAAACAGTACCGAAATTTCATCTAAACCACAACGGTACACTCCGCTCCTCCGGTATTAAATAATAAAAAAATAAAAAAAAATATTCTAATATAAAATAATAATAAAAACTGCGAACACTACTGGATAGTACCGGAATTATATGTTTTTTTTTTTTGATCGAAACCGGAATTATATGTTCCATAAAAGTACCAAAACAGAATACTTAGTATCCTTTTCTGGCCAGAGCAGAACATAATCCTGGTTCTGTTTGGCCGTTCCGGTTGGCTGGGATTAGCAAGTAGTTAAAGAAATCAAGCTAACGAGTTTCAAATCATCTAAAACAAAAGGAAACGTATATTTGAAGACTTCCTTTGACGTAGGTCAAGAGTTTTTTTTTCTCTGGTGTTTGTGTTTTTACCAACTCCGTAAGCAATTTCCATGGAAGTGGCAAATAGTCTGATGTTGTCGCTCAGGCTATGTATACCCAAACAAACATATAAACCAAAACCATTCACGCCCCACTTCCCCATTTTTTTACTCGATTGTCTTGTAGCACCATCAGAGATTTGAGGATCGGACGGTTACTACTTTTCATGAAATTACCCGTCACAAATCAAACGAGTCATCAAATGAACTATCCAATCTTACGAATGAAGCAACATGTATCTTGGGCGTCCATCAGAGAAACATCAGACTAGGTTGCTAGAGAGAGCAGTGTTCAAAAAACATTTACATCTAAATCTAATAACAGATGGGTGTTAGTGTCAACCTACTAATGCCATTATCCCTTGCCACTTTCTTAGCAATCCATTCTAAAGAACTCATCTGAATCTCCAGTTATTGTTGGAAATCATATAAACACACGTTCTAAAGAGTCGGACTTGAAATAGAAAGCAGAACAAAGAAACAAACAAAGAAGCAAACACACCACGTTTCAACAAACCTTTTTTTTCCGAAGTCTTGGTCGACCATCACTCAGTTGTCGCCGGAGCCGAGCCGGAGATTGTTGAGCCTCTCGAGGGCTAAGATGAGAGCCTGGGTGCCAAGACGGCCTTCACCGTGGGCCGTGAGGGATAGATAGAGCTGTTGCGCCAATGCCAAGCCCGGAAGAGCCAAACCCAGTCTCTGACACTCGCTCAGACAAATCCCCAAATCCTTGACGAAATGGTCAACGTAAAAACCCGCCGCGAAATCCCTCTCCAGAATCCTCTCGCCGTACAAGTCCAGCGACCGCGACCCCGCCGCGCCGCCGGAGATCGCTCTCAGGAACACCTTCGGCTCAATCCCGGCCTTGTGAGCGAACACGATCCCCTCGACGAGCCCGACCATGGTGGAAGCGATCGTGACCTGGTTCGCGAGCTTCGCCAATTGCCCGGACCCCGGACCGCCCATGTAGGTCACGCTCCCGAGGAGAGAGAAGATCGGCGCGAGTCGGCGCACGGCGGCCTCGTCTCCGCCGGCGAAGATCGCGAGCGTCCCGGCCTTGGCGCCGCGATCTCCGCCGGAGACCGGGGCGTCGATGGCGGTGCAGGCTCTGGCTTGGGCGGCGGAGGAGATCTCTCGGGCGAGGGAGGGGTCGGAGGTGGTCATGTCGACGAGGATGGAGCCGGGGCGGAGGGCGGAGAGGGCGGAGAAGGAGACGGAGCGGACGTCGGAGGGGAAGCCGACGATGGAGAAGACGACGTCGGAGGCGGCGGCGACGGCGGCCGGGGATTCGGCGGTGTCGGCGCCGAGGAGGAGGAGTGGACGGGCTTTGGAGGCGGTGCGGTTGAAGACGGTGACGGAGTAGCCGGCCTTGATCAGGTGGCTGCACATCGACAGCCCCATCACTCCGGTGCCGATCCACCCCACGCGGGTGGTTTCCGGGGAGATAGCGTCGGAGGACATTCTGCGGCGGCGGAGGAGGAGGAGCTTCGTCGGGTTTGAGTCTCGAGTGAGCGAGCGGAGGAGTCGCATTTGATGGGGGATATGCTTTGGCGTTTTCTGTTTGTTTGACACGTGTCCACCTCACAGCTACATATAATTATTTTATGCTAAAAAAATATATCATTTTTATGCACAATCAATTATGTATAATGTGTGGTAGCTAGCTTGGTCTAGCGGTAATCACACACTCATCTTGACGGAGAGGTCATGAGGTCAAACCCCATGGGACGCAGAAGTGCATGTCCCCCTAATATTTATTATAATAAGTATGTAATTTTGGCCGATAGTGCCACCTGCGCGTTGCACTGCTAATATATTATGTAAGAAATTTTGCAAGAGCTAAACGAAAAATTAGGTTAAAAAAAGTAAAATTAAAAAACGAAAAAAAATATTACGAAAAGAAAAAACTCATTACGAACATGAAAAAATAAAAATTTGGCCGTAGGAAATTAATTTAACAGTCAATTTAAAAAATAAAAATCTTTACCTTAACGACAATAACCAAAAGGAAAACATTTCGATTATTAATGTTCAGAAGAGCCATCGGAGCGAAAGTTTTGGCGGCCCATTTTGTAGCACAAGAATCAGAACTTCTGACGTCTTCTCTTTTGACACAACTAACAAAAATTGTGACAGTCATAATAACATAATGTACACATAAAATCGTCTCTTTCGAAACATTGAATTCGCTAGACTCGCAATCGTTAGCCCAGAGATCAACACACTTGATTTAATTAATAAAAAAAAATTATCTAATTTATTAAGGGTCCTACATATCATCGATTCGAAATAACTAATAAAATTTGTTAAGCATTTATGACTAGATTTATACGTAACAAATTTACTCATTGTTGTGCATTTCCATAACTAGAACAAAACCATGTTTATTACATATCAAGGAGTGTGTCTGGTCGAATTCTACTCTACTCAATGGAAGTCTGCTTTGGACTCTCGAGTTAGAGACCTTCTCTTTATTTTCATTATCGCATCGGAGGTTTTTAGCGCTTAATGATGAGGGAAGAGTCAAAAGGAATGATTTCATAGTGTTCTTATTGGGATCCCGGTGGAAACAATGTTTAAGGTTTGTGATTTCATGGTCTAAGGGCAGAGTAGATGAGATCCAGATGTGGTGGTAATGGAGCGTTTTGGCTCAACGTTAGGTGGAAAAACTCTTCATTTGCGCATTAATTGTGATCATGTAAATGATCGTGTAAAATTGGCTTTTGAGAGCTCCCTTCAAATCCGATGGATGAGATGTGGTCACTTATCAAGGCTTTGAAATTTCAAGAGAAGAATAAATTTATTTTTTGGAGAGTTGGGAGTGAAGTCTTTCCGACGGTGGTGATACTTAAGAGGAGGGGCATATCATTGGAGGACTTGTGCAGAGAATGTGGCTCAGAGTCAAAATAGTTGTCCCACCTCTTCTTTTTTTGTGCATTGGAGTGTCGTCTATGGATAGTGGAATGAGGTAGGTGTTGGTGGGACTCGATGGTGTTGGAGTCTAGTCAATAAGTTGTTCGAGTTATGTTGTAGATAATGTGGGTCGAAATCGAGTTGCGCAAGTGGATGATGATCATTTCATTACAGAGCGGCTAAAATCATCGAGAAAATATGGAGATGAATAAATTTGTGTATCTTCAACGGAGGAGGTGGAAGAGAGATTGTCTGTCCGATGAGGCTCAGGACGAGGATTTTTGAACAAATGGTTGTTGAAGAATAACTCGTAGTCAGTAATTCTGAACCTGATGCTAATCATTCTATAAATGACCCTCGTTGTGCCTTAATTCATCTTTTCAATTCTGTTTTACTTTCTTCTTAGAGTTTAGTTCTATTAATTTTATTTGGAAGGCGGGGAACTTCAACATCACTGTCAGGGAGCTTTGTGCAATCAAGTTTCCGATTTTTGTGGTGTTGAGGATCGTCCGCTCCTTGTGCGAAAGGCGATGTGCCAGCTGTTTAATGTCTAATAAAAGCTTCTTATTTCATATATATAAATGAGATTTTTAACGTGATTAAATTAAACATCAATTATTAGATAAAAAATGAAACTTAAACGGGAGAGTGACAATGATGTGCGGGAGAGCGTGAGACATAGCAAAGTGCAGAGGTGGTGTTAAGGTTTGATGTTCACACAAAAATAATAATGATCACGATTCTATTTTGCAACTAGCGTGAATAAAGTTGGGGTATTATAATGTATTAACAAATCGGATTCCTCTTATCTGAAGTTCTTATGCTCTGTAATAATCATATCATAGAGAGGACTAGCAAGATATGCTTTTGACACTTCCGAACTGCGGTTAGGGAGTGTAATCTTATGTATATTAGACAAGTATAATTGCCAAACTTGGAACCATTTAGACAAACTTCTCTCTCTGTTTCTCAAGGGCTTTAGGCATGTCAGGTCACCTTTGAACCTTGGAACCAAAAATATGACTCTCTTTTGACTGATGTTAAAATCAAGAATTTCAGTTAGTCTTGGAATCAATCAAAAGTAGTTCAAATCCGCCCATCCATCACCATACTCGAGAGACACTATCCTTACTTTCTATCCTTTTTTTTTTTAACTTTGGCTGATCCCAAGAACGAAGCATTTTCACAGGGACGCCTAATCAAGATTTGTATTTCAATCTCATGGTGCTTGCTCGCCATCTTTACCGGACTGCATATCACTTTTAATTACCAGAAGTTGAATGGCACAAAAGTAACATTACTAGTTGCTGCCAAGAAGCATGACCCAGAACATGAAAATCACATCTTGTTCAAGCACAATACTGAGTTCTAACAAAAATCCTTGGCTCTATTTTCACAAACATGACATGACATTATACATCTTTAACCAAACTGCTTTACCAGAAGTTACGAGGTCTATTTGCAGAGCAATAACGAAGATGTGCCAAACACCAACTTCAAAGTAAAACAGATTAGTAATAATACAATTCAAAAGCAAGTATACACACAAAATCCCGTGTTGTTGTAATGCCTAATCAATTCGAGAACAAACCAAAAAATTTAATCAAATCATCATTATCCAGCAATTTAACACCAGCTGAACACAGAGTAACAATCAATTCCCTATATATATCACATTCCATGAGAAGAGTTTGAGGCTTTAAAAAATCATACTAATATTAGTATAGTTAAAATTACTGAAGAAAGAGAAGCTTGAGGTATAAAAATTATACTGATTTGCAATGAGAAGAGATTTGAGGCTTTAAAAAAGCTCCAATCTGATAGGGTGTGGATTGAATTGATAAGATATAAATAAATGAATAATATCTTTTGTTAATAATGTGAATAAAGCCGGTACAATGGTTATAATTACGTAGGAAGAAGACATTGAACAAAGTGCAAAATCAGAGTTGTGAAAATAAGATCGGATTGAGGAGATTGAGCAAAAAGTTGGAGGTCTCAAAGAGTAGGAAGAGGCTGGCATGAAGTAGAACGTGATATCTATATCTACAAAATATTTGTTACTTTTGACGTTCATTACTTGAGTATATATAAACAATATAAAACTTTTCATGACACGAAAGTAGGAAGATTTGTTTTGAATATGACCATGTAGCTATACTGCACTAAAGATATTTCACAATCTTTCCATCATCGTATACCATTTTGCTCATCAGAATTTGCTTCATCCTGACTTGCTGTCGTAGCACATTTTAGCTATACCCTGCTTGCATTGTGATCCTTATTTTAGTTTAATTCTCTCAATAATCCTAAAAAAAGTATCTCTAAGGAAAAAAAAAACCCATTCTTATCAGCCATTATTCGGATACATATAACACAAAATTTCAGTCGGAATCATCATTACCTTCTTTGCTCAGTTTAACACCGGCTGAGCAGAGAACAATCGATTCGCAACTACTTATAACCAAACACATATATCACATTCCATTCATTAAATCGAACCTCAAAAATACATGTTAAGCAAAATTAAAAAAAAAAAAAAACAAGCAAAATCTTCTGCTAGTATAATTATTGTTTTCTTTTTTTTTTTTTTGCGGCCAAAAAGCAGTCTTTTCCTACCAAAGAACAAAACCAGCCCTTACTTGTAGTCGAAATTTGGGACAGGCGGCGCATCGAAGCTCTCCAAGATCTTCGTCTCGCTCCCGCTGCTCGACGCCTGAGGCTCCTCCTTCTTCCCAAACAACCCTCCGAGCCACCCCGTGGCGCCGCCGGAAGAAGTCTCCGGCGCGGTCGCCGGCTCCGGGAGCCGTCCGGCGGGAGGGAATCCGGGGATCGAGGCGGCGATGTTCGGCGGAGGCTCTTCGATCATGACCGGCATCTGCTGCTGCTGACTGAGAACCTTGTTGAGCATGATTCCGGCTCCCTCGATGAGCGCGAGAAGAACGCCGCCGAAGAGAGCCGATTTGGCGGAGGCTCCGGCGCCCTGGCGCATCTGGAGGAAGCCTCCGGTGGCGGCGCCGGCGATGATGGAGTTCCAGGGATCCTCCTTCTGGCGGACGTAGACCATGGTGCAGTCGAAGGCCGAGAAGAGGCCTCCCCACACCGCGAAGCTTCCTCCGACTCGCGGCGCGTTCATCCGAACCGCCTGGGTTCCTCCGGCCACGCGCGTGCCCTGCGGCGAGTTGTAGACGCCTTTCAGGAAGTGGAACGCCGATCCTCCCACCGCGCCCATCCCGAACGCGCCGCCGATGTCGTCCAAGATCCGGTCCGGACACGGCTCCCTGGAAGTCTCTGGGGTTCCCATACTTAGGGTTTGGTGTTTTCTCTCGAACCACACGGAAAAGAGGGCTTTGGGTTTATGACGACTTCGATTTCTTATTGTTTGGCCGCCCTAATTATTATTTAGCTTTATATAGACAGACGGAAATTACTAAATGACACTTGTACCCTTGACTTCCGTGAAAATATTCAAGTAAATTATAGGGGTCAAATGAATGGTACATTTGTATTTTTTTTTTATAATTATTATTTTATGACATTTTCAGCAAGGAAAATATCATAAAGGATAAGCTGTTTGAAATAGCACAAAATAATCCTTCCACTAAAATTATAATAAAATTATTCAAACATTAAAAAATTCATGTCCAACATTAATTGATTTAATTGTAGTTTGTAATATCCTAAAAACAATAAAAGATATTCTTACAAAAAAAAAAAACAATAAAAGAAGCAGAGGCAGGGTATTTGCGTCAACTGTACAAAAGTTCCTTAACAGTAAATAAAAATAAAAACAAATAGAAAAAAAAAATAAGTAAATTAGAAGTTGGGTTTCAAGACTTATCTATGCATACCGTATCCCTGGAGAGGTTTTAGAAGCAGGTTCATCGTTTTCTGTGGGAAAACCTTGATTCCCCTTTGAGCACAGCGATGGTTTGGATAAGGTATTGAACAAGTATTGATTTAGATTTCATTTTCTTCATTTGCTTTGTGAAACCCCATTAAGCTTCTAGCATAAACCCTGTACAAAAAAAAAAGTATGATGTACTCCAATATAGTTAAAAGCCCTGCTTTTCCCTTGGGCATTAGAGTTTCCTCGCAAACCCAGCATTTCAAACTCTTCTCCGCTTCAAAGCTTCACTCTTTACCAACTGGGTCTGTGAAAACAATGGAGATTTCTTTATATTCCCCTTGTAGAACCCTAGGACTCGGAAAAACTGTCATTTCTAGCGTGACCTCGCTCAAAAGTAGAAGAAGCTTTACCAATTCGTCGGCTCGGAAGGCTGATGCCGAGAGACTTCCTTGGCTGGGTTCGAAAGACGGTAACAAACCTTGGTCCACAAACAAGGACTTCTCAAAGCCCGGTCGCTCTTCATGGGAACGACCCGCAAGGAGGCTCGGCAACGGTGGCTCCGCGGTGAAGTCTTCTTGGGAGGAATCGGCTCAGAGAATGGAGAGAGCCAAAGCCAAGCCCTCGTTTGAGGAACCGGCAAAGGCGTTCGATCGGGACCGCGACACGACGTGGCGGAGATCACCGCGGCCGAACAGAGAGGACCGCGCTTCGACTTTCGGAGCCAGAGAAAGCAGGAACAGAATCGCTGATGTGGTCGAAGAAGAAGAAGAAGAAGAAGAAGAAGAAGAAGAAGAAGAAGACGAAGTGGAAGAAAACAAACCCGAGAACGAGGTGGTTGGAGACCCGAGATGGGACAGAATCAAGAGCAGATACAGCAGAACGATGGAGAGAGGAGGATTTGAAGAGAGACCCGAGTCGCGAAAGTGGGAGAGGCAAGAGAGCTGGGGAAGAAAGACGTGGAAAGAAGCCACGGCGGAATCGACGGTACCGAAGATGATCGGCGAGGGCGTTTACGGAATCGGCCCCGTCCTGGCGGCCCTATCGGCAGGAAGGAGAGAGCTCTATGCTCTGTACGTCCAAGAAGGGCTCGGAGTGAGCAACAACAGCCGAAAGAAGAAAGACAAGAAAGGGATCGAGAGGATTTTGAGGACCGCCGAGAAGCTGTCCCTGAGCGTGACCCGGGTCTCGAAGCACGACCTGAACATGGTGGTGGACAGCCGGCCCCACCAGGGCCTAGTCCTCGACGCGTCTCCGCTCGAGATGGTGAAGATGACGAAGCTGGACCGGGAAAACGACAAGAACGCCCTCTGGATCGCCCTCGACGAGGTCATGGACCCGATGAACCTGGGGGCGATCGTGAGGTCGGCGTACTTCTTCGGGGCCGCGGGGGTGGTTCTGTGCGCCAAGAACTCGGCCCCGCTGAGCGGTGTCGTGAGCAAGGCCAGCGCTGGGTCGCTCGAGCTCATGGAGCTCCGCTACTGCAAGAACATGATGCAGTTTCTGATATTCTCGGCGGAGAACGGGTGGCGGGTCCTGGGCGGGTCCGTGTCCCCTAGAGCCGTCCCGGTCAACGAGGTCGAGCCCGGCGCGGGCCCCACCATCCTCGTGCTCGGGAGCGAGGGGGCCGGGCTGAGACCGCTCGTCGAGAAGTCGTGCTCTCGCCTCGTTCGCATCCCCGCCAACGTGACCGGCGATATGGTCGTCCACCACGGTGGCGGCGACGAAGAAGGAGAAGGAGAAGGAGAGAAGAGCGTGGCGGTGGGGTCCGCAAAGGACTTCCGGTCGTTTCTGGCGGTGGAGAGCTTGAACGTGAGCGTCGCCGCCGGCGTGCTTCTTCACCACTTGATCGGAGATAACTATTACGGCCGCGGTGATGAGGCTGGCGAGGAAATCGACCACGACGGAGACGCTTGAATGATTTATCGTTATTATTATTTATGAGTTAGCTCTTTGGTTTTAGGAAAAAAAGTTTTGTTGTCTGATGAGCTGAGAAGAAAGACGTTGATGTTTACAAATTTTTTTTTTCTTCTTCACGTTTTTCCTCACTTGGTTTTTATTGTTTAGCTTGGAATTTACTTGACCAAAGAGATTGAAGCTGTGTTTGAGTTATGATTAAAAATTAGGCATGATAACCTGTTGAAATAAAAGTCTCGGATTAACCAAATGGTTAAACCATCGGACAACTAATTAAAGGATTTTCAGGTTACATTTGAGTGAGCAGCAAAAATGGTGGAAATTGGTTGTGCAAATGTTTTTGGAGATTAATTGCATGAATAATGTGTTTAAATTTTTTTTTTTTTTATCGCGAAAATAGTATTTTTAAAGTAACCGTCATTAACTGGTAATCCAGGATATCGGGAATATAATGGAATGTTCGTTTAGTAAGAATTTCAGCAGAAACAGAACTGAATTTCCAATCTACCGGATTTCTCAAATTTAGTCACTGCCTCACTGGTTAGCTATCAGTATCAGTCATGATTTGAAATGCTATAGTTACTCCTTTATCCAAGATTCTAAAACCTTTCTAACCCCAAATTTTGTTCCTTGTCACTCAACAGGACAGACCATAAACAACCTTTAGGAGAGAAAAGAGAGACGGCCATTTTTTGCATTAGAAAGATATCAATTCTTTCTAGTTAGACGAAAAATCTCTCTCTCTCTCTCTCTCTCTCTCTCTCTCTCTCTATATATATATATATATATATTTACATAATGAAAACTCTATAATGAAAGTAACTAAGTTAGTAAACTCCATCACTTAAATGTCATTAAATTTGTGAATTGTTTTTTTTATATACGGATTTTCTTCTTCTTCTTCTTCTTGAAAAAAAAAAGATCTTTGACCTCAACTAGCATTAGGCATTTCCGCCAAAACTCCCTCTTGTAAATCAAGAGGAAGTATAGAGTTCCAAGTTACAACATCATACAAAAGGGCCTTTTTAGCAAGTTTGTGAGCTGCCATATTACAAAGTCTAGGCAAAAATAAGAACTCACAAGACACAAAACAACTACAAACGGTAATAATCTCCACGATAGTGTACATTGGTCACCGCAACCGTCTTCGTCTTTATGAGCTTGACCACTACTTCACAATCCGATTGCACCAAGGTTCTTGTAAAACCTTCGGAAAGTCACGAAAAGATTAGGTATTAATGTCATCAATTTCTAAAACACGGCTTGATTCTGTTTTAACAAAATATTTCATATTTTTTTCTAAATCATATGGTAAACTTGATTTTTGAAATGAGAATATTTATTTCATAGAATAATAATGAAACTCGGATTCTAACTCTAATACAAAAAAAATCAATTTAGTCAATATCACACATTAAGACCTAATAAGATCAAGAAAGCATTTTTATTTTTTTAAAAATAACATTGTTGAAGGAAATATTATGTTTCCACCTTGAAATATTTGGGAAAACTGTTATTTTTTGGCAATTCACTGCTCGTTACTGCTCGTTTAAAAATATTGGTCTTAACGAAATCAAATATAAATTGAAGATGCTTCGTTGTCCAATCACAATAAACGCAATGGTCGCTATCAAAACACTAACGAAAATTTGTCTTACTATTAGAATCGAAGTTTAATTATTATCTTATGAAACAAAACTTCTTTTTGCAAAAACCTACTTCAATAGTTTAAGAATATTCTCAAATATTTCCTGAATATGGCGTCATAAATGTGTAATGTTTTCAA
The DNA here is from genome assembly GCF_054948205.1 of Urtica dioica subsp. dioica. Taxonomy (NCBI): domain Eukaryota; kingdom Viridiplantae; phylum Streptophyta; class Magnoliopsida; order Rosales; family Urticaceae; genus Urtica; species Urtica dioica. The sequence goes on from NC_142759.1 coordinate 15,134,666, forward strand.
GTTTATACACTCGTATATTCATTTTTTTATTCAGTGGCTGTCATGTGTTCTTCCGTCCAAAGTTAATGGTTAGGTAGTTATGATTCAACAAAACAATACATTAGATAATTATGCAGCTGAGAAAACATGATGAATATATAAGTCTATAAACATGTAAAAATTAAGTATTTATTTCACCATTTCCTCTTTGCTAAAATGATTTTAAGCTGCAATGGAGCTCTAGCCTCTCTCTCTAAAACACTCGTATCAGAGAAAACCTAGTTGGTCGCCGCCGCCTACCCCCTTGGGTCACGGTCGTCGTTAACGCGACTCAGATCCGGGGGGGAGGGCGGGGTTCGCGTGCAGTCGCGACTCAGATCCGGTGGTGTCTCAAGTCCAAGCGCCAGCGTCGTGCTCTGTTCTGGGAGGGCTTCAGGGGTCGCGCGTCGGGGAGCTCTCGGGCGGTCGCGGTCTCAGGCGGTGGTCGCGGTCTCAGGTCGGTCACGACTCAGATCCGGGAGGAGAGGGCGTTGCGCCAGCGCCGTTCGCGCGCAGTCGTGACTCAGATCCGGTGGTGTCTTACCTTGACGAAGCTCGGAAGCGCCGTGTTCTCTGTTCTGGGTGGGCTTCAATGGTCGCGCGTCGAGGAGCGCTCGGGCGGTCGCGGTCTCATGCGGTGGTCGGTCGGGTTCTCTCTCGGAGTTGCGGGACAGACTCGTGCTCACCCACCGGGGAATGCTTTTGGCGTCGGTGGTTCTGAGCGAGTCGTCACGAGATACCTAAGTTTCCATTTGTTTTCTGGTTGTTTAATTTACTGTTTTTTTTAAGACTGGGTTTTGGTAATATGTTTGTTTTGTTTTCTTGGAGGCGGAATAGCCGTCCTTCACCATCCCAGTGTGGATCTCCTGTTAGATTCGTGTCTATGCAGGTTGAAGAGTCATCTTCTTCATGGTCATCGGACTGCGGTCATTTGGATCTTTCCATCAACCATTATGGGTTTATCGAAAGAGCCAAATGTGTGCTCGATTTTGAGTGTGTTCTTTATTCTTCCTTCTGTTGGAAGTACGCACAATATGAGCGAACACCTGTACTTAGTGTTAGATTCATTCCGATCTAAGTCTGTGTCGTGTCTAAGATGTTATTCGTCTGTATCGATGGGTATTCTACCCGTTTTTTAATGAAAGCTTTGTGCAATTCTCAAAAAAAAAAAAAATGATTTTAAGCTTTCTGTGGTGGGCTTTTGGGTTACATAAGGCAGTACAACAGTGTACGTTTAAGGAAGGCATTATCAAAATATAGAAATTGTAATGTGTATGACTAAATTAGTGCCATTGGATAGATAACTATTTTTTTTTTCTTCCAAAAAATGACACGTCTAGGAGTAGTCATTTGAATCTGAAGTGTACATTTACAAATATGCCCTCTTCATATTTATTTCCTTCTTTTTCATTTATTTATTGCAACCGTTTTCCTATAAATACCCAACTCCTTCGACTGTTCATTTCTTTCCACCATTTCCACCGCTTCCCTCCATCTCTTTACCGAACTCTGCTAAATCGAGCCAACTATAAAGAAACCACCGCCGAGACGTCCATTCACCTTCATTTTGTCCGTCCTTCATCTTGGGTGCTTAGTTTTTCTTCTTCTTCCACTTTCTCTTCTTTTATGGGTGTATTCCACAGTGAAACCCTAACCCACGCAAATCGCAAGTTTCAACCACCACCATTCTCCGAAGCTTATACCCTTTACACATTACCCAAATCGGCCTCTACAATGACAAAAAGAAGCCTTGCGAAAGGACATGCAAACTCCAAAAAAAAATAAAAACCAAAAATCCAAACTTCCTGATGAAGCTCCACCCCGCTGGAGTAATAGGGTTGGGTCTTCGCCGCTGAAAAAGCCGCAGAAGAAGCTTGTAAAGACGAAGAAGACCATGGCATAATCGTGTTGGTCTAAGCGAAAGAGTTCAACAATGAAAAACCCTAATGCAAAGCGTCCAAGAGCCAGCGATGGCAAAGATTCCGATTCCCTTTGCGATGTGAATGACTTTGTGTTGAGTCAAAGGCAGAGAAACTCAATTCCGATGAATTTAGTTGAATTTATTTAGTTACATGTTTGGATCGGTCTGATGGTGTTGAAATTGGAATGTAGGCATAATAAAGTCTAAATCTTTATCATTAATTGATTTGTTCGTCAATATAACTTTGAAAAAAAAAACATTTTGATTCCGAACATACACGCTTGAATTTGTTAAGTAGTAGTTTAGTTACATATATGTAACTATATTATATGTATTAGTTACAAACATGTAACAAAAACACATATTTTTAATTACTAACATGTAACTAAAAGTTAAAACACATAATTTAGTTACCAATACGTAACTAATATTTAATTATTTGTGACAAATTTAGAGTAAAGCATGTAATAAACATGTAACTAAATCCTGCAAAATGTAACTAATTTAGTGGACTTACTGTTTGATGTATAGGGTTGGACTCGATACTCAGAGGAGTCTCTCAGACAGTTCAACTTTAACTTCCATGAGAATGTCATGTCGTCATGTCGTTCAAAGAAGATGTCGCGATGTCCAAGGAAGAATCAGACCTGTTCAGAGAGCCATGTTTTGGACATTTTCTGGATATGCCTTAGATAACCCGATCCTCGAAGATAATCAGTAACCTTATGCCGAGGACGGGTTACTTCGAGGGAGTTCCCAAATCAAACGATAAATTACTAATAGAGATCGGCGGTGTCCCTAGGGAGTTCACTAGGGAACATTTCAACGAGATCACAATCCTGCAAATAGATGACTCCTACAACGCGACGGCCAACGAATATGACGATATTGTACTCGGGGGCCTATTCGTTGACACGTTCAAGAAAGGAGCACTTGCTACCCGGGGCAACATTGCGGCACTTATTAAGGACAACAAGGACTTGAAGGACGATGAGAAGGGAGTGCGGTTCTTCTTCTTCACTTTCTATACAACGTGCTTCTCTTGGGCCAACGAACAGTTGCCATGAAGAATAAATCATACATAAAGATGGTTGATAATTCGTGCACATTCAACGGATTCCCTTGAGGAAATGTTGTATGTGATCACTTCATGGTCACCGTGAAGAACTTTGTGAAAAAAGCGAAGAGCCCAAGTAGCCCATCAAAGACTAAGAAGGTTCATCTGGAAGCCTTTCTACTGCCTCTGCAGGTATGGGCGTACGAGTGCATACCCAAATTGGAGTCTATGGGATCATGCATTGTACTGAAAGACAATGCGAGATTGTTGATTTTGCGATGATCATCTTCATACAGAGTATCCGAATCTGCAATACAGTCCATTCAGTTACATGAGGTCCCTCTTTTTTGCATTGAAAAATATTTTGTTAGACACACACATCCTAACTACTTGTTTTTTTATGTTTCCCAGGTAGATTTTAGAGCCATTGACAGTGACATCGTAGAGCCTCCATTTGTACCATGGGTTATACTCTAAAGAAATTGAAAACAGTTGCCTACGAGAGAGAAAAATCATCTGCTGAACATGAGGTAAAAATCTTAATTTATGTTAGTTACAAATATGTAACTAGTATACATATTAGTTACATGTTTGTAAAAAATTCACACATTTTAATTACAAATATATAATTAATGAATACATATTTTCTCTTTATTTTTTTAAGACTCGGTCTGATCAGGCCCAATCCTCTATCCCTCTTATGGACGCTACAAACTACTTGACACTCATTAGTTATTTCTTTCAAATGAGAAAAGAAAGAAAGTCACCCCTTCTAACCCCATAATTAACTCATTCCCTTTTTGTTAAAATAAAGCCAAATCAGGAGACGAAAGTGCATATATTCGTTTGACTCTGCATTTGATTATCGAAGTCCATGTAGAGACTTGTAGTTGACGACTGGTAGGCCGTGCGAGAAAAGAGAGAGAGATAGAGATTCTAATTAATGACAATTGACCCCCTCCACTAATCCCAGTCGTAATGATTGAATGAAGAAACAATAATATGGAGGAAAAATAGAGTCCAAACATGAAATCATGTCATTTTCATTGTTTATCGGCACTAAACATAATAATAATAATAATAATAATAATAATAATAATAATAATAATAATAATAATAATGAAAAAACAGAGCTGGCATGGCTATTTGCAATTTGCATGTGCTTGATGAAATTGAAATAAATGGCATCCCCGCCTCAGATTTTGTAACAGCAGTGGTATGCAACTAAAGTTAGCCATATGGAACCCGAGAAATGGGATCCCCCGACCCCGTCTCATATTTTATGGGAAATGAAACTCCCAAAACCGTAAAAAATGGTATCGAAAAATCTCGGAACCATTTTCAATGGTACTTTCCGGTACCATATTTCGCGGTTCCGGGATTCCCATATTTTCCATATTTATTTTTTCATTTTATTTTAATCATGAATACATTTAAAAATAAATAATAATTCATATATTTTCAATTTAAAAATATAATTTTAAAAATATGGTACTAAATTGTGCTAAACGGGGATCTCAGTTCCGTCTCAGTTCTCGGATGGTTCTGGGACAAAAATCCCGATACCATATTTCCTAATACGGTTTTTTCTCATTTTTCATATGATACCAAAAATACGGAAACGGGGTCCCGCGGGATCCCATATGGCCACTTTTATATGCAACTAAAATTAAATTCCTTGTTGCATGAAAAAAAAAAAAGAAGCAAAACCATCTAAAAAGCAAAACCAGCACATTGACAACCCATATCTTGCCACACACAAACCCGCCGTTTTCAGATTATCATATACCTTAATTTATTTCAAATGGGCTCCATTCTTTTAATCCTGAGCAATACATACACACACACACACTATATGTATGTATATGTTTATGTATATATGTATATGTACAAAAATAGCATTTTGTGAAATTTTCAAAATTTTTTTTCTTTTCATTTTGTTAGACATCTCTTGAGTATTCATCTTTATAATTTTCATTATTTATGAAATAGCCAAAGTATTCCTTTATTTAAAAAAATGGAAAATATTATAATTATTGCTATTTATTACGAATAAACCATCAAACTTCATAATTAATTAGATTTTTTGTTTTACACTTGAAATACTTGGTCAAATTATGCCAATAAATTTTCAGGTTACGGCAGATCAAGTCAATGGAAATGGTTTTAATATTAATTAACTTGTTCGATGCTATGAATCTTATGATATTCATTAATTTTCTCTTTTGCCTTTTGGGACGTGGGAAGATCAGATCCATAAATCTTTATGCATGTTCAGATGTAAATGTTCTGTTATATTTACAAACCATTGAGCTAAGTTTCTGAAGTTCTTTGAGTCTTTGAGAATGTTGTAAAGGGATATCATCAGATCACATAAAATAAATTTAATACGTTGGGAGAACTCTTAATTATTTTTTTAGTACACCCCATTATATTATTTATTTATTTATTTTTCTAAAACGTAAATAGTCTTGGGAGAGCTCTTAATTCAAAACCAGTCGAATTCAATAATTACAAGCGCAGTGCTCTGTTTATTTTAGTGATCTATCATTGTAATTAATTACACTTTTTAAACGCCCAGCCCCCACGTAACTGTTTATTATTTTTACGCATTCATCATCAACAACAACAAAAAAAAAGGGAATGAAAGAAGATCAAGAAGGAAGAAAAGCATACTATTAAAATATTCCAATATTTCAACATAGAAAATTTGATTGCTTAGAAAACAATATGTTGTTTGCCACGGTGTGTCTTAGTCTAACGTCAGCGATGTCCCAAGATTGATAATCTAATATTTAATATTCCTAAACAAATTTAGTACTCTATAAACACGATACAAACCATATATATATACATACATATATATACATATATTTATATATATGCGTCCATGAAGGCAAAATATCAAGAGTATCCATCGTGTTTAATCAAAATACGATATTTATCCATTCGATTTTTAGAAATATCAGACATATCTATTAAGTTTAATATAAATGACATATAACTTCCCTAAAAAAATGTTATATTACAAATATCACTCTTTTCGTTTTTTTTTACAAAAAAATAATTGAACTCCCCAAAATACCCTTAATGAAATAATTTTTTATTTTCTATTCTATATACAAAAAAAAAAAAAATTCTTCATAAAAAGTTAAGGATTTTTTTTATAAAGAGGGATTTTGATTTTTTTTTTAATAAAATAGTAAATAAATATTTAATCTATTAAGGGTATTTTGGAGAGTTCAAATTATTTTTTGTAAAAAATAAACAAAAATGTTGATATTTGTAATATAATATTTTTTTAGGGGAGGTATATGTCATTTATATTAAACTGAAGGGATATGTCTGATATTTCTAAAAATCGAAAGGATAAATCTCGCATTTCGATTAAACACGATGGATACTTTTGATATTTTCCCGTCCACAAATCATAGTTAAGCAATTATTTGGATATTTGGTCATAACCGTCACAAATGTGCTAGAAAAATTGTCGGTTACTTGTGATATAACTTTTCAAATATTCCCTCAAAAAAAAAAAAAAAAAAACTTTCAAATATAATATTAAGTTAAAGCCTCGGCTCCTGTGTTATTTTTAGTTGACAATTACATGCAGTGACATTTTAAAAATAATGAAAATAAATTTTTATCGGAAAAAAATATTTTTTTAATTTATAAAACAGTTAATTATATATATATATATATATATATATATATATATATATATATATTAAAGTGCATTTTTTTTGCTCTATTTAATTTTCTTTATTATGAACAATTTCATGTATAAAAAGTTAAGACTTTTTTTATTTACAGTTGAAAAAAAAAGAATCTAAAAATTAAAAATGTTATATTGTTAAAATACGATTTTGAGTTTTATTTTTTTTTTTTTTTTTTTTTTTTTTTTTTTTTTTTTTTACGCATTCAGTTAGTTAACAGTTTTAGTATGCATATGAATTCACTAATTATATTCAAATTTGTTTGGGGCAAACGATAATATCAATTTTCTTCCTATGGGTAGAATCAAAACATGAGATCGTATCCCACAGACATCATTACTCATATTTATTTAATTTTAGAGTGTATATGTATGGTGGGACAATTAGATCAGCAACTCAAAAGTTCATCATTCTTTTAAAAAATAGTCAAAAATTTTATTTAATTAAAAAAAATAATACATACCAAGTCTGCAATAAATATATAAAAAGTAAATTAAATTAAATAAAAGAGTAAAATAAATCAATTAAAAGAGTAAATTAAATTGACTATTTAATTAATTAATTAAATTATTTTTTTAATAAAATAAAATTTTAGCTTTAATCTTAACATAAGTTAATAGATTAAGTAGTTGCTATGTGTGTGATAGTACAATAAAGTTTTATATTTGTCCAACCTCTCGTATTATTGATTAATAATGCCCTCTTTTTAAAAAATATAAAAATTTCATGGACATTGTAATGTCATGAAAATAAAAGTTGATGTACGGCTTATAAAATATACTAGTTTTAGTAACGCGCTACGCGCGAATGATTTTACGATATTATAAATGATAATAGCAAGTAAAATTTGTAGAAGTTAACTTGTGTTATCAAGTTTCTTAAATAATGGGCACTAAAGAAACCAACAATGAGAAAAACTCATTAAAAATCAAGAGTACATAATAAAATGTAAAAAATTTACTTTGTACATTGGTTAGACTTTTAAGGGTAAATAAAACTTGCGTTCGTTTTCAATAAAATATGTATACACATATAAGGTGAAGGGAAATAAATATGAAAGTAAAAAATAAAAAAAAAATTAATAAAGAAAATATAAAACTATTTAAATATAAGTAATGTGTAACAAAATTACAACAGTTAAGAAAAATGTTTTTATGATTCTACATTGCATAATCGTTGCATGCTCATCTCTCACCAATTCGGGTTGTATGTCATGGTTAAGACATCCGGCTTTCTAAACCAATATCATAGCTTTTATATATAGCATATCTCGTGGACCACTTGTACCATGTAAGATACTATTTTTTACCAGTATCCATGGTCTTTCAATCTACTTATTCCAACAATATCTATGATAATACATAATAAAAAAATTATACAAAATCTACGTGTAATATTAATAGTACATAGTTTTTCCAAGAATATATATATATATATATATATATATATAAAATAACATATACTTAAAATACTGTATGTTATTGATATAATATAATATAGTATTATGAATTATGATTATATTATACATAAAAAAATTATACAAAATATATTGATGAAAGAGGGAGAAAAATAAAATAAAATAAATAAAAAATATAAAAAAAATATATTGATGAGAGAGAGAAAAAAAAATTAAAGGCCGGGAAAAAAAGGCCGAAAGGCTGGGGGGGGGGAAAAAAAATTAAACGTCGGAAGGAAAAAAAAAATGCAAAGGTCGGAAGGCCAAAAAAAAATGTAAAAGCCGGAAGGCAAAAAAAAAAGAAGTAAAGGTTGGCCGAAAAAAAAAACCGCCACGTGTTCCCGTTTGACGACATCACGTGGCGGCTTCAGGATGCATATATGGGAGTGGAGTTGCTACTTATTAACTATGTTATAGATTAAACAAAAACAAGATATAAAAACTAGACGTCGATGTCATTTTAAACAAATATTCAAAACAAACCTCCTTAGAAAGTCATAAGCCCCAATTATTTAAAATTAAAAGAGAAAAAAAAAAAAAAAAAAAAAAAAAAAAAAAAACTAGGTGCCAAAAACTACATTGATACATACGGCTGGATTTTAAATTTAAAAACGACAGCATATGAAAATATTCGAATCGGAAAAGCAGAATCTTCCATAGGTCCATTCTCTCCCTTCTCTCTTTTCAGTCACACGTGCCAATTCGCACGAATCCAATTAACCCTTTTTATTCTCTCTCTCCTCACTCACTCACTCTTTCTCTCTCTTCTCTGTCTCGCAATCTCTCTCTCTCTGCTGTTTCTCTTATATTATTTCTGAATTCCAATTTCTTCGAACGATAAACCGATAAAACAAGAGGGACCTATAAATAACAAACACCTCCGAACTCCAATCCAAACGGTATCTCCAATCAGACACTCCGTTCCATTGTGTGGTCGTCGTCGTCTTAACGATTTTCAATATTATTTTTTCACGCTCATCGTCTCTCTTAAACTCGTCCTTGGCGATCTGGAGCAATGTCCTCGCCGATTGGTGAAACTTAGGGCTTGGAGTTTGAGAGAGACATACGTATTTTTATTTATTTATCATTGATACACACACATACTTATATATATACTGGTGTATATATACGCGCAGACACAATGTCTGCAATTAGTTCTTTTGATTCGTTGTTTTTCAACCTCAGCAGAGCATGCTCTAGCCGCTGGGCGGTTTTCATTCAGATCCAGGTTCGTGTTTTCTTTTTATAAAATTGTTGTATCTAGATCCAAGGGATAGGTATTGTTCGGTTCCCAAGAATGTTTTTGGGGGATGGATTATTTCTTTGTTTTTTCTTTGTATAATACTCCTCGTTGAAAGTAGCGAAAGTTGTTTCAATTTCCCTCTCGGTTATCAGAATTAAAACTTTTTTCGTTCTTCTTCTGCTTATTGCACTTTTTTTCTGGCGCCAAATGATCTGGTGATTAATTTCTTTCCTTTATTGGAAAAATTGCTCTTGACTGCTTATACACTTCTCTGCGTTGCGTAGAAAAAATAGCTAATGTATTTGTCTCCGTTCGTGAGAAGATAACCTGGTGTTTTTTTTTATTTTTTATTTTTTTTTATTTTTTTTTTAAGTTCAAGGCTCACATAGCTCAGGTTTTGGCCTGTGAATCATGAAAAAGACGTATGCGTTTTCTCTTTGTGAGATTGTTTATGTGAAAACTACTAATCACGTCTGCTAATGTAAAATTCGAATAGTAAATTTGAGCTATTGGTTCTGTATCTTTGTTGTGTAATTAGGAAGTAAAAAAAAAAGACTCAAACATGGTATAGAATTCCTTTTTTTGCCAACAAATTTCCATACTTCTAGCTCTGCTAGCTTAATGGATGTGAAGTTTTATCATATAGAACTTACATGAATTTATATTTGCGACAGGGATGTGTAATCTGCTTAACTCTCGCATTGGGATGGGCATTGGCCGCTTACGTCAGGTACTTAATCAACGGCTTTGCTTTTTTTTTTTTTTTTTTTTTTTTTTTTTTCGGAAACGAGACTAATGGGTTTTCTTTTTTTACATCATTGTTATTCTATAGTCTGTGGGCATTAATTCTTCTCCATTTGCAAATGCAGGAATAGGGAGATAAAAAAAATGAAGGATAGTTTGCGAAAGGGCAATAGCTTTTCGTTTCTTTCTCTAGATATAAATGAGCTCGAGCACTCTTATCAGCTCCATCTTCCTGGTGTCTCCGTTGTCATGCCGTTAAAGGGTTTCGGAGAACACAATTTGCATAACTGGAGAAGTCAGGTGAGGTTGATTATTATTTTTTAGTTTCTTTTCTTTTTCAATGCTAATCAAAATAGGCTTATTACTACTTTATGCTCCGAGTTTTGGAAACCCTTGTCATTCTAGTTTACTTAACCTCGACATAAACGCCAAAGTTACAACCTTAACTAGCACTCATCGTATGTGTTACGTTTGTTCTTTTTTCTTTTTTTAATTTTTTTTTATCTCGGTTCAAAAATCAGATAATTGAGTTTCATTACTCATGTTTGTTTTATGATGATATGATTATTGCAGATTACATCTCTTTACGGTGGCCCTTTAGAATTCCTCTTTGTTTTGGAGAGTACGGAAGACCCTGCTTTCATTGCTGTGTCGCAGCTGATTACAGATTTTAAGGTTGGTGAAACTTTTTGTTGATTCATATATCAGTTCTGTGATGTGGTTTGAGTGTCCATGCCTCTTCTTCATAATGTAAAATGGATTTTGTTTAAGCCATCATCTTTTAAGCAAAACAGGCAAATGTATGATTGTATTTCTTTAACCTGGAAATGTTTTTTTTATTTTACTCGGGTCACATGACTTCTATGTGTTTGATTTTCTCAGGGCGAGGTTGATGCAAAGATTGTTATAGCTGGTCTTTCAACAACTTGTAGTCAGAAAATCCACAACCAACTGGTACTTGTTAAGTTTTATTCAGTATCTCTTTCCTCTAAATAAACGTTGTCGGTCCATACATTAGTTTGTTCAAGAATCTTCATAATTGGTGTTGAGATGCTTTAGGCCACAATAAGAATGATGTATTCTCTTAGGAAATGTCTAAGAAAGTAAGACTACTGTTTTAGAAAGATTTTGGACAAGACTTACCCCCATAAAACACCATTCTCGTGGGCCTGATGTAATGTATGTCCACGAAACCAACACATAAACACTAATTAGAGCTAGGGCACAGGACTGAATGATTGATATATTGACTGTATGTAAACTTTTGCGCGCATTGTTTTGGATGTTCTAGTGCTTGTTCCTATTAGTTACTAAGCAATAACTACTTTCCCAAAGGTTGGAGTGGAGAAAATGCGAAAAGACAGCAAATATGTGTTATTTTTGGATGACGATGTTAGGCTTCATCCTGGCTCAATTGGGGCCCTCACTTCTGAGATGGAGAAGCATCCTGAGGTAATAATTCAAGCTGAAACTAAATGTCTTCACACACATTCATCATAGAAAATTGTGGGGCTACTCTAATTTGTTCACCTGTTTTAATTTTTTGATACTTGGGTTATGAGCATTGGCCATGAATGTTTACCTATGGTTTATTTTTCTGATCTTGATTTATTCGTTTATTTGTAGATATTCATTCAAACGGGTTATCCTCTTGATTTACCGTCAGGGAGTTTGGGGAGCTATTGCATCTATGAGTATCATATGGTACATTATAATTTCTCATACTCTCTTCCCAAATTTAAAAAATATTCTACTGTTGGCCATGTGTATAGTTGAATGATTACCTATCATTTTTTTTTTCCAATTACAGCCTTGCTCAATGGGGTTTGCGACTGGTGGGAAGACTTTCTTTCTATGGGGTGGCTGCATGATGGCAAGTAGCTACTGCTTCTTATTAACTGAACCTAACTTGTGATCTTATATATGAATTCATCTTCTGACTCTTATAAACTGTTCACAGATGCATGGTGATGATTTTAGAAAAGACAGATATGGTGTGGTCTCGGGACTTAGAGACGGTGGATATTCTGACGACATGACACTTGCAGCTATAGCCGGTAACATTTTCCATTTGTTTATATGCGTTGAGAATTGATATATCGCTGTGTGTGTGTGTGTGTATATATATATATATATTATATACATATATTAACATTGCTAGCCCTTTGACAGAGAATCATAAGAGGCTTATATGGTCGCCTCCCGTTGCTGTTTTCCCTCACCCTCTATCTAGTGATCTCAGTTTCTCAAGGTTTGCGGTGCTTTAATATTTAAACAAGTCATTACAAAAGACAGATTTCATGTTTATAACCTTGTGACATCCTTCTGCAGGTACTGGAATTACTTGAGAAAGCAGACATTTGTCTTGGAATCGTATATATCAAGAGTTAATTGGATAATGAACCGTGCGTTATTTACAGTCCACTTCTATCTCTCGTGGGGCTTTTTCTTCCCTTACTTAATGGCCATACCACATATAATCTCACTGCTGCTTATCTATGTGAAAGGCTACTCATTTGACGAAACTACGGTTACCTGTCATGGTAAGCACGCTAATATCATTTGCTTGTGTTGGAAGTGGAGTTTGTAGTGTTGACTGATATCATATTTAAATTACTTTTTTCAGGTTTGAAGCTCGTCGCTGCTTTAGCCACATGCACCACGGTTGAACTATTTTCAATGTGGAATCTGACACGGGTCGAGGTTCATCTATGCAACATGCTTTCTCCCGAGGCACCTCGCCTTTCACTTGCTTCCTACAACTGGGTCCTTGTAAGAATTTGTTTTCCCTCATTGATTGCATTGTCATCAATCTTATTATAGGACTTTCGGCTACGAAATTAGTATTATAGAGTTGTTAGTCTCTATATATAGAAGCTGGAAAATAATCATTAAGGGTCAATTTGTGTGGGTTTTAGGGTCTTAGCATTTTTGGTAATACCTGGGTTCGTCTTGTATTCCAAGCGTTTATCAGTGGAATTCGAAGATTCCCATCAACTTATATCAGGGATGGCATGTGTTCAAATTTCAATGATGCACAACTTTAGCTTTATCTTGATACTAATATCAAATTCAAATGGCAGGTGTTTATTGCAATGCTGGTGGATAACTTCTTATACCCGATCTCCGCAGTACGATCCCATTTCTCACAATGTATCAATTGGTCTGGTATCCGATACCACTTAAAGCATGGGAAGATAAGCATGGTATGGTTGTATGATCGGAATTTTGAAACCACATTCTGATATATTTTTATGCTAATAACATGGATGAGCATGAACTGTAATGCGCAGATTGAAAGAAGCGAGGACATAGGTCCAAAATACACAGACCTGGCTTGGAAGAATCTACATGTAAAGAGAGGTGCTCCGCAGAAAGTGTCGTTCCTCAGCTCTTTGGCCAGAACTCTTGCTCAGTGGCGTCAACCGAAGAAGTTCGACGCCTAGATTTGTGAATGGTTGATCTAAAATATTAGAAGATATCTTTGTTGGGGTTGGTTTGATTGATTAATTGACTGGGACATTCAAATTATTGATTGATTAGAAGTGTTATTAGATTTCTCCACCTTACGTATCATTTTTTTTTATTTCATCCTTGGCTCTGGGTTGATCTATAATTTGCACTGATTTTCTTTTTTATTCTTTTAAATTTATAGAATCTTGTAAACTAAAATTCAATCAGCGTAGTAAAAAATAGTTTCTCAATTTTGTTGTATTTATTACCACGTTATAAAATTCTTTTACCTCATTTACGCAATCTTTCTTCAAAAGCAAGAAAAATAAATAATAATTCTAGGAAAAGTTAGGCTTATCCGGTATCCGCTCATGTTGTATTTTACCTCGTACATAACACCATTCTGCTAGGTTTTTGACGTTGAAATTAAAATTAAGTGCTTTCTGTGACTAGATTAGAAGTTGCAGCGAGAGTATTTAAGATCGTGAAATAATCCCAACTCCATGTTCATGTTGTCAAGTACAAATAACGGCCTTCAATCATACGGGTAACTTCGAAAATTTAGCAAATAATTGACACAGTTTCTCAATCTTTTATAATGCAGTCCCTGTAAAACCAGAGTTTATTCGACCCACCTCATTTTATAACAAAATGCCGTGAGTACCTCATTTTCATTTTTATACTGAGAATACCTCAATTTGTTATAAAAATAGTTAGTACTTATTGTTTTTTTTTTTCTTGATGTTTATAATTTTATTAGACTTTTTTTTTTAATTGCTTACAGTTTCAATTAAATTTTCATTAGTACGTAAGAATTTTTGTTAAATATGCAATTTTTTATCGGGTTATTCACTTATTTTTATTGTGTAGGCGGCTTGAATCGTGATCAAGACTTATTTTGTGATGGATTGCATTTTAGGTGAGTAGCATTGTCTACAATATTATTGAATAGCTAGTCAAATATTTGTCAATATAGTGTTTTTTGTTTTTTTGCGTTTATTATCTTAATATATATGTATAGACAAGGACGAAGCCAGTAATGTAGATTAGGGGGCTAATTTGTAACAAAACATTCAGGGACTGATTTGTAACAAAAAATTCAGGGGTTGATTTGTAAATTTTGAGGGTAAAAAAATATAAAAATAAAATAAAAAATGAGTAAAAAGTGCAAAAATTTTTTTTTGAGGGAGGCTATAACTCCCCTCTCACTTTCATGTGGCTTCGTGCCTCTGTATAGAAATTTGTAATCACTTAAGCCATATCAAACTTAAAGTTTTCATTATAGCCAACATTTAGGAAAGTTCTGAAACAAATAAACATCTTGATGAGTTGGTACATATTTCCTTTGTAATTATTTTGTGAAAATTAAGTAACTTCTCGAGTCCGATGAACTAACACGAATCTTTCCCTGGTTGTTCTCTCTAACTAAGATTTTAACTCAATAATATAAATATATATATATATATATATATATATATATATATATATATATATATCAGTTGCTTTGATGTGGAGCCGTATATGTTTACTACGTCGTTGTTCATATTTTTAGTTTGTAAGAAATTTCTTATACTCATGCTAATGCTATTAGTTTGTTAATTAAATTAACTTATGATGCAGTATGTGATAAAATGATGGTAAATTTAATTAGTTTGTTGAGCTCTTAACGAAATAAAATGATAAAAAAAAAAAACATGTTCTTTGCCTGAATAAAAAACGCAGGTCTACAACTTCGTTTCAACTTCCGAGCATTCCAAAATTCGCAACTGAGGCACGATTTCAAGGCAAGAAAGTGGCCAGAACTAGTATCCCACTGAGAGCTCATAAGAATCACACGAGCAGCTTCGATATTGTCTGAAGCCAGCCATTGGGATCTCTAACAGAACAAGAGCAAGTGCACTTCAGAGCGATACGAAGCCGAACAGACATGGGAATTTGAACGCGGGACTTGAAGCTAGAAACAAAGCTCCCCGACAACGTGGTCAACAAATCTCTCAATCCCTTCAAGCCAAGAAGCTCATAAAAGAAGTCATAACCATCCATAACAAAGGAAAACAGCACTACATGGCCTCCAAGTTCGAACCCTCCAATGAGTTCATAAACTTGCTGAAAGAACTGTGTGCAAAGCTGATATACAAGCGGTGTGAGGCTCTTATGAGTCTATAGACCTGAGTTCTGTGGATCACAATGGAATGAGATCAAGGTGGAGATTTGTTGAGGTTGAACTCATTTAAAAGTGGACATTTTGAGGGACGGGACAGTGTGCTGGGAAGAGATCAAGACAGCAAAACTGCAAGATCTGCAGTTTTACGGTTTTGACCGTTGGATCATATCCAAGGTTATGTGTGAGGGAAACACTTGAGAGAATTGTAATTTGGGCATTTGGGAAGTGAGGCCTTTCGTCAGTGTTTGTATTCGGCGAAAACTTGTTTCATAGAAAGTGAAACGACCAGAATTCGGTCCAGAAGATTAGATTTAGTCCTTGATTTGCCGAACCAGGATAATTTTTGTGTTCTTCTTTTACCTTCATAGCTTATCTGCGTGATCTGGTGCCACATAATCAATGCAGTTAAAAGTAGTTTCTCAGCTTTGCTGTATCTATTGAAAAAACTACATCAAGTAAAAAGTTCATGCTATTAGTTAATAAAACACACACACACACACACACACACACACACACACACATTAGCACAAGCAATTTTCCACAATTATTTTAATTTTAAAAGTCAAGTGCTTTCTCTAACTAAGTTGAAAGTTTCCATAATTTTTTTTTTAAAACACCTAATTTGAAAGTTTCAGTGAGATGATCAGAAGATGGTGAAATAATCTCAACTCCATTCTCATATTGTCAAGTACATTTAACCTTGAATCATAATGGTCACAAAAATAAAAAATAAAACTAAATAATTGACACAAAGTTTCTCAATCTTTTACAAAGCAATCCGTGCAAATTCAGAGCTTCAAATCGCCTACGTAGAAGTCCTCAATCATGTCAAAAACCCGAGTTGCGTGCTGCGGTCTAGAGCAAGAAAGAGAGTGAAGTCCAAACCCATGATTTATCATTAAAAACAAAATCTCAATTAATTAAAATAGCAAATAAATTGTGTTTCAATGTAGAACGAGGATAATATGGCGACATACCCATAAAACCCTTCCGTTGAATCTTCGCCAGCGTGCGTGAGAATAGCATCTCCGCCTGGATGCTCTTCTACATATGAGGTGACATCATAAACCTACAATAGGGGCGAAAATGGAAATTCAAAGTCTAACTTTCAATTAAGGAAAATGTTAATCAATGGATGTAAAGACCTTGTCTTTGATGATGATCCAACAATCTGTCCTCTTGTTGTGCAAAGAAACTTCTGATTTACTATAGGCTTTGGATCCCTAAGGGAACAGAGATGTTCAAAGTAAAAATGAGTGTCACTAAATGCATAATGAAGAATCTGATCCCTAAAAGTAAACCCCTTTTGAAGAGTTTCAGAGCAGCGATGAAATGAGAATCATGAATACCTTTTCTTGTTTAGCTTTTTGATCATAATTAGAACCACCTGCATTGAATTTTTTTTTCTCCGTTTCCATCAATGAGATACCAAAAAAAAATAAAAATAATCACACACACATTATAATTGTAAGCAAAAAAACACACCAGATTTTGGGCCGCGAGGGATTATCAGAAAAGCTCCCAATAATAAAGCCACAATCACAGTCACTATTGCTATCACCATATCTCAACGTCGCGTCTTTTCACTGTCTACAGAGATTCTGAAGAGAAAAAAAAAACCCAGAAATTGAAGGAAAAAAATAAGAAGATATAAGCTGGATTAAATAGCAACTGGATGAGAAATATGGTCGGCAATACTTTGTGTACTCTTCTTACATTTTCAAATTTCCAAATTTTCTCGTGTTGAGAGCATATATGCATGAGCTGTTGAGTTGTTAGTGTTAGAGTCACGAACGATGTGTTTTGAAGTTGAAATTGAAATGCATAGTACTGAAGAGAAACAGGACTGGAAATAAATAAAAGTGCGACCTTTTAGAAACCGGGATTTGAATTTTCCGGCGATAGAGACGAAGTGGCAATGGTGTAGAAGCAGATTCACTTTGATGCGAGTACGAGTACGACAAGGCTCTTCCGATCTTCTCTCTAATGGGTTTTTTTTTTTTTTTTTGGTTGAAGTTCTCTGTAATGGGTCGTAATCGGAGTTTTTAGTTTAACTGAATTTTTTATTGGGCTTAATACCATTCGAAGTTCTCTGGAACTATTGTGGGAAAGTTAATCAGTGAACATTACCTCTAGTACCTCGTTTTTAAAAAAAATCCCTAACAAACAAGGATCGAAATACCGTTACCGTTACCGTTCCAAGCTTTCGAATTTACTGGTAAGCCCCGATACCGTAAAGGAATACCGGGGAAAGTAGGAAAAAAAAGGAAACCAGTACCGTTGAACTTACCGTTACCGTAGAGGAATGCCGTCAAATACCGTATTTACCGAGGGGAATTCAGAAAAGAAATATACAAAAAAAAACATACAAAGTACGTATGATAAAATTCATAAAATTAAAAATAGTGTAGAATGTTTCAACACAATACCAAATTACAAACACAACAAAAAGTAAGTTCTATAGTACAAATCAAAATGATAAAGTTCAACACAATCTATCAAATACTATTGTTCAACAAATTCAACATAAAAGAGATATAAATGAAATGACTACTCATAGCGACCATATGCAGCGGTCATACAGTAATCATACCAAGTCATATAATGAGCACATGCACGAAAGTACCTGTCCAAGTGATAGTCGTACTTATACTGAGATGAAACAACAGACATGGAGTGGAGGGGATAACCTGGAACTGGTCGCACCGTTTCGGGAGCTTGACTTGATGCATAATAGTCCTGATTGTAACTGGAAGATCCGTCATCATAAGAGGACTCCGTGCCTTGAGGACCAATTAATACCGATCCGAAGTTGTAGGACAAGTCATCAACGTCATTGCTAGACGTAAATGACATGACATCATTCATACCTCCGCCCTGACATCCGCGCCCGTATCCTGAATAAAAAAAGGCAGGGTGATGAAGATGATCATAATCTTCTTCCGATGGTGCGTATCCAACTTGAGCATCGCCGACATCACCAAATGAAGTGCCTCAAGCAGTAAAGGAACCTCCAGCCCGATATGAACCTCCGCCATCTGAATCCGAAATGTCTCCATATCTGCGTTGAGGTTGGACGTCCTCGTTCAGCACTCGCTCCGGATCAACTCCATGCTCTCGAGCCACTTCAGCTACTGTCGGATCCGGGTTTTGGTTGACGTCGTCCATGTGAACTTCGTCAATCCAGCGGAGCATTTCGTCGTCTCCCTCATTTTCATTCCCTGAGCGTTCGAAAGCTCGTTCGATGATATCCAAATGATCCATCGGGGTGAGGTTGTTGTCGTGAATCCGAGTTGCTTCTCGGAGCTGCAACTTCATGTTGTATGAGCAGAAAACAAGCTTCTCGAGTCTGCTGTACGCTAGACGGTTCCTTTGTTTTGTTTGGACAATGGCAAATGTACTCCAATTCCTCTCACAAGCGGAGGCGGATGAAGTTTGTGATAAAGTTTGAATGGCCAACGTCTGTAAAGTCGGGGTCCAATTTCCGTAAATCTCCCACCACTCACCTGCAATCATGTGACATAAATCATATCATGTCATTTCATACCATTCCATGATATAGTTAATGCATACATATCATCTCACAAGCTTACTTGCACAAAGGGTGCCTCGTGCCGAAACAACACTTCTTTGTGAGAAGTCTCATCGAGCGTCTCGAAATGCGATTAACTGTAATTAGAAAATCAAATAAGACTCATATATTCATAATGTGATATACCTTGTAACAATTTATACCTCTCTCCCAAGAGTTGACCCATCAAGATCCGGATGCAAGAAGTCGAACACATTTGTGACAGCGGCCATGTGAGTATTGTTCATGGTTATATCCGGGTTAAACAGCAACTGTGGATTTAGGAAGAAAGCTGCAATGTGTAGTGGATATTCCATTTGAGTACTCAATCTGTGGTTCACGATGTCGACGACCCATTTCTTCCCACTCATCGCTTCCAACTTTTTTTCATCTCGTGGAAGACGTAGTATAGTAATCTCATCGTGGGATGCACCTAAGTGTTCACTAATCGAAGAGTGGTGTACATCGGCTCGAATATGGCACACACTTCGTCCACCGATTGCCAAAACCTGGGGTTTAAACAAGTCTCAGATATGGATCTACCTGTAGGTGTTGCACTCAATTTGGAATCATCCCACCATTGACTACTGAACATCGTCCTCAACGCAGCTCTCTTCTCTCGGAGACTTCTGAGAGCTAGATAGTTCGTGGCAAATCTTGTTGCGTCTGGACGGATGATTCCACCTGGGGATGTGTCCCGTAACTTGGACAGAACAGTGTTGTGGTTGTAGATGAACTTTGTCGCATCCATCGCTGCTTTGATAGTCTGCTTAACACTATCTCTCTTCATAATATCTTCAAACATAAGATCTAGCAATGTGCGGTGCAAGGTGTCCAGTACACATTGTACTTGCGTTGTAATTTCAAACCGGCACTCTTGTAGCTCGAACTGTTGTCGGTCACAACCTGGACGACATTGTGTTTTCCAATTTATTTGACCACTGACCTCAATATTCCGTAGTTGTACTCCCCTGTTTTCGTATGCTTTGATGCATCAACGGACTTTAAGAACACCGTTGCACCAGCACAATAAACCATAATGTTTATGATGCTCAGTCTGGTACACTACTACAAATACTGTTTTCCGGTGCGGAAGACATTCGGGGTGCGACTTGTCGCACCCAAAATTCGCACCAAATAAGGCTTTCAGGTGCGACTTTTCGCACCCACAAGTCTATCAAAACTATTAGGTGCGACATAGTCGCACCCATAGACTGAAAACATTTTAGCGGCCAACTTTCCCCCTCTTTTTGGTTAAAATATCATTGGGTGCGGAAATCCGCACCCAAAAGTGTCATTGGGTGCGACAAAGTCGCATCCAAATGTCCAAATTTTTTCGCGGTCAAATTTTCTCCCTCTTTTTACAAAAATCATTGGGTGTGACAAAGTCGCACCCAAAAGTGTCATTGGGTGCGACAAAGTCGCACCCAAATTCAAAGTTTTATATAAACAAAATTTTTGCTCGGTTTTCATTCTATCCGAGCCAAAACATTTCATTTCGCCTCTCTCTCTCTCCGATTTCTCTCCTAAAAATTCTCCGACCACAACCACACTCCGAGCTCCGTCGCCGCCACCACTCCGAGCTCCGTCGTCGTGATCTCTCTCCGGTCAGGTAATCCCTCCCTCTCACTCTTAGATTCTCATCCTCACTTTGTCTCTCCCCCTTCTCTCTAACACACACACTCTCTCTCTCTCTCAGCCTCCGACCAACCCCTCCGCTGCAGCCCCTCCGACCAACCCCTCCGTTGCAGCCCCTACGACCAGTCCCGAGCCTCCGACCAGTCCCTCTCTCTCTCTGTGTGTATATGTGTGTGTGCGACTTTCGGGTTTGTTCTTATCTGCGGCGAGGAGCGGCGACGGAGATAAGAACAAACCTGAAAGCCGCCATTTTTTTTTAATTTTTGGTGACTTTTTATGTGCGACTTTAGGTGCGGAAAGTCGCACCCGAAAGTCAAGAGTTTTGGGTGCGACTTTTCGCACCTAAGACTTTTAGGTGCGGACTTTCGGGTGCGGAAAAGTCGCACCCAAAGTCGCACCTAAAGATATCTTTGGGTGCGAAAATTGACTTTTGGGTGCGACTTTTTTCGCACCCAAAGGTCTTTTTTGTACTACTGGTAGGCCCCGTCCAACCATTAGTGAGTATGGTGCATCCGTATTTTACCCACCGCTTCTTTTGTTCTTCAATGTAGTTCTCCGCGTCTGCAACCTCCATATCGAGGTACTTGTTATGAATTTCATACGGAGTTGGTATAGGAACTCCTAGACCTGCAAATGCAATATGCCAATATACATCATGTTAACGTTTCAATAACACATGCAATTCGAATATATGGAAATACAATTAGTTATCACGAATTGAGGATTACCTAGATCTTGAGCGGTCGCTATCATGTTTTTTAACTCATGCGAGGCTGCTTTATTCGTCGGCACATGTTGGTGAACAAAGAATTTTGTTATGTTTCTTCCGAGCCACGTTCTCTTCTTCGGCTCTACCATCTCATCAATTTTTTTTTGCTTAGCACTCGCTGACTTATATAATGACGGAGCAG
Organism: Urtica dioica subsp. dioica; assembly: GCF_054948205.1. Taxonomy (NCBI): domain Eukaryota; kingdom Viridiplantae; phylum Streptophyta; class Magnoliopsida; order Rosales; family Urticaceae; genus Urtica; species Urtica dioica. Next base: position 15,156,558 of record NC_142759.1, read on the forward strand.
CTGGTGGATGTGCTTTGTCTGCTTGTTGGGTATTGTGGGCATATTATCATCCACCAGCTACAGACTGAAAGAGAGAGGGATATGATAAAAAAAAGAATGCTCTGGAATCTGTGAATTTCAAACGTTATGATATCTTTAAAGTTCAGCATCATGGCTGATGGAGTGGATTTGATGACATAATATATTTGTTATTGTTTAATCTTGTATGTATTCTGCTGTCTTGCTTATTCTATTGCTTCATTGTTTAAGCAGTGCCAACATGAATTCTGAAGAAGTGGAAAGCAGTGGAGGAAGCACTTTGAACAGTAAAAACAAAAGAAAGAATGCTTCCATAGTGTGGGATCATTTTACGAAGACCGCTATAGATCGATCAAGATGCAACTATTGTGGCTTAGAACTCGCTTGTGATTCTAAAAAAAATGGAACCTCTTCAGCTAAAAATCATATGCACTCTTGCTCTAAAAATCCACATTTTAAAAAAGACAAGGCACAAAAGACTTTGGCATTCACGAATAAGGCCGGTGAAGAGGAAAGCAACTTGAGAGTTGTATCATGGACAAAAGAGGGATTCAGAAACGTCTTAGCCAAATACATTCTCTTAGACGAGCTTCCATTTCGCCATGTCGAAGGTGAAGGTTTTCGGCAATTTACGAGGTACTTAAATCCAAACTTTGAAGCTCCATCGAGGGTAACAGTTGCGCGAGATATTTATAGGTTGTTCTTAGAAGAAAAAGTGAAGTTGAAAGCAGAGCTTAGTCAACATAGAATCGCTATCACAACAGACACATGGACATCCATACAGAATATCAACTACATGTGTGTGACAACTCATTGGATTAGCATGGATTGGGTGTTGAAGAAAAGAATCATTTCATTTTCTCAAATCCCTAATCACAAAGGAGAATCCATTGCCACCGAGTTGCTAGCATGCTTCAATGATTGGGGGATTGCGAAAATACTCTCAATTACCGTCGACAATGCTTCCTCTAATGATACGGCCATAGAAAAGTTGAAGAAAAAAGTAAAGGACAAGCCCAATTTCCTACTTTTGGATGGAGAGTGGTTGCACATAAGGTGTGCATGTCACATAATCAACTTGGTTGTGAATGACGGCTTGAAAGAGTTGGCACCATCAATTGCATCTATTCGCGCGGCCGTTCGGTACGTAAGATCTTCTCCAACTCGTTTACTCAAATTCAAAGAAGTGGCAGCGGGTGAACAAATTGCATCTTCAGCTCTACTATGTTTATATGTTCCAACACGGTGGAACTCTACTTACTTGATGTTACAGGTACTTATGCTAGATAATTTTTTCATCTTAAATATATTCTATAACATTTATTTTATTACTATTTTTTTTTATTTCTATAGGCTGCAAATAAGTATCAACAAGCATTCAATGCTATGGAGGATGATCTTCACTATCAAAGCTATTTTCATGACTCCGCCGATGGAACACCGAACGAGAATGATTGGAATAATGCAAAGGTGTTTGAGGTATTTCTAAGAACCTTTTATGAGCTAACTCTACGCTTCAGTGGTTCTTTGTACCTCACATCAAATCGGTACTTGAAAGATATTGTTCAAGCAAAGGTTTATTTGAACAAGTTGTCCGCGTCAGATGATCCTCTTGTATGTGACATGGCAAAAAATATGAAAGCAAAGTATGACAAGTATTGAGGGAAGCCTGAAAAGTTAAACCGATTGTTGTTTGTAGCTATAGTTCTTGATCCGAGGTACAAGCTTCAATATGTTGAACATAGTGCAACAAGGCTTTTTCAGGATGGAGTCGAAGCGGCTACATTGGTTAAAAGTGCCGAAGATATTGTTCGAAAAGTTTACGAAACTTATGTTCTTGAGGCAGGTCCTATTGCTTCCCCGAACATGGGTGAACAAGTGATGCATTCACGGCCAAACATAGCCAAAACTTCTACTACTCTTTCATTCGCAGATGATGATGATGCTGAGTTCATATTTAAAAATCATGGACAACGTGGTGGACGAGATCGAGACGAAGTTGATAGGTACTTGCTTGAAGTACCCGAGGAGTTGTTTGGAGGGGATAGAGACAACTACTTTGATCTTTTGGGATGGTGGAAGATCAATTCCATCAAGTATCCAAATTTGTCGCGTATGGCTAGAGATGTTCTTGCAGCTCCGGTGTCAACAGTTGCTTCCAAATCGGCTTTCTCCACAAGTGGTCGCATTCTAGATCCTTTTCGAAGTTCTTTGTCTCCGAGAATGGTGGAAACATTGATTTGCACTAAAAGTTGATTGAGCTCGTACAAAGATCCTGTTGTATTGCGTGAATACATGGATGAAGTGGAAGCACTAAATGATTCTAAGCAAGTTGTTTCGGGTAAGATAATTAATTTGATATTTTATTTGACATATTCATTTGTTGTTTGTTTATTAAAACAAATTTATTTTAAATTTATGTCATTATTATTAACAGATGATGGTCAAGTTGTCATAGAAGAACAAACTTCGCATATATCAACTCCTACTGCTACTGCAACTTGATTATGTGATCCATAAAGGTAACATACAAATTCAATTGTTGTATGGTTTATTATGATCATTAGGGTTGTAATTTTAATTTTATATTATGATATTTACATGTGCAGGTAGTTGGAGACGAGGAGTGTCCTTTTGAATTTTATTTTTTTTACTCAGTTTTAGATTATGTATTGTCATTTTGGAGCTTTAAAGAGTCGTTTGTACTCGTTTTTTTGAATTTTTACAAACCGGATTTGGATTTTAGAAACTGGATATCCAGTTTATAAAACTGGATATTAAACTGGATCTGAAATTTTACAAACTGGATAACCGAATTTTAAAAATTGGATACTGGATCGGATACTGGATTTAAGAAACCGGATAACCGAATATTCGGATAACCGAATTTCGGTTTTAGAGTAAATTGGACCGGATACTGGACCGAGTTTTTAAAAACCGAAAATTCGGATTCGGATACTAAAAATGTCAAAAACCGAACCGAACCGATCCAGTTTCACCCCTACGTAGAACCACTGCCGGGCCCCGACATCATCCGAGCCTCCCATACTGTTTGAGCCGCCTCTTGTCTTGACCTCTTCATCACTGCTCGTAATTGCGCTTCGTAGTTTTCTTCGTCTGATTCTTCCACGCCAACATTTTTATTCAATGTCTTGCGAAGCGTAGAATCCAACGACTGTTTTTTCTTCTTTTTTACGACATTGCCTTGAAGTAAAACTTGCATCTCTGCTTTCACTTCAGGAGGGATTTTTTCACAAAATCTGACACTCTTGGTTGGGTCTACACGGGCTAGGTGGTTTTTCACTCTCGTGATGCCGCCACCTCCCATAATGTGTTCGCAAAATATACACTGGTGGCCGCTATTTTTCCCGGGAACGGGTGTACAATACCTCCTACCTAGGTCGGGGGCCGACATTCTTGCAACTTGTAACCTACAAATTAACAAATCACCTTTACAACATAACACTAGTACAAAAAAGACATTTTGGTGCGACTTTTTTCGCACCCAAAAGTCAATTTTCGCACCCAAAGATATCATTAGGTGTGACTTTGGGTGCGACTTTTCCGCACCCGAAAGTCCGCACCTAAAAGTCTTGGGTGCGAAAAATCGTACCCAAAAGTCTTGACTTTCGGGTGCGACATTTAGGTGCGACTTTTCGCACCTAAACTCGCACCTAAAAAGTCACCAAAAATAAAAAAAAAATGGCGACATTTAGGTGCTTCTCTTCGAGTGGGACCGGATCTCCGTTGCCGCTCCTCTTGCGACCGGCTCCACAACTTCCGAACCAGGCATACACACATACACACCCACACACAAAAAAAACACATTTCTTCTCAGCCCCTTCCTTCTCGGTCTGCGCGCGCGTCCAGTGGTAAGTCTCGGTGGTTGGCTGGGTCGTGCGGACGATGGGTCGGCCATTTCTTCTCGGCCGGTGCTCGGTGGTCGGATCGGAGCCGACGGTGGGGGTGCGAGAGGCGAACCAGGTCTACTGACCTACAACAAGAAATAGAGGGAGATAAATTAGAGAGAGAGTCGGACAGAGAGAAAAAGAGAGAAGAAGAGGAAACTCACCTGAGGTCCGGCGGCGGCGGGGGCTCAGCTCGGTGACACCGCTCCAACTCGCGGCCTCCTTGCTTCTTCGGGGTCACAGCTCGCGCACGGACAAGAGAAGAAGAAGATGGGAAAAGAGAGAACTCGGAGAGAGAGAGAGAGAGAGAGAGAGAGAGAGAGAGAGAGAGAGAGAGAGAGAGAGAGAGAGAGAGAGAGAGGCTCGGGTTGATTTGTTTAATATCATGACCTAGAATTTGGGTACGACTTTTCGCACTCAATGATCGGTGTCAGTACCTTTGGGTGCGACAAAGTCGCACCTAATAGTATTTCAAAAAAAAAAGAGGGGGATAATTTGACCGCGATAAAATTTAAGACATTGGGTGCGACTTTCCGCACCCAATAATACTTTTGGGTGCGAAAAGTTGCACCTAATAGTATTTCACAAAAAAGAGGGGGGAAAATTGACCGCTCAAATGTTTTAAGACTATAGGTGCGACTAAGTCGCACCTAATAGTTTTGATGAAGGATTGGATGCGACTAAGTCGCAACCAAAAGTTTTGACGGACTTTTGGGTGCGAAAAGTTGCACCCAACGTTTAAAAAATCAGCGAAAATTTTTATATGCTTGTTTGAGTTTTGGGTGCGAAAAGTCGCACTTGAAAGACTCATTTGGTGCGAATTTTGGGTGCAAAAAGTCGCACCCGAATGTCTTCCGCACCGGAAAATAGTATTTGTAGTAGTGTAATTCGGATTAATTACAAAAAAATTAAAAACATGAACACAAACTCTAAAATTAAAAACAATACATAACAATATACCATAAATCAATAAACAAGTTCAAGATAACGTTAATCATCACTAACTAATAAAAAAAATACAACATAATTCGGATTAAATACAAAAAAATTACAAACATCAATACGAACTCTAAATAAACACTACATTCATGCTCACAACTGTCAATTTATACTTAATCTTCAAGAATAATCAAGAAATTTCAAAAATTAATCTCAAAATCCTAAAAAAAATATTTAGGTCGGGAAGCTCACCGAAAATGAGGACACCGTCGGGATCTGGGCAGAAATGGCCTCCGTTGTGTCGGGAACCTGGCGGGTTGGCGGGATCCGGTCGGGAAGTGGGAAGATTTGGCCTGGGTCGCGGCGGGATTTTTTTTTTTTTTAAACTGGACCGGACCGGGAAGTGGGAACCGGGTTCCTCAATGGTTCCCGGTGCGGTTCCCTCGGAACCACCGGAAACTTCCGGCTTTTGTGGTTCCGGTGCCGGGGAGTTCAAAAAAGGGGGATCCCGGCCGGTTTCCGTCCGATTCCCCCCGGGATTTCAATCCCTGCTAACAAAACTATTTAGGGTTTTTTTTTTTTTTTTTTTTTTTTTTTTTTTTTTTTTTATGTAGTTACTTCATTTTTACTAACTTTACCTTGTTATTTAAGGTCGTAATTGACTTTTATTTATTTTTATACGGTTTCATTTCTTTTATGTTTATAGTATTATTTAAAATAATGGTAAAATCATATGAAAATTAAAAATAAGCCATTTAGAAATATTTGAAATTTTAAATATCCAAAAGATTATACCCTTCTATAATATATATATAAATTTCCCCGAGTTAATAACGTGTTAATTCCATGAATTCCTTAAATTTTCAAACATTTTAAAAATGCTTCTTCATATTAATTTTCAGAGGATTTTTTCATTAAACTAAAAAAAAAAAACTATATGAAATTGTAAGCACTAAAAAAATATGCTAATAGTGTTCTAAAGAAAGGAAACATACTACATTAATGAAGTATTCATAGAATAAAAGATTAAGGGAGCAATTTGATGGATTCAATTTGAAATGAATGTAAGATCATGTGGAAATAGCTTTAAATAGCCATTTTTCGTAATTTTTTCAATATTAGCCGATAAACCTTTTAGTTTTCATAAATAACTGCTTTAACTTTTGAAGTGTCCATTTTACCTTTAATAACTGTTAACTAGATTTCAATATACTAATGTTTTGAACTAGATTTCAATAACTGTTAATCAGATTTCAATAGTTGTTGACCAGATTTAAATAACTGTTAACCAGATTTCAATAGTTGTTGATCATATTTCAATAATTATTAATCAGATTTCAATAATTATTGACCAGATTGGAACACAAGAGTATTTTTGTTCGGAGAAAAGGGAAACGGTTACTGTCGAAATATTTTGAAAACATTAGTGAGATATGAAAAGTGTCGCACATTTTAAGTTAGTTATGTAATTTTCCCTAAGATCATTTCCGGAAAATTCAAAATATTTCCCCTTTGCACATAAAAATTGAAAATATATCCATCTTTGCATTTGTGAAAAAAAAAAGAAAAAAAAACAACTCCACAAATCTTTGTAAAAAAAAAAAGTAACTGAAAAACAACATCGAATACCTCCAAAAGGAATCGAATTTATTTCTAATTTTTTTTAAATGCATTGAAAAAAGACAATTAATTGTTTAAAAAAATATGTATATAAATATATATATATGTATATATATACGTGTCAAACATTTCCGTTGGTGTACATATGGTGTCGTTCCCTGCTCTCTGACGAGTTTTTTGACCTCTAACCATTGCCGTTCTTTTTTCCGCGGCAAAAACTTGCCCCCTAAGTACTTCTCCCTTCCCCTAGACAAAATACACCAACAAAAAGAGAACGATGGTGTAAAAAATTACGTACCTACGGGAGGAGAAGAAATAGTCTATACTGGTCTTCTCAAGCATATGGTCTTAATTTGTTTATTTATAAATCTAGAGAGGGAAGCGGCGCATAGAGTAAAATGGTTTTCTCAGCCTTGGTTTTTTTTCGCACCTATAAGACATTTACAAAATGTATCCAAGTATAATTATCAATTTAGCTATATACTAATTACCCTTACAAAATCAAAATTAAGAATAACTTGAGTTAATTGAAACGTACCACTAAAGTGATAACAAATTACGAACAACTTTAAACTAAAGGGACCAAAAATGATTTTATCAGAATCGAAGGCACGTAAATGGCAGGGAATATAAGAAATGTTGTACCACAAAAACGAAGCTGCATGGCAGTAGAGAAGAACACTACAAGCTTAAGTAACAACAGAACGGAACACGGCACATAAGTTCCCACGTAACCCTTTAATTACTTCTAAATCATACACTCTTATAACTAAGCCCGGACCAATAAACTTGGTTTCACACTATATCGACATTTATTGTTATATAGACAGTCTGTCAAATTCCTTGTCCACCACCGAAAGTCTTCAAAATCATTATTTTTTTCATATGAGGAATAGAATAAAGTTGCCCAATAGTAGAGAATCCAATCCATATCACTCCCTCTGATCGATTGATCTTTTCCTCTCTTATTCCAAGAGAAAAACACCGTAAACCCAAAATCACAACAAGAATGGTATGCTTCGGTTTATGCGGCTCCAAAGCCACGTCATCAAAATCACCACCACCACCACCACCAACAACAACGTACGAGTGCGACGATCAGCCAATAAAGAACACCGACATGAAAAACGAAACCCTAATCCGAATCCCTCAATGCACGGTGACCCTGATGGACGAAGGAGAGGCGGCGGAGATCGGGGCCGGCGAGTTCAGCGTGACCACGATCCACGACGGCGACGTGTCACTCGCCACCGTGGTCAGAGTCGGAGACGGTCTGACGTGGCCTCTGACGAAGGACGAGCCGGTGGTGAGGCTGGACTCTCTGAGCTACCTGTTCACGCTCCCAGTCTCCCACGGCGACCCTCTCAGCTACGGCGTCACTTTCAACGGCGAGCACTCGAGCCAGCTGGCAGAGCTCGACGAGCTGCTCAGGCACAGCTCGTGCTTCTCCGGCCTGGTCAACGCCAGCAAGAGAGGCATTGACTGGAAGGAGTTCGCGCCCAGAGTGGAGGACTATAACAACGTCTTGGCCAGAGCGATCGCCGGTGGGACCGGCCAGATCGTCAGAGGCATTTTCAGCTGTAGCAATGCTTACGCCAATCAGGTTTGTATAAAATAAAGATCATCAAGGTTTTGCTTTTGTCAATAATATCTAACTTAAAAATATCTCCGTTTTTTTTTGTTTATTGATTACTTTTATTAATTTACCTAAGAATTTTTTTTATATCAGCACCCCTCACATTCTTTATTATTCCCAAATTTACCCTCAGCTAAGTACTGTGGGGCAAGCAAACATCCTTTTTAGCTTTTGAAAATTGTAATTCCTGTATCAAAATTTATCAATTTTCTACTTTCAACCCAAGATTATATGATTTGTTTAAAATTGTCCTTTTACAAATTTTTCATATCCGCCACTGCCTTAAGTACATCCCCTAACTCCGTCCCTGAAATCCCTTTTATTGTTGATTTATTTTGACACGAAATATAATGTTGGTATCAGAGTCTACATAGAAAACTCAAATGAGACCCCTGTAACAAAAAATGGAATATGATCCAAAATTAGTAAGGCCAAAGACTAGCCACTCCGGGGGAGCATGTTAAAGATTTTGTGAGATTGATATTTTTCCCATCTTTCCGGGGAGTGAGTAATGTGTAAGTTATATAAAACGAGATTCGCAGATTCAAAAAGGAGGGCAAATGACTCTAAGTAATGGTGCCCCCGGCGTGAACGGGAAAGAAATAGTCGTCAACAATAACGTCAATGGTTCTTCTAAAAAGAAGAGCGGACTCAACAAAAACTTGAAACGGTAAACGGTAACCCAAACTTTTTTTGATGTCTCACTTATTATTTTGAATTCTTGAGTGTTAATTGAAAAAAAATATATTGATAATTATATTAGAGTGAGAAAGTTGTCGAAGACGACGGAGAAGCTGAGCAAGACGATGTTGAACGGTGTAGGGATAGTGACGGGGTCGGTGGTTAAGCCAATGGTTAGGTCCGGAACAGGGAAAGCTTTTATGAAAATGGTGCCCGGAGAGGTCCTCTTAGCCTCACTCGACGCTGTTAGTAAGTCACTTACACTCACTACACATTCATTAATTACCCTTAATATCATATCACATCATATCATAAATACGTAAACGAAAATTTATGCAGATAAGATTTTAGACGCTGCTGAAGCGGCAGAGAAGCAAGCCCTCTCGGCCACCTCAGGGGCCGCGACGAGGATGGTCAGCAACAGGTATATGGATAAATAATCAATTTTTATATGTATATATATATATAGTATATATAATGTTGGTGGTGTATGTATAGGTATGGGGAAAATGCGGGAGAGGCGACGGGGGATGTGCTGGCGACGGCGGGGCATGTGGCGGGAACAGCCTGGAATGTGTTCAAGATTAGGAAGGCTCTCAATCCGGCCTCCTCTGTCTCCACCGGAGTGTTGAAAAAGGCTGCCAATACTAGTCTCAAAGCTTGAAACACTTGTTGTGCTATGTAAATTAAGTTGTGATGACATCTCTCTTCTTACACTCGGTGTGTTGCTTATATTTACCACTTACATTTTACTTTGCCATCCACAGTTACCGATTTTTGAAAAATGAATTAAGATCTTGTAAATATTTTAATTATACTAAATTACGGCTTGATAAAAAAATTTAGTCTTAACTTATTTAAAGACTTGGGGATTTCGACCATCCTGTGAAGGAAACGAAGGTGCCACACTCGCACCACTGTGAATCCGGCAACGAAGAACGAAGAAGAACGACCACGAAGAAGAAGCCAGCGACAATTCTCTCTCTCTCTCTCTCTCTCTCTCTCTCTCCATAAAGGGGCATGCACTTATGCAACTCAGGGGGTTCGAACTCAACACCTCTCAGTCGAGATATGTGTGATATTATCACTAGACCAAACCAGCTACCACCTCTCTAGGAAAATTATTGCTAATAAAAACTGACAAAATATTTAGCATATATTAAAAAAAACGAAAATAAAAAAATAAAAACTGATTGATTTGCTTTTGCTGAAATAAGAATTACATAATAATTAGCAATTCAATAGAATCTTTAAAATAGGAAAGGAAACTTAACTTTTGTACAGGACTCCAATAAAAATGGAAATAAAAAAATTATATAAATCAGACTAAAGTTTATTTAAAAATCAAATTACAAAAAGGACAAAAAAGTAAATCAACTCAATAACAACTGCCTAAATAATTATGAGTAGCTCGTTATTAAAAACTAAGTAAAAATTCGCTATTTTTTAATTGTCATAGTTTCAAGTGGCCTATATGGCACGATTTTTCATTTTAAATTATGATTTTTCGGTATGAAATAAATTGAAATAAAATAAAATTGAATATGGTGCGTTATTATGAGATTTTAGTTAGTGTGGTTGTCAATTTTAAATTGTGATTTTTTTTATATGAATTGAATTGAAATATAATAAAATTGAATATGATACATTATTATGAGATTATAGTTATTGTGATTGTGAATCGTGATTATTCGATATGAATTGAATTAAAATTGAAATAAAATAAAATTGAATATGATACGTTATTATGAGACTATAGTAATTGTGATTGTGAAGTATGATTGTTTAATATGAATTGTGATTATTATTGCTCATGTGAAGTCAATTGATATGTTATTGATTATATATTATCATACATGAATTGTATATTGATACGAATATACCTTATTTTATTGCATCATATTTTTTAATATCAATTTTATGTTTATAGGTATAAATTAATAATTTTACATATTTATAATATTAATCGTGTTTAACTAGATCATAATCATGTTATTACTTGTAATCGTATTAATTGAGTCATATTCGTGCGAGTCATAATCGTATTTTGTATCGACCATTTAATAATCGTGTGAATTGTATTATCATAATCGTGTCATTTTAATTCATTATTTAACGACTAAATTATTAATCGACTAATTATTGAATGAGGTACAAATCCGCTTTAAATCGCGGCCTAACGCTCCGACCAAATTGCCATCCTCACTGGAGAGAAAAGGTTATCGATGCAAAAAAATATCCGAGGAAAACCCTAAGACCGGCCATGGAAGACGACGCGAAGCTGAGCATTTACAGAGCCTCGAGGACCATAAGGCGAAAAGACAACAGCCTGTACAACGCGCTCATGTCAATCTACGACGACTCGGTTTTCGTCGGCGAGATCTCCCAGCTATGGCCGGACCTCCCTCTGCTCGCGAACCTCCGGTGCGGGCTCTGGTACTCTTCCAAATTCCATTCGACCTGTTACTTCAAGTCCACCGATGGCCACACAAACAATCTCTCCTTCAACACCTCTCGCCTCAATCTTCACGTCGCTCAACTCGCCGGTAAATTTGCTTTTTCCGATTCGGATTGATCTGAGATCTATCAGGAATTCGATGTGTATATTAGTGTAATTTTTCACTTTCATGTAATTCGTTGTTGTATTGTTAATGAGATACACAATTGAAAGTATCGAATGTGAATTGTCGTAATTTAGTTTTATTTTGTAATTTTATTTTTAATTGTGGTTGAATGGGTAGGACAGAAGGGGGGTTGTTTTATAGTGGACTCCACAAGGAGAGGGAAGAGATTTCCGGATAGCATGTCGAAAACCATACCCATTTGGACTTGTGTTTTGAATCGATCTATTCGCAACCATTTGAGCAAGATGAATGATGTTTCAGTGTCCAGTAATGTGGTGAGCAAAATGAATGAATTATCTTGTGTAGTCTTTTGGTTTTCAGAGCTTTAGTCGTCTTGATTTCCGTTTACATCTTAAAAAATCTCAGGATGAGAGAGAGGACTCTGCTGATTGGGATTGTTCGTTGCACCTTCCTCTTTGGGTTTCCGAGACAGAGAAGGCTTCGATCGAGAGGCGCTTAGAGGAATGGACGGCGCAATTGGAAGAAAGCGGCGCCGATATCGCCTCTATCGCGTCGTGCTTGAAAAAACCGTTACGCCCTCTGTGGATATCGCAGAGATCGGTGATCTGGCTGAACGAAGTGCCCGACCACGATTCGTGGGATTTCACGCCAGTCATTCTCGTCAACGCGTCATCGTCGACCGGGTTGACTCAGATAAGAACCAGCTCAGAACACAGCTGGAATTATATTTCCGGCGCCGGGGACGACGAAGAAAGCTGGTCTCGGGGTTTGTCTCCTTCTTTGTTCTGGAGCCATGTTTACGATCTCGTGAGCTCGGGCCCGGATTCGTGTAACCAAAAGGTCGCCGAGATAGTTGAGAAGGATAGAGTGTACCGCGCTCATCGAGGGCAACGCGCTCCTCAAATCATCGTCAAGTCCTCAAAATCGGCAGCTGGTTCAGTTGATCGTTTGGGTGAAGAATCTCCGTTGTCGTTGAATATGTCGAATTCGGATAATGATTCAAGTTGTTACGAACAAGGTCGTGCAATTTCTTGGATTGGAAAAACTAATCTGGCAGTAAGCACATCTCAAGCAGGTAAGCTGAAGAAAAATATCGTAAATATTATCCGTAATAAGTAGGTGATTGTTTCGTAGGCTGTTAATTTATAATGAATAGAATGCTCGGAATTTATTAGGATTTGAGCCTTTGATTAAGTGCAACTGATATGACATCTCTTAAACAAAAAATAGATATATTTTTTTCATGACAATATAAAGGAGCATGGTCCCAACAGTTTAGAATACGAAAATATTGAGTCGCTCATTGGCCAGGGATTTTATTTCTTTCCATTTCAAATTCGAAATTTGAATGACATAATCGAAATTTCTCTCGATGAAAGAATAGTGTAACTTTCACTAATTTAGTACACATAGTGATCCACTTAATTTACTGATTCTCTGTTACTTTATGCAGCCACAGATTTGTCAAATGTCGATTACATATTGAATTGTGATAAGGGCTCTATTAATGTCTCTCTTCCAGATGCTGAAGCATATTTGCATCTTCCTATGCTGGTAAATTACGAAAGAATTTACTAGAGTTTTAAATAGTTCACCCTCGTGCTCTATCTTCATTTATTCCCTAATCTACTTGTTTTTTTTCATACTGTGACTGTCTTCAGACATCCAAATTTGATCGCTTTTCGTTGTCAAACAATCTTCCTTCTGCTGTGCACTTTGCAAAATTGGCTCTGAGCAAAGAAAAGAAACTTCTAATCTGTTGCGACAATGGTAAGGCTGCTAAAGCCCGCTTTTCTTTTCTTCTTAATTAACATGTGAATTTTCATATGGAAATAAGACATTTCACGAAGCCATGTGCTTGATTCCAATAACTCTCTGATTTTCTTTTTATTACAAATACAACACTTATGTGATTTCACGCACATTGCTATTTTTTTTTCCATCCATCAAATTATCTTTTAATTTTGTTTGCCATCAAAGGTTGTCGGATTTTGCAGTAACCGCGTAACTAGAACTGGTTGTGCGATTGAGCGAAAAGTTTTTAATGATCCAATTCATCAATTGGCACCTGAAAAATTGATTTGCTTATTTTTCCAGGGGAAGACATTGGTATATGCGTCTGTTTGGCCATTCTTATATCTCTGTTCGACGACAAAGGTACCTCATTTTATTGCTGACCTTTCCTTTGCTTTTTCTGGGTTCTAACATTCGATATGTAGAGCCGTGGGAGGGGTTTTAGTTGCCATAAAGTTTAAATCTTGCCTCACGTGTAATTAGATGCCAAAAAGTTGGGAAGTTTTGTTGAACATAGAGCAGCCAATCTTCTTAGCTCTCTTGCATACTCTGTGTTCTAAGCTTGTTTCTAATGTAATCAAGGAACCTTTGATGGCGGAAAGTTCTTCGGCGAGAGTCAAATTACGAAAGGCGATATGAGGAGAAGATTGATCGTCATTTGTAGATATGCAGTGAATGCCCGGCCATCTAGAGGTAACCTCAAGCAGGTTTTTAGTTTTCTTAGCGGTGTAAGAGCAGATTAGAATGAGATTATTCAATCGGGTGCTCTCTGAACTAGTGCTCCTTGAATTCCCCGACATTTTCCTCTGAAGGATTGGATGAGTTCAGATAATATACTAACTATTACTTGGACGTCCTATAAGTTTAGTCGGAGATTAAATAAACCGAGAAACGTCCGTCCATAATTTTTTTAATAAGACGTGTAGAATTTATTAGAGAATATTTAGTTTTTATTATCATTAAGTTTTCCACAAGTATTATGAGTATTTTCTCTTTTATTGATTATTGTTTTTATTATTTTATATTCAGTCATTTTCTTAAAACACATTTACTATTTAATCCTTTTAATGGTACTATAAATACTACCACAATCTTTCATATATAATATTTCTTCTAATTATTATAAATTCCTATAAAAAATCTAGCTGTTACCAAATGTTATATAATTAGTTTATTTAAGCAATATGCAATTAAAAATAAAATAAAAAACTTATAAACCTTGGTTAAATTGAAGTGTAAATGTTTCAAATGACCAATTTAATGTAAATATTTTGTTACATATAATTTCCAATTAAAGAAAAATAAATATAATAATGTTTCTTCTAATTATTATATTCTCCTATAAAAAAAAAAATCTGGCTGTTACCAAATGTTATGTGGTTCGTTTATTTTTAAGCAAATATGCAATTGGAATTTTTTTTATTTCCCTTCCGGTTCAGCAACGGCTTGTGAAGGTCCCGATTATTTTGCGATGAATAAATGAAAAATTACTTGAATTGTTAAAGGGGTTAAAACGTAGGCCTGGCCGCCTGGGAGACGTGTATTAAAGCCAGAGAATTGATGGGGTAGAGTGTTTCCTTTTGTTATTTTCCACATGATTGGGTCCCACATCGAAAGTTAATAAAGTGAAGTAAAGGGTTTATTAATTGGAGCGCTTAATTAGACAATGGGATTATTCCTATTCTATGAGTTGTATCAAGATTTTGGACCAAAATCTACTAAACCCAAATAAATCATAAATTATGACTACCTATTTTCACTAAATACAAAAATACCTTTACTTTTAATAATATTTGATTTTCTTTCTTATTTAATTATTTGACTTTCTTTTCGTTTTGAGTTCAGCTCTCTTCCACTCTCTCTTTTCGTTTTTCAATTCGTATTCTTTGTTTTTTCAATTTGTCTTTTTAGTTTAGGGTTAGAGATTTCCATGAAAAAAGTTTGATCTTATTCAAAGTGTTTAAGTCGTTGAATTTCTGTGGTTTTTGAAGTTAAAAAACAAAGAAAAAACGATTCTCGAGATTCTGGAAAATTTTGAAAAGTTTCTGAAAATTTTCGGGTTTTCGTTGAAGATTTATTGACATTGATGTCAATAAATATGCATTTTTATTGACATTAATATAAATAAATCTTCAACGAAAACCCAGAAATTTTCAGAAACTTTTCAAAATTATCCAGAATCAAATCTTCAACGAAAACCCAGAAACTTTGAAGATTTATTGACATTAATGTCAATAAATATGCATTCTTATTGACATTAATGTAAATAAATCTTCAACGTTTCTGGGTTTTCATTGAAGATTTATCTTCAACGATTCTAGAAAATTCATTTGAAGATTTATTGACATTGATGTCAATAAATATGCATTTTTATTGACATCAACGTCAATAAATCTTCAACGAAAACCCAGAAATTTTCAGAAACTTTTCAAAATTATCCAGAATCCCGAGAATCGTTTTTTCTTTGTTTTTTAACTTTAAAACCCACAAAAATTATACGCGGAATCCATGGCGGGCTGTTCCGGCGGACACTTCGAGGTCGCCGCCGCCGGGATGGCCATGGGCTGCTCTCCGGCGGCCATGACCGTCGTTCCCAAGAGCTTCAGCGTCGGAGATTCCCAGAGCTGCTCTCCGGGTTTTTGTAATGATGTTTGTTTTCATAATATAAACTAAATAATTGTTTTTGTTTTATTAATTAACTAATAAACATAAACTAAACATGAAGGATAAATATGTAATTACTTATTTCATTAAGTCATAGTTTAGGATTTATTTGGGTTTAGTAGATTTTGATCTAAAATCATGGTACAATTCATAGAATATGAATAATCCCTTAGGCAATTGCCCATAAAGGCGTGGTTGGTATTCGAATTGGTAAAGGTGTGTGTGGCCCTTCTGAACCGTCGGGTTGATAAGACAATATGGGCCGACTAAGTTTCGGTCCATATCACCTCACCGCCAAATGGGATACATACAACCATTTTTGCTATTTTATTAAGATAATGAAGTACAAAAAGAGATAAGCTTGATTAGGTATGATGAAGTAAGTTTTCAAATATAATTTATTTTTAATTTTGATTTAGGCAAATGTGGATATTTTATTTTAATCGTAATTTTTTTTGCAATTCGTATGGGATACCACTGTTGAGCAAAGTTCTTAAGGAGCATAACCAACAATTAAATATTAAGGGGTCAGTGCTCAAAATAAAAAAGGCAAAAATTATAATCGAAAAGACTGGATTAAAAATAATTTTTCTGAATCATTGTAAATAAAATATTGTAGTAGTAAGGTACTAAGGTAGTCATTTGCAAACATAATTTTCAATTTAGCTAAAATGTGGTTAATTTTACTATTTGAAGAGTAACTAAAATAAACATAACATAAAGTCTTGTATTACACGCATGGTTACAAATCTAACACTTGCTTAGTAGCCGATGTTTCAACAAATATGAATTAAAATACAAATTATTAAAGTAAATAAATATATTCAATAGCCCTAAATTGGAATATCAAATTTGATTTTCATATCCCACGTTTATGGTTTTACTTCTTGTTGATGTTGGACTTCGTCCTCCTTTAATACGAATTTGTTTGGGCTCAAATTGATCACTTTGGTCCAAGCCCATAGATTGATCTCGAGTACTAGTCCACGGCACATAGTGGGCTCCGCCATTTTTGGCTTAATTCTCCAGTTCAGCTCGTCAGTTTATCTCTCCGGCTTAGCTCGTCGGCTTAGCTCTCTGGCTCAGCTTGTCAGCTTAGCTCTCTAGTTCAGCTCGTTAGCTCAACTCGTCAGCTCAGCTTGTCAGCTTAGTTCTCCGGCTCAACTCGTCAGCTTAGCTCTCCATCTCATCTCGTTAGGTGAGCTCATCAACTTAGCTCTTTGGCTAAGCTCGTCCGCTTAGCTCTCCGGTTCAGTTCGTTATCTCAGCTCGTTAGCGGGCAATTTCAAAGAGCTCCTAGAATCTCGGAGATTGATGACCAGTCAACCACTAATCTCAACCGCTTTGTCAATTTCGGATCGTGCCACATAAGTGTCATGAGCTGAGAGGAGATGACTTATTCAACAACGACGTGCCCCCAAAATTAGCGGAGCTCACCAACTTCTCATGAAGTCTATAAATAGAGACCTCCATTTGAAGATCAGGGAGAGGGGATGAGAGAATTCCACCTGACATTTTCTTTAAACTCTCTATTTATTTCTCCTATGTTCTTCGTAATTCTTTTTTTATTATTATTGAAAAGTCATTATTTATTATTTAATAAAAAGGCCCCGAGCCATTCTTTTATTCTATAATCAACTTTTATTTATTTCAATAATATTACGAGGGACAATCGATCTCGTAACGGAAGTTTGAAGCCCATTTATAAATTCAAATCGACCCTTTTCTTAATAACGAATTGTCGAGACTGTATTGAGGCGAATTTTCAGTTCAACACTTCTTCTTCTCTAAATCATCAAATAAAAAAGAGTAGCATAAATTTTGTAGTCCATTTAACTATTTATAATGGATAATAGTGGTTAATTCAATGACGATGTCTACAACATTAATTTTGTAGTTTATTTGATCTGTTTATAAATGTTGATAATAGTAGATAATTTAAGTGAGTACAGCAATGAAATCAAGACGATCATATGAATATCAACAATTTATGATTTTTTATATCAAACGTAAAAATAATAAAAATCACATTACAATAAAAACATTTCCTAAAATCTTGTGATTGAAGTCTAAGCGTTTAAAGTGACCTACTTAGTACAAATATTTTGTTAAATGTATTGTCCAACTAAACAAAAAATAAAGTAATAAATTTTTAATCGTGTTACCAAAAAATCACAATTATGACTAATTAAAAAAAATAATATAACAAATTGAGAACATATGATTAATTTTATCATACACAAAATTAATTTAGAACGACTAAAATATAAAACGTTAGGGTGTGCCAAGGTCACACCTCATTGAGGTTTATAACGGCTACTAATATTTAGAAAATAAATTTATAAGGGAAATTTTGAATAAAAGGAATAAATTATTTTATCATATTCATTTCATTGATTTTTTTTTATCACAATATTGAAGAAATTTATATAGCCATTTGGTCTAACTAATTTACCTCTTTAGAGAATTCTTCCAGACTATTAGGCTTCTTCCCTAATTCTCCAAATTCACCGAGTTCTCAAAGTGGTAATTGAAAGTTACCAGCATTCGAAAATAGTAGGGAAATTGCTCTAAATAGGAGTAAATCAAAGGCTTTTTACTTTTTTGGACTTTTTTTCAAAAAGGTCACAAATAGGACTTGGTAATTAATTTTGATTTATGTAATTACCCTTTTACCCCGGTGAACATTAAAATTTAAATAAAAAATGTTACTATTTTATTAATGACCGGATTTATTACCTTGCCTCCACGTCACCTTCCTCACTTACCTTGCCTCCACGTCACCTTCCTCTTCATTTCTTCATTGACCGAGTTTAACCAGAAGAGAGAGAGAGAGAGAGAGTGAGAGCGAGCGACAAAAAAAAAAAACCGTCCAACTTCCTCAACCAAACCGTCTCGATTTGTTTTTCAAACTCCATAATCTCACTCACTTCGTCACTCTCGTCCATTCTTCGCCCAAGAAATGAAGATAAAGAACAAGTCGCCGACCAAACGCCCCCCAAAAGTTCCAAAACCTAACCCTAAAAAGAGGAGTCTTCCTCAATCATCGGTTGAAACTCCACCTCCAGTGACGCATGCATCCCCGCGTCGGAGTCCACGCGTGACTTTTGGCTCGGAGTCACCAATGCAAAACTCCCCGGCGAAGAAATGGAAGAAGGTTCTTGCGCCGCCGAAGAAGAAGAGGAAGGTGGTTCTTGAGTCGCCTTCAAATTCTGACTCCTCTGTTCCTTGTACATCCGAGAGACATCAGAAGGTCAGTTTTTTTACTTGCATGTTAATTTTGTGTTGATTATGTGTGGATTTTGTGTTGATTCATGGGTTTGCATATTTATTGTGTGTTTCATGTAACTGTTAGTTTGACAAAAGTGTTCATTTTTTATGTTATTGGGGATTATGTGTGTATTTTGTAAGAAAATTAGATTTTTCTAGGCTTGCTCATATTAGATGTAGGTTCTGTGAATTGTTTTGTGTCACACATTTCTGGGTATCGTGATAATTGTGTCATGAAATTTATGGATTTCTGTGACAATTGTGTCACGAAATATATGGGTTTCGTGACACCTATGTGACGAAATTTCTGGGTATCGTGACAACTATGTCACGATACCCTGAAATTCGTGACACAATTGTAGCGAACCCCATAAATTTCGTGACATAGGTGTCACGAAACCCTAAAAATGTCGTGACACAATTATCACGAAACGCAGAAGTTTCGTGACACAAGAGTCACGAAACCCAGAAATGTCGTGACACAATTGTCACGAAAACCACAATGTTTATGTGTTTAATGTTCCAACTTATATGTGTTTAATGTTTTAACTTTTATGTGTTTAATGTTGTAATTTTTAGGGTTTCATACGAAGGATAAAAGAAGATGAAATAGAGTCAGGCTACTCGTTCAACTTCCATGGGAACTTGGACGATTTCGAAAAGGAGACCGGCATGACCGCCAACCAAAAAGACTTATTCAAAAAGACGTGTTTTGGGCAGTTTCTAGACATGCCCTTGATAACAAAATCGTCCAGAATAATAAGTCATTTGGTGTTGAGATCTGGTTATTATGATGAGGCCGGTGCATCTAACGATTCTCTGGTCATGGAGATTGGTGGAAGACCCCGCGAGTTCACCAAAGAGCACTTTTCCCTGATCACATGGTTAAGATTCAGCGAAAACTACGCAGAACAACCACGGTACGCTAATGTGGTTGAGGGAGGGCTATACAATGTCACCTTCTGTAATGGTGCTCTTTGCCGGAAAAAGGGCCAACATTGGTGCAATCCTTGAGAGTAGCCACGAATGGCCAGATGAGAGGAGGGTGAGACTACTCCTCCTCCACTTTCTGTACAATGTTCTCTTGGCGGCCGAGAAGACCGTCAACCTCCCATGCGATAGCTACATCAAGATGGTGGATGACCCGGTTGTTTTCAGCAACTACCCATGGGGAGACGTCGCCTGGAACTTCTTTCTAGGTTCTATCGTGGGCTTTGTGAGCAAGGCCAAGACCAT
The DNA here is from genome assembly GCF_054948205.1 of Urtica dioica subsp. dioica. Classification (NCBI taxonomy): domain Eukaryota; kingdom Viridiplantae; phylum Streptophyta; class Magnoliopsida; order Rosales; family Urticaceae; genus Urtica; species Urtica dioica. The sequence goes on from NC_142759.1 coordinate 15,176,909, forward strand.
CAAGGAGGGTAAGAACCCAAAACTCCACCTGCCGGGTTTCGTGCTCCCACTCCAGATATGGGGTTACGAGTGCATCCCACGATTCGTGGAGCTGGAGTTCGCCTCAATACTCGTTGCCGACGCAACGCCGCTGATGAGGCGTTGGGCTACTAAATCAGGGAAGGTCTTGGAGTCCCAACTACAAAAGATTCGATTCCAAGAGGTATGAATATGATTGATAAGAATATGTACATTTAATTAAATTTTGATTAACTTCGGACCTCTTCCAGATCGAATTCAAGCCTATCGGTGGTGAGGTAGAGTCTGCGAAAACTGCGAGGACTGTTGTGAGCCCCTTTGAGAAGAGGGGGAAGAAGAAAAAAGAAGACATTGTTACCACAGCATCATCATCAATTGAGGTAATGGTTTCTTAAGTAAAGTAAATTCGTGACAGTAAAGTCACGAAATCAAGTAAGTCACGAATTCGTGACATGTAAGTCACGAATTCCAATATTTTGGTGACATAACAGTCACGAAAAATATTTGATTTCGTGACTTTCATGGCACGAGTATACGTGATGTCGTGACATCTATGTCACGAAAGTATGTCACGAATATAATTGATTTCGTGACTTGTATGTCACGAAAATACTTAATTTCGTGATTCTATTCTCATACAAAATTATTTGTACATTGCAGATACGCATGTCCGCAATGGAAAAGGATCTGAAACATTTCAGAATTGAGTTTCTTGAGTGGAAGAAGCAGTTTTCCACTGAAATGCGATCCATTTCAGAAACCTTGAAAGAGGTTCTGGACAAGCAACAATCTCAGGATGATGATTTTGTCAACCTCCAGAAATATGAGGAGGAGGTGACGGAGAAGCAAGGAGAAGAAGAAGAGAACAAGGAAGAGGAAAAGGACAAAGAAGAAGTGAAGGACAAAGAAGATGAGAAGGACAAAGAAGAGAACAAGGGAGAGGAGAAGGACAAAGAAGAGGAGAATGACAAAGAAGAGGAGAAGGAAGAAGTAGTTGTGGACAAATCAAATGAGTTGGAGAACAAAGAAGCCGAGAAAAATGATGAAGATCAGCCATCTATTGGAGGCCAATGTAAAGAAGATGATCTGCAGAAGAAAAAAGATGATAGTGAAGATGACGAAGACGGTGGGAGAGGTCCTGAAGATGAAGGGCCAAAAGAAGTAGACAGGAACCAAACGCACGCTGATGGCGGCGAGGACCAGACCCAAGCCGGCGAGGACCAGACCCGAGCTGAAGAGACCCAGGAGTCTAAAACGCCTATGCGACGTCCAGAGGCGGCTGATGAGGTCTGTTCCTCGTTGTTGAAGATGCCTGGAAAGCTCATAATGATTTCATCATCAGATGAAAAGCCTACTCGCCATAGGAGGGCGCCAGCAGTCTTCACACCGACACCCGCGCCGGCTGTGTTTACGAGGTTCACACGACCACTTCGGCCGCCGTCAGTCTATCCATTCTCCTACCCTAAAGACGAGATTTCTGTGGGAGATATTGCAGCAATGGCTAAATGGATTAAAGTTGGTCTTAAATCGAATCACAAAAATGCGTAAGTATCTTTCTCCTTCTTACATATATTGTCTGGTAATTTTAAATAAAAATGAGATCTAATACTTGTGATTTTTCAGCAGTCCGAAGTACAAGTCACCAGAAGAAGATTTATCTCCCTCGTTCCATTTTACGGTGGTTGAGATTACATCGAAGACGTGGTTTTACTCTTTGTGGACCCCGGTTGAGTGGCTTACGGGAGAGGTACGTCCGCTCAACCAGGTTTTTTAGAGCCAGGGATGACAAACACCACTGCACTTCGGATTGTTTTTTGTTTTTTGTTTGTGTGAATGTAAATAGATAAAACCATGATTTTTCTAGCTTTGTTGTGACCTGTTTTTTATTTGGTTTTTTGAACTTCATGTAATAAATTCTATATATCGTGACAATGAATTTCTGAACCTGGATGTTCACTTGGATTTCGCTTGTTATTCTACATACTCAATAGTCAACTGCATTTATTTGTTGTTAATATTTAGTACGTGACAACATTGTCACCAGAAACTGTGTTGTTGTCACCACATGAAGATAAGAATCTGGTGACAATATTATCACGAAGTGAACACTTATATGTCACTGATTTCTGTGAATTTTTTATTTTGCAGCATATGGACGTCATTTTCTACTACTTGAGAAAGAAGGGGAAGTATGGAAATGTCCGAAAGCCGTTTACAACAACCAACTCGTACTTTCTACCAATGCTCACCCGATGCCATGATGCTTGGTCCAAAGCGAAGAACAAGGACGTGTTTGATTGGACGGACCATTTAGTTGTGCTTGACTACATAACTGCCGAAAAAAAAACAGGTTTTGCAAACACTCCATGGGCAGATGTTAACACTATCTACGTCCCTGTCCATGTGCCGGACCACTGGCTCCTTGTCGTAATTTCCCTAAGCCGTAGAGCGCTAACAATATACGACTCTATGGACTCGAAGTATGCACACAATGTTCGTGATAGCATACAGATGATGGCGGATTTTATCCCCATTGTGTTGGCCGTCGTCGGTTTGGGAGATGGCAACTCGGAGCCATTTAAAATAGTAATAGCGCCTATGCCACAACAATCCAATGGGTAAGATCTCTTCTCATAATTGTTTATCATGTTCTATTTTGATGTATATTTAATACTAGTAAGCAACCATGAACAGGGGAGACTGTGGCATGTTTTGCGTAAAGGCCGCCGAATTTATGATCCATGGGATTCCGGTGAGTAGTTTGCATCAAGACAATATTTCCATGTACAGAAAGAAGATGGCAACCGAGTTGTACAAGCACGGGGCATTAAAGATCGCAAACAATGTTGAGTCAGACGAAGAGAATTGAAAGTAGGAGAAGCGATTAGTGATCCTAATTTTTTAAATAGGGTGAAGTGTATTGTTTTGGAATGTCTTTGTGATGGCGGTGTGACTCTTAATTCGCCTTTGTAGAATTTGTGTGACAAGGTCGTCACGAAGACATGGTCTATGTTTTATAAGTACGTATAGGGGCCAGTAAATTATTAAATATGTAACTCTATACTCTTTTGGATGTGATTATATGAAATACAATTCATATGATTTATATGAAAAATGGGGATTTCGTTACTTCTCTGTCACGAACAATGGGCACTTCGTTACTTCTCTGTCACGAAAATTAATATAATGTCACGAAAGTGGGATTTCGTGACGTTCCTGTCACAATGAGTATAACGAGTCTAACCTGAACTCCAGCTTTTAATTGTATAAATTTAAATTTAGTGCTCCACCTATCACGACTCTCCCGAAAGCCTAGACGATTGCTATGTGGCTTCCTCTAGGTAACGGGTTCGAACCGTACTCAAGTTAAACAACTACAAAATAATAAAATGAGGTATTGTAAAATACCTCTTTTTTAATTTTTATATTTATCATTCGTACCTGTCACGAGAAATAGTGATCTCGTGACGTTCCTGTCACGAATATTATGCACTTTGTGACGTTCATATCACGAAAAAGGGGAACTTCGTGACGTTGGTGTCACGAAACATGGGGATTTTGTGACGTTCCTGTCACGAAACATGGGGACTTCGTGATGTTCCTGTCACGAAACATGGGGATTTCGTGACGTTCCCGTCACGAAACATGGGGACTTCGTGACGTTCCTGTCACGAAACATGGGGATTTCGTGACGTTCCCGTCACGAAATATGGGAATTTCGTGACGTTACTGGCACGAAACATGGAGATTTCGTGACGTTCCTGTCACGAAAATGAAGTCTTCAAGTCACGAAAACCGTCGTAGGGGATCAATGGTTGTTATGAATATTAAAATGTTAAAATTTGAAGAATAAATGGACATCCTACCTAGAATATCAAGAAAATATGAGAAGGATAAATGGTAAGTGAGTTCTACTTACCTAGAACATCTTGACGAACTAATGCGTTTTGTATCGTTAAGTGTTGTTGACATACATTCATTTGTCCCATTTCATTTCATCATCTCAAAGGGACAGAATTTAAAGTACTCTAATAAACATATGAACATAGGTGAATGAGGTTGAACGTCATGTCGTCCGACATGTCGTTTTCAACTCTAATTTCTCCTTAATTTTGGAATTTTTTGACTCTGATTCGGGTCGGGAATCTCGGGAGAACTAGCCTCCGACTTAGGAGAACTAGCCTCCGACTTAGGAGAACTAGCCTGAATGTCCGCTTGTGCTGGTTGACCGGTGTTCGGAGTTGAACCAACGCCTGAGTCCGAAACCAACGGCTCTTGCTTCAATGGCTCCATATCTACTACCAAACTAAATTTGGATCTGTCCGGTTTCTCATTCCGAAGATGCAAGTAACATTTCAAACTTAGGTTGGAGTCAATACTTACTGGGCGTACCGACCCTTCTGTCTCATAAGAAACACGGAGGACTTGATTTTTAGGTGAGCGACTGAGCGTGGCATACAATAGCTGCATAAACACCTCGTACGTTGCTTTTACCGGTATTAAGATTCCCACTGCACACCCAGGGCCAGCCTCGTATCGTTCATGTTTCACCCATCTACCGCTATGCTTGACGAAGGTATGAATGTCTTTCATAACTGCAAATAGTGGAGATAAAGTCACATTAAATTATTTTCTCATAAAACTTTATTATATGCGCAGATATATAGTAAGCACTTGAATCCATATTATATAATATCGTTCATGTTTGTCATTGCAGACTTTAGTTTCGTGACAATAGTGTCACGAAATAATTTAATTTCGTGACAATAGTGTCACGAAATAATTTAATTTCGTGACAATAGTGTCACGAAATAATTTCGTTTTGTGACTATATTTTCACGAAATATGGAGTCATGCTGAAGCTTTCGTGACTATGGGTGTCACGAAATAATTTAATTTCGTGACAATAGTGTCACGAAATAATTTCGTTTTGTGACTATATTGTCACGAAATATGGAGTCATGCTGAAGCTTTCGTGACTATGGGTGTCACGAAATAATTTAGTTTCGTGACAGTCACGAAATAATTTCGGTCTGTGACTATATTGTCACGAAATATTGAGTCATGCTGAATCTTTCGTGACAACGTTGGTCACAAACACTGTAACGAAATGGCTATGTATGAGGGAGCTTACCGGAATAAAGAGCGAAAAGAGTGTCAATGTGGGAGCTTGCTGCGCCGGAAAGGGCAGAGAGAGACGGCGGCGAAGGTGGGTGGCCTTGGAAGACGACGGACGGCGCGAACTAAGAGAGAGATGAGGGATGGCCGTCAAGTTTGAGAGAGAGGACGGACGCCGGCTGAGATCCAGACACCCCGACGACAATGGGACACGACGCCTATGGAGGAGATGCGACGGAGACAATGGAGGAGATGAAACAAGTGCAGTGGAGAAGATGAAGCCGAAATGAAAGAAAAGAAAGGAGAGATTGAGAGTAGGGTTTAGTTTTTAGGATTCTTAAAAAAAAATAAATAGAAAATAAATAAGGGTATAATGGTAATTACATAAATAGAAATAAATGAAGAGGTCCTATTGCTGACCTTTTAAAAAAAACGTCCAAAAAAGTCATTTGCCCTTTATTTACTCCTAGTTTTGGAAAACTCCCAAAATAGTAATAGACAACTTGCTTGATGAAAATAAGAACATGAGATACTGAGCATTCTAATTCCATCTCATGGCAAAGTGGGAAATGGACGTGAAAGTGTGACTAATCTCAAAAGTCAATTGACATAAACGTGCATTTGTTTTTCAAAATAATTTTTAGGTGTCTTTTGAATATGCTTTTACAAAATACACTAAAGTTTCTCTCTCTCTCTCTGATCCAAATTTGCCCCCATCCATAGATGGTCGGCGAAGAGCGTCACTCTGATTAGGACTTCGACGTCAACTTTGGAGCTTAAAACGTTCACAGAGGAGTGGTTTCGAGCGCTGTTTCGAATGGTATGTCCTCCGGCGCTTATGGCCATCGTAATTGTACGTTCGCGGGCTTTCAACTTTGGTGTGATACAAAGGTTACTTATAAATTTTGTTCTAGCTCGTCCAACCTCATAATCTTACTTTGACCTCATTGTCTCAATGTGGCTGCTCATATATATATATATATATATATATACATATATATATATATATATACATATATATATATATATACATATATATATATATACATATATATATATATATATATACATATATATATATATATATATATACATATATATATATATATATATATATATATATATATATATATATATATATGCGTGGCCTTATGGCTTTATCAAGTATAAAAGATGAGGGAAAATTATTTCCGACAAAAGCAAAAGAGTGAGGAAAGGCATTGAATTAAGGCTTTAATATATGAAAGCAGAAATATAAAACCACTATACGCTCCAAAGCAACTGTGTGGTCAAATTTAGTGCTCTAATCATAACCTTTATAGGCTTTGAGGATCGTAATATCCTGCTTTTCATGGCCATAATTAGGGAAACAAAATGGGCAAAATTAAGGTGAATAATAGAAAAAAGAGGACGAAGGAAAAGAAAAAGTTACTCGCTATTTACAAAAGAAAAAGTAATTAGGGTAGATAAGTACTCAATTTGTATCGTTTCATTTGTGACAAAACTTCACCCCAAATTTTTATAAGATATAGTCATAAATTAATTCTCTTCTCATTTATATATGAGATTCGTATTTTTTTTTTTTAAGGAAGAGTGGGGATTGAACCCACGACCTCCACACAGGAGGTGGTGTGGAATTACCACTAGGCTATCTTAGGTACCATGTAGCAAGATATCACACCGGATGTTTTAACAGGATATATTACAAGATGCACTAGATAATATATTTAAAATATCGCAAAATCATTTGAAAAAAAAGTGATTATACAAAAAGTATGATAACTCAAAACTTTGTTTTAACTAAAATTACTAATTGCTTAAATTATAAAATTATGACTATTCATCGGCAAATTTGTTAATAATTAACTGACGAATATATCAATACACTACTACATATATGAGATTCTACAATGGAGCTTCTACAACACTTAATTATACTGTTGTAAAAGTTTGGTGCTTTTATAATAATTAAAATTAACGTTGTAGAAACTTGGTGCTTCTACAACACTTAAAATAGACGTTGGAGAATGGTCAAACTTGTACAACGTTTATCTTAAGTATTGTAGAAGCACCAAACTTCTACAAAAGTACAGTTAAGTGTTGTAGAAGAACCAAACTTTAATAAATGAGTTTTGAAAAGAGAAGGACTATTTAGCAACATGAGATTGAAGGAAATTTTTTTTGAGGGATTCTTTAATAAATTTCTAACCTTATTCTATCTCCCAAGTCACGTATAACTTGTATTTATTGAAGTTAAAAAAAAAAAAAGAACAAAACCAAAAAACTTATATTGATTGACAAATCTGATTATTGTTTTATACCGTTAACAATGTTGATGTATCCACATAAATTATTTTTTTGTCACTGTGGATATCAAATGTGCTAGCCTTTGTATTGGCTCGAAAATGGGCGACACAAACCGAGGTCCACCCAAAGGGTCTATAAATCAAATCAATTTGTCACTTGGCTATAAAAAGCTTTTATGCCTTTATCTTTTATAAAATTCTTTTTATTCCCTCAATTTTCAAAAATATTAACATCTCTATTCAGTTTAATATAAATAACAAATACCCCACTTAAAAATATGTTATATTACAAATACAACAATTTTCACTTATTTTTTACAAAAATAAAATGTGAACCCCCCAATGCCTTTTATAAATAAATATTTATTTACTATTTTATAAAAAAAAAAATATTCATAATCTCTCTCTAAACAAAAATTCATAATTTTTATAAAGAAAAAAAAAGTTGATTTAATTTTTTGTTTATATATAAAATAAAAAAATAAAGAGTTATTTCATTGGGCATTTTGGAAAGTTTAAATTTAATTTTTTTAAAATAAATGAAAAAAATTGGTATTTATGATATTATATATTTTAAAGAGAAGTATATGTCATTTATATTAAATTGACGAGAGATATATGATATTTTTGAAAACTGAAAAAGATGAATTTCATAAACAAATTAAATAATGATGATATTTTTCCATTTAATCATCACTATGATTCCTCAAAAGCCGTGTGATCATTTTATATTGCTATTACACTGACTGATTTGATTCAACTTTACCACCATCTAGTCCCTTGAGAAATTATTAAATATTGAGGAAGTGAATGAATGTATAATATATAATATAAATGATCACACGCACATTATTTACATGCTTACATGTATTGTTTTTTTTTTTTTTTTTTTTTTGGTAGTGAAAAAGAAATTTAAAAACAAAACAAAACTTGTCTCAGTGGATTAAGAGAATGGTACCTCCACATTCTCTCAGAAAATATAGGTTTGCATATAGAAGCCAAAAATTAAAGGTGTTACCAATGCAAATTATTGTAAGGTTTTATATGATCATAAGTGGACCCGTTTCACACTGCTTCCGTAGGCCTTGTTCGTTAATTTTTTTTTTCTTTAATTAAGCTTTGCTTTTCCATGCTCTCGAGAGTAGATCATTTATATAACCACCAAAGTATGAGCTAACTTATTCTAATAACACATTATTGCAAAGTCTTTCAACCATCGCCAGTTCTGCGCGGAAATTAGTGGTGATATACTTAATTATTATTATTTTTTCAAAAAATTAGGTAATTAATCAACTAAAATATTAGAGATTGTTATATAGTTAACGTTTCGTAAATCTTAGATAAATAGTCATAAAAATAACGTGACATTTCTGATTTGCCTTTTAATTGAAATAAAAAGTAATTTATTTACGTCATTTTACGTGTGTAAATATATGAACGTGACTATTTATCTAAAATTTACGAAACGTTGACTATATAATAACGTGAAATTGTAAATATTGCACCATTATTTCTTTTACTATATTTTTTTAAAAAATGAAAAAAAAAAAATTTATTCGTGTGGAGAAAAATAACCCAAGCGATCAGGTGACTGATGATTGGTACTCATCCTTAAGCTTGCGCCTAACCCACTCAAGAAAATACTACACTATTAAAAACTTAATCTCACACATTGCGAGAGAGAATTTAATACATACACAAGTTTCTTAGAAAAATTGTGTACACTAACATAATTGATCTTTCTTTGGTCGCTTTTGAAGTTTTTGCCAGCTTCTAGAAAGTCTGAGATAATTTAGAAGAGGATTAAATGTGTATTATGGCTGTTCGTGATGTCACTTATAATTTTACTCACAAGTTATGTACCACAGAAATTATATCGATAAATACCAATATAAGAGCATAGCAGTTATTAACACAATAAATCAAGTAAGCTAGTTCGGTGAGCAACTTAATCTAGAGAGATTAGAATCCCGACGGAAAAGAGAGTTACTAGTAAGAAGTACACAACGGTCTTACCTATTGATCACACTTTCATTCATAATCCCTTAATTTTGTTTATGAAATTTTGTATGGTTGGAGGGACAAGATGTCGCACACAATGTATAGACAATGTGTCCGACAACTTGCTTAATACAGATAATGGATAATCTATAATAAGTGCGATAAAGAAAAGACACACAATATGTTTACCCAGTTCGGTGCAATGTCACCATCACTACTACAAATTTGGTTTTCTAATGCGCATGACTATCAGGTGCGACTAGTCGCACCTAAAAGTCGCATCTAAATGACTTTCAGGTGCGACTAGTCGCACCAGATTGTCAACCCGAAGTATAAAAAATTTCACTAAATTTTTTTTTTTGCTTTTGAGTATCAGGTGCGACTAGTCGCATCTGATAGTTTAAAATTACTATCAGGTGCGACAAAGTCGCACCTGATTGTTTAAAATTTTAACCGGGTCAATTCTCCCCCTCATTTTTTCATTCAGCTTTAAAAACTGAATGAAAAAACCGAGAGGGAGGGAAAGAGAGATCGAGCGAGAGAGAGATGATAAGAGAGCGAGACTGAGAAGGGGAGAGACCGAGGGAGAGGACGCACGACCACCAGCACCCGCCCGAGACCCCAGCCCTGTGCGCGCGCCATCCAGCCAGCCACCGAGCCCGAGCGCCACCCGCGCGCGGCCGAGAAGGAACCAGCGCCGCCGCGAGCACGTCGAGGACGCCGGAATCAGAGGAGAGGAGAGCCAATCGGAGATATTCAAGTGAGAATTTCTTTTCCCCAATTTTGAGATTCGATTCTAGGGTTTGGATTGAGGTTTTTCTCTCTGATTGTCTTAGGGTGATTTTGGGCGTGGATTAGTATTTGTTCCGGATTTAATAGTTTAGGAATCGATTCAATGATGTTTGTTCTTGATTTAAACTGAGTTTGCCTTTGATTTGGATCTTGGCCGTGTGATTTGGATCCGGATTAGTGTTTGAACTGCCTCTGTAAATCGACGTGGACAGACCGATATGATCTGAGTTATCATTTTTGGATATTTTTCATGGATAGTAGACTGTATGAGCTTTCTAAAATGACCAAGAACATGTAAATCCATTGAGTATTGAATGAGTTATGAATTTCCAAAGTTTGTGTTTCGCAGCAGTAAAACGAGATTTCCAGAATTGTAACAGTGAATTACGGGCTGTTTTTGAGATAGCTATTCTTGTCGTATATATGCTTGTAATATCTCGTTAGAAAGCTACATGAGTCTACTTTCATTTGCCGCTAGAATCAATCGATTTCAAGTTTTGTAGCTCGAGTTATGATGGCTCAAATTTTCTTGGTGTGGATTTGGCTGAAATCTGTGTGGTGTGTCGTTAAAAGTAATGATTTGATTTTATGATGATTTTTGGCTGATTGCTTTGGTTTGGTCTTGGCTGAAATGAGTTTGTGATTTTGCTGTGATTCATTGGCCGTGACACTTGTTTTGGCTATGTGATTCATTTTGACTGTTTGTGATGTTGAAATTATAGGAGTGGCCTTGTTCGATTTGAATCGGTTTTGGGACGTGAATATGAGAATCGCTTGTCTAATTTCTAGAAATTTATTTGGATGAAGTGGGTTATGAGAAATTAACGTGTGTGTGTGAGTGTCTCTTGGTGTGCATGTTGTTTTTTTTAGGCCGAGGTGCCGAGGCTGCGATGGGATGGCTGAATGGCTGTCCACGCCGCAAGGGTTGGTAAGCTTTGGTTCGTGGAGAAGGAGGCGCTAGTATGCGATGTACGGGGGCTACGAGGACGCTGCTGTTTCGGCAGCGGGACGACACCAACCTTGAAGGTTTTGGCCTCGATTCGGCCAGCAGCCTCCGGCACGGACCGTTCAGCCACTTGTTTGAACGTGAGTTTCTTCCTCAAGTAATAAGCGACTGCGATTGGTATGTCTGAGTTGTATTGTGGCCGATCATCATGATTGTTCTAAAAAGTTAAAAATAAACTTTACAAGAATTTTGTGTCCTCTCTTAGGTCTCATGAAGAAATGTCCGTGAAGCTTGTTGACTACATTGTCGACGAGCATTCCATTGATATTGAACCTGGAATGTTGAAACGAGTGAAGGTAAAAATGTGTTCTTGATTTCGCTGGTTAATGATTTCTCAGTCTTCTATTTTTCTAATAAAATGCGGATTTTGCATTTGTCTTGTAGGAGATGATACTAGCTAGCTCCGAGATAAAATCTCCATGGGTAAGAATTTTTTTTTATAATTTTTTTATGGGCATATTTTCAAGATAATGATCTTATTCCTAAATAATTTCTGTTGGACGTGTAGGGTTCAAGAGAAAAGAGTTTCTTATACGATATCGTTGCAAATGGTCGAAATGGAATCGATGTAGACAAGTGCGCTTCTTTCATTTCATTCAAATTTATTTATTTACTTCTTGAATTATTTTTTGGTTATATGTTGATGAGTTTGTATTTCTAGATTTGATTACATTGTCCGCGATTGCCGAGCTTGTGGGGTTGGATGCAACTTTGAGTTTCAGAGGTTAACATTTTTTTTAAAACTTTGTTGATATATTTTCAACAATATATGAGCTTCCATCTTTTGCAGGTTAATGGACCTCGCCGTGCGCTCAGCCCCGGCCCCGCTGCCTCCGAGTCCCAGCCACTGAGCCGTTGTCCCCGAGCCCCAGCCTCCGAGCCGCTGTCCCCGAGTCCCCGGCCGGCCGTCCTAGGTTAGTGTATATATTAGTTTTTTTTATAATCATATATTAGTTAGTTAGCTAGGTTAGTTAGGTTGATAAATATATATTAGTGTATAAATTTTGATTAGTTTATGTTAATTGTAATTGTAATTGTAATTAATTTGATAACATGTTAATGTTTTGTAATATGTTTAGGTTAGTGTTTCTATTAAATTATTTATATAATTATTAGTTTAGGTTAAAATTAGTTTAGGTTAAAATTAAGTTTAGGTTAAAATTAAGTTTAGGTTATAATAATGTGATTAGTTTAGGTTAAAATTAAGTTTAGGTTAAAATTAGTTTAGGTTAAAATTAATATATAATCAGCATATTAATTTTTTTTTTTAAAGATAAAGAGCATCAGGTGCGACTAGTCGCACCTGATAATCAAGACTTTCAGGTGCGACTAGTCGCACCTGATAATCAAGACACTTTCAGGTGCGACTTGTCGCACCTGATAATCAAGAGGATTATCAGGTGCGGACTTTCGGGTGCGACGTTGTCGCATCTAAAGTCGCACCTGAAAGTACTTTCAGATGCAACTTTTGCAATTTCAGGTGCGAAAAAAGTCGCACCTGATGCTATATTTTGTACTAGTGCATGTCTGGGAACTTACAGTCAGTGAAAAGGAATTCACGATCACGTAGTCAATAGTACAACCAAGGTCTTATATGATTACAACAACAAATCAAAGCCATAGAAACTATTACCACGAGTGATTACCAAGTGCAAGGACTCCCCTTGAATTTGAGACCCCTCTCAATTCCACTCTTCAAGCACACGCCAATGCTTGGATGACTTCAGTCTTCAACGGGCGTGAATTTTCAATCACGTAAGCACAAAACCCAAATCACCCAATCTTCTCGAATAGTATTTGGTGAATGACACCACTCAAAACAATCCAACTAGTTTCCCAATCTGTCAATCTTGCACGTCTAGGAACCCTAATTGTTTTTTCAAAAGCGTCAAGGCTGCTAAGGGTGGAGCCAGGGGCGGACCCACATAGTCAACGGGGGTGGCCCGGGCCACTCCCACTTTTCAGAAATTAATAATTTTTTAATTAGTTAAAAATTAAATATAAATAAAAAAAAATAATTATAATACACTAATAATAGTAAAAAGACCAAAAAGTCGGAGTCAGTTGCTATTTAAACGAGAAAAACCCTATTCTTTGATTGTTTTTTTATTCAGAATAAATTTCTTTTTTAATCTTCCTGCGTCACAGCCACACTGCTCTGCCTTCCTCTCCCTGCCGCACAACTCCCTGCCAGACTGCTCTCCCTGCCACACAACTCCCTGCCACTTTGCTCTCCCTGCCACACAACTCCAGCAAATAAGGTAATTTTTTTTTCTTTTACTCATTTAATTCTTTGTATATTATATTGCTTGAGTAAAAAAATAAAGAAAAGTCAATACTCACTTGCGTACACTACCACCAAGTAAAGCAATTCACTTTATTTTATCTATTCATCTATTGTACTTTTTTTTTTCTTTTTGGGTTGTTTGTTGAACAAATTAGTCACGCAAAGCAGTTGCTTTTACAAATCCTGACATAATTTTTTTTTTTTAATTCTCTTAGCTTCAAGCGAATTTGAGGATATGTACATGTGTATATTATTTTTTATTCAATATATTTTTTCTAATTCATTATTTTTTATTCAATATATATTTTTTTAATTCATTATTTTTTTTCAGATGAAAACACCCACAATTCATTCGTTCTTCAAAAGAAAAAATATTGAATCTTCATCTTCAGATAGTCAATTACAGTCTGAGGATCATGCTTCAAAATTACAAAGAGTTGAAGTTGTTGCCGAATTTGATATCGATAAATTAGAACGTGATCCAGGTTTACGACCACAAATATGGAAGTATCCACTCGATAAGCGTGACGAAGTTCGAAGAGCTTATATTAAGAATGGACCATATCAGCCTATACTTTCTATGTATCCAAAATCAGGTGAAAAACATTCTCGAAGTTTTCAGCCATCTATGTTTACCCGCTTTTCACCATGGTTGGAATATTCTCCTGCAATAGATGCTATATTTTGTCTACCGTGCTTCTTATTTCATAAAGAAGATGGACCATCAGGATCCAATGCATTCACTGTTAATGGGTTTCGGACGTGGAGTAAAGTGGGAGGGAAAAATTGTTCACTGGTGGCACATGTTGGAAAGGATCATAATTCTCCTCATCAAAAGGCACAACATGCCTTGTCAGATCTCTTGAATCAGTCTGCTCATATTCCAAACAGGTTTGGAAATTTTATATCTCAAGATATAATAGATAATAGACTTCGTCTTAAAACCTCCATTGAAGTAGCTAAGTGGCTTGCATACCAGGCATGCGCATTTAGAGGTCATGATGAGTCTAGCACATCAAGAAATCGCGGAAACTTTTTAGAATTGTTGAGATATTCTGCAGCTTTAAATGATGATGTAGCAAACGTTTTGGATAAAGCTCCACGAAACGCGTCGTATACATCACCGAAGATACAAAAGCAAATATTACATGTCTTGGCAAGTAAAGCAAAAAAGTATATCCGGGAAGAGATTGATTGTGCGAAGTATTGTATAATTGTGGACGAAGCTAGAGATGAATCTAAAAGGGAGCAAATGTCACTTGTATTGAGATTTGTTGGCAAGGATGGTTGCATAAAAGAGCGCTTTTTTGGTTTACTTCATGTCAAAGATACTAAAGCATTGACTTTGAAAGATGGTATTTTCTCGATGCTCACTCGTTATGGTCTTGATGTGCAATCTATACGAGGGCAAGGTTATGATGGTGCAAGTAACATGCGTGGAGAATGGAATGGTTTGCAAGCCTTAGTTTCAAATCAATGCCCGTATGCTTATTATGTTCATTGTTTTGCCCATCGCCTGCAATTATCACTAGTTGCGGCGTCCAAGGAAGTTTATCATGTGAGTTTTTTCTTTACTAAGCTTAATTTTATTGTCAATATTGTGAGTGCATCATGTAAGCGTAACGATCAACTTAAAGATGCTCATGCCTCAAATATTGCCTATTTGCTTAATATGGAGGAGCTTGAAAGTGGGAAAGGCCTTAACCAGATAGGTTCTTTGCAAAGACCGGGTGATACACGTTGGACTTCTCACTTTAAATCAATTTCTAGTATGATTAAAATGTTTAGTGCAACATGTGAAGTGTTATTAAACATCATTGATGATGGAACTACTCATAACCAACGTGGTGAAGCATGTTCAGCTTACGAGACAATGACTTCTTATTACTTTGTCTTCATTATGCATCTGATGAAAGAAATTCTAGAGATCACTAGCATGCTTTGCAATGCTTTGCAGATTCAATCTCAAGATATTTTAAATGCAATGCAGCTTGTTTCATCAACTAAGTCACTCCTTCAGAAACTTAGAGATGATGGGTGGAGCAATTTGGTTGAAAAAGTGAGATCGTTTTGTGGAAGTGTCAATATAGAAGTGCCTAATTTTAGTGCTTTTCATGTTGCACGGAGGGGAATGGCTTGTGACATTACAGTGGAGCATTATTATAAAGCTGATATATTCTATACAGTGATAGACTCTCAGCTGCAAGAATTGAATAGCAGATTTAATGATAATACAGTGGAGTTGATGATTCTCAGTTCAGCTTTAGATCCGAAAGAGATGCGCGCATCATTAAGAGGTGATGATATATGTAAACTTGTGCAGAAATTTTACTCAGAAGATTTTGCGGAATATGAGATGACATTGTTGCATATGGAGCTTCAACATTTTGATCAGGTTCGACAACTTCCAGATTTCATATCATTGACAACGATTTCTGATCTATGTCAATGGTTGGTGAAAACAAGAAAATCGGAAATATTTCCTTTGGTGTATAAAGTGATAACTCTTATTCTCACACTTCCAGTTTCTACTGCTACTACCGAACGTTCTTTTTCAGCGATGAAGATAGTGAAGACTGCACTTCGTAACAAGATGGAAGATGATTTTTTGTCAGATTGTTTGCTCATTAATATTGAGAAAGAAATTGTTGAGATGTTTAGCATAGATTCAATAATAGATGATTTTCGTGATATGGAATCAAGACGCTCTTTATTTTAATTAAATTATGTATTAGGATACATTTTTTTATGATATTTAATTTATATAATTTTTTTTTCTTGGCCACCCTCAACTTCAATTCCTAGTTCCGCCCCTGGGTGGAGCACTCGGCTCCTATAGCAGTCATACAATTCTGGAAGTGAATCTAGGGTTTCCTTACCCATACTCGCAAGAATATCACTCAATAAAGTCACCAGCGAGGCAATCTGACAAAACCGGAAACTTGCCAAAATAACAATCTGCGCACAAGAGGAATGATGTCTTAACAGAAGCTGGAACATGATGACCGACATCTTTCCTCACTACTTGCGCTAAAAAATAGAGCCAACTTATGACGTAACAACAGTTTTCCTTATATTCTACCTATAAATTTTCAACTCATAATGTATCTAAATTTTAGATCCTCTCACTTTCACTCAAGACACTCAATCAAGTGTTTCATACACTTTTACAACGATATATGATCTTTACAATATCATGAGAAACAAATTTAACCTCTATCACTCACAAATAAGTGGACTATCTAAGATAGGGGACCTTGAACAGAGCCTTACACACTCGCAAAAACAACCAATTTTTGCTCACTCACAATGCTTAAAAAATCACACTACGTAAACAAAACAAAACATTAAGATCCATTTAATATGTTTTGGGAAATAAAAAAAATAAACTCGTGACAAAATATTTGATATTCATAAATGAGTCCCACCTAAATCCGTTTAAAATATTAAAATTAAGTTCCATATTAACACTAAATATGACCTCCGAGAAAATGGGATATGAACTTCATAGAATCGGATCCGATTATTGCTTAAAATGGAAATGAAAAATGTTTGGTTTTGAAATAAACAAGCAATCGTCACCACCTTAATTTAGGATTTAGGATTTTCAGGGTTTGAGCTCGCAAACAAACACACATGCATACACATATAAAGATATACAAAGAGAAAGAAGGAGATGGCACATTGGTGGTGATCTATGGTGGTGGTGGTGGTGGTACGGTAGGGGAGAGGGAGAGACATGAAAATAAAGAGAGGGACAAAGAGAGAACTAATTGAGAGATTGGGGACATGGTGCGGCGAATCTTCAGGGGGGGGGGAGGGGGGGCTGGGTTGCCGGAGCGAGAGCGATGGAGAGAGAGAGAGGGTGGCGACGGAGAAGAAGAAGCGCGGCGCCGAAGTCATCTCCACTCCGAGGTTTCTGGTGTGTATCATTAGAAAAGTAACGCGACGTAGAGAACAAACTCAAGAAAGAGAGTCAAAGATGAGGGAAAGAAAATTAGCCGGTGTTCGTTCACGAATAGGTGAGAATCACTTGAAAATATTTCTTCTTGTTCGAATATCAGAGCTGAAATTCTAGGGTTTCTTTGTGCTTTTGATTTGAAGATTCGAAGGTGAATTTCGTCTTGAGTTTTAGGGGTTTCAACGAGGAAGTGGTGGAAGAGTGTTCTTGATTCCGTGCTCCAGTGATTTGATTACTTGAATTCTCATGTCTTGGTCTGATATTGCTTTATGAATTATGAATGGATTGGTAATTTTGGTTTGGTTGTGGATTGATTTAGGGTTTTGGCGTTTGAATCTAATTCATTTATAGAGAGAGAGAGAGAGAGAGAGAGAGAGATTTCCCTTTTGATTTTCGTTTCTCGGTTAAGTGAAAAAAGAGAAGAAAGCTTTTATTATTAAACTTAATATAAAAGTCAAAATAAAAGTAAAAGGGGGAAATTGGACTCGCCAAATAGTTAAAAATCAAACCTATAATCATCGCTTTTTGGTGAAGTTTGGTAATGTCTTTGGATGCGACATGTCAAATCCAAAGGCGTTTTAGATGCGACCTTTTGATACGACAATTCGCATACAAAAGCTGTCCACATCTAAAAACGCTTTTCGTCCTAGTAAATGCCAAAATAATAATTAAAACATGAAGAATATCTTTCACACACACACACACACACACACACACATATATATATATATATATATATATATATAAATTTTAAATACGACACTTATTATAAATGGGTAGAAAAAAGATACAGTTCATGAAAACCATAACCTTACAATTTTGAATGGGTAATATACATTCTTTACCCTAAGTTTATTTATACACTTAATTAGGAAAATAGTCAATTTAAACGTTTGATATTGCTAAATAGCTAACATTTCGTAAATCTTAGGTAAATAACTGCTACCTTTTATTTATAACCGCAGTTTTACAAGAATACCTATACATATTATTCCCGTCCAAACGTTGGCTATTTAAATGAATTTGATAAATCGTCTCTCTTAACACGATTAAGTCAACTAAATAATTAATTTCTAAATTTAAACACATAACACAATTCAAATTTAAATGAATGACTCACAAAAATATTCAAATAAAAACGTAAAATAAATGTGTTAATATCTGTTAATATGTGTCAATAATTGTAAATATTCTGTAAATATCTTTAAATACGTATAAATGTGAACTACGATTTTAAAGAACACAAAAAAAAAAAAAAAATAACTGTTGCGTATATTTTGGGCATTGATATGCTATCAGGAATTCATGAAATAATGTAAAAATAACAGCTTTCTATATTTTTGGAAATTTAAGAGAGATAATTTAAAATTCAAATTTTTAAAAAAATTGCCTTAAATAAATTACTGAATTAATAATCAAAATTTAAATAAAAATTCGAAAATATAAAGGAGGGACAAACCTGAAAATCATAAAATTTTCTGATAGGGCTACGTCATCTTTGTGGCTATTTATTTAAGATTTACGAAACGTTGATTATTTAGCAATGTCAAACGTTTAAATTGACAATTTTTCTAATGGACCTTTATTTATATTGGTAAGGTTCTACCCATATTGTCAAATAAGGTCTTATATATGATACGTGATTCCGCGGCTAAAATTACTCTGTGTTCAAGGATTAATCACCGAGTCAAACATATTCATTCAAAAACTATCGTTTTGAGGGGTATCATCTACATATAATAAAAAATAATTGGTTAAAAAAATAATTTTTAACATAAAAGCAAACAAATATTTGAGCAAAGGTGTTGAGAGTGATGTGGTGGTATAATGACGTCGTCATCATGGCTCATTGCCCCGGCATGATTTTTTTTTTTTTTTTTTTTGTGTGTCGTAATTAATCTACTATTTTACAATACCGGACAACAAGTTTACAAATAAAGTAGATCACTTACCTCTCTATTCTCTTCCGGAGCATTGGAAACAAAATATCAATCGGACTACTCTACACACACACATGAAATATTGTCAATTATTTGAAGATTTTTTTATTCAAGAACATGTCAACCACACACACACTGACACCTACATATGCCATTGGATTAGGATGACTGTTTTTCTAACAAATTATGCTTCGTCATGTAACTAAAAACACGCGTTGTGCATTGAAAACGAGTATGCTAAGAAGAAACAATAATAGAATATGAAACACGAATAAGAGAATAAGGTTTCGATGCCAGGACACAGATACGGTATAGTGGTCTGGTTGGTGTGGCTGAACAAGTTATTGTAAGGTTTATTAAAATAAAAGAAACGGTATGCGTACAGTGGGACTGATTGGTGCAAGATAATATTCGAATATGGAGGCCATTACTTACACATATTGTTAATTTCAGTACCTTTGCTTTGATATTGACTTAATTTTCTAATACCAAAAGAAATACCACCAAACACTTCTTTTGGACTTATGTATGTGGCAATATATATAATATATATTGGGTCAAATATATATACAGATACATATATTTCTTATGCCATGGTTATCGTTTTGGAAAAACACTTTGTTCAACATTCAAGCATATGTAAGGAACGAGGACCTGTCATGACTCATGATGATCAGTTTATCTCGCGCGCTTTGAAGTTTAAGTCTTTGACTTTAGGTTACAGCTTTATTAAGGATTTAATTATATTTATTTTCTAGATGTTGCGCTATTCAAAAAGGAAATATTACTCGAATATTGAAAATATACTAATGATTTTGTTATTGATTTTAACTACAGTTAAGTCATTCGCGCTACTATACTTTCTCTCAACTGGTTGTTAGTTTGTTCGAGGATTGACTAGTGTGTATTTGCGTTTGATCCGTGAAATGTTTTGGGGAGAGGATCGCGTGAAAGTAAAGAGGGTCACTTATATAAGGGGAGTTTAAATCAGATAGAGAATAATAACTCTTTGAGAAGGAGTGTGTGAGTCTAAATAATATACTTCTATTGACTTATAGTAAATTTCTTTACACCACCACACACACTGTTTTCTAGACTAGGGGTTTATCATCAAATTGAATTATGGGAAAATATGGAAAATATTATATGTATCCACTGTGTTTAATCTAAATGTTGCCATTATTTTCACAGTTTTTAAAAATATCATATCTATCTCTTCAAATTATTATTTATATCATAGTTATACTCTAAAATTCATTTGTATATCAAATATATCCCTCAAACTAAAATTTTATTGACTTTTAATTTATTTACCCTAAATGATATCACATATTTATTTTTTATTTTAAGAAGAAAATAAAATATATTAAGATGAATAAATCATAATTTACCATTTCGTTTGTGTCAAGAAATCTGTTTTTTACCATCTCATGACACTTTTCTCATTTTCCACCAAAATCATAATTTGGACAAAAATACTAATAAAAAGGAGGAGAGAGAATATATTTTTTTAATCCATTTTTACCCTCTTTTATTTTCTTTACTTTTTTTAAAAGAAATTTTTAAGTCTCGTTTGTGTCAAAAAATTTGTTTTTATTTTATTTTATTTTAAATATAGATTTGTTTAACGATTTGTCGACATATATGTCAACAAATGACAACACTGAAAAGTTAGTTTATTTATTTACATAAATGTCAACAATTGACATAATTTGGTTATATAGATATCAACAATTAACACATATATCAACAGTCGACTTGATTTGTAGATATAATAATCAACAATTGACATGAATTATTGACACAATTGTCAACAATTGACATGATTTGTTGACATAGAGGACACAATTTTTTCAATATTTATGCTAAAAAATCAAAGCTAAAAATCTATCATTATTATTTGTACTATCTATCATTATTTGTTTTGAGATTTTGTGACAAAAAACTAAATGTTTATTTATCTACATGCTTATCGTCGGTGCATCAATTTCAAATTCTTCAAATTGCATTGGTGTCGGAAGCTCTCGCTCTCCGCCTCGGTTTATTTTTCGTTTTGGTTGTGTTTTTATCTATCCATTTTGTGGAGTCATATGCTAAGACGGTGGTTCAAACTCTCGAGAAACACTCTATTTTTAAAATGAGTTTCGTTTCATTTCGTCGAGTGCAGCTAGTTTATTGTCTAATTTTCAGGAGTAACGTTTTCATACTGGGAAGCCAACATGTTAGCCCATGTTTTAACAACTTAAGCTCTTTTTATAGATGATAAACTCATTAGGTTGGAGGATATATATCCCTCTTTCGATAGAGTCTGTATTTAATAAAAAAAAATATTATGATTTTTAAAAAATAATTGAAAGTTGAGAGATTTGTGGCGGGAGATTGAAAGTTGAGAACAAGGAAAAACAAAATGTCAAGAAAGGGAGAGAGGATCCTAAATGACGACGACGACTTGGCATCGGAGGACGTTGCTCTGGCGACGAAGCTCGCCAAGAAAAAACCCGAAGACGACGACGACATCGTGGTCTGCGAGATTTTGAAGAACCGAACCTCAAGGCTTTCCTTTTCTCGACGACTTCGTGGTCTGGGATCTGAAGTCGGAGAATCGAGGCTTTCCTTTAATCACCACAGACTTGACCAGATCGAACCTCTCTGTGACCTGCCGCGGCATGAAGGAATAACAGTTGTCGATGAAGAACTCGGAGCGGGTAAAAGCCTCGGTGCGCCACTAGGACTTGCAGACGAGCAACGTGGCATTCCGGTCGTGCCACGACATCAGGAAGCACAACACGCTCTCCAGCACCTGATCTACAGGCGGCTGCGACTGCACCTCTGTCGATGTCCCTTCCCTGCTCTGATTCACCTCCTTCGACATTAATACTCTCTTATTCAAACCAACGATCCAATTTGATCAATGAGAGAGAGAGAGAGAGAGAGAGAGAGAGAGAGATGTAAAATTGTTAGATGAGTTTAGCTGATCTGCCTTTTTTTAGCTAACATTCAGAGAAGAAACGTTAGAGAAAGAGAAATGAGAGGGAGAAAATAGAGAGATGGCAAAAAAGTATTTGCACACTTGACTTATTAGTAAAATATTCCAAATTAGCATTTTGGTGGAAAATGAGAAATGAATTATTAAATGATAGTAGATGTGTCAATTTCTCTTAAAGGTATTATGCGCATTTCATATTTTTTTTAACAAAAAATTAGGTAACTAGTCAGCTTAGACGTTTGAGTTTGTTATATAGCCAACGTTTGGTAAATATTTAGTAAATAACCATAAACATAACGTGACATTTTTGGTTTACCATTTTATTGAATTAAAAGGGTAGGGTATTTATGTCACTTTAAGCGTGTAAATACGTGGATGTGGTTATTTACCAAATATTTATAAAACGTTGGTTACATAGCAATCTTAAAATGTAAATATGACTACATACTTAATAGACCCTTTTTAATTATAAAGTCAATTAAAAATTATGAAATGGTTATATATGATCCAATACATTTTTTTAGGATATAAAAAGGGTTCATTAGGAAAATAGCCAACTTAAACGTTTGATATTGCTAAATAGCCAATGTTTGGTAAATATTAGATAAATAGCCAATTTCATATATTTACAAACGTAAATCTTAAATAAATAGTCACTGCCATATATATTAAGTCACGTTATCATTTATGGCTATTTACCTAAGATTTACCAAACGTTGACTATTTAGCAATATCGAACGTTTAAGTTGGCTATTTTCTTAATTTTTTTATATAAAAATGTTATAAATAATAATCTAAAAAGATACGCATGTGAATCGTGGGAATAATCACAATATTTCCACTAAACATAAAGAATACATCCCTTGAATTATTAACTATACGTCTTTATCTCTTATCTTAGTACTGCTTATTTCTTATTACTTGTGTTGTGTGTAATAAACTGACAATTAGTACTCGTCGGTCAATATATAATTCTGCACATTCGTTGAACAACTATATATATATATATATATATATATATATATATAATATTGTATTTGTTCTATAACCAGTCATTCATCTCACATAAAGAAGCCTTCGAATTTTATATGCTCTACCAATTTTTCAAAGAAGAAAAAGGAAAATTCTATATGTTTTTTCCTTGTCCATTTCGATATTTTCAAGAAAAGCTTCTTTTCCTGATTTCCTTTTACCTGGATGCGCAAATGCGCGTTCCAACTTTTATAAAGTTAAGAACTTTCAGTCTTTAAATTACTCTTGGTTAAAATATATATTGTCCTTCTCCCAAACTAATTTGCAGAGCCAATTAACTTTACCGCCTTCTTTAAAATGTTAATATTTCTAGTACATGAAAACGAGAGTCACGAAGTTTTATGGATGTATGTGCATCTAACACCGCACGAAATAAAAAAAGCATAAAAGCAAAACTAAGAGATTATATATATTACTAATTACCAAATTAACTTGGGAATTAATGCATGATATTGAAATAAAATATTACCATTGCACTTTAATATTCCGACATCACAAAATAAAACCAAACAAAAAGAGAAGAAATTAAAAAACACAAAAAGTAAAATAAATAAAAACTGGCCAATTGCACGGTGGTCTCTTAGTCACCTTCATTGAATTGTATCTAAAAATATATTAGCTTATTATTATAGCAAACGGCCATGCTAGTATATGTGAAAGTAACATCCATTATATGATTTCCGACCCCACATAAAGGAATTCATTACATAACAGCGTTTCTTCATGGAAGATCAATGGTTGGACAATAATTAAAAAGTATATATAATATTGATTTTGTACGTGTATAAATACCCTCGATTGTGGCGTTAATTAGTAAGCGAAAGCAGAAAAAATGGGTTCACCAAAGAAGAGTGACATTATTGATGAGCTCAAGAAATCAGAGAGTATGTCAAAGTCAAACAATATTAGGTCGAACTTATTCATAGTTCTGAGATACTCTGATTGGGTTGATATTGTGCTGATGATTTTGGGCACTGTTGGAGCTATTGGTGATGGCATGTCCACAAACATTTTGCTGGTTTATGCCAGCCGTATTATGAACAGCCTGGGATACGGAAACACCCAACAAAATCGCGGCAATTTCATGGACGAAGTTGAAAAGGTAAATTTTAAACAGTTTCAATTTCGTTCACTATTATATATTTCTAACACACTTTTTGTGTGTGTGTGTGTGTGTATGAAAACAGTGCAGTTTGAACTTCGTGTACTTGGGATTAGCAGTACTGGTTGTGGTTTTTATGGGTAAAGCACTTTATAAATTATATACACATACCCTATTCATTTTTCTTTTTCCTTTCTATGTAGTAATAAAATAGGTACTTTAATTTGGATGCTAATTAAAACGGAACTAGCTGGTAGTATTTTCGTGACTGATAAACGTCCTTGATTGAAACCCTAATAACATAGTATTTTCGTGATTGATAAACGTCCTCGATTGAAACCCTAATAGTTATGGTGATGATGAATGGTATGATATGATATATGGGTACATGCAGAGGGGTATTGCTGGAGCAAAACGAGCGAGAGGCAAGTGATGAGAATGCGATACAAGTATTTGGAAGCAGTGTTGAGACAGGAAGTTGGCTTCTTTCACTCCCAACAAGCCACTACCTCTGACGTCATCAACAGCATCTCTGAAGACACCTCTCTCATCCAACAAGTCCTCAGTGAAAAGGTTTCACAACTAACTATTACAATTTACACCACTTCAAGTTTGTACTTTGCTAGGCCCTTAAAACAATTTTAGTCCATTATTTAGTCTCTCTAACTAATTTTTTTTTTCTTGGTAATTTCCGTCTAAGATTTAACATATTAACATGCAAAGTACATGATTTGTTAATAGAGGTCATTTTATGCCTTTGTAATGATTAAATAACATTTCATGTTTCTATCACGTATCGATATATATTCAACCCAAAACCAACAATTATTTATTATAAGGCTTAAATTATTCATTTAAACTAATAAATTTAATAAATGGTTAAAATTTGTCTAAACTTAGTAAAATAACCAACACTTAAAAAAATGTGCAACTACGAAATGTCAATATTTTTTTTTACTCTAATAGTTTCGATTTGCAATTTTGTATGAATCTTTCTTTATGGCTTATTTATACGGCTATAGTCATATGAAAATGTTTTACCGTATAGCCAACTTTCTATTAATTTTAAGTAAATAGTCACGGGATTTTATTAACAAAGCCAAAAACATTAATAATTGTAGATATTCGTTAATAATTGTAAATCCAAAGTTACATTTTGATTTTACATATATACAGGTGCCGATATTTCTGATGCACGCTTCGGTGTTTGCATCGGGACTGGCATTCGCGACCATGTTCTCGTGGAGGCTGGCTCTAGTGGCGTTCCCGACTCTTCTAGTGTTAATCATCCCGGGCCTAATCTACGGGAAATACCTTATGTACATCTCGAGGATGGCCCGCGAGGAGTACGGGATCGCCAACGCGATTGTGGAGCAGGCGCTGAGCTCCATCAGGACGGTGTACGCTTTCACCGCGGAGAAGCGCGTAGTGGAGCGCTACTCCGCGGTGCTGGACCGCACCACTGCCCTGGGGATCAAGCAAGGGCTGGCCAAGGGACTAGCCGTTGGGAGCACCGGGCTGTGTTTTGCCATTTGGGCGTTCCTTGCGTGGTACGGAAGCCGTTTGGTCATGTATAACGGCGAGAGTGGCGGCAGGATTTACGCTGCCGCGATCTCCTTCGTCTTGAGTGGACTGTACGTTTCTTTTACCTTACCTTTCATTTTTGTTTTATTTTCATAGTTTCTTATTCTAATCTTATTTTTGTGCTTAAGATAAACTTTATATGTTTTATTTTTTGGTCACCATAAAATTAAGATTTGTGATGATGATTATATATCAATTCTGTAAATAAAACGGTACTCGTATAGATATATTTTGCACGCATCAAAAATTGCAAGTTATTACACTTGAAAATTCTATGTTATTTTACAGGTCATAAAAAATGAGATTAATTTTTCACCTATTTTTCATGAAAAATTGAATTAACTAATTAATTACAACTTTATGTCTTAATTTCATTTCCCTCCTTCCTAATAGCACAATAAGATGAAATCTATTATTTTCTTTTACCTCCTATTTTTCAAATTAAAAAAAGCATATATATATATATATATATATATATATATATATATATATATATATATATATATATGAAGTGACATGTTGTTCTTAGCTCCAGTTGGAAGTTGGAACTCAGAATATAAGAGCAACATTAATGGTGCATTAGCTTAATTTGTCAAATCAATTTTTTAAGGTATAATTTTTTTAAGCAAAATTGCTCTTTAGTGGTAAGCCAATCTCCATCTTATTGCTTAAACATTAACCATATTTTTTTTTACATTTTATTGCATTCTCATTGGTTGAAAAATAAGTGGGACCCATTAGCTTAGTTTAGAGCCAATTTGCTTAATAGAGCTAATTTGCTCTACCAAGCAAATAGCTAAAATGTGCAACAATGGTTAAGCTAATAGCTTAAACTTTTCAAAATTGCTAGCAAGTCCCTCTTTTTGCACCATTAAAGATGCTCTAAGAGAGAAATTGAATTTGTGTTATTTAGATGGAGGGGAAAAAAAAGGAAAAGAAAAAGGGAGAACGGATAACTAATGAGTGAATCTTCTATAAAAAAAGTTATTGAAAAATAGAATTCATCCAAATTCATACACTAATTTATGTGTATTTTCTCATATTTCACTCTTCATTTTTTCTCTTTTTTATGACTTAAATACAACATTGAATTTTTGATATTCTGTATTATTTTTTATTTAATTCTCATTTTCCCTTCTATTTTCTTTTTTCCCCGTGCTTTTCGAATTCCAAACGAAATTGTATGCCATTTTTATAGCTTGAGTCTAATCCTGGGCATTGGAACGGAAGGCAACGGAAATTCCGTCCTTCCGCTATTGTTCTTGGGTACCGGAAATTCTGATCCGTTAGCTTCCGGTACTACTGTTGACCCGAATATATATATATATATATATATATATATATATATATATATATTTTGTGGATAAAATAGTATATTTTAGGATTAATTTTTATTTATTATATGAATCGTACCGGAAGTTATTGGAAGAGAAGCATAAGTAACACACACAGAGAATACAGAAACACTAAGGGACCGTTTGGTTTAGTTTTCTAAACACGTTTTCTGTTTTTAAATTCTATTTTCTGATTCTAATTTTTAAATTTAAAAAACAGATTTAGAATTACGTTTCGGAATATTTTAAATGTTGTTTGGTTATGTTTTCCATTCAATTGTATAGAGATAAAATAGAAAACAACTTTTCATTGTTTTTTGTTTTTTAAACAAATTTCAAAGAAAACAGAAACATGATTCTAAATCTGTTTTCTGAATTTATAACCAAACAGTTTTTCTAAAACTGTTTTCTAGAATTTAGAATCAGAAAACAGAAAACAGAAATGGAAAACTTAACCAAATGGGACCTAAAACTAATGAATTAGTGCACTAAAACTAATGAATCAGTGTAATTGATCAATGCAATGCAGGTCTCTGGGCACGGCACTACCGGAGCTGAAATACTTCACGGAAGCTGCCGTGGCAGCGGAGCGTATCCTGGAGCGAATCGAGCGCGAACCCGAGATCGACGGCGACAGCGACAAGGGAATAGTCCCGGCCACGATCCGCGGCGAGCTCAAGTTCGACCGCGTTGGGTTCGCGTACCCGTCCCGCCCCGACTCCCCCGTCCTCACCGACTTCACACTCACCGTCCACGCCGGCAACACCGTCGCCCTCGTCGGCGCCAGCGGCTCCGGCAAGTCCACCGCCCTCGCCCTCGCCCTCCGCTTCTACGACCCCGACTCCGGCCACGTCACCATCGACGGCCTCCACGTCACCGCCCTCAGCCTCAGGTGGCTCCGCGCGCAGATCGGCCTCGTCAGCCAAGACCACGCTCTGTTTGGAACCTCGGTGAGGGACAACATCTTGTTCGGGAAGCTTGACGCTTCCGCGGCGGAGCTCACCGCCGCCGCCGTCGCCGCCAACGCTCACGGATTCATCACGCGGCTTCCGGAAGGCTACGAGACCAAGATCGGAGAGAAGGGAGGGCTTTTGTCCGGCGGGCAGAAGCAGAGGATCGCCATAGCCAGGGCGATCGTAAGGAATCCCGTGATTCTCCTTTTGGATGAAGCCACATCGGCTTTGGATTCCGAGTCGGAGAGTCTGGTTCAGAACGCGCTTGACCAAGCCTCCGTCGGGAGAACCACGCTCGTGGTGGCTCACAAGCTTTCCACCGTGAGAAACGCCGATCTGATCGCGGTGGTGAACGGCGGCTCTGTGATCGAGATCGGCTCGCACGCCGAGCTCGTTAACCGAACCAACGGTCACTACGCGAAGCTCGTCAAGATGCAGAGGCAGTTCAGCTCCGACGAGCCGGAAGCCTTCTTCTCCGCCGCCGCCGCGCCGAGGTCGAGTCCTCTTCTCTTCGCCAAATCTCCGGTCGAAAGATTCTCCGATCCTCTTCCTCCGGCGAAGACGGCGATTCCGCTTCCTCCATCGGCTCCGCCGTCGTTCTTCCGGCTCCTCTCGCTGAACCGGCCGGAGTGGAAGCACGGGGTGGCCGGAGCGATCTCGGCGGCGGCGTTCGGATCGGTGCAGCCGACGTACGCGCTGACGATCGGGGGAATGATCGCGGCGTTCTTTGCTCCGACGCACGAGGAGATGCGGTCGCGGATCCGAGTGTACTGCGGGATCTTCGCGGCGCTGGCTATGGCGTCGATGGCGCTGAACCTGGTTCAGCACTACAGCTTCGCGTACATGGGAGAGAGGCTGACGAGGAGAGTCCGGATCCGGATGCTGAAGAACATCCTGACCTTCGAGACCGCCTGGTTTGACGATGCCGGGTCCAACGGAAGCGGCGCGCTCTGCTCGCGCCTCAGCAACGAGGCGTCGATGGTCAAGTCTCTCGTCGCCGATCGCGCCTCGCTGACAGTTCAGACGGCCTCCGCCGTCGCCGTCGCCGTCGCCATGGGCCTCGCCATTGCCTGGAAGCTCGCCGTCGTCATGGTGGCGGTGCAGCCCCTGACCGTCGCGTGCTTCTACGCGCGCAAGGTAATATATTACTGCTCACTTGTCAGTCTTATATGCTGCCAAGGGTTGAAATAAACCAAACGGATACTATGAAATGTCTAATTATTGTAGAACAGAAAATTTATTGCTAATCAGGAGAGAGCCATAAATTGTAAATTATATGCGAAAATATGAAAAGAAAAAAATAAATTAGATAAAGCTAATTCATAAATTTGTAGGTTTAAAAAAAAATTAAAAACTAGCAAAAGAAGTGTATATATATATATATATATATATATATATATATATATATATATATATATGTATATATATTTTTCAGTAGAGGTTATTAAAAAAATAAGTTAACCAACTCAAAATCTTCCATCTTTCTTTTTGAGTTGCTATCGATGCTTTTACCGAATCCAGAACTTTTGTCCATTTTTTTGTGTCTCCCGCCAATTTAACCATTTTAATTTATTTTTAAATAAATATACACTAATAATTAAATAAAATGATCATGACGTGATTTATTTTGATTGGAGGGATACCAAGGAAAACACAAAAAAATAACAGAGGATCCGGGCATTGACGGAGCCAAAAATTCAAGTCAGGGATCAAAATTGAAAATATTTTAAAATTTTGGGTCAAAAAATATAAAAAATGCTAAAATTTTAAGGGTAAAAATTGCAAGTTCTAAAAATTCAGGGGAGTATTTGTCTCTCTTAAGCCCAAGGTGGCTCCGCCCATGGATCCGGGTTTGTTTTTAACACATTTTAAACAAACATACACTAAAATAAGTGTGATGTGGCTTATGGTAATTTTTTTTTTTTTTTTTTTTTTCGCGTTGATTCAAACTCATCTTTTCGTTTTGGGTGAGGGTGTGTCTATCATATCATAATTATGCCAACTAAATGCGGGGTATGAATATGTGCAACAAAATTAAGGTGTTACTAACGAGGGCTTCGGCGTCGGCGGCACGGGCCCAAGCGCAGAGCGCGCAATCGGCGGCGGAGGCAGTGAGGAACCACGAGATAGTGACGGCGTTCGGGAGCAGCGGAGAGGTGCTGAGGCTGTTTGCGGCGGCGCAGGAGGGGGCGAGGAGGGAGGGTGCGAGGAGGGCGTGGACGGCCGGGATCGGGATGGGGTCCGCGCAGTGTCTGACGTTCATGACGTGGGCCTTGGATTTTTGGTTCGGCGGGAAGTTGGTGGAGAAGGGTGAGATTTCCGCGGGAGATGTTTTCAAGACCTTCTTTATATTGGTGAGCACCGGGAAGGTTATTGCCGAGGCCGGGAGCATGACGTCCGACCTTGCTAAGGGATCTGCTGCCGTTGCTTCTGTTTTTCACATCCTCAACCGCCGATCTCTCATCCCGCCCTCCGCCAATCATGTAAGTATATAAATGTATTTCTTTCTATTGTAATACTTATAGTTGAGTTTGTTTGTGCAAACGAGACCGAGTTTCTCATTTGTTACACCATAAATAAAAGACTTTTAAAATAAAGTATTCGTTAATAAATTACATTTTGTGGTATATCTCTATATGTTTAGTAGCGAGAGATTTCAGGGTTTAAGAATTTTGGGTTTTATAGCCAAATAGTCAAATGAAATTAAAGGATTTGAAAAATAGTAAACGCTCTTCTAAAATTAATTAAATAGTTAAATTGTGAAAATACTTGGTTTCAACAAATTTTACCCTATGATTAGAGTGATAGATTGCTTATATAAAATGTGAAGAAATTCAATGATAAGGTCAAAATATTTTTTGACGGCGTAACTTTGATTATTTGTTGAAAACTTAAAATTAAATTTGGTTATTTTGTTATTTATTTAGTTTCAAATGCCTATTTTATATACTACTGATTATTTATTTATTCAAATCATATATTTTATATAGGTTTGAATAAAAAAATAAAAAAAAACTAGAAGTAAAATGGGAGTTAATGCACAATTTTTTGTTAAAATATTTTGAGAGTGATTGGTGATATTCTTGCAAAATGTCATGAAGTCACTGTTTCAAAATAATCAGTAGCAAGTGGGAGGAGTAGTTTATGATTTTATTCTATTTTAAAGACATTCTTAGAACATTTTTTCACTTGGGATATCCATTGACACACACAGGATGATGATGGAAGAAAATTAGAAAAAGTGTTGGGAGGGATAGAGATGAAGAAGGTAGAATTCGCATACCCGAGCAGGCCACACGCGCCGGTGCTGCGAGGGCTGAACTTGGAAGTGAAGGCTGGCTCAAGTATCGGTGTGGTTGGGAAGAGCGGATGTGGAAAGTCGACGATAATAAGCCTGATTTTGAGATTCTACGACGTTGATAAAGGGAGCGTCAGGGTTGATGGCGTGGACATCAGAGAGTTGGACATCCAATGGTTAAGGAGCCACACCGCCCTCGTTAGCCAAGAGCCAATTATATATTCTGGCACCATCCACCACAACATCGTCTTTGGCAACCCCGATGCCTCGCACAGCCAGGTCATCGAGGCTGCAAAAGCCGCCAACGCCCACCAATTCATCTCGTAAGTATATATATATATATATATATATATATATATATATATATATATATATATATATATAATTAAGTATTTAGCCAACTAAAACGTTTGAAATTGCTATATAGCCAACGTTTCGTAAATTTTAGATAAATAGCCATAAAGATGACGTGACATTCCTAATTTGCCCTTATATTGAAATAAAAGTGTGGTGTATTTACGTTAATTTACGCGTGACTTTTTACCTAAGATTTACGAAACGTTGGCTATATAACAATGTGAAACTATATATATAGTTGTATACCTAATGGACTACATATATATATATATATATATATATATATATATATATGTGTGTGTGTGTGTGTGTGTGTGTGTGTGTGTGTGTGTGTGTGTGTGTGTGTGTGTGTGTGTCGATTTAGCAGTTAGGGATTATTATACAATATGTTTATTAGTGTATTAAATAATAATTTGATAAATGACAAATGATTTAATTTTTTTTTTTGCGGGCAGGTCGTTGAAGGAAGGTTACGACACAGAGTGTGGGGAAGGAGGGGTGCAACTTTCGGGAGGACAAAAGCAAAGGATAGCGATAGCAAGGGCCATAATTCGAAATCCGATAATATTACTGTTGGACGAGGCAACAAGCGCTCTTGACGTGCAATCAGAGCAATTGGTGCAAGAAGCCCTAAACCGTATCATGGTCGGGAGGACCACCATTGTGGTAGCCCACAGGCTCAACACCATCAAACACTTGGACACGATTGCAGTCCTGGCCGACGGGAAGGTGGCCGAGCGAGGATCCTATGCCCATCTCAAGCACAACAAGGGTGCTTTTTTCAACCTTTTAAATTTGCCAAACTTTGGTCCAATCAGTTAGACATTTCCATATTTTAGTTTGTGTGTAGTATTAGTATTATTAGTAGAAGTATATATGGTCTATGTTTGAGTAGACTATATATGTGAGAGTGGGTTTCAAAATATATATAGACTAAATAAGCAATTCACCTGTGAAAAAAGCAACTCACTACTTGAAATATATATCTAGTTTAATTCAAAATATTATAAAGCTAAACTACAGCATGATCCAGACACCTCAAAATCCAAACGTTCTTGAAACCTCAAAGAGTATGTAGTTACATTTTGCGTTTAACATTACTCATTTTGTGTAGCATTTGTTATTTAAACGTTTGATTTCAACTGCCAATTGAGTTTTCCTTGTTGCTGAATTTCGACCGTCAATAAGAATGTAATATCGAGCAATTATATTTTTCGTTGCTTTATGGTCAAGGAACAACAAAAACAAAGAAATCAAAAGAATATTCTTACAGGTTGAGACACGATCAATTACGATATGTTTAAAGCTTTTAATTTCTTAAAACTCAATTATAATCCTCAAGGCAATGTATATTTTTAGGCTTGTTACAGCGCAGGATTTTGTGGTGAAAGATTACTTGCAGAAATTATATCATGCGGCGAATATAAGGGGAAATAATACCACAAATGATAATAGAAAAATACAAACAGAACTTTTAAAAATAGAAACATCCTGCCTTCTTTTTCTTTTCTTTTCTTTTTCTTGGTTAGACTAAAGCCAATTAAAGATTAAGGATTGATATCTAATCATCATCTTCATCTTCTGTTCTTCTTCTTGTTGTTGGTATCAAACCAATTCTTTTTGTTAGTTAACAGGTCTGTACATGTTAGAAAACGGCAACCAAACATAGTTCTCACTCCTTTCCCTTCACCTTTTGATCCAAGAGAAAGGTGAAAACTGGATTTGAGAACGTTTCAGAAGAGTTTCTTCTTCTTCTTTGACAACACACATTCTATTGCCTTGGCTGGCGTCTTTTCTTGGACTTGAGATCAACGACGACGATGGAAATGTTGTCGGAGCTGTTCTTTCCGTAAGCAATCTCGGTGAGGTTGTCAGCGACGAACTGCGCCGGAGATACCTGGTCTTCCGTGGCAGTGCTATTCAGCAAGAATCTTCGGCGTCTTCTCAAGATGTGACGCGCGATCTCTCCTACTTCGTCGTTGCTCATCACGTCCCAAAGACCGTCGCTCGCCAAAATCAAGCACTCGTCGTCGTCGCTCCTGGTCATGAACGTAATCTCGGGTTCTGGTATTATCCACGGTCTTAGATATCTGTCCCCTGTTAGATATCATACGATGAACACAGCCCCTTAAACACAAGTTACGGATTTATAGCAAGTAATATTCAAATTTGGGGACTAAACCAAGCTACCAGAAATGAAAAATTGGTTCCACTGTCATGTAAATATAATATGACTAATTCATAGACTCATAGCATAAAGCATGGTGGGTTATATCATTGTTTAATTTGAAGTGTTAGTTTCTAGTGCTAATCACAGTACACTAGTATATCCTTCCATCCTATTTTCACTTGGTGCTCCAAAAAAAAAAAAAAAAAAAAAAATTGGAAAGGGTAGAGAGAGGAAAACCTATAGCTCTGGACATGGCAAGAACTCCAAAGACTCTAGAGCCATTCCAGTTAATGACTCTCCCTCCCCCATCTTCGATTCTCTTCAGCTCGTCTTCTCTATCGGGCTGTGTGACGATGAACCATTTTCTTGTTTAGTCTCATGCCAAAAAATCAATATCAACATCTATCTATGACACCTTTTTTTATTCATTACGCTGTCCCTGAACTGAACACAAAGCTCAGCCTTTAAGAAAAGAAAGAAAGAAAACAGAGTTCGGTTATAACCTTCTGATCAACGGTCAAGGGGATTGTTTGTGTCCCACGGCAAAGAACGGCTCTGGAGTCTCCGCAATTCGAGGTGATGATCTGGCAGCCGGAGAGAAGCGCGACCACGGCGGTCGATCCAACCATCTCCGGCGCCACCGATTCGGTGAGGACGTTATTGTCCACTTTCTGAAACCCGACAGACAAAGCTGTCTCCCATTTCCTCTGCCATTCAGAGCCGCCATGATCGCTCTCTCTACTCCACTCTTCTGCTATCACACTGTGCATTCGCTCGGAGCAGAATTTCGCCACCTCAACAAACCAACCAATTTTCATGTGCTCATAATTAATCACTCAATTTTTTTTTGGAAAGCAAGGCCTCTAGTAACATTATTCTTTCCTTTTAACTTACTCCAAACAGCAAAAAGTAGAGACCAATTGTGTGATCGTGTATATATGTTCATGTGTGTCATCAACAATAATTCAACCAACCGAGCGATGAATAATATCTCGGAGTGTTGAGAATTGAGATAAAAGGAAAGATTATAACCTCATGTTCCAGATAAATGGACTATCATGTCATGTCTACCAGCAACAAATGGCAATAAGAAAAATAAAAGTGACTCGTCAGAGCATCCAATGCAAAGGAATTGGTGTGTGTGTGTCCATTAAATAATAAACACAAAACAGCTGTATCCTAGCAATCAATTTACAATTATTTCTATAAAACATTTGTAACGACAACATTACCAACTACCTCTCTATTCTTTACTCACGCACTATACTATTATTACACGTGAAACATAAAACTCTCGTGTCAACTTTGCTATTTAAAAAAAATATATATAAAAATCGGTAATCTAAAATATAGTATGCAGATAAAAACCCCTGATTAAAAATTTGGAAAAAAAAAATAGAAAAATCAACCACGGTAAGTTTTTATGTTTTTGTTTTTTTGTTTTGTTTTTTTGTGTGGAAGAATTAAATAAAATGAATTGAATGTTAGAAAGCATTGTTTGGTGACTCACCTTGCAATGTGGTCCCAACGCAAAAGACTTGTATGTTTCTTCCAACAAAAGCGGAAAAGGACCACTTCTTGATCGTCATAATCAGAGATTTTATTTAGGTAGCGCTCTAATAATTATCGTTTTACACTAAACTAAGAGCTTTCAATAAAGGTTTCGTCAGCATGTGATGATGATATATATATATGTATACATAGCGAAGAAGAACAAATGGAATACTTGAATACTACTGTGGGTCCCACTGGGGAATTGTGACTGGCGAGGCTTCCGTGACGAAAGTTGGTGACCGCCACGTGACGCGAGCAAAGCCCAAGTTAATTACAATTGTTAACGAACGGAATTGCGTTGTCCTAAAGACACGTGTCGAAGACAAATTCTAGTGACTCAAAGGACGGTCACGCTCGACCCTTCGATGAGGTCGATCCAACAGCCAAGAAGTTGTACTCGCTCTCTCTCCACCGAATGTCCAAAACCAACACTCGTGGACCACTCGGGACACGAAACGTTTCACTTACTTGTGACTTTGGGACTATATACCTAAGAACCAATCGTAACTTGCCAAAACAACTTTCATTATTTCTTTTGTTTAAACTTTAAACCAAAATAAAATAAAAACTCGTACCCACTGTCACGTTCCTTTCAATCCCACTCGAAAGAGGAAAACTATTATCAAATTATCAATCCATCAGAAAGATAACGATTATTTAGTCTAAAATAACCATTTTTTTAATTTGCAAGCAAGAAGACACACCGTCTTTTTTGCCGGTACAATTTTAATCTTGTCGACTTACCTAACCTTGAAGTCTACTCTCAAATTCAAAATATTATTATTAAAATAATAACAGATCAAGTGTTTGCTTGAGTACCTGAGAACCTCCGTGACCGTCGTAGACTCCGAAGAAATGAATCGGCGAAACCTCGCCGGAAGTTCTGGATCCCGGAGCCGTACAGCCTCCTACGTGATCGCACGGCCGCGAAATGAAATCCGGCGCCACCGCCACCGCGTCCTCCATCTCTTTCCGCCGTCCGATCACCGACTTAAATCCCCAGCTCACCGCCGCGTTGTTTCTTCCGACGCACTTTTGCCTCGCCGCCCCGATCTCCGCTGCTGGCGCCGGTATTTCGCCGGAGCTCGTGCTGGTCATGGACGCTCCGCCTGAGCTGGACGAGCTCCGCAATTCCTCGGCCGTGAAAACGGAGGAATTAGCTGAATCAACTCGGTCGAAAAGCTCGTCTTCCGGCGAAGTTTCCATGTCAAGGCGTTTTCGTCGCTCACATCCGCCGAGAGAGAGAGAGAGAAAAAAAAAAAAGAAAGAGAGGGAATTAATTTCTTTTCTTTTTCTGTTCTGATGAGAGGGAGAGAGGGAATGAATTTCGATTAGGATAAAATAAGGGGAAAAAGAGAAGGGACAGGTGTGAGGCTGACACGTGTAAGAGGATTTATTGTTGAAGTGAATCATGGAAAGAGAGAAGAAAAGGGCATTAAGTGATTGATTGGCCACTCAGTGTCGTACTCTTTTCTTTTTTTCACTTTTCGCTTCACCACCACGTGTCCTTCTTCGATCTATCTACCTCTCTCTGGTATTCGGTAGGGATGCCAATTTGTCCCATTACCCGCGTTTCGGCCCGTTACCCGATTTATTCGGGTCGGGTAATATCCGTCTTTTTAGGTAAACGGGTAATACCCGTTAGGGTTTTAACGGGTCCAGGTACGGGTAACGGAATAGTCATCCCGTACCCGGTTACCCGGAATCCGACCCGTTAACTTTTAAATATTTAAAAAGATAACAAATTTTAATATGTTGCAATGAAGATGACCAAATTTACAATGAAAATGATCAATTTGCAATGAAGACTTCTTTTGTATTTTTATTTATTTATTTTGAATGTTAATGTTCTTTATATTGTAGTAGTATTTTGATATTTTTCACATAAATTTTATTATTTTTAAACTTTATATTGTTGATGGATTTTTATTTTATAAACGGGTAAGCGGGTCTACCCGACCCGCTACCATTTTTTTAAACCAGGTAAACGTGTAACGGGTCCAATATTTTTAACCCGCTTACCAGGCGGGTATCCCCGTTATCCGGCCCGTCTCAAAATCCGGGTAAACGGGTCCGGGTAACGGGTAAAAAATTATAGCGGGTACGGGTAACGGAATAGGTGTACCCAGCTTTACCCGTACCCGTTGCCATCCCTAGTATTTTCCAATATTGCCAACTCCATTCTTCGTCGTCCTAATTTCGTTACAAGCTTGGTAAACAAGTTTATTATTGAGCTCTAGTTTGTTAACTTTGTTTTACTAATTTTATTAAGTTCTGTAAAATTCAAATGTAATTTGTATTGTTAATGTGATTCATCGGATAAAATTTAGGAGACGCGTGTCGGTAGTGCAAGCTTGTGATGTGTATCGATCTCGGGTAACGAGATTCAAATATCTCATATTGTTACGACCGTGATGGAGTTCCTATGAAATTGAGGTGAATGGTGTGATTCACCGTATTTTTCATTTTTCTTAGCTGAAAGAGAAGTCACATAAAGTGATATATAATGGATTGTTCATCTTATTAAATGAAGAACATGAGAATTAGAGATTTTTCAAGTTCTTGGATACGTTTTTAGATGAAATGTAATGTGGCATAATTTTAGTCTTTGTTTGTGAAAAGAAATATGAGAGTAGATAAAAAGAATATTTCTTCTTCAATTCTATAGAGAAATGAAGTAGATCATTCTTTTTTGTGTTTTGAGGTGAGAGAGTTTCTCTTTATTAGGAGAGATGAAGTAATGAAGTAGGAAATTATAATTGAGAAAGAAAGAAAATTGTTATTTTTTTGTGTTTATTTTATAATCAAACTTGAGAGATGTGGAGTAATTTTAGCATTATTTTGCAGGTATATGTTGAGAGAAATTTAGAGAGAGTGAGAGAAAGATGGAGAGAATTTAGTTTCTCGCAAAATTCTTCCCATTTTTCTTTGGAAGGTAAGTGGTATTTATAGGGGTTTTGAACCTTGAATCTTGGGCCCCAAGAGTTATTGAGGTTGCTGGCCGAACTTGGTTAAAAAAAATCCCTTAATCGAATCTATGAATAGGGCTGAAAATCTCTTGATGGGATCTGAGACTGGGGCTAAAAGTCCCTTGAGACTGACCTTTTGTTGGGTTGAAAGTCCCTTGTTGGGGTATGAGACTGACCTTTGGTGGGGCTGAGATCTTTTGGCGAGGCCGAGTCCCTTGGTGGGGCTGAGACCCTTGTCGGGGTCGAGTCCTGTGGTGGAGTGGAGATATTTGCCGGGGTTGAGTCCCGTGGTGGGGTTTGAGATACTTGTCATGGTCGGGGTCCGCCTCTAAGCCTCATAATTGGGCTGGTGGTCATGAGTTGGTGGACTTTGTTATTTCTCCACTTTCTTGTCATTTTTAGTTAAGAGTGTCGTTTTTCACTTTTGAAAAATGATGACATAACAAATATAATAATAATAATTTAGTACAATTCAATTGAATATCAACGTTTGTAATTTCTCATTTCTCCCTTATAAGTTATCACATGATTTTATTTATAGAAACTTCCAAAAAAAAAAACTGGATATGACTTCTCTTTAACAAATTTATAAACATATTTGTGATTAATACATGTACTTAAAGAGAATAAATTTATTTTTAATTTAGGAACATAATTGACTTCCTTAAGAAATTGCCTGATCGTGTTTATCGCCTTGCGTGTATTCTTGCTCCCCATCATGACCAATCTTCCATCAATAGACTCAAAATCTTCGGATCATACCTTGAGAAGATTAGTCATGTAGAAAGTACATATATCGCTCAAGACCCATTCTTTGATTAGATCTTGTTCTGAGACCATCATGGCTTATGCACTCTCATATGTCTTATCATAATGGCCACCTCTATATCCTTGTTTCTTTTAGGGAAAATATCGTTTGATGTGATCATTCTTGTGACAATGATATCACTTGAAAATAATTTTTTCTTAATGTTAGTTTCTCTTGACTTTGAGAGATTTTTTTCCATGTGCTTAAAATTTCTCTTGTTAGGCATTCCTCGTGTTAGTAATACCTCCCAGGAAGGTTTCTTGATTTACCTTCCATCGAGTTCCTTTGACTTCAAGGCACTTTGAACTTCTTCAAGGGATAGAGACTCTCTTGCATATTTTATTACATCTATGAAATCACTGAAAGATTTCGGTAGAGCATAGAGGATCGTGATCGCTTGATCACGCCTTTGATTTTCATCCTGATGTTCTCTAGGTCAATGACAATATTATTGAAATTATCAAGATCGTAATCAACAGATACATCCTCGTACACCTTGAATCCGAAGAGCTTTCCTTTGAGGTTGATTTAATTAGGCAGAGAATTCGTCATGTAGTTCATATTTGAGCAAAAATTTGGTTGCAATGTCTCTTTTGAGACTTTGCACAAATTTATATCTACGAGGTGAGCTCTTTCATGTATGTATTCTCTTCCTTTGACATCTCATCATGTAGATATAAATTTGCTGCCTAAAGTCATCACAATTTTCATTTGGACCATCACATCTTTAAACTACTACAAATTCAATTTTCTGATATGTAAGGGTATTAGGTGCGACGTGTCGCACCTAAGTACATAGTAGGTGCGACATGTCGCATCAGATAACTAAATATTTCGTTGAATTTAAGTGGTATTCGGTACGACACAGTCGCACCGGATATGATTTCGTTGCACCGAATACCTTTATGTGCGATTTTTGTCGCACCTAATACCTTTAGGTGCGACGACTGTCACACCTAAAGGTTTCAAAATTTGGAATGTTCTAAAAAATCCCCCCAAAATTTTTTCGATGTGTGATTTCATATTCGGTGCAAAGCCGGGTGTGACGGCATCGCACCGAATAGGTTTAGGGTATTATAAATACCCGAGCCCTCTTCTTTCTCGCCCGATTTCTCTCTCTTTTTGCAACTCCCTCTCTCACTCTCTTTGCAACTCCCTCTCCGGCGACCTCGGCCCAGCTCCCTCGCCCAACCCCGTCGGCCCAGCCTCCTCGCCCCAGCCCCCTCGGCCTGGCCCTCCCTTCGGCCCCCTCGATCTTCTCCTCCCCCCCCGACGGACGTCCTCCTCCGGCGAGCCCTCCTCGGCCGATTCCGGTAAGCCCCTCTATCTCTGTCTCACCATCTCTCTCAATCTCACTATATCTCTCCGCCCAACGCCGCCGCCCAACCCTCCCATCGGCCCGACGGACGTCCCAACCCCCGGCCCAGCCCTCATCGGCCCGCCCCTTCCCTCAGCCCCCTCGATCTCCCCTCGGGCCGCCCAACCCACCCCTCGGCCCGACGGACGTCCCAGCCCCCGGCCCAGCCCTCCTCGGCCCAGCTCCGCTCGCAGCCGCCCGAAGCAGTGAGTCCAACCTGTCTCGGACCTCGCCACAACCCGTCCCCGACCTCGCCGCAGCCCAATGTAAGTCTCACTCTCTCACTCACTCTCTCACTTTTTCCCTGTATCCCGGTCATTCACAACCCCGCGTGGTAGCTCATTGCCTCGCAGCTCATCCTCGTCTCGTCGTCGCCTCGGTGAAGGTTAGTTGATATTTGTAATTAGTAACATTTTTAGATTATTTAATATGTAATATGTTCTAAAATTAAATAGTAACATGTTGGATTAGTTAAATTAAATTAAAAGTAACTTATATATTTAGTTTGATTATAAATATGAAACATGTTAGATTAGACGAATTAAGTTAAAAGTAAATACTAAATTAATTAGTAACATGTTTAGTGTAATTTCAAGTAATTGTAACATGTTTTGTTTAATTTGATTGCAATTTGTATAAAATTTGGTTAATTAATTAATTAGTAACATGTTTAGTTAGATTAATTAGTAATATATATGAATATGTTTTAAAATGAATTAGTAACATGTTAAATTTAATTTTAATTTATTGAAAATTTATTGCGACCGAACCACGGAGGCTCGGTTTAGTATTTAATATGTTGATAGGACAGTCCTGATTGGTTATATATGTGTTTTTTTTTATATTGCAGATTTTGGTAAGTCAATATTATAGGGGAAACTCTACCGAATTTTTTGTAGAATAAAACGTATTTGTAAAAAAATTAACTCTTTCGATAACATATTTTAACGAAATCAACTAATTATTCGAAATTGGTTAACTCGTTCATGAAATCAGTAGTGAATTTGTATATAATAACGTATTCTAATAATTTCGTTTAAAAAATAATACACGTCTTTCACAATTTCTCTTTCACTCTTACGAATTCGCTCTCGACTATTTCAAATCCTAACGATTCATTTTTTTCATCTCAATTTCCTTACAAAACGAATCCTAACGATTCATTTTTACCTCTCAATTTCCTAATAATCACTACTACAAATAATGTTTTCAGGTGCGGCAGATATTCGGGTGCGACTTTTCGCACCCAAAAGTCGCACCAAATAATCCTTCAGGTGCGACTTATCGCACCCATAAGTCAAACAACTCGTCGAAAATTTTCTCTGATTTTTTTGACTTTGGGTGCGACTTTTCGCACCCAAAAGTCTCTCAGAACTATTGGGTGCGACTATGTCGCACCCATAGGCTGAAAATATTTTTAGCGGCCAAATTCCCCCGCTTTTGGTAAAAATATCATTGGGTGCGAATTTTCGCACCCAAAAATAATGAAACGAGTTATTGGGTGCGACTTAGTCGCACCCAAAACCGCTTTTGGTAAAAATATCATTGGGTGAAAAAGTCGCACCCAAAGGTCCCAAATTTTTGAGCGGCCAAATTTTCCCCCTCTTTTACAAATATCACTAGGTGCGACTTTGTCGCACCCAAAAGGATCATTGGGTGCGACTCTGTCGCACCCGAAAGTGTCATTGGGTGCGACAAAGTCGCACCCCAAATTCAAAGGGTTATATAAATTAAAGTGCTGCTCGGTTTTCATTTTACCCGAGCCAAAGTTTAAACTTCTCTCTCTCCGATTTCTCTCTTAAAAAGTCTCCGACCACCACCATACTCCGAGCTCCGTCGCCGCCGCCACTCCGAGCTTCGTCGGCTCCCTCTCACTCTTAACTCCGTCGCCACCATAACTCTTTTCCCATTCTTCTTCCTTTCTTCTCCCACCACGCTGTCAGCCGTGAGTCACGAGGACGCCGGACCAGGAGCGACCACCGGGGAAGGAGTGAGAGAGCGCCGGAGAATCTAATTCCACAAAAACAAGGTGAGGATTCTTGACCTCGAGTTGATTTTGGATTTTTGAGCTCCGAAATTCAAATTTGGGGGTTTCGGATTTCAAAGATGATTTTTTGTGAAATTGATTGGTTTTGGTTGCTCATTGACAAACAGAAGAGCAAGGCGTAGTCTTTAACCAGGACGACGCAGAGGAGCATGCGATGCTATAAATTCTCGGGAACCGTCAAGATTGGTATGTTGGAATAGGTCCAGCGGTCCCGAGATCATCTTGGGCTATTGCTCAGGCTCAGGACGAAAGCTCGTCGTCAGGCTCAGGCTCGTCGCGGCGCCGCGTTCCAGATCCAGTGGTTGGCGAGCTCCAAGCTCAGGTGGCGGTACAACAACTCGCTATGGATGAGATGAGGCGAGCCCAACAACAGCAGATGAAGGAGATGCAGCGACAAATGTTCGCGTTCACACAGCAGTTTTCGCCCTTGCCTCAGATGTCGTCCGGCACGATGCCACAGATGCCTCAGATGTCGCCCGGCATGTTGCCACGGATGCCTCAGACGACGCCGTCGCCTCAAATGCACCCGTCGCCTCAAATGCACCCTATGCATCAGACAACGCCGCCATCAGTTTCAATGGCAGATGCTCAGACGACGCCGCCAGCTTCAGCAGAATTCCAGCGAGAGCGTACGAGCGGCAGTGCACGAGGAGGTAGCAGCAGTTCCGGAGGAAGATTTGGCGGAAGAAGGAGTAAAACATTCAAGGAGTGGTTTACAAACCGAGGAAAAGGAAAGGGAAAAGAATGAACATTTTTTTTAATTATTTGTCGTACATTATAATAATTATTGTAATCGAACAACAAGTGTTTAGTTTTTATTATTATTATGAATATTAATTAATGATTTTTCTAATTAATAAACTATTTAGTAAGTATTATTTGATTATAATAATAGAATTTATAAGCATAATAAACAAAAAAAAATTAAAAAAAAAAAACTATCGGGTGCGACTATCCGCACCCGAAAATTGAGCGGGTAGACCTTTGGGTGCGAATAGTCGCACCCAAAGGTCAACATTCCCCGTCACATTATGGCGGGAAGGCTATAAGGTGCGACTTGTTGCACCCAATAGTTTGGCGGGAAGGCCATTGGGTGCGACTTGTCGCACCCACAAATTTGGCGGGTAGGCCAATGGGTACGACTAGTCGCACCCACCCAAAGGTTTGGCGGGTAGGCCTTTGGGTGCGAAAAGTCGCACCCAATGGCCTTCCCGCGGACTTTTTCGCTCATCTTTTCTGACTTATGGGTGCGAATTTGGGTGCGGAAAACCGCACCTAAAAGTCATGACCATCACCTTTAGGTGCGAACTTTCGGGTGCGAAAAAGTCGCACCTAAAGGTATCATTGGGTGCGACTTTCGACTTTTAGGTGCGAAAAAAGTCGCACCTAATGATGTTTTTTGTACTAGTGAATTCACTCTTACAAAATGAATTCTAACGATTCATTTTTACCTCTCAATTTCCCCTCTCATTCAGCGGAATGTCAAATCCAAGTAGAGATTGGATTACCGAGAACAATCGATTGAGTTTACAGTATAAAACATGGGTTAACGAGTTTATCCATCTTGCAAGCAGACTCGCGAATGAAAATGGTTAATATTGTCGTCCTTATAAGTCTTGCAATAACGTGAGATGGCACGACATCGGCGTC
Source organism: Urtica dioica subsp. dioica (assembly GCF_054948205.1). Classification (NCBI taxonomy): domain Eukaryota; kingdom Viridiplantae; phylum Streptophyta; class Magnoliopsida; order Rosales; family Urticaceae; genus Urtica; species Urtica dioica. Next base: position 15,221,539 of record NC_142759.1, read on the forward strand.
GTAAAGAATCACCTTTTTAACAAGGGGTTTACCCCGGGATACACTGAATGGTATCATCACGGCGAACGCCATGTGCTTACCCAAGTAGAAGATGCCTGCGAAACTAACTAGTGATGAGTCGGTGGATTGCACGATGCTCTCCATGATATAATGGATCACGAGAACTTCGACGAATTTACGGATCCGACCCCGAGCGAAGTGCGTGCAGAGGAGCAAGTGAAAGATTTATTCGCCGAGTTGGAAGCGGAATTGTACCCTGGATGCAAAGAGTTTTCGTCTTTGTCGTTCCTGGTTTCATTGATGCACATCAAAGTCACGAACCATTGGACGAACAAGTCGTTCACAGAATTTTTGCAGCTCTTGAGGAAGTCTCATCTAATTAGTAACCGAATTCTGGAAAAACACTACGAGGCCAGGACGAAGCTGAAGCATTTCGGCATGGGATACGAGAGATCGACGCGTGCATCAACGATTATGTGTTATTTCGAAAAGATCTCGAGAAAGTTGCAGTGTGCCCAGTTTGCAATGAGAGTAAATGGAAGCCATCCGGGAAGAATATATCACAAAAGATATTGCAATACTTTCCCTTGAAAGATCGATTGAAGTGATTGTCGCTTGAGATGCAGTGGCACGAATGAGATAGTGTCAAGGAAGAAGACATTTTGCAACATCCTGTGGATGGTTCGACGTGGAAGAATCTAGACAAGAGACATCCAGATTTTGCTGCAGAGCCTCGCAACGTACGGCTGGGACTAGCTTTTGATGGGTTCAACACGTTTGGGGAAATGAGTTTAGCGTACAGTATGTGACCCGTTGTACTAGTTGCGTACAACTTGCTGCCTTGGTTGTGCATGAAAAATGAGTACCTAATGCTAACGCTTCTGATACTTGGGCTGAGCTCACCTGGAAAAGACACGGATGTGTTCTTACAGCCAGTTGTTGAAGAGATGAAAGAATTGTGGGATACTGGTTCCAAGTGCGAGATGGGGCGAATGATGAAGTTTTTCGGTTGTGTGTCGTGCTTTTATGGATGATAAACGACTTTCCGGCTCAATCGTATTTGTCGGGATGGAGTGGCCAATGGTATCTTGCATGCCCCACGTGCAACCTCGAGACGCCATCTATGAAAGTCAGAAACAAAACCGTCTACTATGATCATCGTCCTTGCCTACGCCCCACCGATTGAGAAAAAGCACTGATCACTACGTAGATCGCCACGAGAAATGCTGTAAACCTGCCAAGACTCAGCAAGACATACTCGATCAGTTGTCTAGTGTTTCTTGCACGACAACTGGCAAATATACTGATAAACAAAAACGTGCTTAGTGCGAATGAATTGGACCAAAAAGAGCATCTTCTATGAGTTGTCTTATTGGTCAGAGTTGGAGTTGAAACACAAGATGGACGTCATGCATATAGAAAAGAACGTGTGCGAAAATCTTCTCGAGACGATGCTCAGCTTGGAAAAGAAGAACTATGATATGGAGAAGTCGAGATTTGAGTTGACGGACTTGAAAATCAAGACTTCTCTGCACTTTAGACAACAAATGAATGAATAGTACAAACTACCAGCAGCGTACACGTTAACCCTTGAGCAGAGACAGCGGTTTACCAAGGTCCTCTGATATTCCAAATTCCCAGACGGGCTCACTGGAAATTTGAAGAAAAATTTGACTGCTGACGGGAAGCTCAGAGGTTTGAAGTCGCACGATTGTCATGTGATCTTGCAGAGGCTGTTGACTGATGGTATTTGCTCTTTTGTGCCAAAACTGATACATAAGACGATCTCTGAGATTTGCAACTTTTTCAAGTTGATAAGTTCTAGAACCCTAAGAGTGGAAGATCTCGAAAAAGCACTAGATTCCATCATTAAGATCTTGTGTAAGCTTGAGATGATATTCCCGCCAGCTTTTTTCACGATCATGGTTCACGTGGCAATTCATCTACCAGATGAAGCGTTGTGTGACGGTCCGGTGCATATGCGATGGATGTACCCAGTTGAGAGATACCTTGGAACGTTAAAACATTTTGTCTAAAATAGAGCTAGGCCAGGAGGCTCTATTGCGGAATCGTACGTTGTAGAAGAGGCATTCACATTTGTTGCAAGGTATCTCGAAGACAGGAAAACTGTTGATGAAGTTCAAGTGCGGGAACTGAAGATTCTGATATCGAAGCAATGCATAGAAAAGAATTCAAAATTTGGTTTGCAAAAAAGGTAAAATGAAATAATTCATTTGCTGAAAGCATACTAAAAATGCTAATGACATTTTCATTTGCTTTGTTTCGTATCCAGATTTATGACATGAAAGTTAGTGGTTTCGACGTGTCCGAAGAGCTTTACGCATTGTCTACCGGATCCTTGCAAATCGCTCATCAGTATCCGAGTTGCTTTGTGAATGGCGTGACGTTCATCACTCGTTGTCGTGATAACCAACGAATCACCTAGAACAACGGTATTTGTGTGCCTGTGAACGAGTACAATTTTTACGGTCGAATGGAAGACGTCATTGTGCTGAACTATAGACATAATTATCGTGTCGTACTGTTCAAATGTATATGGTATGGTGACAAGTGCAATGCATGGCATATAGTGCACGTTGATAAGACCATCGGAGCAACGAGTTCGTATACCGCCAGAGACTGGTTTACAAAAGAGCCGTATATACTCGCGACTTAAGCGAAGCAAGTGTTTTACATCCAAGATCTCGTTAAGGGACGCGAATGGAAAATCGTTCAGGAATGCAATCATCGAGGGATATGGGACATTCTTGAAGTTGACCTGATCACTTTAGCCTCGATTCCGTTGACAATAGAATTGTCAAACATCGACCGTCTTAATCACCGACACGAAACCGCTATGGCCGAGCTTGTTACTGTTGTTGACGATGATGAAGAAGTGGATGAAGAAGATAAGGCATGCGACTTTTTGAGGGAGACGATGTTGATGTTGATACTAACATTACATCGAGTGACGACGATGAATGACTAACACCATGTAATAACCACGGTCGAATACTAATTGAATAATAAATACTAACTACAATTCATTTTGTAGGATGTCGACTTCTTCAGGTCAGGACCCATCATGAGGAGATCGTGATCCCCCGTAGATGTCGAGGAGGAAGCGGGGACCAACGACTGGCCTCGTTTCCGCGAGAGCTGGTGTTGGGACTCCTGGAGCGAACATAGTTCGTTATGATCAGACACAACAGGCGTTCTTCCAAGACGTCAGGGAACAAAACTCATTGATCGGGATGTTCCAAAACCGCATAGGAAACCTGATCAACAGTACCATTCTCGTTGACCTCCCTAACCAGAATCACGTGCCTGCTCAGAGTGTGGTGGCTCTTATGAGCTCAATTCATAACGAGTACAACTTTGTGTACGCTCATCTTGACACTAGCGAGCTTATATCAGTAGATCCTATTCGCAACGGGATTGATATGGCTATCATTCGCGATGCGAAGAGGGTGCGATGTGGCCAGAAGTCGAGATTGTCGCAGCTCTTCTTCAAGACGTTTTGCAGGAGTAAGGATCTCACTAGAAACGAAACTCTCGAGGGCTATAACCAGGAAGCTTGGTTGAAGGCAATAGAGATGTTCGACACGTCAGAGCATAGTTGAATTTTTATTTAGGGTTCTAATGAATTTATGTCTCGCAGGCGAAGTCTATCCGCAACGGGGAAAATTCGAAGATGAAGAAGACGAAGGCGAGACAAGGGTCGCTCAATGTTTTTGGTCATCGCTCGAGGAACATAAGTTGCATAATATTAAGTTGCAATATATATGTGATTCTTATTTTAATGTTGAAAAATTGCAGGGAAATGAAGATGGGAGTATGAGCTCAGCTTTAGCAATATGGTCAGAAAAACACCATGACGCTAAGGGATCGTGGACGATGGAATTCGCAAAATCGCAATTTGTAAGTAACTTGTTTTATTTACTATATTTAATTACTTAAATTATTCTTATCTGATAAATTTTTGTGGTTTTTTTGTGAAGGATCAAGTCACCGTCATGATGATAGATATTTTACGACAAGCGGATGAGCAAAACACCGTGATCACCCAAGAAGATGCAATGGAGTACGCGATGCGCGAAGTTTTCGGGGTACGCAAAGACTGGGAAGTAGTGATAGGGCCTTCGATCCCAAGGTCATCGCTAGGTGTGGCTCAAGCGCTAGATATTGGCTCGTCAAGTTCGTCATCTCAGACCGATCCATTGCTTAACGAGATGCGAGCTCAGATGGATGCCCAACAAGCCGAGCTGCAGGAGATGCGGCAACAGATCGCATTCCCCACGCAGTCCCAGATGCACCACCATCCTCTCACAACTCCTCAACCTCAGCCTGCACCGCAACCAGGTGGCACAGATTAGCAGACGCCAAGATCTATGCTGGGTTCTATGGATTTCTTGCGAGACCGTCCTTACGGAAGCGACGGAACGAGCAGCAGCGCGTCAGGCAGCGGCGGATGAGGACGAGGAAGCGGTTCCCAAAGTTTTGGCAACTTATTGGTAGAGGAAATTCTACTATCGATAAGGTGTATAGGAAAAAATTAGGAGTTGACTTTTTCGTTTTTATTAGACTGAATTTGTATGTTTAATTTATATAAGAATTCTATTTTCAGAATATTATTTCTAATTTATAATTTTGTTAATTAATATTTATTTAATTATAGATTAATTTTGATTTAAATTTCTAATATATAAATTTGTAAATTTTTTTTAATTAAAATAACATATTGGGTGCGACATGTCGCACCTAATATAATGGCGGGAAGCTTATTCGGTGCGTCATGTCGCACCCAATATGTGGGTGGGAAGCTTATTCGGTGCGACATGTTGAACCAAATAGGCTTCCCGCCATTATATTGGGTGCGACATGTCGCACCCAATATGAAATCACCCGCCAATTTCAAGAATTTTAGCAGCAAAATAAGTGCGAAATTAGGTGCAACATGTCGCAGCTTATAAACTATTAAGTACGACTTTTGAGGTATTTGGTGGGACAGTTGTCGCACCGGATGCCTCTACTTGTGTTAGTGTTAGTTCGTTGTCTCCATAGTGCGAAGCCCTTTTTTTTCCGTCGAATCGATCCACCTATACTTTTGTCACTCGATCACATCTTTTGTCACTCGATCCCATCTTTGGTTGAATCTCTTATTTGAAACTTTTTTTTTTCTCGTCTTGTCTTTTGGGGTTTCACTATGTTTGAATATCAATTTACAAAAGTTCGTGTATTTTCTCAAACACCCTCTATTGTTTCCTGGTCTGTTTCCCTTTTCTGTCCCCAAAATTGCATATGAAGTGCTCTCATTATTTCTAATCTAAATACCTTTATAAATAGGCTTACAGATCAATCCTAGCTAGGGCTGTACAAAACCGAACCGAAAATCGGATAAAACCGATATCCAAACCGAACCGAAACCGAAATTTGGAGCCACGTCAGCTAACCGAAATTCGGATTCGGATAACCGATCCGGTTTACAAAACTGGACCGGATATCGGATTTGATTTTGGAAAAATTTGGATATCGGATATTTAACCGATTTTTTTTAATTAAAAATAAATATATATTAAAACAAATTTATGTCACTATTATTAACACATGATGGTCAAGTTGAACAAACTTCTCATATATCAACTCATACTGCTACTATAACTTGATTATGTGATCTATAAAGGTAACATACAAATTCAATTGTTGTATGGTTTATTATGATCATTAGGGTAGTAATTTTAATTATATATTATGATATTTACATGTGCAGGTAGTTGGAGACGAGTATCCTTTTGAATTTTATTTTTTTACTCAGTTTTAGATTATGTATTGTCATTTTGGAGCTTTATAAGAGTCGTTTGTACTCGTTTTTTGAATCTTTACAAACCGGATTTGGATTTTAGAAACTGGATATCCATTTTATAAAACTGGATATTAAACTGGATCTGAAATTTTACAAATTGGATAACCGAATTTTAAAAATTGGATACTGGACTGGATACTGGATTTAAGAAACCGGATAACCGAATATTCGGATAACCGAATTTCGGTTTTAGACTAAATTGGATCGGATACTGGACCGAGTTTTTAAAAACCGAAAATTCGGATTCGGATACTAAAACTGTCAAAAACCGAACCGAACCGATCCAGTTTCACCCATTCCTAGCACACTGACGTGTCAGTAAATAAACTTTGTTATGATCCCACGGTCATAACCTCAATAGAATTGTAGAAATTTTGGCCGCTAATGACTTCCTGTGCCACTTGAGTCCAGAATACAATTATAAAAATATGAGATCTACACAACAACATAAATTTGTCATATCTGATGGGCATTAATTTTTTTTTTCTTCTGAATTTCAAAATTTTAAATAAGGACATGTATATATATATATATACATATATATATATATATATATATATATATATATATGAGGGGATGAAAGTGAACCATAAAAAATGTATTATTTAGCTCGTAATTATGTATATTTTTGTACCACGCAGTGTCTGTTTTAATCTTCTCTCGCATATTATATGTTTCCGATACACTGTGAGTGAACATAGAATTAATATTTTCTTATATTCCAGTAATGAAACAGAATCGGAATTCTGTTTTGGTTTAACTAGAACGGATATTCCAAGTGTCGTGAATAGTGTTCAATCAAAATCTAATGTTCTGCCTATCATTATTCTAGGTTTTATTTATTAGGCTTCAACGATTCACATCAAAAATATAAAAGGCTCAAACTCTCTACAATTTAGGGCCGTACAAAACCGAACCGAAAATCGAATAAAACCGATATCCAAACCGAACCGAAACCGAAATTTGGAGCCACGTCAGCTAATCGAAATTTGGATTCGGATAACCGATCCGGTTTACAAAACTGAACCGGATATCGGATTTGATTTTGGGAAAATCTGGATATCGGTTATTTAACCGAGGTTTTTTTAGTTAAAAATAAATATATATTAAAAATAAATATATATTAAATATATATTACATGTGCAGGTAGTTGGAGACGAGTGTCGTTTTGAATTTTATTTTTTACTCATTTTAGATTATGTATTGTCATTTTGGAGCTTTATAAGAGTCGTTTGTACTCGTTTTTTGAATTTTTACAAATCGGATTTGGATTTTAGAAACTGGATATCCATTTTATAAAACTGGATATTAAACTGGATCTGAAATTTTACAAATTGGATAACCGAATTTTAAAAATTGGATACTGGACTGGATACTGGATTTAAGAAACCAGATAACCGAATTTCAGTTTTAGACTAAATTGGACCGGATACTGGACCGAGTTTTTCAAAACCAAAAATTCGGATTCGGATACTAAAAATATCAAAAATCGAACCGAACCGATCCAGTTTCACCCCTACTACAATTTTATAAAGAAATTAAGCATTTCTAGTCTTCCTACCGTGTTAGTTCCGATTTTAAGTTAACTACATAGCAAGAAGTCCCATTGTCTCCTTAGTGAAAAAAAAAAAAAAAAAAAAAAAAAAAAAGCCATGTATTGGTGGAGAGACCATGTAATGTGCCCGCGTGTAGCCTAAATATATGGCAGACTATTGAGCGACTTCCACGTGGCATGATGCCATGTATTGGTACTTCGGAGAGGCCATGTAATGTGCCTGTGTGTAGCAGATTTAATTCGAGTTAATTTTTTTTTTTTTTGAGGAAAAATTCGAGTTAATTAATGTGGAATCTTAAAGCAAATGAATAAAGTGGGCCAATTGCACAATGTCATAATAGCTACGTGTTGCGCTGGACTGAAGTGGGACCCTGTTTTCTCTCCCTCTTCCCCACACATGCTGTCATCAACGAAAATATATATATATATATATATATATATATATATATATATATATATTATTTTTCTTAAAGAAATACGTGAGGTATAATGTTTGACCTTACTTAGTTGCCACGTGGTACATTTGTTCTAAAATTCCTTACCAACATAATATAATAAACACTAAATCTAACTATTATTAAAAATATATATATATATATATATATATATATATATATATTAAATCTAACTGCCATTTAGTACCAATAGGAAAGAAGCAACGTAGTCCCAATTCCCAAATTAAATGTACCACGTGGCAACTAAGTAAGGTGTCATTTAGCAAAATAACCAAAATAAAACGATGAAATTTGTTTTTAGTCTACGTTTGAATTTTTTTAAGGATATAGCCAAATGGCTTATGTCGCAATAATTAAGTTCTGATTTGCCCTTATTTATTAACAAATTCGTCACTTTTTCTCTCTTATTTTCTTTCAAATAATTTTTTTGCATAAAAACTTTAAAAATTCGTATATTTCTCATACGAACTCGAAATTGAGTGATTCCAAATCATACGGATTCGTAACGCCAAGATCATCAAAAATAGATCCATTGTGTTTGATGAAACATCATGTTTAATACTATATATGTAGAAAAATCACGTTACTACCTTAAATATGGAAATAACTAAAATTTATCAAAAAAATAAATGGAAACGTAAATATGATGCATTAAACATAATTTTTCATCAAACACAATGAGTCTATTTTTTAAGATCTCGATGCCACGAATTTGTAGGATCTGAAATCACTCAGTTTCGAGTTCGTATGAGAAATATACAAATTTTTGAAGTTTTGATGAAAAAAAACTATTTGAAAAAAAATAAGAGAGAGAAAGTCTAAAATTTGTTAATAAATAATGGCAAATCATAACTTAATTATTGCCACATAAGCTATTTGGTTATATCCTTAAAAATTGTCAAGCATAGAATAGATCCAAAATCACATGTTTAAAATGGCGTAATTAGTTACAAATCTCCTTTTAAATTTGGCATGCATTTACTAATTTAGTCAGTGGTTTCTTTTTTTTCGTGGTGATACAGAAAAAGTTGTACAATATATATATATATATATATATATATATATATATATATATATTAGGATGTCATTACCCCCTGGACTCGTACCTCGATTCCTTTTTTACCTCCTGGACTCGAGAGAGAGAGATAGAGAGAGAGAGAGAGAGAGAGAGAGAATAATACAAATATTTAATTATTTAATAATTAATATATCTTATAAAAATATTTAAATCTTTAAAATATTTAGAAAAATAGAAAATATTAATATACCCTTTAAAATATTGTCACGTCATCAAAAAGTTAAATTTAACGTCCAAATACTAACGGAAGTGGCAAGTTGTAACACGTGTCTAAGTTCTGAGATTAGTTTTGCAACATTTCCGAGTCCAGGGGGTAAAAAAGGAATTTATTCAAATTTTAAATAACCAATATAAACAAAATTATAATAATGAGAGTATCATATTATGAAAAATAAATTATTTCTAAATAGTACTACATATCAGGACAACGAGAAATCCATCTGTTATAATCATTTAAATAAAAACTTGCACTTTTATTAATTCACATACAACGTATTAAGTATCCCATGATTTTGGAAACTTAATAAAAGGCATGGAAAAAAAAATAGATACGCATATATAAACCGTTTTGAACTTTTGAAAGAAAAACTTGGCAAAAAAAAAAAAAAATTGCCGTTCAAGAGGTTATATGCTTAAATTTCGTAAGGAAAAAAAAAACACCTTGTATCCACATCTATATGGATTTGATCTTTGTATTTTTGTGTAAATTATAGAACGTAAAATGTATTACATGAACCGAGTAAGAGACTTGAAAATTCCATCCAAAAGTTAATGAGAAAAACATAGATGAACAAAAAAATGTGAAATTTAAGGACTACAAGTCTACAAGGGCATATGAACTTCTATAATTTAAGTTAATTAACGCACCAAACCATCGAGTCTTTCTTAATGACTACTCAAACCGAACAGCTTTATCGACTTTTTCCTAGCTCAATGTGTCATCAACACAAACGAAGAGTTTTAATTTTTCTTTTTCAAAAAGTATATGGAAACTTGTTGAACTTAAAATGTCAATTTATAGTATCTTTTGTGATTTTCCTTTATACAAACAAACAAGATATTTAAAAGAGAAAAGTAAAATAAAATACATGCATTATAAACAACACTTGATTGCCTTGGGCTTGTGTATTTAAAGCATTTCAAAGTTAACATCTTAGACAGCTGGAAGAAGAGAAAAAAAGTAATCGACAAATCTTATCAACAACAAGCATTAAGCATTGTACATTATTACGAGACATCTGGATTTGGATATAAACAGCCTCTCTCTACAACCTTAATTAGCAAAGGAATATTTGCGTGACAAAGATTATTTCGCTTTTCACTGTCAACAACCAGTTTTGCAACTCAAACAAAAGAACTGGCACCAAAGAATAAACAATTTTAGAGATGAGAAAGAAAAAAACGTTCACTTTGATTTGGAATTTAATGTGTTTAAAATTGGATATGTATGTGCGTTGCGTTACACCTGGATTGCCTTAACACTTAAATTCCTTTATTATTTGATTTCCCTTAAGGCGGTTTTCAAAGGCCCTACATCATGTCATAAGTTGCAACGATATGGAAAATCAGAGAATCTATCGAAACTAATCATAAGAGTTCTCATAACTATAAGGTTAAGATTGCTAATTATTGTGCATTAATTAGAGAGATGTTAATGCTAATTTGGAAGGTTTTGGCTTAGGGTTTTGTGCCACGTAGTTAGATTTGAGTGTAAAAGTACAATTCTGAAAGATCTATTACCGATCCTCATATAAAACATGTGCTTAATTAGTCAAAACTTAGAAATACGATTGAGATACCATCAACTAAGTTTGTGTTAATCACATATAGTAAAGTGTAATTATTTTTATAGTCATAGCAAATCTGTAGATTGGATCAGAAGCGGAATCCAACACAATTTTAAATACGAAACTCGATTACTCAAATTTAATGTTACTTCACATTTGAAAATGAAGTTTCATGCTAAACACTTTATAAAATCAAATTTTTGGGTAAGTGTTCTAATATGTTTTACCTATCTGAAAGCTTGGTTTTTCTAAAGTGTTTAACATGAAGCTTGACTTTCAATTATGAAATAATATTAAACTTGATTTCTTAAGTTTCCCTTTTAAATTATCAAATATTTAACTTTTTTGCCATAAGAAATCATTTACATCACAAAATGCCAATTATCATCCAATATGAAATACAAGTTAAAATGATATTCAAACAAAAAACAAAAACGTTAACATGAAGTTAATTGTCACTAGTTTTATAATGAAAACCTTCTATCCCATTTCATTTTTTCTCATAGTTATCTCAATGAATTGAAATTTTGGAACTTATGTGGAAATTTAATTTTTCGTTGAATATAGAACAACGGATGTTGTTTAATTCTTCCGTCATTTTATGTCTCCAAAATTGTGTTTAAATTGTGTTATTTTAGTAATTTTGTTAAGTTTATATCTTCAAATTTGTAAGAAATTGATATATTTAGATTTAAAACCTCTTTTAATAGTGTGGGTAATTATTTGATCTATATAGCGCGCGCACATATATATATATATATATATATATATATATATATATATATATATATATATATATATATGTGTGTGTGTATGTGTATGTATATAGCGGGGACTTTCACAATAGGAATTTAGAAATTTTATGGAGTATAAGTAAGTTATAAATTATTCTTGAATGATAATTTGGTTTCAAAACTCATAATTATTTATTATCATTTAATTTTTTGAAACTTTGAATAAATTTATAAATCATGGAAATCAATTTTTGATTTTGTAGATTCTGGAAAGCTTATTAAATTTTACAATATATTTTGAGAATGATTAATTTTAAAAAATTATTTTTAAATTAATTTTGCAGGTTAAATTATAAATAATGCAAACAAATTGAGAATGAATGATTTATAATGTGTGTTTGAAACTTATCACATGCTCTTATAAACTTAATGTGTGTTTGAAATTTATAATGTTTATTTAAATTTCAAGTTATTGAATGTTTTTTGTTTTGGTCTTATCAAATTCCGCGGCATTACCACTACTATAAATATAGGCATCGAGTACGACGAAAGTCGCACCCAATGCCCAGAATGTCGTACCCGAAAGTTTTTCGGGTGCGACTTTAGGTGCGACATTGTCGAACCCAATAGCCTGTCGCTAAAGGCTTCGGGTGCGACATGTCGCATCTAAAAGTGTTGCATATTAGGTACCTTATTTTATTTTAAAAAAAAATTACAAATTAGAAGATGGAACCCTGAAACTACGCTGGTCTCGAGCCGCTCCGCCTCCGGGTTCTTCTTCTGGGTCTGGCGTGAAGAGGATGTTGGGGCCATTTCGCCGTGTCCCGAGCGTCCAGATCTTCTTCAGGAGCTTCGGCCATTGTCGTCGGCATTTCTCTGCCCGGTCCTTGTCGTCCTCGTTCTTCGACGCGATGTCGATCTCGATGAGGTCTCCGAGGACGCCGAGCTCAAAAAGCGCGTCCAGCACCGACGCCAAAATGAGAGAGAGAGAGAGAGAGAGAGAGAGAGAGAGAGAGAGAGAGAGAGAGAGAGAGGCTGAGGCTGAGGCTGAGGTCTCCGCGGAGCGAGGTCGTCGCCAGAGAAAGAGAAAGAGAAAGAGAGTAAGATAGACCGAAAGAGAGTGAGATATAGAGAAATAGAGAGTGAGAGTCGCTTACAATGAGGCGGTGGCGAGGAGGAGAGGCGGCGGTGAGGATGTTTGTCACGCAGAGAGAGTCGCAGAGGTTCAGAGAGAGAGAGAGAGAGTGGAGTCGTGAAAATGAAGAAGAAGAAGAAGGAACGATATTTTATAATTTTAACATAATACTTTCAGGTGCGACATGTCACACCTGTTGCTCATATTGGGTGCGACATGTCGCACCGGATACTAATTTTTTTTTTCAATTCAGGACAGGTCAAATAAGAGGAGGGATTTTAAGCCCGCCTAAAATTTTTAAAACTTTTAGGTGCGACATGTCGCACCGGATAGTATTGGGCGCGACATGTCGCACCCGATACCACTTAAAATGAGCGAAATTTTTGGTTTTCTGCAAAGATATCCGGTGCGACATGTCGCACCCAATGCCCGTTTAGGTACGACATGTCGCACCAGATACCCTTCCGCACCAGAAAATGAAATTCGTAGTAGTGTACTTTCATCGAAATTCTTGTCGGTCACTGCAATTTTTCATGGACACAATTATTGAAATTTCACATTATTTCCATCACAATTTTCATTGGCCACCTTAATTTTTTAATTTTCAATCATTAGTTATATCTCACACTTAATTTAAACACTAACAAGGGGCATCAATTTGACAATAAACATAAAATGGGGATGGGACAACATACAAAACTGATACGAAAATATATAAAAAATCAAATAAACGACTAACTGAAAAAAGTATATAACGCCAATAAACAATGTCTCCACGAAAAAACTACTTAATGCAATGGAAAAACTACTTCATGCGATGGAAAACTACTTAATGCGATGGCCCTTAAATATTGAAAAACAAAATTTCTTTCATTAAGTATTGGATGTACTGATAAATTTAGTACAAGTTTCAAACATTCTTTTTTGAGGAAATGGCGGTAAAAAGACCCAATGTTTTCGGGCTATTACACTTAAATATCCAATGTTTAAAATTGGTGGGCAAAGTACCCAAAGTCGAGATTTTGTTACTGTCAAATTCACCGTTAGAGTTTAAGCTGTTAAAATGGATGAGAGTACACGTGTCATCATCCGGTGAATTTTACAAAAAAAAAATCTCTCTCTCTCTCTGTGAAACATTAATTTTATCTGTGAAACATTACAAAAACAGAGAACATGAGCGCCGACGGGATCGACCTCAACGCCCCCGACTCCGACGGCCTCACCGCCCTCGACCACCTCCGTCTCCGGCCCCGCTCCGCCTCCTCCGATGTCCTCATCCGCCGCCTCATCTCCGCCGGAGCCATCTTCTCCGGCGAGACCCTCGTCTCGCGGCTCAAGACTCTGTTTAGGTGGGTTACTGCTTTTGGAGCTGAATAGAGTTTTGAGGCCAGGAGGGTATTTTGTATGGTCAGCCACTCCCGTGTACCAGAAGCTAGAAGAGGATGTGGAGATTTGGAAAGGTTTATATATGTATATATCTCACTTCTTTTTTTTATTAAAAAAAAAAGAAAGGAGGTCCATTTTAATTGAACGTACTACAATACAATATGTTGTTTGTTGTAGCAATGTCTTCACTGACGAAGTCAATGTGCTGGGAGGTTGTGGCGATCGAGAGGGACAAGCTGAACTCGATCGGACCACTTTCCTCGAGCTCTCGCCGGAGGAGAATAGCCTCCGCTGGTCCCCCGTCGACAGCGCCAGGAGCATCTGCGCCGGCGGCGGCGGCAGAGGGGACGAGAAGAACGAGTTCGGCGGGAAGTGGGAGACCGGCGGCGGGGACTGTGGGCTGGGAGTCGGGCTCGGCGTGGGTCCGGGGCTCGGGCTCGGGCTGAGGCTCGGGAGGCGGCGGTGGAAGTTGCGGTGGCTGTTGCAGGCGGCGCATTTGAGGGAGGAGGGGAAGTTGCGGTGGCAGTTGCCGGCGGCTCATTTATTTTCTTTTTTACAATTTTTTTCGCAACATTTTATTTTATTTAGGTAATTAATAAACAAAAAATTCTCACAAATACCCTAAGATGCAGCCACGTCGCATTCCGTTTATTTTTAACGTCCAAGGTACCAACGGAGTAGTAACTTCTTGGGTTTGGGTACTTTACCCGCCAATTTTAAACGTTGGGTATATAAGTGTAATAACCCGAAAACATTGGATTTTTTTGCCGCCATTTCCTCTTCTTTTTTCCAACTTGTTATTTGTAATTTAGAAATAAGACTAGCATAACTCTATAAGGAAAAATTACAAGAATGCTGTTTTTAAAGTGCAAATTTCAAAATATTGCATGTTTTAAACTTACTAAAAAATAATGTTTTCTAAACTATATATATACAATTATTTGACATTATTTTTCTTATCAATAAAACTGTAAATATTAAATAAAGTTAAAAGAGTTTAAAACCGTAAAGAAGATATATATATATATTGTAGACATCAAGAAAAATTATCATCTATCATTTAAGAAACACAATTTTCATGATAAAAAATTTAGACATATTTTTGCGATAAATTTTAAAAAGCATTATCATATATATTTTTGCAACCAATCCCAATCTATGATGATGCTTTTTCAGGCTGCCTTTTTTAATCAAGGCCTTTGGAATAGGATATGTCACTCTCCTTTCCTTTTTTTACCTTAAAAAATTAAAATATTAGTATATATCTACTGTAACACTATTTTGAACTATATATTTACTGTTTTCAACTAATTATAACCATTCCAAATAGCCAAAAATATGCATATTTTAGTTTCATCTGTTTCTTTGCAAACATATTTTAAAATAAAGTTCTAAGAAAAAGAAATGTAAAAAATTGTATCTCGTTATGGGCATGTGTACATGGGCCTGTTGGGCTGCCTATCGTAAGCAGAAAATGGTAGTCTAATTTTACAGAGAAAATTATGAAAATAATGATTTTTTTGGGTGAAACATTTTCCAAATAGTTGTTATTTTAAATCCATTAAAATATAACGTTTTTCAAATGTTTAATAATTATTTTTCTTATAAATTAAAATTTCAACAATAGATAAAATTAAATAAATTCAAAAAATAAAAAATGACCGTTTACAACTAAAAAAATGCTATTTTTAAGTTACTGTGTTGCCCATTGACGTTGTGGCATAACGGAACTTGGAATTCGTAGAAAAAAGTTCGAATTGCTTAACTCGTTATAACAAATTAAAATACAAGATTAGATAAATAGCAAGCTAAATTTTTTGGAATTGCTATATAACCGACGTTTCGTAAATATTAGATAAATAGCCACAAACATGACGTAACATTTTTTGTTTGCTCTTTCATTGAAATAAAGTGATGGGTATTTATGTCAATTTACGTATATAAATACATGGACGTTGCTATTTACCTAAGATTTACGAAATATTGGCTATATAGTAATGTGAAAATGAAATTTGGTCATACAGTGGACCCATAAAAATAAGAGAAATTGTCATATCTACCACCATTTCAATAACATTTTCCAATAATCCACTAAAACATAATTTTGGCCAAAAATACTACTGGACTTTGTGTGGAAAACCCAAAATACCATTCACTTTAATATTCCTTACATTTTGATCAAAATCCAAAACAATTAATATTTATCTTTATTTTGAGAAATCGGTGAGGATGAGATTTTGAATAAACTCGGTTAGGGAGAGAGAAAGCGAAATAAAACCAATTAAATGAAAAAATAATTAATAAAGATAAATATTAATTGAGTTTTTGTTTTTGATCAAAATATAAGGAATATTAAAGTAAAAGATATTTTGGGTTTTCCACACAAAATCAAGTAGTATTTTTGGCCAAAATTAATTTTTAGTGGATTATTGGAAAATGTTATTGAAATGGTAGTAGATGTTACAATTTCTCTAAAAATAAGTACATGTGTATATATTTGATTGTTTGAGGCGGTTATATGGTGATAATAGTCTCAACTTAAATTTTTTTGCACTTGCTTATGACACGTGGCTCACATGTAGCTACCTAAACAATCACTAAGACCTAATTTGATTGGCTATCTTTATGAACGATAAATATTTTTTTAACATTTATTTCAAAAACCAAGCCTAATATGATTTTCTTACACATTGGGAAACTTGAGAAACCAAATCTAATGTAAACTTCACATTTGAAAATTAAGCTGCATGTTAGACATATAAGTAAAAGCAAATATTTAGATATGTAAAAATTCAAAATACCATTTATTTTTAATAAAATTGGTTTTGCGTTCATCAATTTTTTTATCCAGTAATTCAAAGTTTTTCACTTTATTTCAAAGATCTTGTTATTAAGGATGACATTTATCATTAAAAGTTCGAATGCATATATTTTGGTCTTCGACGTGAACAAACTTCAAAATTAAATTAAAAAGTTCAAAATCATTACAGATTTCTTTTAAAAAGTTTAAAATTGTTACTACTATTTCGAAGATAAAAGTTCAAACTTGCAACGTTGGGTAAAAATAAAATCTTAGAAATAAAGTGAAAAACTTCGAATTTTTGGATAAAAAATCGACGAACACAAAACAAATTCTCACAAAAAATCAAAAGTATTTTGGACATTTCACATATAAAAAAATTTGATTGTATTGATGTGTCTAACATAGAGCTTGAATTTCAAATATGGAATTACAATAGGCTTAGTTTTTCAAATTTACAAAGTGTGCATAATTTATATATATATGCTTGATTAAATATACCCCAGGCAGTACACACACCCGGTGACTGTAAAGATCAATTATTAATATTAAATATACGGTTATTGACACCAGCTTTCGTCGCATGGACATTGCTGGCTGTTTAAAATGTGTGGTGTGACAACAGTACAATTACGACCATATCCAAACAAGCCACTATAAATAATAATCATAATAAAAATACTGTCGGTAAACTTATCTCTTACCAAATCTCTTAACTATAATATATATAATATACATCGCAGTCAAAAAACAGCACGCCATTCTCTCTTAATTACGTCGAAACACATAAAGATTAAAAAAAAAAAAAAAATCAAAAGAAACAGTTCACTTTTCACGCCTCTATAAATTCAAAACCACACTCCAAATTCTAATTCTAATATCCCAAGAGGATTACACACTTCCCAGTCCCAAAGCCTACCTATCTCTGCAATACAAACATGGCTGGTAGCAGCAATATATCAGCCTTGAGTTTGACCATGGACATGTCGTTTGACCTAGACGAGGCTCTGACGCTGCCTGAGATCCCGAGGGCCGGGCGTGACGTGGACAGCCTGGCGACGGTGGAGGCGGTCGGAGACGAGTGCTCGGTCTGCATGGAAGGATTCGGGCCGGGACGTCTCGGAAAGAGGCTCACGTGCTGCCACGTGTACCACCGATCCTGCATCGCCGATTGGTCCCTCCGCCACAACTCTTGCCCTCTCTGTCGCTCCAAGATCTTCCAAGAAAATTAACTCTCATTTTTTTTGTTGTTATATATGTATGTCCAATATATGTTTACATTAAAATACATGATGAGTAGTTTTGACCATTCTCTGATCTGATCCTTCTTATGGTTATATGATATTCTTTTATTTTATTATTATTATTATTATTATGGAGAGGAACAAGTTTTGTATTGTCTTTTTGCTTGTTTTTATTTAACTGTTTTATTTAATTGATGAAGTATGGTTTTTTTAATACAAAACGAAAAGTCCCAATCTAGTTTAGCTTGTTCTTCTGTATAAACAGAAGCTTGGACCCACATCTAAATTAGTCAAATACTAATTTTCAAATTAAGCTTGTCTGGAAACGCATTAAACCTGCTGGTTACATGTTATGCA
Source organism: Urtica dioica subsp. dioica (assembly GCF_054948205.1). Classification (NCBI taxonomy): domain Eukaryota; kingdom Viridiplantae; phylum Streptophyta; class Magnoliopsida; order Rosales; family Urticaceae; genus Urtica; species Urtica dioica. The sequence continues at coordinate 15,239,933 of NC_142759.1, forward strand.
AAACGACAGTAAAATGGGAGGAAAAATATATAGTTATTGTCTGTTATAATAATAATAAAAAAAGTATGAATGGCAAATTAAATTAACAAGGTTGATCAAAATTAGTCCTGGTTACACTTTTTTTTTTGTGAGTTTGATTGGCAAAGTAAATTAAATTTATCATCGTACTATATTAAATTTACTATTATAGTATATTAAAGTGAGATATATTGAACTAGTTTTAAGTATGTAGTGGGATATATATATATATATATATATATATATATATATATATATATATATATATAAAGGCGGGTTCGGAAATTCGAATAGACATACCCCTTGCTCTCCCACAATTAAATTATACTAGTAATATAAAATTTATTTTGTAAGCTAGGTTATTAAAATTTACTCAAAATTTATAGATTTAAAAAGTTCTTATAGAAAAATAGTTATTGAAACTTATATTATAGTAAAATAGCCTAACGTTTCGAAACTTATTAATATATAATCATCAGTGAAAATACGTTTGTATCCTCATTAATATTTAGCTGGTTACTTTTTGTTTGTTTATTATATCATTACGTTTATAACTTACACATATGAACTAAAATGTTTGATATTCTGTATATTTATAAAAAAATGAGTATATAATATGAATCCTAAACTTCCATGTTCATTAGCTAGAACGTAAACGTGAGTGTTGTATCAATACAGTTTGCATTGTATAAATTACATGTGTGTGATATTTTTTAAATGTTGTATGGAATAGATTATCTGTTTTGTATTATATAAACTAGATCAATATTGCCATTCAAGTTTCAAATCACCATTTATAAATTGTTGCTTATAAGATCTACTCCAGCCTGAGAATAAGGACGTACGTCATTGCCTGTTAAAAAAAATTATATTTCATATTATGAGTTATGAATTATTTTAGAGGGTGATAAAGTAAGTAGATATATATACCAGAAATAAATAGAGTAAGAATAATTTTGAAAATGGAAAATATTTATATTTTTATTTATTGACAGAATTGATTATTTATTTAAAAATTATCAAATAATTATTTATATGCTCAATAATTAATTTGAAATAACAGTTTCTTATCATTTCTCAATAAATATTGGAAAATATCAAGAGTATCCTTCGTGTTTAATCGAAATACGAAATTTATCTCTTCGATTTTCAGAAATATCAGACATATCCCTTAAGTTTAATATAAATTACATATGCCTCCAGTGACGGATCTAGGATTTCAATCAAGGGGGGGCAAATTTGAGAAATATTTTTTAGGAGGGGCATTATTGAAAAAAAACTTACAAATTTGGGTCAAAAACATAATTATTAATAAAATTTAGGGGTAAAATTATAAAAAATATAAAAATTTGGGGTTAGAAAAATAATTTTCAAAAATTGAGGGGGGGCATTGGCCCACCCTGGCCCCCACCTAGATCCGTGTCACTGTATGCCTCCCCTAAAAAATACTATATTGCAAATATCACCATTTTTCGTTTATTTTTTTATAAAAAATAATATGAATTATCCAAAATACCCTTAATGAAATATATATTTATTTATTATTTTATTAAAAAAATATATATATTAAAAAATTTCTTTATAAAAAGTTAAAGGATTTTTTTTGTAAAGAGAGATTTTGATTTTTTTTAATAAAATAGTAAATAAATATATATTTTATTAAGAGTATTTTGGGGAGTTCAAATTATTTTTTTGTAAAAAAATAAATGAAATTGAATGCGCTTTTTAGGAAGTCAACATAATTTACTTTGATTTATCGTTTCCCAAGCACATAATTGTGGTCCAAAAGAGCGAGTCCATTACTTGGTACGTGTACAAAACCCTTTTTCACTAGTTTTCTTCTTTATGATGTGCTCAGATGAATAGTTTGAGGTATGCTAAGACACGAGTCTAACATTATGCTGTATTTGGCTTTTGAATGTTGAATATTATTTGCGAATAAACGTGCAAGTTCTTAAAAAAATAAATAAATAAATAAATAAACGAAAGTAAGCGTAGACCCTATGACTTTACTTCCCAAAACAATTTGCTTATGCGCTTATATATACTTACCAAACTTAACTGAAGTTTTAAATAAATCAGTAAATTTACTTTTTTTTTTTTTGAAGTTTATGAATTTTTTTTTTTTTTTTTTAGCAAATGAAATTTACTTGAACAATTTATTATTATTTTTTACTATATTTTATTTCCAAAATTCACGATCCTCGACAGTGAATAGAGGGCTTACTACTTGAGCTATCTCATTTTATTTTCTATTTATTCTTATATATATAATTATAAATAATTATTTACACATTTTAGCACAAATTATAATTATTTACACATTTTAGGACAAATTAAATTTTTTTTTTGAAAATTTCAATATTGATTTTTTTTCCCTACAGTGATAAGAATAGAACTATTGTATTCCTAACACAAGATGAGATCACTAGCTCAAGTAAATTTCTTGGTGATGAAGCCAAATTAATAAAGTGGATTACTTACTTTATGATAATACAAAAATCATAACGTTTTGAACACGTGTGGATATGCAGCATTTGGGAACACGAATATGAGTAAATAACACGTGTGGATTATGAAGTACTTACTGTTGCTACCAACCAACTACAATATAGTAACCCAAGGTAACAATGATAAGCCACTTAAGAACAGCTTATCAACTAAATGGTAACAAAATAACAATGATAAGACCATTGAAAAGTTGATAGATTTGAAGTATGAAGTATGAACACACTCCAAGACTAAAGAATAATAAGGTAAGGGACAATTTTGACCATCTATCTATATATTTCACGCCCACCTTCAGAGTTATATACCAAATTGGCAACAAAATAGGAAGAAAAAAAAAAGACACAAATATTATTTTAGGTGATTTGACCCGTTATCCACGTTCCAGTCCGTTACTCGATTTTATCGGGTCGGATAATACTCGTTCTTTTTGGATAAAAACGGGTAAATGGATAATACCCGTTAAGGTTTTAACGGGTCCGCGTACGGAAAACGAAATAGTCATCCCGTACCCGGTTATCCGGGACCCGACCTGTTAACTTTTAAATATTTAGAAATATAATAAATCATTATATGTTTACCTAATTAGATGATATATTTTTTAGGAAACAACTTCTTCCAGTATGATGGCCTTGCAATAAAGATGACCAAATTTGCAATGAAGGTGACTCAATTTGCAATGAAGATTTTTTTTTTGTATTTTTTTTTTAATTTATAGTGTTTTTTGCAATGAAGATGACTCAATCTGCAATGAAGATCACTCAAGTCAATCTTTTTTACATTTTTTTGTCTAATGGCACTAAGTTTTATTATTTTTAAACTTTATATTGTTGATAGATTTTTATTTTGTAAACCAGGTAAACGGGTAAGCGGGTCTACCCGACGCACTACCCTTTTTTAAAATCGGGTAAACAGGTAACGGGTCCAATATTTTTATCCCGCTTATCCGGCGGGTGTCCCTGTTACTCGGCCCGTCTCAAAACCCAAGTAAACGGGTCCGGGTAACGGGTAAAAAATTATAGCGGATACGAGTAACGGAATAGGTTTACTCGGTCTTACCCGTATCCGTTGCCATTGCATCTTAATTTTCGGTTCGTGTTTTGTGTGAAGTTAATTTTTATGTTTAATTTTGGATGTATATTTAATTATTTCTCACTCGATCTCGCCATAAATTAATTTCGGTTTTTTCGTTAAATTTTTTTTTTTCTATACAACTCTTCTTACATTGGCTTTAGCATATATAGCCCATACATACGAAATACAATAATTAGTAACATACAAAATAATCAAGATAATTAAAAATGCACCACAAAGAAAAACTGGGACGTGATAAGTCAATTTCTATTTTCTACACACGCAAAAAAAAAAGAAAAAAGTTATCTGACACGTTTTATTTGCTTCAAGTTCAACATACCCTGGTCAAAAGTGAGGGCGAGTCTGTCCAAGAAAAAAAACAATAAAGAATCATAACTTTTCTGTCTACTATAAATACAAGAAGCACTTGAGGATAATATCACACAACTCAACTCAGATATATCTCCGATATAGTAACCATTCTCGCTCATTAATCTACAAACAAAAATAAATTAAACATATGGCAATGGCATCAAACTTGTGGGCCATCGAAATGAGGTTCGACTTGGACGACTGTCTGAGCCTGGCTCAGGACACGACGCTCCGGTCATCGGCGGCGGCGGCTTCGGCGGCGGCGCTTCCGACGGCGGAATCCACTCCGGAGGACGACGTGTGCTCGGTTTGCATGGGAGGATTCGGGTCGGGTCATACCAACAAACGGGTCCCATGCGGCCACGTGTACCACCAATCTTGCATCGCCCAGTGGTCCCTCCACCAAAACTCTTGCCCTCTCTGCCGCTCCAAGATTTTCTTCTCACAAACCTAGTTAATCATCGCTCATTAGCAAACTGTGTATACTTAATTTGTTCTTTGTTTATCATCATTCAATTGATTAATATTTATTATGCATTCTTTTCGTCTACTGCCTCACACGCAACACTTTTGCCTTTTCATTCTATTTCAATGAAAACATATATTATCGTGCATGCCCTACTATACATGTTATCATAAAATTGTCACGTCGAAGAGGTAGTAATTAAGTACGTATATGCGCTGTGAAAAAGCAGTACGTATATACCTAGGCTTAATCAAAAGCGAGTTATTAGAGTATGAGTTAAGCCCAGACAGAATATGCGATAACAACAAACTGTAATTTTAGCAGTTTTCCAACTCATTATATAGTTTATCACCTAGTTTACAAGTATTCCATATGTTTAGTCTCATACATAAAGACACTACATCGATTATAGCCGGTTTTTACTTTTGCTTAAATAGTACAAAATGATAGGTGTTTAAGTATACCATATTCAGTGTGATATATAATAAGTACCCTAAATGCTAATATTTCGGAGCTAGGTTTTTAGCTACTCCAATCTTTAACTCTAAATTAGAGAGTTACTTTCTAATAATAGTTTTGTCATCTATACAATTTCGTATACATCGAAATATAAACAACAGCAACACTAGTAATAACTATTAACTCTATAATAGCTATTATTCACATCTGAAATGAGATAGATGGCCTGAGCAAAACAAAAAAAAAAATGAGATAGAATGGGTTGGGCATGAGTTATAACGATTTCTACTTTTTTTTTAATTCAAGATAATTCGAGTTGCTGTTATTAATGGGTATAGCTTTTTTTTTTTTTTTGGTTATAGATCTCTAGCTTTTTTTTGGTTATTAATGGGTTGCTGTTTAAAAGATTTTCTCCAAATCTTGAGCAAATATGGATCATTAGATCTCATCTAAAGGCCCAGATTGACTCCGAAAAACATACTCCTAACCTTTTTAAACAGCTCTTGTAACCTAAGAACATCATTCATTCATTCTAGTATTTATTTTTCTACTTTGCATCTTTTGAGAGCTTTTAAGAGGAGAGATAGCGTTCTTCATTGGAATCGACAATTCCGACATTGTGCACTTGAACTCCATTAATAGTTTTTCCTTTTTCCTTCCCTTCACTTTTATTTTGCAACTTCTTGTTATTGTGAATCTCTAGTTTTTCTTTAATATGAATTCTCTTTTGCTTTCTATATTCATTCTCCTACTTTCTATAATTATTTTATGCTTGTCTATGATCATGAATTCCATTAGAGGCTAGTTCTTTAGTAGGGTTGCGATGTAGTCGGAATTAATCATGGTTAATGGGTGTCCTTAGGGTTAGATTATGCTTTAAGTGCTTCAACAATATGCTTGTTTGACTGAAATTATTCTTAATGCTTTCTTTGCTTGATCACCATTAGAATTGTCTGCTAGGAGTGTTTGGCTATTCGAGAGAGAGTAAAAACTCGTACTTTCTTTTAGTCTTCATAATTGATCTTAGGTTAGTAGAGAACCTAAGCAGTTCATGTAATCAATAGAACTCTTGTGTTTATTGCGTGTGATTGCGTTAATAGGATTAGAGGCCAAGAGGATAACAATCCGACAATTGCATAGGTTTGTTAGATCACTCGAGAGAGGCCGGTGAATATCGTTGATAGGGTGAGATTAACCTGCATATAGGAGTAGTTCTTGTTGTTCGTACCCGAAACCCCCGATCCAATGTTTTCTGACGAAATCGTGACCCCTAATTTCTCGTATTTGAAAACTCGTGTTTATTTACTGTTTTTAGTTTATTCAATTTAGTAGTCTCTTAATCATAAACTCTTGCTTCCCTTGAAATCAATTCGCTACAAGTTAGATAAAAATCGCTAGAATTGCTGGTCTTTGAGGGTTCGACATCCGTTCTTCATACAATAATGATGTGGACAAATAGATAACCGCGTATAAACCAACGTCCCTCGTCTACAACGGCTATAAAAGTCCAAATGCGCAGAAGATCGGCTAGAGACTCACGCTCAAACACACAGAGATAACACTTTTCCACATTTGATTTATTTTGCTCCTTGTACTGTAGATTTGTTTTATATAATGAAAATTCGGCCTAGATAATCGATGTAACAATTTAAACTAAAATCTTATTTTCGCTGATAATTGTTGTAAAGATTTTTCCATCAATAGTACTAATGGATAAATTGCAAAAATAAATTTACAAAAGTACTGTTTATTGGCAAGCGCGGAGACAAAGTTATGGATGTCTCCATCTGGAAAAAACCACGGATAAATTGGAAAACTGAAGATGGATTACCACACACAACTCAACTCTTGGAAAATTCTAGGCAATTAACAACAGCGACAAGTCCATTAAACTTTCTATATTCAGTATCTTTATTCTACAATCCAATTGATCTAGTGATTGATACAAACTTCGTCACAATCAACTTCTATTGACCGATAGTCAACATAGGGAATTGAAAGCTTTAATTAAATAAATTTTTAAAATTGATTTGTCTTTATTTTAGTACTTTGTGGAACCTTTGATTTTCATCATTATTAATTTTTTTTTAAGGAATCATTACTTTTTTTAGGTACTTTGATCATCCTTAAAAAAATTAATTGTCTAATTACATAAATGCTCTTGTAGCCACAAATTTCCGGTGTGTGTGTGCGCGCGCGCGCGCGCGTGTGTGAACAAAACACAAATTTTTACTAAGTGTTTGGTTTTCATTCCAAAAAGTGTTTTTGACTTTTTGAGATAAAAAAATTGAAAACAAAAAGTGAAAGTTGCGTTTGGTTTAATTTGTCAAAAAATTTTGAAGTTGTTTTGTAAAAGAGTAAAGAAAACTGAAAACAAATAAAATGTGTTTTGTAAAAAAAAATTTATTCTCTTCTCTCCTCCTTCTCCTTCAAAAACAAAAATGAAAACTGTACCAAACAGTTTTTTCAATTTCTCAAAAACAAAAATGAAAACTGTACCAAACAGCTTTTTGAAAACAACTGCAATACAACTACAAAAATTAGAAAATAGAAAACAAAAACTTTTTGAGTTAACTACCAAACAGGAAATTAGATTCCTAAATGTCCATAACTTATGTGTTTAATTAGAGAAATATTTCGAAGAGTGGAATCCGCACGCATGATGACTATATATACTATACACGTTACCAAACCTGAAATAATTCACGCTTTATCTCTCTTGATCTGCTTATGTATATTTTATCCCATTCATACTTCGTAGACCAACAGATATAGCTCACACACATTTTCAAGCCTCAATATTTTGATTGTGACAACTTGACCAAGCATATTATAATAACAGAATTTTTAGTTTTGGTTTTTGAAAAATAATTAAGCACACACATGCACATGCCGCAAAACCTGGAGTATATAAGATAAATATTGTTCACCAACCTTAGCCAAACCTATGATTTATTTCCTTTCAAAATTTCATTGTTACAAAACTAGACTCAGTAGTATGCCAAAGTTAACACATAGACTGAACTAAGTATTGGTCAAATAAATAGACTTAAAATTACAATCTTTGGAACATGATATCCCTTGACAAGTAATATTGTATTACATTTTTTGTTTGTATTTTATTTTCAATTATCTTTTAATTCTCAATCTCTCATTCAGCTATTCCATTTATTTTTCTCTCTTCCACTTTTAAAAACCAAATAATCATATTGAAAACCTATTTTTGAACTATTTCTTTTGTATTTTCAAATATTTTGTGACGCAAGACAACGCTTTAACAGAATCCAATTAACAGATGCCATCTAATACATCGTAACTCATCAGGATCCATAGCAAAAAAAGTTGCGAGGATTTTGATAAAAGCCGATGAAAATTAATTTTTCGCGATTTAATCCGATATATTCCATGAAACTCAGATTTTGTTTAGTAGGAAAGAGAGAAAAAAAAAGGGTGGATGGATTAAAAGGGAAGGCGGGGGATTATAAATTTTTAAAAATTGATTGATATAATATGAGGAGAGATTATAATTCGTCATTTTTTTGTTTGATATAGATAAAAAATAGCGATGAATGACTGATTATTGTTATTGTACTAAATTACTATATTATCCTTATCTTTACATAAGAATTATATTAATAAAGGTTATATTTTTAATTTACTCAATATTTTTGGTTTCCATCCTTCGTACTAAAGTCAAATTTGAAGATGAATTTTGGTGGGACCGCTCATCATCTTGCTTTCATCATCTCTATCAAATAACACTATGAATTAATACAATTGCTTAAGCCCTCCATCTTAATCCGCCCATCATCTTTCCCTCGTACCAACACAACGCCCTCAAGTTTTCAACGATAATCACTAACATGTGTAAAAAATATCTGAAAAACGAAAAGACAAAAAAAAATATTTATTACGCACAAAAATTGATTTTGAATATGATTATTAGACTTTTGGAAGTGAAATTAATGAAGATAAAATAGAAAAAATGGGATATATGAAATAAATTGAGAGGAGAAATGTAGTTGAAAATGTAAAGAATGAAGTGTATTAAAATTTTAGGGTATTTTAGTCCAAATTAAAGATTTTATCTATTTTTATATATGATACATAACTCAATGTAATTTAAAAAATTTGGTACATTATGTACAAATATTTATGTTATAAAATGCATTGTCTTGTCTCTTTCTTTCCTATTTCTTTCCTTTTACAAAGCCATTATTTTGTACAAGCCACTTAATTTAGGTCTTCAAAAATGGCGCCTAGGATCTCCCACACGCTTCAAAGACGCAACGTGAATAGTGGACCAGCCTTTTTATAGGACCATAATTGCAATTGACTCAAATAGATTCACTCCATTCATCCAATACCTGTTAAATCCGCTTCCACTTTGTCGTCGTACTTTCCAAGCCAAGTTGCATTGCATTATTTTGTGACTTTTGTAAAACTCTTTTTTTTTTTTTTTTTTTTTTTTTTTTTTTGTGCGTCTAAAAGCAGGTTGACATTGAACTTTCAACTTGCCCTTTTTTGTCCTATGTGGCTCTGCCTGGCGTCGATTGTCACGTGTGGAACTCGCATTAATCAGCACAATATAAGCTATATACCATACAGTTAATCAGCACAATAATATAGAATTCACCATATTATTTTTATTTTTCAACTTTGAAAATAGAACCGATCGTTTACAATACATATATAACTTCAATGCTTTCATATATTTGGGACAACAAATTAGGACACTTATTATTTAATTTTATTCAAAAATTGAGTTAATTATATTTTTTGTATTTGTTGTACGAGACATCATATGATAATTATCACATTTTCAGCATATTGTAAAATATGTCAATGCATCTATATTATGGATATAATTTTTTTTTTTATATAATATTGCATATTTGCAATATTTGTGGAGCAATTATGGGTAACTGTGGAATTAATGAGAGCGACGTTGTATTTCATATAAATTAATCTATATTGTTTGCCAGCTGATAATAAGTCAATATATATTGTTTATGGCCTGTTAATATCACGACAATCGTGTTAAAAAATCACGAACTTCCGAATTAGATAACGTACGCTAAGTTGACTTGTATCTAAATGATAACTAAAAATACATTTGTTATATGATTGTTCCCTCCAATATAACCTCTTAAGAATGTAATGTGTCATGTAAGCTTGAAAAAAAAAAAAAAAAACTTCTGACTTTTTTCATACTATAATCCGAGAACATGTTGAAACGACTTTTGCCTCAAAATTTAGCACTTTATTTTTCAGAAAGGTCAAACACGTAACATGTCTAGATCCTTGACCTCCTTAGTAACAGGCCCTGCTTAGTAATATGGATATTCACACACACACACACAGTTGTTTGAGTTTAGTTAATCCACGATTAAAAAAAAAGGAAATTAAATTACCCAACTAGTAGTGATCAGAAAATCCATTCGTTTACAACAATGTGACGCTATTTTCTCACTAATCCCACGTAGGACATTTGACATTTACGTGTCACGTTCCTCTTTTCAGAGAATCTTGATGGTGTGGATTTCATTTCGTATTTGATGATAGGATTAGTGTCCACTGGTCTACCCTGGTTAGTTATGGCCCGTCGTCTTCCGTTTTCACATTCACATGGATCATATATGATAAAAATTTGCAAAAAATAAATTAATAAAATACAGGTGTGTACAATTTATTTAGTTTTTTTTCAAGGGACGGCATATGAAAAAATAAGTATATAATTATGGACTAAAAATGTAAAAAAGTACGGATAAAAAAGTAATTTTTTAAAAGTATACTCTAGTCTCCAGTTGCCTCCACCATTGAGAGCGGTGACGAGACATCATGACGAGACAAATATTATCTTCTCGTTTAGGGCAACTTCAACCCATACATCATATTTGGTTTTAATTTAACACACTTTTTGTGTCGATTTAACATCAATTTTTTTTTCAATTCCAACCACAACACCAAATTTCACACTAAAAATACTATTCATCATTATTATATTATTAAAATAAAACAATCTCTTCATTAATAAATATTTCAATAAATAATTATAATATTTATATTTTTTAATTAAGTGATTAAAATTATTTATTACTTACCAATATTTAACAAAAACTAAGATAAATAAAAAAGAGAAATAAAAATAACATTACTAAAAAAATTACATTTAAATAATTCAACATAAAAACGCACATTTGAAATATAGATTACATCGTACTAATTATCAGAATTAGTATATTCATTCCACAAGTGCTCAATTAATGTATTTCGAAGTTCAATATGAGCGTCTCTATTCTTGATTTGTCGGTTTCGAGCTAAGAATTGTTGAAATCGAGCATCTTCATCGTCCGCCATCTCAACTTCAACATTTGGAACTTCAGCTCGTTCTTCAATGGTTGGATTAACATCGCGTTCATCTTCTATTATCATATTATGCAAAATAATACACGATGTCATGATATCATGTAACACTTTCTTACTCCAAAAGCGGGATGGTCCGGTCACAATTGCAAATCTTGACTTCAACACTCCAAATGCACGCTCCACCTCCTTTCTACATGCTTCTTGCTTCATTGCAAATAACTTTTTTTTTGGACCACGTGGATCGTGAATAGTTTGAACAAGGGTCAACCATTTTGGGTATATGCCATCAGCTAGATAATAACACATGTTATATTCTTTTCCATTAATGACATAACTGGCCGGTGGAGCAGTACCCTCAACAATATTAGCAAAAAGATGAGATGCCTCTAGCACATTAATATCATTATTAGATCCTGGTAGACCGAAATATGCATGCCATATCCAAAGATCATAATCAGCTACAGCTTCTAGAATAATCATAGGATATCCTAGATACCCAACATATTGATCTCCCTAAGCTGTTGGGCAGTTTTTCCACTTCCAATGCATACAATCTAAACTACCCAACATACCTGGAAATCCTCGATGCTCATTAATGTGGAGTAGTCTTGCAACGTCATTAGCATCAGGTGCTCGAAGATAATGGCCTCCAAACACCTCGACAAATAGCACGGCAAAATCTCTTCAAGCATTCCAAAGTTGTGGACTCGCCTATTTTAATATACTCATCGGTGGAGTCTGTCGGTGATCTATATGCCAACATTCAAAATGCGGCTGTTAGTTTTTGCAAACTAGATAACCTGAGTTTACCGAGTCCATCTCTTCGTTGGACAAAGTAATTGTCATGCCTTTGCACATCATCATGAATTTGAAGAAATAAAGCTCGACTCATTCGAAATCTTGGTCGGAACATTGTCTCTGAGAATCGAGGATTCTCTACAAAATAGTCGTTGAAGAGATTGCGAGCGGCATGTTCCCGATCACGGTTGATAACGATATGACCAAGAATAGATCCACGATGAAAGCCTTCAGTATTTAGCCTACGATTTAGCATAAAATTGTTGTTTTCAGTAATTTGAGATATGAATTTATTTTCTAGATCTTCATAAAATTCATTATCTGAAGAAGAAGAGGAAGAAGATTGTATGTAAGATGAACTACCATATTGAAAATTCATCGTTTTTATGAGAAGAAGGTGGTGATATTTTTCAAGTATGAAACTCGTCATTTATAGAAAGAAACAAACAGAAACAAATGCATTGCATTGCCACATCTTGTCTCTTAGTATTATCAGAAACAAACAAATAGATCCAGACAATTGAATTTTATATCTAAATCAAGCCGTTACATTGTATTGTCACATATTGTCCCCTAGCATTATCATAAACAAACAAATAGATCCAGACCATTGAATTTTAGATCTAAAATTTAGCCGTTGCATTGTATTGTCACATCTTGTCCCTTAGCATTATCAGGAACAAACAAATAGATCTAGACCATTGAATTTTAGATATAAAATCTAGCCGTTGCATTTCTAAAATCTGGCCTTTGAATTTCTATAAATAAGACTTACTCCTCAACTCATTTCCTCACAATTTCATTCTTCACATCATTTCTCCAAACATGACTTCAAGTCGCAGTTCTTCATACTCTGTTCAAGAAGATATACTCTTGTGTCATACCTATATTGATATTTCTCAAAACCCAATCATAGGGATTTCCCAAAAAAAAAAAGATCAAGAATTGAAACAGAGTATCGCTCAAATGGAATCCAAAAAGTTAGACCAAGAAGATCTTTAGAAACTAGAATGGCAACCATTCTTTCTGCTGTTTCAAAACTAAGGGGATGTGTTAACCAGATTGAAAATAAGAATCCTAGCGGTGCTTCGGAACAAGACATTGTAAGTATATATTTTGTAGATAATACGTATTCATATATATTTTTTTGTGCTTACTAACTTTTTATCATTATTCTCTTATCAATATGTAAAAGTTAACTCAAGCGAAGATGTTATTGGTAAAGGATGCCAAATACAAGATAGGCTTCAAATTCGATCATGTGTGACCCATTCTGAAGGGAATTGAAAAATTTACTAGTAACAGCTCAAATATCGAGTCCCCGGGTCGTAACTATCTATCATCGTCATTATTTTCTACCGAGTCACCTCTAACCCCCGGTATGAATTCATTTGATCTTAACATGAACGATCAAGAAGACACTTGCAATTTATCTGGAAGACCAATGGGTATAAAAAAAAAAGCAAAGAGACAACAAAAAGATGCTGAAAAATTTAAAAAAATGATGGACAAAAATGAGAATGTTGTCCGAACTATTAAAGATTCTAATTTTGATAGAATTGAAGTTCAGAGACAAAAAAAATGAACTCCGAAAAAAAAAATTGAGCTAGCTCAAATGAAAGAAGAGAATAAAATTATATTCATGAATTTGGATACTATCTCCGACCCAAATATGCATGAATTTCTAGTAAAAGAAAAAGAAAAAAAATATGAAAAAAGAGCACAGACGAACCAATGTGAAGAACAATGAGAAGGTTCTCAATATTATGGATCTCAATATCGAGCATATATTATCAGCAAAATCAAGCTCAGGAAGATCAAGCTCAGGGAAATCAAGCTAATGAATATCAAACTCATGGAGATCAAGCTCAATGAGATCAAAATCAAGATTATACCTAGTATTATAGTTATCTTGACGGAACTGGAAATAATTTTCCCGATTATTAAATCGTGTTTTAAGTTTTTACTATGTCTTTTAAAATTGTGTTATTGTTTTTAGTTGTCATTTTATTTTGTATGTTTAATTTAAATTTTGTAATCTATATTTAAATTTTTTTATGTTTAATTGAACTTTGTTTTAATATTTTTGTAGTCAATTTATGAGTTTTTGTGTTTTATAAATATTTATAAGATTAATATATATATATATATATACACATATAAAATAAAAGATTTGGGTTTAATTTGTAAAAAAAAAAAATGTTATAGCGTGTATATAGTGACACGGCATATATGCCGTCCCACTGTACAAATCACCAAATATGCCGTTGCTTTTACCGTGTGATTGGAACTACATTTACGTTATATTTGGCGTTTTCCCGTGCGATTGGAGTGGCCCTTATACTATTAAGCTATAATACTAAATTTGGTGTTGAAACTTGAAACTACACTATTTTAGTGGGATTTTAGCATTATTCTTTCTACTCCTATCATAACACCAAATTTTACACTAAACATAATATTCTCTATTATTATCTTATAAAAATAAAAAGTATAATAAAGTAGGTTGGTAATGAAATATAAGCATTAAAATTATAATAAAATATTTATAAAGATTCTTTTATTTTTGCCGTATGCTACAATATCGCACAAAATTTGGTTTAAACTGTAGCACACGACAAATTTAGTGTTTTGGAGTGTGGTTGGAGATGCTCTAAACTAGGAGATATTGAGTCTCTATATCGTTATTTAATGTCAACGTTACATATATGTAATTTTTAGAAGAAAAAAAACATAGCTTCCGGAGAATGATATCGATAGAATGAATTAAATTTGCGCTTAGGAACTGAAGTCTGCTCGCTTTCGAGAAATTAAAATGGTTCCATTTCTGGTAACAAGTTGAAAATGGGTATCCATCATGGGACTCCTGGATCACTAACTCTAATTTGTCATCCGAGAGCTAGTAAATCATGAAAGAAAACACAACCCATGTACAAGCGACCACCACATAACTCACTTTTACGCCGAATATAGTGATATAGCGGAATGATAGAAAGCGAACGAATAGCAAACTATGATTTTTTAAAATTTTTGAATTAGATAATCACAAATACGTAATTATATGGAATCAAAAGTTGCAACTCTTGACATTTAATCGGAAAATTAATTTGGAAGTAATAAATAATAATCATTTGTTAATGATTAATAATCACACCTTGTTATGTTATAGGTAAGGATTTATCATTCTAAGTATTGATATACGTAGGATCCGTTTAATACGTGGGTCCACCTCTTTTTTTAAAAATTATTTTTGTATCATTCTATTATGCAAAGTTTTTGTTACAAAATACTGAAAATATTATGCTCAATTAGCCGTTTTAATTGTTCAACACACTAGCGGCGAACTCGGAGCTTAGTGGGGACCGTGCGAGAGGCCCCAGCTTGATGGAGGACTTTCGGTTGATGATGGAGGATTGCGACCTCAGCGACTTGGGCTTTGTGGGAGACTTGTACACGTGGCGTCGCAGCGATACTCCGGGGAGTAGCACGGGGAGGTTGGATAGATGCCTTGGTAACTCGGTTTGGCTATCTCTCTTTCCCGAGGCTACCGTTCGGTATCTGGACTTCTGGGGCTCCGATCATAGACCGCTCTTGCTTAATACGACGGGCCGGGAGAGATGTGATAAGGGCCGGGGGCCTCGCCGATTCTTCTTCGAGGAGGCGTGGTGCCTTGAAGATGGATGTGACGAGGTGGTTTGCTCGGCGTGGGACTCGACGACGGGTGGTGACGTGGGGGACCGGATTACTCGCTCGCTTAGACGATGCCAGGATTCTCTCCAAAGATGGGGAAAGGCGAACTGGAAGACGCCGCGGGATCGCATCGAGAGGCAAAAAGAGGTCTTTCGTGAGACGAGCAATAGAGAGGAAGGCAACAATGTGGAGGAAATCTGGCGTGAAGAACGCCAACTTGATGCGTTTCTCGAGAAGGAAGAGGTTTTCTGGCGCCAGTGAAGTCGGACCACGTGGATGAAATGCGGTGACAAGAACTCGGCCTTTTTCCACCGCAAGGCATCGACGAGGAAGAAGAGGAACTCAATTCAGGGGATTTTTGACGATGAGGGGACGTGGGTTGAAGGTACGCATGGTATTGAAAATATTATATCTTCTTACTTCTCGTCTATTTTCTTGTCGATGCAGCCCTCGATCGAAGCTTGGTGGACGACACCGTGACTCCTTCCATCACCACTTACATGAATGAGGTGCTTCTCCGGCCCTTTACTAGCGAGGAGGTGAAACAGGCGGTGTTCGACATGGATGCGATCAAAGCTCCAGGAGAGGATGGCTTTCCGACTCTCTTCTACTAGAGATATTGGAGTGTGGTGGGCGATTTGGTGGTTGAGTTCTGCTTAGCGACTCTGAACGAGGGTAAGTCGGTTAAGGATACCAACAACACGATCATCACGCTTATTCCGAAGATCGAAAAATCCGAGAAGGTTCGAGATGTCAGACCCATCAGCCTCTGCAACGTGCTTTACAAGGTAATATCTAAGTGCCTGGTTGACCGCCTTAGAGGCACAATGGATATCTCCATATCGGAGAATCAAAGTGCCTTTGTGGGGGGTCGGCAGATCTTTGATAACGTTATGATATGTTATGAGGCTATCCATACTATGTCTTGAGGAAGGTTTGGTAATGGTTCTTGTGCAGCCCTTAAGATTGATATGGCGAAAGCTTACGATAAAGTTGAGTGGTCTTTCTTGAAGTTTATGATGTCGAAGCTCAGTTTTGACAAGCGCTGGATCGAGAAAGTGATGAGCTGCGTGTCCTCCGTTAGCTTTTCCTTTAACATCAACGGGAAGGTTCGCGGTCGAGTTGTGTCGGAAAGGGGTTTGCGCCAAGGAGATCATCTGTCGCCGTTTTTGTTTCTCTTATGTTCGGAGGGTCTTTCGAGCCTTCTCCGGAATCGGGAAAGCCGCCGGCTTATCAGTGGGGCATGTTTCAGCAAGAGAGAGCTCTCCGTCTCTCACCTCTTCTTTGCAGATGACAACATTATGTTCTTCAGAGCCAATAGGGATGAGTGCGAAGAGGTTGCCCGCTGTCTTACGATGTACTCGGCAGCCTCAGGTCAGTTAATTAACTATGCTAAATCTGACATTTGTTTTGGCTCGGATGTGGATGAAGGGTTAGGGGCGGAGCTTGCAGATTCTTTACAGGTATCGGTTACCTCGTGCCATCATCGCTACTTGGGCCTACCTACGGCGGTGGGTAGGAGGAAAGCCGACATTTTTGCATTTGTTCGTGAGAGGGTGTGGGAGAGACTCAACTCGTGGAGGGGGCTCTTCTTGTCGCATGCCGGCAAAGAAACTCTTATCAAGGCGGTCCTTCAAGCTATCCCAAGCTATGTCGTGAGCTGTTTCCGCCTTCCTCAAGGCTTGGTGGACGGGATCCATAAATCTATTGCTAGCTTTTGGTGGGGAGATACGAGTCAAGGCAAGAAAATCCACTGGTGCAAATGGTCGGAGCTTACGAGATATAAGTTTGACGGAGGCCTTGGCTTTCGTGACATGGGCGTCTTCAATCAGGCCTTGCTTGCAAAGAGTGTGTGGAGCATTTTCAGACGGCCGGATAGCCTTGTGGGAAAGGTGCTCTGTCAAAGTTATTACCCGAACGGAGACATCCTTAATGTCACCTGTGGATCTACGGGGTCGTATATCTGGAGGAGCCTTTATTGGGGCAAAGAGAATATTCATAGAGGCTCGAGATGGAGAATTGGAGATTGGGAAACCACGTCAGTTGCTACTGATCGTTGGATTCCCCGGCCTCCGACCTTTATGCTCAGTGATGCGCCCCCCATTTCGGAGGAGATGCGGGTCTATGAGCTCAGAGACGTCAGGGGAGCTTGGAATATCTCGCTCATCTCTGCAATGTTTTCCCTTGATGATGTTGAGGCTATTCTTAGCATTCCGGAAAGCCGAGACGGTGGACCGGATATGCTTAGGTGGCATTTCACAAAAGATGGGGAGTATTCAGTGAGGAGTAGTTATAGGGCCGCGTTGGATTTGACTATCTTGGAGGGGCCATCCTCTCCGTCCGGGAATAGGGATTGGTGGATTAAGCTTTGGAGCCTCAAGAATCCCCCGAAGGTGAAGTACTTTGTGTGACGAGTTTGTCAGGGAAGGATTCCGGCTCGTACTTTGCTTCGCCAGTGTCATGTCATTACTGATGCTCATTGCCTGGTATGTGAATCGGAAGAGGAGGCTATCTTCCACGCGATGTGGGGCTGCCCTTGGGCTAAGAAGATTTGGAAGCTTGGAGGCTTCAAGGACATTACTAGAAAGCTTCGGGCCGGTGATACCATTGGATCGCTTCTTCTTGCCTCGAAGGATCTTAAGGTATGTGATTTCAAACTTTTTCTTATTATCATGTGGGAAATTTGGAATCACAGGAACAATGTGTGCTCGAGGAGGAAGGTGGGGTCACCCGGAGGCCTTCTTGAGTGGGCGGGGGCTTTATTCGTGACTACCGGGAAGCGTGTTTTGGGACTAAGGGCGAGACTTGTCGTCCTAAGCCGAAAGTGTGGGAGCCCCCTCCGGTCGATGTGGTGGCCATCTCGGTGGATGCGGCTATTCGATTGGAAGAGAGACGGATAGGTCTCGGCATCATGCGAGGGACGATAAAGGGGAGATCCTTGGCTCGGAAACTAAGGTTATTAATCTCGGGCTCTCTCCCCAAATTTCGGAAGCGTCGGCGGTTCTTCAAGGTATGCTCTTTGCTTTTGATATGAGATGATCTCGCATTATTATTCAATCCGATTGTCTTGAGGTGATCTCGGCCATCAGAAGAATCGTGGTGCCTACTACGGAACTAGATACGGTTATTAATGATATTATTTTGCTTTCACCAAGATTTGATAGTTTGGTTTTTACGTTTCACCCCCGGGGTTGTAATAAAGTAGCTCATGTTCTTGCTAGTTATGCGCTTAATTTTGCTTCGGGCGTTAGGTGATTGGGATCGGCTCCTCCTTCTGTTTGTCAGGAGCCCATGAACGACCTTCGTGGTATTAGCTCTTAATGTAACCACGGTATTCCTCCGCCACTTAAGTGAGGGCTTATTTATATATTTTTCCCATGATACCGTCCACGGTCATTCAAAAAAAAAAATTGTTCAACACACGAAGACAACAAAAAAAAAAATGATCAATTAGGAGGGCAATTAGAATTTAGAGCCATACTTTATTTTTAGGATAATTTACAAGAATCTTCCCTTAACTCTTACTCGATTAACGAAGTGCACCATCAACTCGGATTTTCATCAAAAATTACCCTGAACTCTTGTTCTGTTAACGCGTCGCCCCTTCTGTTAGTTTTTTCCGTTAACATCCAATTTTTGAGCACGTGATCTCACATAATTACTAGTTTGAGGGCACACTAGTAATCTTATCAAATGAATATATTTAAAACAAATGAAAAAAAAATTTAAAAATAATTTTTTTAACAAATGAAAAAAATAAATTAAAAATAAATTTTTTTAACAAATGAAAAAAATAAATTAAAAATAATTTTTTTTAACAAATGAAAAAAATAAATTAAAAAGAATTTTTTAACAAATGAAAAAATAAATTAAAAAGAATTTTTTTTAACAAATGAAAAAAATAAATTAAAAAGTAATTACATATTTATCCTTCATATTTAGTTTATTTTTTTCATTTGTTAAAAAAAATTCTTTTTAATTTATTTTTTCATTTGTTAAAAAAAATTCTTTTTAATTTATTTTTTCATTTGTTAAAAAAATTCTTTTTAATTTATTTTTTTCATTTGTTAAAAAAAATTGCAAGACATTTAGAAGAAGAAGACAGAGGAAAAAAAAAAATTCTTTTTAATTTATTTTTTTCATTTGTTAAAAAAAATTCTTTTTAATTTATTTTTTTCATTTGTTAAAAAAATTATTTTTAATTTATTTTTTTCATTTGTTAAAAAAATTATTTTTAATTATTTTTTCATTTGTTTTAAATATATTCATTTGATAAGATTACTAGTGTGCTCTCAAACTAGTAATTATGTGAGATCACGTGCTCAAAAATTGGATGTTGACGGAAAAAAATTAACAGAAGGGGCGACGCGTTAACAGAACAAGAGTTCAGGGTAATTTTTGATGAAAATCCGAGTCGAAGGTGCACTTCGTTAATCGAGTAAGAGTTAAGGGGGGATTCTTGTAAATT
The DNA here is from genome assembly GCF_054948205.1 of Urtica dioica subsp. dioica. Taxonomy (NCBI): domain Eukaryota; kingdom Viridiplantae; phylum Streptophyta; class Magnoliopsida; order Rosales; family Urticaceae; genus Urtica; species Urtica dioica. The sequence goes on from NC_142759.1 coordinate 15,260,155, forward strand.
ATCCTTATTTTTATTTTTTTACAGAAATTTAGAGCCATACTTTAATTGTTTAATACATTTACAAAAACCGCACATCTGAAAAATTAGGCTAAAATACTACCAGTTATAGACTTATAGGGCATGAGACATTAATTGTCAAGGAAACTGTACATATTATTTAATAAAAAAATGTTTCGTATTATCTAAATAAATATATAAACAATTGGTCAAAGTAAGAGCTAAAAAAAATATTTTAGCTTAAATCTCACAATAGTCGGATGACACTAATTCCAACGCACATGGTTGTCTCATTAATAATCAAACCCATGACTCATAAACCAGATATACTAAAATGGCCAAGTTGAAATGGTCAAAAAAAAAAAATGGTCACCATCTTCAACTTGTTTTTCATCATTCAAGTAATTAACTATTTTTATTTATCATTATATAATATTTACATATGAACTCTATATATCACACCATTCCAAGCTTCTCACTTCTTTGATATCAAACCCAAAATCAAGAATATAAGAAAAGCACAGAATTTCCTTTTCCACTCAAATTTATATCTTCTTAATGGCGACTTTGACCGGAACATTGAATTTCCCGATCATTATCGATCCACGGTTCGATCTGGACGAGGTTCTCACTTTCCCAATAACTTCAACTCAAGATGATCACCACGACGATCGCGATCGGAATTCGCCGACTACCGAAAGTACTGATCAACGAAGCCCTAATTCCGCGCTGGTATTCATGACCACGTCGACGGTGGCTGACGTGGATTCCTGCGCAGTCTGCATGGATCGCTTCCGTTCAGGTGAGTCCGGAGAACGAATCCCTTGCGGACACGTGTACCACGAGGGTTGCATCACCATATGGCTGTCCGTATCCGATTCCTGTCCTCTCTGCCGGTGCCGGATTTCCTGCGACCGCAAATTCACGCATGGTGGGAAACATTGACGAGTACGTTTATAGTCAAACTAGTCAAATTACTACTTTTCTGTACATGCCCAATATATTCAAGACTCGTGGCATGTCAAAAAAGGAGAGATCAAAATTATATCAAGTGCTTGCTGTTTATAATTATTAGCAATATAATTTCTACTGTATATATGAATGTACTGTAGCTAGCCGTGGGTTAACATTTTTTCATCTTAGAAATTTTAGTTTCGTTGTTATGTGTAAACGTTTGGGCATGGCATGAAGCTTTGGGGTTGTGAGATATATCTTTTCTAATATCTGACGCCCACAAAAATGCATATATGTATACATTGAACATGTCAACGAATTAAGAGCGGATTGTCGTATGTTACTTACGTGAGAAAACAAGCTATTAAATATCACACGCAAAAGCCATAAAGAAAAAAAGACAAAAGGAAAACTTTTTTCTCTGCTGTTACTCTCCCTGAGAGCGACGGTCAGAGCTGTGTCACCGACTTCCAACCATCATCCTTGATCATGGAAGACTTGTGTGGCAAATGCTCCGAGCTGGGCATTGAAGAAGAGGAGGAGGAGGTGCTGACCTTCGAGGAGGATGAACTGACGAGTTCCAGAGCTGACCTCTCGGGGTGCCTCTTGGGAAAACTTCTGCGACGAAAGGCTTTCAACCGGAACGCGTTTAAATCTGTGATGGCAAGTATCTGGAGACCCTCGAGAAAACTTGAAATCAGTGACCTGAGGGATGGCTCCTTTTGCTTCAGTTTTGAAAAGCCGGTTGACAAAAAACGAGTTTGGGACTCAGGGCCGTGGCTTTTCGACAAGACGCTGGTGGTGCTGAGCAACCCGGAAGTGGCGAGACCAAGGGGGGACGAGTTCAGATTTGTAGAGGTTTGGGCTCAGCTGCACGGAATCCCAATCTTGAATAGATCAGCTAAAATGGGTGAACTAATCGGGAAAAGGATTGGGCGTGTCTTGAGAGTGGACATTGAAAAAGGAGGTCGTATCAGAGACGAATTTGTTCGGATTCGAGTGGAACTAGACATCGGCAAAGCTCTGCAGCAGGGCGTTTTTGTCAAACTCGGCACGGGGGAAGCGAAAACCTGGGTGGAGTTCAAGTACGAAAAATTGGCTGATTTTTGTTTCCTATGTGGAAGGCTAGGTCACGGAATCTCCGAGTGCACTCAGGAGGGATGCAAGGAGACCGAGAATGGGAAGACTAAGTTCGGTTCGTGGCTGAGAGGCGAAGCTCCGAGCAAGTTCACTGGCACTACGAGAAGGTTCAGCGGAGTCGGGTCGAGACTGGAGATGGGATGGGCCGGCCCCGAGCACAACCCCTCTACCCCCAGAGAACCACCGGAGAAACCTAAGCAGAAACCCTCTTTCCAAGACCCTAACCCGACGGCCCATGGCCCAGAATCTGCGAATGGAGGAAGCACTTACCGGCAGAAGACACCACCGGAGACAACGACGACGGTGGAGGCGGAGATGGAAGACCCGGAGACGAGCAGGGCCGGAGACACCGAGCAGAGGACTGACGACGCCGGGAAGCAAAACGTCCACGGCTCCAAGATCCAGGAGCAAGCCGAGAGAGAGGAAGAGCTCGGCTCCAAGCCCGAGGGAAGTAGCGGCGCGCCGAGAGAGGGGATTGCCCAGAATCAAAGCTCGTCCACCAAGGTGATAGCTTCAGAGCCGTTGAGGGATGGGTTGGTTTCCCTTAATCGGCAAGGCAATCTCTGTACTCTTCCGGAGATGGAGGGAGCTCACCCAAAAGCGCAAAACGCCAAGAGAGTGGTTAACGTGAAGCAGCGAAAACGGTCAGGAGGAAGAGAAGGTAGAAAGGGAAAAGGTGCGTGGCGCGAGGAGCATTTTAGGGGTTCTGAGGAGGAGTGGCTTCGTTCTGACAAAGCTGGGGGCGATGATTTTTTAAGAACTGCGGCCTCTGAATACCCTGCCAAAAAGGATGAGGGTGAAGTAGGACCTACACCAGGTTTCTCTATACCGAGTGGGACAGCTGGGCCGGTTCCTCCTGCTCCATCCCACGCAAGAATGGGCTTGACTCCTACTCCGGATGGGCCCAGTTTGCCTTCTCCTACCCTCGTGGGCCGGGCTGCCCCTTTGCTGCAAGTGGGCTCTAATGAGGATGGGCATAGTGCTGACAAGGGAAAGGCCACCATCACCAGGGAAAGTACCCCAACAATTCCTAATTTGGGTAAAGCTTCTCTAAGCCCAAATGAGGCCATTTTAAAGGCTGAGGGAAAAGCCGGAGTGGGGCCCATTCTCATTGATGGAAGAGGATCTGGTTATGAGCCCAAGCTGGGGGCGGAGGGGAAAGGCGATAAAGGGACCGGGAAGAGGAAGTCGAGTGAGCGCCTCAGGATTGGCAATGTCAAAAGAATGGCGCACCTCTTCGAAGCCGGAGGCGAAGCGAGGAGCAGCTCGGAGGAGGCGGCACGCTCCTCCACGGTTTTCCAGGTAAGTATTTCTCCTCCCTACCCTTTTTAAGTTTCTCAGGGGGCTTGTGATGAGGGGAAGGGGGTTAGGGACCCGAGTTTGGTGGACCCGAGTTTGGACCCGGGTTTGGTGGATCGTTCCTTAGAAGTTTCTAGTCCGACGGATTCGACTAAGATAGTTACTGTTGAGAGAGCGGCGCCCCTCAAGGATGAGGGCCGCCGAACGCAATGATAGGCGTTCTTTGGAACGTCCAGGGGTTGGGAAACCCCGGGACGAAGGGAGCCCTTAGGTCTCACGTCATGGATCATAAGCCGGATTTTCTGTTTCTGTCAGAGACAAGGCTTAGGAAGGACGAAGCTGAGAGGGTGAGAGTACTGCTTGGTTTTGAGGGTTGCGTGACTGTTGAGAGTCTTGGTAGGAGCGGAGGCTTGATGTTACTCTGGAATAAGCCAGTGAAGTTTCTACTCGGGACTATGTCGAGGTACCATATCGAGGGTGACTTGATCAGTGAGGATGGGAAGATGTGGAGGTTTGTGGGGATTTACGGTGATCCGGTGACTACACAGAGACGACACACGTGGGAACTTCTTCGTCGGCTCCGTGGGAATCACATGGGTCCTTGGCTTGTTGGAGGGGACATGAACGAGGTGACTACGAACGCAGAGATTAGGGGGGGTCGGGACAGGGGTCCTGGTCAGCTTTTGGCCTTCAGAGATATGATCGTGGATTGTGATATTCAGGATTTGGGGTTCGTGGGAGACATCTTTACGTGGCGGAGAGGAGGGATAGAGGAGCGTCTTGATAGATGTCTTGCCAGCCACGACTGGCGAGATCTCTTTCCCCGGGCTAGCGTCCAGCATCTGAGATTCTGGAACTCGGACCACAGACCTCTTTTGTTGAAATCTGAGGGGTTTGGATCTACACGTCAGTCTAGGAGACCGAGGAGATTCTTCTTTGAGGAAGCTTGGTGTGGAGATCCTGGGTGCGACGAGGTCATTCGGAGGACTTGGGAAAGGGATAGAGAGGGGTACTAGAACCGGAATCATACGCTGCTGGATTCGATTAGTCAGTGCAGGGAGGCCCTGGGTCGATGGGGCTACGAGAAAAACAGAGGGATGAGGGACAGGATTGAGAAGCAAAAAGTGGTTGTTGAGCTGGTGGGCAGATCTGGTCCGGATTTCTGTATGGAGGTTTTCCGTCGCGAGGAGAGACAGTTGAACGCCCTGATGGAGAAGGAAGAGCAATTTTGGAGGCAAAGGAGTAAAGCCTCCTGGATGAAGTGTGGTGATAAGAACACGAAATTCTTCCAACGCAAGGCTACAACGAGGAGGAAGAGAAACAAGATCAGTGGCTTGTTCGATGAGAGTGAAATCTGGCGTAGCAGCGGGGCAGAGGTCGAGAGAGTGATATCTAGATACTTTGAGAATATTTTCACCTCTGCCGGTCCGTCCCAATGAGATATTGAGGCAGTGGTCGAGGGTATCCAGCCTAGGATCTCGGAGGAGATGAACCATGAGCTTGAGCGCCCGTTTGAGGCTGAGGAAGTGAGGAGTGCGCTCTCCTCGATGGACCCCATCAAAGCCCCGGGAAAAGATGGTTTCCCAGCGATCTTCTTCCAGAAATATTGGGATGTAGTTGGGGGGTCGGTTACCGAGACTTGTCTTGGTATCCTCAACGAAGGGAAGGATGTGGGGAGCATCAATGACACTATCATCACCCTGATCCCTAAGATAGAGGAACCAATGAGAGTGAGTGAGTTTCGGCCCATCAGTTTGTGTAACGTCGTCTATAAGATAGTTGCTAAGTGCCTTGTGAATCGTCTAAAAGGCACGATGCACGCGGCCATTTCAGAAAATCAGAGCGCGTTCGTGGGTGGCAGGCTCATCTTTGACAACGTTATGGTAGGTTTTGAGGCGCTTCACACGATGAAGAGAGGCAGATTTGGGAATGTGAGGTAGGCGTCCCTTAAGCTTGACATGGCAAAGGCTTACGACCGGGTGGAGTGGTCTTACCTGGAGGCGATTATGCTGAGGCTTGGGTACTCGGCCCAGTGGGTAGGGATAATCATGAGATGTGTCTCCTCGGTTCGGTTTGCCTTTAACATTAACGGAACCACTCGGGGCCATGTGGTTCCTCACAGAGGTCTCCGTCAAGGTGACCCGCTTTCTCCCTTCCTCTTCCTTTTCTGCTCTGAGGGCCTCTCGAGTCTCTTTAGAGTGGGAGAGCGAACAGGAGTTATTAGTGGGGTCCGCTTCGGAAACCTTCGCGTGTCCCACCTCCTATTTGCGGATGATAGTTTGATGTTCTTTAAGGCTTGCCCTGAGGAGTGCGAGGCTGTGGCAGAGATCCTCCGTGTTTACTCTACGGCCTCGGGCCAGCTAGTTAATTTTTAGAAATCCGATGTCTGTTTTGGTAAAGATGTCGGGACGAAGGAGGATGAGGAATTCCTTGCCCAGACCTTAGGGGTTCGGAGGACAGATTGCCATAAACGTTACCTTGGCCTCCCCGCGTTCACAGGACGGAAAAAGAAAGAGCTTTTCGAGTACGTGAGAGAACGCATCTGGGAGAAAATTAAGGGTTGGAACGGCCTTTTCTTCTCACAGGCTGGTAGAGGGGTGCTTATTAAGTCCATCCTTCAGGCTATCCCGTGCTATGTGGCCTCTTGCCTCAAGCTTCCGAAGACCCTGATTTCAGAGATCCATTCGGCCATAGCCAAGTTCTGGTGGGGGAACTGCAACGGGACCAACAAGACGCACTGGGTTGCTTGGGAGGTCCTCGTGCGGAACAAGCTGAAGGGTGGCATGGGTTTCAGGGACTTGGAAAAGTTCAACCAAGCTCTGATTGCTAAGAACGTGTGGAGATTCCTCAGACGGCCTGACAGTTTAGTAGGCAAGGTCTTCAGCGAGAGTTACTATCCACACGGGGACATCTTAAGCGGTCACTGCGGGTCGAACAGCTCCTTCATGTGGCGCGGCCTGGTTTGGGGTAGGGAGATTATTCTGGCTGGCACGAGATGGAACATTGGGGATGGTGAGACGGTCATGGTTATGGGAGATAAGTGGATTCCTAGACCGAGATCTTTCTCGTGGGTTGACCCCCCTCTGATCCCTCCGAATATGAGAGTTGCAGAGCTGATGAGGCTGGACGGGGAGTGGGACGTTCCGCTCATTCGGGCCATGTTTGTTGAGGAGGACGCCAAAGCTATTCTGAGTATCCCGTGCGGCGGAGAAGGGGTCCCTGATCGGCGTCGTTGGCACTACACAGAGGATGGAGAGTACACGGTCAAGAGTGGGTACCGAGTGGCTATGGAGCCCATCTTTGAACCCAGTTCGTCCGACCAGACACTGATAGAGGAATGGTGGAGAAAATTCTGGAAACTACGAGTTCCTCCTAAGGTGAAACTCTTTATCTGGAGAGTCTGCAAGGGTCGGCTCCCGACTCGCTCCGCTTTGGCTAAGCGGAAGGTTATCACTGATGTTCGCTGCCCTATTTGTGCCGGAATGGCTGAGACGATTCACCATGCGCTCTGGGGCTGCAAATGGAGTAGGAAGGTCTGGAAGGAGGCGGGCTTCAGTGGGTTTCTCCCGGCACACGGGGAGGGCGAGGCTTTCGACAACATTCTCAGAGCGGCAGACGCTCTCCAGGTGAGTAATTTTGAATTCTATATCACTATCATCTGGGAATTGTGGAACCACAGGAACAATGTCGTCTCGGGGAAGAAAGCTTGGAATCAGTCAGAGCTAGTTCAGTGGGCCGGGAGCTTCCTTGAAGAGTTCAGAGACGCGAACAAGACTACTGTTCGGGGAGAGGAGAAGAGTTCGACCAAGCCCAGGTGGATCCCTCCGATGCAAGGAACAATCTCGGTGACTGTGGATGTTGTGCTAGATCGGGACCAGGGAGGGTTCGGTGTGGGGTGCATTGCTCGTGACCACACCGAAAGGGTGTTAGCCTCGCAAACGTTTTCCCAAGCCAGGGGCTTCCCCCCCCCAGCTTGCGGAGGCGGTTGCGGTCCTCCAAGGCGTAGTTTTGGCTGGTAGCATCGGCGGGTCGAGACTGGAGCTTCATTCGGATTGCTCGGAGGTGGTCAAGGCGGTGGCCGGGGGGCAGATTCCCGCGACTGAGCTCGGGACGATTTTGCATCACATCAAGAGAGAGGTAAGTAATTTGATTGATTTTAAAATTATGTATATTCCTCGTCTCTGTAATGTCGCGGCGCATAATTTAGCCCGTTTTGCTGTTACTCAAAGTTCTAATTCGAGATGGTTGGGGCTTGTCCCTCCGTGCTCGGAAGAGGCTATTAGAGCCGATGACAGAGAGATTCAATCCCACATGTCGGGATAGGGTTTTCGTGTTTGGTTTCTTGTGTTGGTTGCGTGGTTGTGTGTTTGTTTCTTATCTCTTGTAACCACGGTTTTCCTCCGCCATACGTGAGGGCTTTTATAAAATCTCCGTGGCACCGTCCACGTTTATCAAAAAAAAAAAATATCACACGCAAAATATTCGACTGTCTGTTTTTTTTTTTTTTTTTTAATGTAATTAATTAAGTTACATCATCAACATCCAAATGACCTTTTTTTAACCACCAAATGACCTTTCAATTTGTGGGGTTTGGAATACGTCTTTCAGCATTCCTTAATCCTTATTGGCTCTCCGTCTCCGGTCACTTGCTATACTATTTTATTAACTGGTTTTATATTATTTATTATATCCTTCTTTTTAATAAATCTTAATCTAATGTTTTAACTCTATGTAATAATAACATAAAAGAAATCAGAATTTAGATTATGCTTATCTTATAAAAAAAATAGAGAATATGTTCTAGATAGTGACAATTAAATAAAGGGATTTTGCTTGTCCATGTACATTGATTGCTATATTCACGTTCTCATATAACCCTCTTGTATTAAAATATTGTTCTGTATACGACCATTATACAGCTATCGTTGTGAACATAAATCATGCCGATGACACAAGGAAAAAATGCCATTTTCGTTGCCGTTTCGAACCTCATGATTTACGAAAAATCAATAAATCGATGGAAAACCGAACGGAAAAAATGTGGAAAATGACATTCGATTTGCCGTTTTCAAATGCCATTTTCCATGGAAAACCGACAAGCCGATGGAAAACCGAACGGAAAAAATGTGGCAAAATATATTTAAATATATATATATATATATAATACATACATATATTTTTCAATTTTTAAACATATATAAAGAAAATACATTATGTATATAATTTTTTTAATAGAAAATTTTATATATATAATATTTTATAAATTTGTGCTATTAATGTATAATATTTTATAAATCTGTGCTATTTTGTATGTAATATTTTTTATATAATATTTTGTATGTAATATTTTCAAATAAAATAGAATCTTCACAAAATATTTGAAGACTAAAATATGTAATAATATTTTGTATGTAATACTTGATACATTGTATATAATACTTAATTTGTTTCTAAAAAAAAAGAGCAAAAAAACGACAGTAGCAGAAAAAAAAAACGACACAACAAAAACGACAGGAATAAAACGACAAACGACGAAAATCGGCGAAAAACGAAAAAAAAAAACGAAAAACGACAAAAATCGGCGAAAAAGACGACGAAACGACATATTACCCTTTCGACGGCCGTTGACTCGCCGGAAATGAATTTCTCGGCGAAATTCCTCGAAATTCGTCGGCTTTTAATTCCTTGCGATGACAAGACAAATTATAAATACATATTTTTTGTTCTTGTCAAAGTACGTATAATCAGTTATTATATATATTAGCATATTATATTTTATATGCTTCTTCTGTATTAAAGGAAATACTCTCTAAATTAGACATTTGACCCTTTTAATTTTTTCTTGGCACCTATAACTTCACGAAGTTATACATTTGACATATGTGACTTTATTTTCCAAATTTCCGCAGCTTTATTACACAATCTCAAATGTGCGACATTCATATATGGCTAATGGCCTTATATTCAAGATAAAATAGTCTATTGATGTGCAAACGATATCACAAAATCATTTTTCAGACAGAATCTCAACTGTCCAACTTATGAACATTGTTGTTTGGAAGTTGAATAAAATTGATTTGGATATCATTTCTCACTTGAATTGACCATTTTACTACATAAAAAATAGTAAGCTTGGCAAAAATGATATGGGTGCCAAATAAACCAAAATAGTGTTGTTAAAAGAGAAATGTAACTAGTTTTCCGCTTTTTGAAGGTGTTCATAGTCAAATTGTACAACAATTTCTAGTATATATATATATATATATATATATATATATATATATATATATATATATATATATATATATATATATATATATATATATGCTAGGCATATCTTCATACCGGCACTAGAACAAAAAATTACATTTGAATGCGACTTTTGTTGTATCCAAAAGTCCAATAGTCGCATTCAATGGTCAAAATAAATGCGACAAAATCGCATACAATAATCCGCATCTATTAACCGGGATACGACTAATCGCATCCAAAAGTCAAGGCCTTTTGGATGTGACTTTTTGGATGCAACATTTTCGTTTGATCGTTTGCAAGACGGATAAACTCGTTTACCCCCGCTCTATACTGTAAGCTCAACCGATCGTTCTCGGCAATCCAATTTCAAATTCAATTTAAGTAATTACAATAATCTAAACTAAACTAAATTAAAACATATTGCAATTACAAAAACATAAACCAAGCGTGTAAGATTAATGGAATTACCATATTACAATTACAAATTCTATTGACAAAACCAACACGTATAACAATTGGCTCGGTTACAACAATTTAACGATTATAATCAAAACATATTAAAGAGATTAACTACAATAATTTCAGTTCTACAATTTCAATTTCTAATTACTACACATTAATTCTAAAAAAAGTTAATAAGCATTTCATGATTAATTAACAAGTTACTTAACAAACTAATATACTCAGTAACAAGTACATAAAAATTGTCACTAACCTTCAATGAGCGAGGTAACGATGTCGGGACTGAGACGTTAAGGCAGAGGCGTGTCAGAGCTCAGCTTGCAGCAATCTTGGGGCTTGTACATAATGATGGAGCAGAGACACAGAGGCAGGTAGAGATAGAATGAGCACGGCCGGTTCACGGCGAAGGAGCACGGCTGAGCACGACGCTGGACATAGGTTACGTCACAGAGAGAGAGAGAGAGAGACGGATATAGATATTTAGAGAGAGAGAGAGAGAGATTTAGAGAGATAGAGAAAAACTACTTGAGAGAGTAGTGGTGGTGCGCTGTTGCGAAAATAACTCGCGCACGCAAGCGTACGTGTGTCGCTCAAGTAATATAGAATGTAAATTCGAGTATCGTACCCACAGAGACTAGTGAAACATCGATTTCCTAAGACTTGATGCTAATTAACTCCAAATAAAATTAAGAAGATGTTTGTAGCAAGAGTAATAATAAAACTAAAGCAGAGAATTAAATACGAGTTTTTGCAAGAAGAGAAAGTAGGGGTCGCGATTTCACCGGAACTAACTAGGTTGGGAGTTTCGGGTTTGAACAACAAAATCTACTCCTATGGATGCTAATCTCACTGTATAAAAATTATTCACTAGCCTCTCTCGAGTGTTCTAGCAAACCTATGTAATTGACGGATTATTATCCTCTCGGCATCTAATCCTATTAAAACAATCACACGCAATGAAACAAGAGTTCAAACGATTACATAAATTGCCTAGATTTTCTAACCTACGATCAACTATGAAGACTTGAACAAAATCACGATTATTTACTGTCTCTCGAGTAGTTAAACAATCCTAGATAACAACTCTAATGGTGATCAAACATTAGAAAGCATAAGGAACAATTCATATCAAGCAATCCATAATAATGAGGAAAACAATAATTATCTAACCCTAACGAACCCCTCAACCATTATCAATCCCGGCTACATCGCAACCCCATAAGAAACTTAGCCTCTAATAGTGTTCATAATCAACGCTAAACATAACAGAATAATTAAAAGCAATAAAATAAAGATTGAAACCAAAATAGAATTCATATTAAATAAAATTGATGTTCAACAATAATTTAGAGCAATAAAATAAATAAAAGAAGAGAAGAAAGAAGAACGAATGAATTCGGAGAAGGAGAACTCTTCGGGTTGTCAATTCCGTTGAAGAACGCTTTTTTCCTCTTTCAAAAGCTCTAAAGAAACAACCAAACAATAAAAGAGAAACTTAAATAAAAGGGAAGATGTGTTTTTGAGAGCTTAAAGTCGAATATATAGGTCAAGGGGTGATTTTCGGAGCATATTTGGCCTTTGGAAAGGTTCAAATGACCCAAAAACATCAAAAATGGAAAGAAAGTCCGTCAAAACCCGAAGGAACGCGCGGCGCGCATTGGTAGTCTGGAGATCCTCGCGGCGCGCACTTTTTTCTCGCGGCGCGAGGATTCTTCCGGACGCGCGCACTATTTTTGTATCGGCCGTATCTTCTTGCTTCGATGTCTGATTTTCGCAAATAAATATGCGTTGGAAAGCTAAGAGATAGCTCTATCCAATGATGGAAAGAATTTATCCAGAATCATCACTTAAAAATCTCAAATCATGCAGAAGAAGATGCCATGTTTCTTGATTAGCTCTAACTCGTCCGAAAAATCTTCAAATCATCCCAAAGTTGCTCCATTGCCCTCAAAACACTTTTAGATCATGAAAACCTATAATAACAAATAAAAAACACAAAATATATAAAAACACTTAAGGATTCGCTTCGATTCATTTCCGGGAACGAGCGATTTGTACGTATAAAACGCACTCATCATGCGCGCCTGGATAAGTGGACGTTAATCTGGTGAGTGAGAGACAGATGCTGATCTGGGTATGTGAGAGGTTGAGGTGGTGCTCTATCATCCTTCTTGATGGAGCAGAGAGTGACGAAGAACTTTTGAGAGGTGGTGGTACTGCCCGGTGGTGCTCGCCCAGTCGTGGTGGTTGTCGGATTTGGGCGGGTTGGAGAGGTGAGAGGCGGAGAGTGAGAGACTGTGGTCTGAGAAGAGATGTAGATCAAAGAGATAGAAGTGAGGTGGTGGTGTTCTGAGAAGCTATTGTGAAACCCCGAAATTGAACATTGTGGAGAACGCTATGAATTTTAGAGATTAAAATTTAAGTCTCTTTTTTTATGTGTTTTTTTATATATGTCTTAGATATAATCAAAGAGTACACACACACATATATATATATATATATAAATTATATATGATAAACGTAGAATTTTTTTCCACTTCCATGAATATATATATATATATATATATATATATATAAGAGATATATTAAGTATTTTCATATATGTTTGTAAATGAAGATATATATATATATATATATATATAAAAATATGTATATGAGTTTGTTTGTTTTTACGTAATAAAATATTATATATATATATATATAACGTTGTATGTATATATGTATGTGGGAATATGTATACATATATATATATATATATGCCCTAATATATATAACTATTATCGAGAGTAATTCTATACGTCATTCTATACATATATATACAATGTATATATATACAAACCTTTACGTAATTCTATATATAGGATATATATAATAAAAATAATAATTAATATATTAAAAATATAAGTAGGATTAGGGTATGAGCTTTAGGGTTTGAGCTTTTAGGGTTTAATTAAACCATATATAAACATCCATCTCTCTCCCCCATCCATCTCTTTGTTTGGAAATTCGTAGCTCTAAATAGGTATGCTTTCTATTCTATCTGGTTCGGATTCCTTGAAAACAGTTACTTAAAACGTTTGCCCTGGTTTCAAAAATTATGGTTTTGCGTTGATTCTTTTTGGAAAGGTTAGGTTTAAATGTCTTCTATCTAAAACTTTAATCGAAAAATATTTTTATGAAATACAGATTATTTTCTGATTATTTTAAAAACAGTACGCAGACAATTTTTGGCAAAAATTTTAAAGTTAGATTTTTGCACTTCTTTTATTTTTAATAAATAGTTAAAAAATTATTTTGACCGTGGTGCATTTACAAAAAGTGATCAAAATTATGTTTTATACATATTGAAATTTTTACAGAAGTTTTCTCAGAGTTTTAGTTTTTCACCGAAACCCTAATAGACAAGGGTATTTTAGTAATTTCACATTGAATGTCGTTTCTGAAATTTTCGAGAATCTAAAGTATGTCTTGAATCTTTTTCTTAGATGATCCCCGATAGTGTTTTATCCCAATTAGGTTACGAGTCGTTTTGAGCGTCCATTTTCCTTCGACAATCTACGATCGTAACCTCATATATCTAGGTGAGAATAATCTCACTGTAACACAGATTAGTTCAAAATAAAATACGATAAGCATATGATCTGAATGAGTTAATAATATTTTTTTGAAATTTTTATGATATGCTGAGCTTATGATATGTTATGTTATGTGATGATATTATGTGATGATATCTTATAATTAGAATACTTATATCATGTTCTTATTTCTAGTCATGTTATCATATATATTTTATGTCATACGTCATTTGTGCATGTCACGAAAATAAAATAAAAAGTGAAAAGATAAAGATAAGCAAGGGAGTCGTACCACCTCGAGTTACGGAGGTCTTAAGGAGAATTTCTCGAGCCGACTTACGGGCCCAAATGGGGAAATTTCTCGGACCGAGGCTGTCACGACCCGCAGAACACCCGTCGCCCTCGGATCGCGACCTTTCCCGTAACATTTTCACATTCCATTATATTTTCAACCGAAAGGAAAATAAAACGTTTTCAAACATCATTTACAAAACGTTCATTAAACAAACAGTGGAAATAAAATTAATTTACATATAAGGAATAGCAAGGGTTCCTAGAGCTAGTCCGCTAAAAACCGGTAAAAAATTTCGCTTCTAAAAGAGTTACAAAAATGCGGACTACTCTAGCTTGCTATTCATAAGCACGGGCCCATAATCGTGCTAACCGAGTTTCAAAACGTAAAAAGAGTTTCGGGCCGATCATCTAAACATTATTATATTATAAAAGTTCTTTCAAATGCTATATAAAACTTTTACGAGCATACAAGCTCGGTTTTCAAAAACATGATACCCATTTCCCAAAAAGACACTTCCTATGCCACAGGTCGTCATGAGATCTACCTTAACTCAGTTCTAAAACAATCAATCACACAATCATATAGGAATCCATCTAACAACCGATTTCCTAGGAACTCATCCATCTTACTCATCCCGGCGCCTTACATCAGTGGACTGGCCAATCAACACTTCAGTCCGCAGCCGTTCATAAGAGATGAGTAAACCATTCCAAGAACTTGAGCCTAGTCCTTGGAAGGCCGAAACTTTAAACGTCTGGGATCCACTAGCACATGTAGGAGGGCCTTAACGCGTGTTTGGTGGAGTGGATCAAACCCTCACCAATCCTTGGTTGCTCCAGTGTTCATATTTCCCTCAGGACAGGTAAGCCACCCGTCGACTCACCTGAAGCCACCCATCGACTTCCCATTAAAGGGCCTTTGGGAATGCCACCCGCTACATTGCCGACAAAGGTTCATTACGTTTTACAGGAGCTGTCTACAGCCTCCCTGTCTATCCTATTACAGGAGGAGATCTTATCGGGATAAAGCCCGTCATTAACATTATTAATTTCACTGTATGTCTCTTTAAGTATTTTAGAAGGAGTTGTCGACAGCTGTGAGGCTGGACCTTCTCCTAGAACAGTTCCTCTCGGGATTGAATCCGGAGGACACCGTCTTTCCTCCTCCTGTTGTCCTCTTCTTCAGGACGAAGGGGTAAAACCTATTACAGAAGCTCAACATAGTTTAAAGGCTTCAAGGTTCTTAACCCACTAATCGTTTAACCCTATCATTTTATTATCTTATTAGTTAGTGGCCAAGCCTTATACGGTCGTCTTGTCTGACTGAGGGTTTCTCTTGGTTTTAGGATTAAATGAATACACATAAACAATTGTTCTACTAGGCACCATTCCCCTTTTGGCACCTCAAACCTAAATCCCACTTACCCGGAATAGTTCGTCGGAGAACTCGATGAATTCCGGAGTCTCTTTGCTTTACACGCTTCCCGAGACCTTAGCACGACCTGAAGCGTCGAGAGAACTAAAATCCGAATTTGAAACTTAGTTAGTTATTGGATTCGAACCTACTTGAAAAGATAAGGTTCGTTGTCGGGATTAGATTCGAGTCGGTTCGGAATTCGAGAATTTAATTTATTATTCTTCGGTTTTTCAGAAGTCACACTTATTCAAGACTCGCATATTTTCGTATCGAGAATAATACGAAATAAAATACAATAATATGCTTATGAGTCTTAAATAAATTGATCCGAATAAAAAGTAACCGAGAATACTGAAGCGAATAATGAAATTAAATTCTTAAACGTTGTTAAATAAATAATCATAAATTATTTATTTAAATACAATAAATACATTACATAATCAAATCCAAGAGTATTTAAACGCTATAAGCGATTAAAAGAGTCACGAGTTAATCGAGCTTTAATATCGATAACTCTTTTTCTCGAAACTTCAAATTCCGGCTTCGTTGCCTTCGACTCGGTCGGTTCCCGCTCGTCCGTCTAAATCTGTAATCAAGTCGGGAAATCCGATAACAAGTCAACATTCTTAATTCCAATTCTTATCAATTCCAAAATCCAAATCCCGACCTTAACCCAAAACCCGAACCAATTCAAGCAAACGTAACACGAATCCGAGTAACCAAACGCTATAACACAAAATCGATCACAAATATCAACCCGAGGCTCATATTCAACATTACGAAGCATAACGGCCAAGACACATCACACGGCCAAAACAACCCTCGGCCAAGACAACACTCGGCAAAAACAACAATCTAATCTAGAATTTACAGAAGTCACAAAACATCATCACAGCCTCATAACAGCAACAACATAATTCCAAGCCAAACTCAAAAGAATTTCACACGGCCAAGATAACATATTACTCAAAAATTCGTCCAAAGTCATAACAACTCAAAATGAGGCGTGTCAATCAAAACCCAAACACTAAAAGAGTCATAACACGTTTAAGAATCACTAATCAATCCTCAGAAATCCAAAAGCCCCAAAAATTCGGGTTCCCAAACCCTAGATATCCAAATTCGGCCAAAATTCAAACCGTAACAAGAAATCCGTGCTCAAACCTCAAAATCAAGCTATAATCATCAATAACCGAGCTCAATGAACAATCAAAACCAACCAATTTCACAGATTTCACTCGGATTTTAAAAACCCCAAAATCCTATCTCATGAACCCTAGCTTCGAATTTCAATCCAAGGAGAGGAATTCTTACCTCAATCAACGGATTCAAGCTCTTTTGAGGGTTCCCACTTCTTTCTAGGTGATTTCTCTTGCTCCGGCGTCACGGCGAGTCTCGTTCTCCTCAGCTCGGAGCACGCGGTGATGGAGGCTCACGGCGGAGATGGCGCGCGACAAGAAGAAAGGAAGAAGAAGATAGGCGAGGTCGGGTGGTGATGATGAGGCTCGGTGAGGCTTGAAGAAGATGGCCGAATTTTTTTTCTTTGTTTGTCTGCAGATGGATTTCTCGCGCGGGACAAGAAGAAGAAGAGAAGTAGAAAGAGAGAAGGAGATTGAAATGAAAGAGAGAGGGAAATGATGAGGTGGCCGAGAAAGAGAGGATAAGAGGAGAAAAATTGCCGCATCGCATCTTCACGTTACGCCACATGTGCACAAGTGGCCCAATAAAAGTTTGACACGTCTCTCTTAAAACAACCCCTCTTTACTCTTTTCTTTCAATCTCATCCTTCAAAACGTTGCACATAAGTCCTTCCAAAATAAAATCTCACAATCTTGTCCCTAATTAATTGAAAATAATCTCGAAAAATAACCGAGAAAATTCTCATTAATTCTCGTTACCTTCAATATATTTAAGGGATTTCGTAATTTTTTCAGTCTTAAGAAAAAGGTGTCTTTAAATAAAAAATAACCTAGAAATTGGAAGCGATTTGTCGTTTCCTTTGGGATCAAGGAATGCGACTAATCGCATTTCTTTGTCACATCCAAAAGCTAAAAGGAAACAACAAGTCGCATTCAATGATACTTAAAAATAAATAAATTAAAAAAATGCCATGTCAATAATTGAACGAAAAAGAGAGAATTAAACCTCGCTTCAAAATTGACTTTCTGATCCATCAGTCGTACCCAAAAGTCACTTCCAATTACGTCACAAATATTGGATGCGACTAGTCACATCCATTGGTCAATATACTCACTTAAATGAGTGCAAATTTAATGACTTCTGGTGACTCTTTTATATGTGACTAATCGCATCTAATAATCATTTGGATGCAACTTTTGGATGCGACTAGTCGCATCCAAAAGTCATCCGAAACTAAAAGTCTAATTCGTCTCAGTAAGATAATAACAACTCTTATTAAAATGACTCTCTTAAAAATTACATAGTATTTTGAGAAATTGTGGAATATAGTGGACCTGAAAATGAGGGGTAGGGTTTCCTTAATGTCTTACGAAGGTACCACAAAATAATTTAAAGGGACGAAATAAAGGAAGGCATTTTAATTTCTTACATAAAATTTCTAGCACAATTATCAAATAAATAGGAAAATAGTCAAAATAAGAATATTATATATAGGCTAAAGATATCCTGAAAAAGCTATAGATATAAATTTTATATCCTGAATAATTATACATAGCCATTAAATGCAATATTTTACAAAATTTAAGGATAATCGTGAACACATCGATGGAGATGAAATATTACATCCAAACCTCTTAATTTTTTTAAGAATTAATTCTTTTTTTACCCCTTTGTTTCAGCTGGGTTGTGTTTCCTCCTTACGAAGATGCAGGAAACAAGTATTAGAATGTATTAACTAAATTACCATAACTAATTACCAGGAAACAAGTATCATAACCAGCTTTCAATTTGAGGTCCTTGCCACAGTTTTGTTTGTACACGGCGCTCTAGCTGTTGGGCATCAAAATTGTACCAGTAGCTGATCCATTAATTGATTAGAAAGAATAAGATGATGACCCATTCCATACATACATGGGATTACCTGAGTTTGTGAGAAGGGGAGAATCGGCGTTTGAAAGACAAAGAGAAGGCGTTTGAGGGGAGCGAGAGAGAAGGGATCAAGGACAACTCGTTGTCCTTGAAGGCGAATCTGAGCCTGAGGCTTTGGTCGGAGTACTGGGCGGAGCAGAGGCCGCGCACGCTGAGAAGGGCAGAGGCGGCGTCGGGGTCCACGTCGAGGTCGGCAATTGGGCATTGGAAGAGCGCAGATGGGAGGGCTAGCAGATGGACAAGAGAGGAGAGGCGGAGAGAGTAGGTGTTGGATTTGGAGGCGGCGGAAACAAAAACCAGGAACCGAAGGAGAGAGATTCGTTTCTCTTTCTTCGTTATTTCTCTCTCTCTCTCTCTCTCTCTCTCTCTCCCCCTCTCTCTCTCTCTCTCTCTCTCTCTCCCTCGTCGCTAATCTCTAATTTTGTAGGGCTAGGTATGTGAACCTGCTTTATTTACGATTTCGACATTTAGCACCCACAAATGGGATTGGGTAGAGAAATTTCATTAAGTGGGCTTAATAAGCTATTAAATATCAAGATTAGATCCTAATGTTTAAAAATATCTAAATATGGCTTTTGACCCCAAATCGGACAAAAATACCCCTTTGAACCCTATACATCTTTCACACTTCATTTTTATCATTTCAATCACACTCAAATCCTCTCTACTTAAGCGGGTTTCAAAAGAATCATGGGTAAGATTACTAACTTAATCATTTTTACAAAGTTTATGATTGTATATGATAGAATGTAGCAAAAAAAATCGATCAGATCTGAAAACAAAGTCAAAATCTGGGTTTAACTTGTTTGTACGATGGTATACGATGATGTACGATGAAATTTAAATTTTTGTACGATGAAATTTAGAATAAAAATTGCGTTCTGTACGATGTTGTACGATGCTGTACGATGCTGTACGATTCTGTACGATGCCGTACGATGCCTCTCTGTAAGATGATATACGATGCTGTACGATGGTGTATGATGTTATACGATGCTGTACGATGATGTACGATATAGAAGCTTATTTTGCGTAGTTTGACTGTTTTTTGCAGTTTTTGTCATGATTAACGGCACTTGGGAGAAGGAAGGACACCAATGGGTTTTCACCAATGCAGAATTTCGTGCATTCGCAATTCCGAAAGAGGTAACGTACACGGAGTTAGTAGATTTCTTATACGAGAAGTTTGAGTTAGACAGATTCGCGTTCGACTTAAAACTCGAAGTCCCATACGCAGTCGGTACAATTCCAGTAAGTCCTGCCGTATTGAAGGACAATGGTGATGTTTCGCATTTTATGAAGCACAAATATCGTAATAGATTTCCACTCTCTGTAAGTTTGGTACCGAAACAGATCGAGGTCATTGCACCTATTGCGTATCGAGGAGTATGTAAAGGGAAAGATGTGGAAGTTGGAATGGTGTCTCGCAATGAACCGAAGAAGAGACAGAATACTCTTGTTATCGAGGATCGACAAAATGATCCTATAATTGAAAACAAAGACGGTGGCTGTGACGATGACTTGTTTAACGAGTACAAGGGTGTCGGAAACGATGACGAAGTATACATGCGTGATAGAGATTGTAATCACAACAGTGACGAATATGATGGACACAATGGTGATGAATACGAAGATGGCGAAGGTGATGAAAACGAAGGTGGCGAAGGTGATGAAAACGAAGATAGCGATGGTGATGAAGAGAATAGTGATGGATATGACGGAGATAACAATGGTAGAGGTGAAGAATTTGAAGAATTCGCCAATCCCAAAGAATATGAAGAATTTGTGGAAACGTTTACGGTACCAACGGGTCATTGTGAACCATCGGGTCAATGTCAGCGTGAGCCTCCGATGATCGGATCACCTATCGTTCCTTATTCATGGAAAGCACCCGAGTTCAGCGCCGATGATGTTGTGAAGGAAAACCCGAGTCATTATCCAAGTCATTCTTCTACAGGTAATTTAAGTGGATTCAAATGAGATTCAAGTATAATATGAAACCACATATTGTTTAACTAACCTTTGAAAGTAACAGGTAGCTCAGAAGAAATATATATTGGGCAGCAATTTGAAAACAAGCATGAACTGAAGAAACATATCCACTTGTACGCGTTGAAACATAATTTCGAATTTAGAGTGAAATCTTCTTCGAAAAAGAGATGGTATGTTCTATGCAAAAACGAGAGATGCACATGGAGGTTGAGGGGTGTCGTGCAGTGGTCTGAGATGTGGGAGATTACGTCGTACGAGGGTAAACACTCATGTTGGCGTGTTGTTCGAACAGAGGGCCATCGAGGAGCGGCACCATGGGTCATCGGTCACGTATTTAAAGACAAGTACTCGATTAACTCTATGGCGGAGTATTCGGCGCATAACGTCAGGGAAGAAGTGGAGACAAGATGGGGTGTGAACATATCGTATTTGAAAGCTTGGAGATCCAGGGAGAAAGCTATTGGGTACGTGCGGGGTACGCCGGAACAATCGTACCAGAAGTTACCGTCTTGGCTGTACATGTTGAAGCAAAAGAATCCTGGGACGTTAACAGACTTTGTGCAAGATGGTGACAAATTCAAGTATGCTTTCTTTTCCATTGGGGCGTGTCGTAGAGGCTTCAAAGCATGTCGGCCGGTCATAGCATTGGACGGTGCATTTCTGAAGACAAAATACGGGGGACAGTTGCTTTGCGCAATTGCAATGGATGCGAATTCACAATTATATCCACTTGCATTCGGAGTTGTAGATAGCGAGTGTCATGCTTCTTGGATTTGGTTTTTGAGAAGATTGCGAGAAGCTATCGGTGAAGACGTACCTAATTTGGCGTTCATATCCGATCGCCACGTTAGCATCATACATGGTGTCGAGGTTGTGTTTCCTGGTATCCCTCACGGAGCATGTTACCATCATTTACAACTGAATGTCCAACACAAGTTCAAGACAGACCATTGTCGCTTTGAACTTTACGATGCGGCTTACGCCTTCAGTAAAACAGCATTCGAAGCTAATTTTAGACAGTTGAGACGTAAGGATGTCGAGATGGCAAAGTATCTCGAAGAAGTTGGTGTCGATCGGTGGGCCAGAGCTTTCTTTCCTGGAAAACGGTAAGAGTCTAGAACTTCTTTTGTACTGAATTTTTTATGTCGTTGATTATATAAATCAAGTATGTTTTATATAGGTACGACCTAATGACGAGCAATAACACAGAAAGCTTCAACAACAAAACAAGGAATGCGAGGACGTTTCCCATTACGACGTTGCTCGAGTTTATTCGATTCACACTCCAAACTTGGTTTTTTGAACGAGAAGAGATAGCGAACAAGTTGAACACAAAATTGACACCAACGTGGCAAAATGATCTCGCATAGCTAAATAATAAGGCACAGTTCGTCAATGCGTACGGACTTGGTCTATATGAATGTCATGTCAAAGACGTAAGAGGTGATTTCGATGTAGACCTTATGGCGAAGACATGCACTTGCGGACTACCACAACAATTGAATATCCCGTGCGAGCATTCTATCGCAGCAGCCCAACATCGAAGCATAGACGTGTACTCGTTATGCAGTGACTTTTATTTGAAGGAGACGTGGATTGAGATGTACAAGGAAGCCATATATCCGGTTGGCAATGAAGATCAATGGGATGTCCCGGATGAGATAAAAAACATGAAAGTTTCGAAACCCGTTGAAAAGAAGCAAGCCGGTCGACCGAAGAAAAGTAAACAAGGAAGAAGAAGAATTAATCGATACCCATCTCAAGGCGAAAAGATTTTCGTCCAGCGAAAATGCGGGAAATGTGGTGATAGGGGACATAACAGAAAAACATGCACTTGGAGGGATTAAAACTTTAGACTTTGTGTTATTTTTATTTTTAAGTTTAAAACTTTAACGTTTATTTGAGTGACCTTTTTATCTTGTTTAATGGAGTGTCATCCGTCTCATAGACCTTTTCGCAATTCAACTCTGTGAGAACGACGAAGATCTCATCTCGCTTTTGTCCCAAGACTCGTTTTCGTCCACAAATGTCTCAAGTTCTAAACCCTTTGTGAATGTGTGAATTTTTGATGTTTTTTTTTTTTTGTGAATCTCTTTCTTTGAATTACATGTTTATAAGGTACAATAAAAAACATATTCAATCAATAGTCAACAAACCATCTCGATAATATGTTTATAAGGTACTATTACATAGAAAACCAAAAAGATAAAAAATAAACATCCGAAAATACAAAATCACGGGATAAGGTGGTTGTAGAATAAGTCCACGCACCATTTCTTCCTGAACGTTCTCATATTGACACTTTGAAGAGTGTCAAATGATTCGTTCAGTACTAGGTGCTCGACATACTTCAGTGCGAACATCCCGCAATCACCGCTACAACACAAGAATAAGTAAAAGAAATTGTCAAAAAAAGTTGAAACATAACTTGAAAAAAAAAGTTCAATTAACTAATTGTTTAAAAACATAAATTGTCAATATAAAGATAATTGTTTAAAACTTGTCAATAAAAACATAATTGTCAAAAAAAAGTTCAATAAACTTGTCAAAAAACTTGTAAAAAAAAACCAAACTTCTAAAATAACTTGTCAATAAAAACATAATTGTTTAAAACTTGTCAAAAAAAAGTTCAATTAACTAGTAAAAAAACTTTTACCTGTATGCACATTGTGGGACGTTGTCCTCGACGAGCCACGTCAGGTTAGCGAACTTAATTTCACCTTGCTCATTCTCCCGGTAAGAGTAGGGATGGTTCTTGAAGAAACCACCTATGGCCACAATCCTAGCAAATGCTCGACTCCAAGTCTGAATAATAAACATTTTAACAATGTTTAGTAACCCTTATAATTTAATTAATTGTTGCTCTAAGGTAATAATTGTGAATAACATAACATTTTGTCACGCCCCGAGAACCGAGACGTGAACTAAGCGAAGATAAGCGATATTAAACATACTTTATTAAACACTAAACGAGTAACTAAACATCCCACAGTGCATACTCAGTCATTCGCTTTACAGATCCAAAGATAAACAAAACAGAATGCAGAAAATATAACAAACTTTGATAAACCAAAAGCTTATATACAGACCTGCTAGATAACGAAACTAAAAACTTCAAAAACTTGACGACGTAAAACTCCGAGGTCGTCCTAACCCTTCTTCTCGTTCCCTGATTATAAAAAAAAAATTGAAGAAATAGGGATGAGCCTGAGGCCCAGTAGGTGCTATAATAATGGTTTGATTTTAAAAAGATTTTCGAAAATAATACTTAGCTTTATAATATTACTATTCTTGTCACGTGTAAATCACCATACACGTACAAGTATACCTTGCAAAAATGTAAATTGCAGAAATGTAAATGACAGAAATTTAAATGTGTCCCTAGATACTTCTAAAACGTGTACTATCTCCTGAGCCGCCTGCCAACTTAACCCGTGGCAGTCCTCTGATCAGAGCAAGGTGCACTCTCCGCACCGTAAACATGTGTGTGAAACCGGCTTGTCCAGGATATACGAAACATTTCCTTTCGTAAATACGGGATATATGTATAATATCGAAAATATTCTCAACTTCATAATCGGATATACCGAATTGAAGTTCCGCCACATTTTCTAAAAACGGTTCTAGGTTCTCGTGGCACGTTCACAAACATTTTCATTTCGAAAATAATATATACTTGAGGCCAAACCATAAATTCAGGAGAGAAGGGTTATAATAACCTACCTCAAGAGTAAGCGTCTATATCGCTCTTCCATGAGACGTCCGCTCGTCCTGTGAACTTGAACGTTTACTAATATCGAGAATCCAGACGTTCACTTACTCCGTGAACCTCTAAACGACTTTCAGTCTTGAGTCCTATCACGGTAAATCAAACCGATCCTGAATCAGAATCCTATGAATAATTCACGATACTCAAACTCAAACGTACGATTTAATAATCGTATAACCCAAAGACATTTCTAACTATAAAGTCCAAAATTCGCATTTCTTGAACGAGTCTAATTTCATTTCCATAATGAAATCTGAAAATAATTCTAGCGAAACAAGTATCATTCTTTTCTTTTCCAAATTCAAAACCGTAAATAACTTATCTCAAGTCATCACTTATCCATACTCAAACTTTTCATATATAAAAAAAAACACACGGTCAAAGCCAACAATTCCACACGGCCAAGGAACCAAACACATGGCCAAGCTCAAATTAACACCAAACTCGTCCAAAAACCCGTAATAAACACGAACCCAACCACAATTCAAACCAATAATCCTCATAACAGTTTTCAGAATCAACATATCACAGTCACAAATCAAAATCCCTAAATTTGATGAACAAACCCTAGATTTCGGCCAAAAATCCAAGAGAAAAATTCCAAACCCAGTATTTAATCCACAATTTCGAATACTAAACATCACAACAAGCTCAACAATCCTTCAATACCAATAATTTTCTCGAAATTCCTCAAGATAAACAAAATCCCCAAATACACGTATGAACCCTAGATCTCAAATCAATTCGGGTTTGAATTTTCCTACCCACTTTTCGTGAGATTCAGCTTCCTCGGCACTCACTTTCTCTTTCCCGGTGTCTTTTCCTCGGCGGCGGTCCTTGGTGGCTCGCGGCGATTTCTCTCGGCCACGGCGGGCGCACGCGGTGATGGCTCGGTGGCTTGATGGCGCGCGAAGACTAAAGAAGAAGAGAGGAAGGTGAAGAAGATGACGGTGGTGGTGAGGGTTGTGGCGGTGACGATGATGTCCTTGATGTCGGTTTTGTTGTTTTTTTTTTCTGTTTCTCTTTGCAGGTAACGCACGAGAGAAGGAAAGGCAAGAAGAAGAAAAGAATAGAAGAAGAAGAAGAAAGAAAAGAAAAGAAGAGTGTAGAGAATTCTTCGAATTTTGCAATTAAATCCTTCCTAATTCCACCGCTATCAAATTGACCCCGACTCAAGCTTTTTATTTCAATTAACTCCAGAAAACATGACAACCATATCCTTGTCACAAAATTTTGTGACTTCAACCGTAACCAATCGAACCTTTAATTAAAAGCTTCAAAACTAAGAAAATTTTCATTCGTTCTCAAATAACTCAAATATACTCAAGGTTTCTCGGAAATAATTCTCGTCCTTAAGAATTTATTTTCTTAAATTAAATTCCGGAATATCTCATCGGAAAATAATTTATCATTCACGACGAACTCGATAAATCCTTTATTTTATTCCGAGATTTCTCCTTACCTTAATATATTTCAAATCCAAAATACTGGAAATACTACTTAGAAAATTAATTTACATAATTTTCTCGTCCTTTGATTAACTTAATTTACAAGATTAACCTTAAAACTTCGAGTCGCTACACATTTTACGTACCTCCATCAGCTCAGTGAAGTCCTTTTGATTGTTCGACGACTGCATGAGATCCTTTTGGCAGTCGAGGACGGTAATGGTCCAGGCCTCGATGTCGATCCGAAATGTGAACCAATGAAAGTTCTGGAAGTTCACGACGAACAGGATCTCGCGAGCACCATCCCAAGGCAAAATATCGGTGTCCCTATACCCAGTCATCGGGCTAATGGTTGCCCTCATGTCCCAGTCCACGGGTTCGGGCTCTGCTCCCAGCTCGATGGCCTTCTTGATGTTCGCTTCTTCCGTTCTGAATCGGCCGTACACGTGTTGGACCCACCGACAATCCATGATTCGGACGTCTTGCCGATATCCGTCGAGAGCTCGTTGGCGAGCCCGAATCATGTGAATCATCAATATGCTGAGACATTACAAACATATAGCGTTATTTTAAATTGATAGGGAAAGTGAAATTATATAATAACGTACCGAATCATGTAGCCATCTGGTTTCTGTCAATATCGTGTCGAAGAAATTCGTGTCTCCGTCGCACGTCTTCAGTCGAACAGACTCCATGAACTTGCCGTCCCACTTTTTTGTCCGCACCCACTTAACGAAATTATCAAACTCTTTTTGCTTCGCGTCCTTCAACGGCTTGAACTTGGGGATCGGCTTTTCCAAATACTTGAGCCTCGTCGGATCAGTGAATTCGGCCCAACGCGACGTCTTCTGTCGCACTTGCCGATCTGGACGTGCCGGAGTAAGCTGTGCCTTCTGTCTTTTCCTTAGAGGAGTTGTGAGCGGGCGTAGCTTATCCGAAATGTCTTCTCTACGAGGACTCGACGAAGACGTCGACAACCTGGGAGAAGTCACCGGCCTGATCTCCGATCGCTTCGACGACTCGCGATGCGTTGAAGACGGCTTCTTCGACTTCTTCGATGACTCGCGATGCGTAGAAGACGGCTCTGACTTCTTCGATGACTCGCGATGCGTAGAAGACGACTCTGACTTCTTCAATGACTCGCGATGCGTAGAAGACGGCTCTGCCTCATGCGATGGAGACGCCGGCTTTTGACTAGCCACCGGAGGAGGAGGAGGAGGAGGGGTCCGGCGTTTACGACCATCAGCTTGGGTCATGGGAATTTCACCCCCAGGCAAGCCCGTTGCGTCCTCGAACAAAATGTTCAGCCTCTTCCACATAGAAAGCTGAAAGTCAAAGTAATAAAATATGTCACAAAATTTAAACTTGTCACAAAAATTCAAACTTAACTCTAAAACGTTAAAATAAAATTTAAACTCAACTCTAAATTTTAAACTCAACTTTAAAACGTTAAATTATATTTAAACTTAACTCTAAAACGTTAAATTATATTTAAACTTAACTCTAAAACGTTAAATTAAATTTAAACTCAATTTTAAAACGTTGAATTAAATTTAAACTCGACTTTAAAACGTTAAATTATATTTAAACTTAACTCTAAAACGTTAAATTAAATTTAAACTCCACTTTAAAACGTTAAATTAAATTTAAACTCGACTTTAAAACGTTAAATTATATTTAAACTTAACTCTAAAACGTTAAATTAAATTTAAACTCAACTTTGAACGTTAAATTAAATTTAAACTCAACTCTAAAACGTTAAATTGATTTAAACTTGTCACAAAATCTAACCTGTCTAACACTCATGCGCTCAACTCTACGGCCGGTCGTGCAAAGAGAACGTAAGACTATCCCTTGTGACTGAATCATTTGTTTTTGGGATGCTAGCAGTTGTTCTTGAGATGCTCGCAGTTGTTCTTGGGAAGCTCGCATTTCTTCCCACATTTCCCGTGTTATGACAAAGGGCTCGGGAATGTCGGCGCGAGAGGTCGCTGTGGGCCTCGATCCCATTGCGGGAGTGGTCGGACTAGCAAGACGAACACGTGGAGTGTCTGACACGTGTTCGTCGTCGGAGTCTCCGACGATGGCATCTTCTGCAACAGTCGCGACTCGATCTATTTCTTCTTCGATGTCTCGCGGCTCTGTCGCATCTTCTCCCTCGACGTCTATGGGATACAGACATTTGCTCGTCTGTGTCTCGAGGAGAGTGAACATTTCTTTCTCTGGTGCCCTTGGTCTCAGCATTTGAAGAACACCCACCTACAATACATTAATAAACATTACCAATATTCCAAAATAATGTAAAATACATTAATAAACGATAAATAATAAAAAGTTACCGTTTTTTTATTCAAGACCGCCTCGATGTCTTTGCCCATTATGAGCACATTACTAGACCACGAGTGCATCCTGGGCACACGAATCCCCTGGTTCGACCCGAACCTCATCCCGATCTCTGGGATAGCCTCGTACGCCCAGTAATGAAGGGTATGGAGATTACCCGTCAATGTCTACTTGGCATCTTTCTGTGCCACATCCGGCTTGTCCTTCAACTTCTTTTGCAGCGTCTCGTGATAACGCCATAGGTTCACCGAGAGGCTGGAATACGTCTCTGCCCAACTCAAATTTCCCCAAGGCATCTTGAAGAAGAAGGGGAGGTCTTGAACGATGTATAGAAATTTTTGCCACCTTTCTTCGATGACTTTGTTGGCCGGCTGCCCCAGAAGATACCCATAGACGAATACGAGCAGCCCGAGCTTGAACGCATCGTCAGGGCTTCGACATATGGTGAACGCGTTGATCAACGCGCTCAACTTGCTTCCGGCAACGCCGTTCAAGTGATCCGTGATCAAGCGATCGTTGTTTCGCTCGTCTTGTTCGGCTTTGGTCGGACCGTCTTTGTCACGACCCGCAAGCGATAGCTCGCCCACGAACCGCGACTGATCAACTCAAATCTGTACATAACTCATAATATAAACACATAAATTAAACATAATAAAATAGTTTGCGAAAATTCGGGGAAATTTTTCGCTTTTATAACTTAGAGTCTTATAGCGACTCCTATACAAATATGTTCCGGAACGTTTTAACAGAAGACACTAACCCCCGATTAAGAAACCCCATAGCCCATGGGTCAAGGCAATACGCGCTCGGTCTCGGTCTTCAATCTCGTTTCCCGCTTACCAGCTTTTCCCTTATCTACATTACCAAGGGTCATAAAACTATGAGTCGATTGACTCAGTAAGTGGGAGTCTATCTATAAAGTAAAACGACTAATGTCATGTGATGTGCAAACAAGCATACAAGAATGCAGAATGATTGCTAGATATCGCTAGAACATAACAATAGAGCATGACTGATGCGTGATATCACACTCTATCTATTTACTTGTGGTTCTGCAAGATCGTACATCCTCTTCTGCTACGATCTCCACAACGACAATAAGCCAGCCTCAGACCTCGAGCAACAGTCTTACGGCGGCTTGGGTGTTTTAAGATTGTCTGGGATCCACTAGTGGTACCATCTTCATCTGACGTCGGCGCATGTGTGCCGCCTTGGCACGACAATGAGTTCACTCGAGGCGACTGCTCATTGCTGAATGGGTTCACTCTAGGCGACTGCCCATTACCATCGGGTTCACTCTAGGCGACTGCCCATTACCATCGGGTTCGCTCGTGGCGACTGTCCGTTATCGTTGGGTTCGCTCGAGGCGACTGCCCTTTACCATCGGGTTCGCTCGTGGCGACTGCCCGTTATTGTTGGGTTCGCTCGAGGCGACTGCCCTTTATCATCGGGTTCGCTCATGGCGACTGCCCGTTATCGTTGGGTTCGCTCGAGGCGACTACCCTTTACCATCGGGTTCGCTCGTGGCGACTGCCCGTTACCATTGGGTTCTCCCCAGTTTTGAGTACTCAGCGCCATACAGACCACCTTGGTCTGCCACAAACACAAGTCATTGACTTGTGGGTACCACCGACAACCGTTCAATTAAGGTTCAGGTACTCTACAGCACGCAGAGTGCACACTCATACTACTACAGGAGAGCAACTCGGGATAAATCCCGAAGGAATTAATGTTTCTCTTTCGTGCTCGTTAAGTGCTTTAGAAAGAAGATTCGGGATGTGACTCCCGGTACTTCCACCCTTGGTTCGAATCCAAGAGTTTGACTTATGCTCTCCCGTCACCCTTGATCTAACCTATCCACTATGGTTAGCAGGGGGATCTAACAAAACAAGATAACATCGTGGTTGGTTCAAGTTAGCGTTTGAACCTTACGGGCAAAACCCGAACTAAATTTTCAAGCAAGAGTGGCCGAAGCCTTAACTTTCATGTTTATTCATTTTAGGGCTTTCACATACTCTTGTTTACTAGCAAATAAATGCACAAACAAACAGGGTTATTCCCTTGGTATGTAGTTGACTTAAGTCTCCACACTTACCCGGAAAAGATCGTCTGGAAATTTGTTGACTTCCGAAGTTTCCTTGCTTTTCACACTTCCCGAGACTCTACACGTCCTAAAGCGTTGAGAATCTAAAACCTGAAGTTGAAATCTCATTAGTCAATGATTCGAGAGAAGCTGACGAGCTTAAGGTTCGTTATCGGGATTTACTGCGAGTCGATTCAGGGGTTCGAGAATTTAATTCACTTATTTCTCGGCATTTCGGAATTTAAACTTATTCAAGACTCATGCGAGTTCGTACCAGAGAACGAGTACGAAATAAAATCCAAATCATTATTTCACGAGTCTTAAATAAATTAAATGAACAATCCGAAAAATCATACAAACCGAGAATTCTGAATTAATTAACCAGAATTTAAATTCTCGAACATTCTTAAATAAATAATCCCTGAATACAATCTCAAATCCAAAATTAAAACTCGAGTCTAATGCTATAAAGCGATAAACGACTCACGAGTGAGATCGAGCTCTAAAATCTCTTTCTGAATTCACTACTCTTGGGCTTCGACGCGCTCAGTTTCCGCCGATCTCGCTCGATTCTATCCGATCTGTGACTGAGCTGTGAAATTCAGAAATAAACACCGAGTCAATTTACAAATCCAATTCCCGACTCGACTTAGAACCCGAAATCAAAACTTGTCATAAAATTCCATTCCAAACTCAAAAACGAACCAAACTTCAAAACCACTTCCAAATCACTTCTCAATTTCACAATCAACCAAAAATCAAACCGGGCATTAACTCAAAATAACTCCCCGAGGCTCAAATTTCATCAACCTAACTAGTGAACCAAAGCACATAACCAAGACCAAACTCACGGCCAAAGTAAACACACGGTCAAAATAAGAATTTCAAGACCAAAACAATCTCGGCCAAAACTACTCAGCCAAAGATAAGGCCCACGGCCAAAATCAAGTCACACAGCCAACAATGACACGGCCAAGCAAACAACCATAACCCAACACCGAAACCAAATCTCATCAATTCCAATCATCAACATCAAAACCCAGCGTAAATCACCCCGGAAACCAATTCAAAACCATCACCCACGCTCACAAATAGGAACCCCCAAATTAATTTATCCAAACCCTAACTCTTAAATTCAATTTGGGTAAAAGGGATTTCACCTTGCTTTTGGGAGAAATCAAACTCTTTGGTGCTCACTCTTCTCTTCACCGGCGTCCTCTATAGCTCGCGGCGGCTCAAGCTTCACGGCGGTCACTCGGTCTCAGCTGGACGGCGCGCGCGCGGCTCGGTGACGGAGCGCTGGGCGAGCGCGAGCAAGGAAGAAGAAGATAGAGAAGGAGTGGTGCTGGGGGGTTGAGCGGCCGGAGAGAAAAGGCTTGGGTGGTCGTTGCCGATTGAATTTTTTTTTCTTTGTTCTGGTTGTGTTGGAGCTCGCGCGGGTGAGAAGAAAAAAGAAAGAAGAAGAAAGAAGAGAAAGAGAAAGAGAGAGTGAGGTGGCCGATAGAGAAGGAAAGAGAGAGGATAAGACCAACCGCGTGGCAGATCCTCATCGCGCCACATACGCACAGGTGGCCCACCCGGTTTGTGACACGTATCTCTTAAAACAACCTCTCTTTACTCTTTTCTTTCAAATAGCTCCAAAAACGTTACAATCACGTCCTTGTCACAAAATTTTGTGACTAAAACCCGTTCTCGCTTGAACTTTTAATTAAGTTATTCAAACCGAGACTTTCCTCGTTCGTTCTTGATTAATTTAAATATATTTAAGGTTTCTCGGAAATAATTCTCATCCTTGAGAATTTATTACTTAAATTAAATTTCGGCATATTTCCTCGGAAAATAATTTATTATTCGAGACGAACTCGATAAACCCTTTATTTATTCCGAGATTTTCCATTACCTTAAAATAATTTAAATTAACTCTCTAAACTTCAACGTCCATAATTCATTCAAGAACTTACTTGTGAGACACGAAAGCTCATTTATTAACCGTAAATTACAAATGGCGAGATTCAAAAGTTTATCCTTTACAGTCTTCATAGGTCATCCCCGAGACGAGTGCGTACTCGAGGCGTCCAAATCGTACTCGTTTGCCTCCAATACCAAAATGTATCTCCCCCCGTACCGTCGCCTCGATCTTCTTCTGAAAGAGAGTATGTACGAGCACCGGTGAGAAACCAAGCTCGCTCTCCGTAAAAAATTGCTCGAACGGAGTCCCGAGGATTCGTTCTTTTATCCCGAGCTCATCGAATCTACTCCGTACAAGCTTCAAGATCCCCGTCCCACCGTAGGTGATACGCCCCGGGAATGAGACGTTGTATATGTAGTTCAAATTGTCCTAAAAAAACAACAAAATTAAATCAGAATCACAATTCAATTTCCCGAGACCGCGCGCCGCTCAGAGACAGTCGCGCGCCGCGCATACGGGGATCTTGAAACAAGAAATTAAAATTTTTTAAAACATCATCGTATAGCATCGTACATCATCGTATATCATTGTAAAACAAGAAATTAAATTTTTTTAAAAAATCATCGTATAGCATCGTACAGCATCGTATATCATCGTAAAACAAGAAATTAAATTTTTTTAAAAAATCATCGTATAGCATCGTACAACATCGTATATCATCGTAAAACAAGAAATTAAATTTTTTTTTAAAATCATCGTATAGCATCGTACCGCATCGTACGACATCGTACAGAATCGTACGACAATTTTTTGAGAAAACATAAACCCATCGTACACCATCGTATCGCATCGTAGAGCTCTATGAATTTCATCGTACGACATCGTACAGCATCGTACGACATCGTACGATGCATCAATCTCATCGTACACTGGCCCTAATTTCAAACCCTAATATACTAAATCCGACCCAAATCACCTCAAATCAACTCAAATCAGAGAATAACTAAGTCCTAAACCCTCTTATAACTATTTTCAATGAAGTTTAACAAGAAATTACATGAAAACTTACCTTTTTACTTGGTTTTGAAGCTCGGAATTTCTGATCTCCACCGCCGCCCGAGATCGAACCTTTTCCATCGTACGCCATCGTATTCACTCGTACCAGATGGTATCACGTCGTACACGGTCGTACTGAATCGTACCAGAATTTTTTTGATTTTTTTTGTTGAGAGAAAGAGAGAGAGAGAGAGATGTCGAGTGAGATAGGAGGAGGGAAAGCTTATTCAAAATGTTTAAGGGGTATATTTGTCCGTTTTGGGTCCAAAAGTCCATTTCTAGATATTTGAAAAGGTTAGGGTCTAATCTTGATATTTAATCAATTTTTAAGCCCACTTTAAGAAATTTCTCATTGGGTAACCATGACGAACCAGTTTGTTTGTTTTTTTTTTTTTTTTTTTTTTTTTTTCAGAAAGAGATGACGAACCAGTTGAGAGCATAGAGTTTGTTTTTGCTTCTCTTGCCTTGGAGGAGAAGCTGCACTGATTCTTGATTCTAAATCAACTATCAATGAGTTGTGAATAATTTTATGTTGTGATCTTCTATTTTAATTCCCGCTGGGGTGGATGCCTTTGCCGATGGCGGCCATGTCGAGTCGGGGCATGCTGAACAGGGCCTACTGCCGGCCGTGCAGGGCGGCGTGTGGCGGCAAGCGAGCTGAGGAAATGGTGGCGAAGCTGAGGCGGGACTACAGCTGGATCGACGCCGTCAATGACACTGATTTCTAGGAGATGAAGAGACGCTCCGGCGGCACTTGGGAGGCTCCGGCGCCGGAGAAGGTCTGTAGGATGGGCATACACAAGAGTTTTTTTTTTTAATTTATTATTATAAAAATAATAAAACGAGGGTATATTGATAATTGCACATATTTTAAATCTCACGTGAAAAAAAAACGTGACATTTAACGTCCAAAATTAGACAGAAGTGGTAACGTGTAATAACGTCATTAGTTAAGAGATTCTCAATGCAACATTTCCGAGTCCAGGGGTGAAATGAAATCGAGGTACGAGTCCAGGGGGTAAAAAAAGAATTAATTCTTTTTTTAAAATGGCAAATATAGTTAAAAGAGGTGAAAACTAATAACGTTCATGCGGATCACAAAATTTGTATCGTGACCTCTGAGCTTTATGAGATATGGCAGATAGGTTTCTTTTCTTATTTCTTTTTCTTATTTCTAGTAAAAGAGAAAAAAAAATTCTTACATATTTTTTTTTACACAGAATCTTAATTTTTAAGATAAAATTGGTAAACTCATGTGAAACATTTACCATCAAAATTTAAATATACATTAACTGAAGTTAGGGAAAAAAATAGCCATGAGTGCGAAGTATTTAAAAATTGAAGAAATTGATGAAAAAAAACAAAAAGTGCCATCCTTATCTATAATTTTAGTTACAAATCTCATAATTTTATCCTCAAGTCTACATTTAAATGATAGTGTAATGATATATCGTAGTAAATTTCTAATTTCCAATTTAGGTTTAAAATACTGCCGATATCTCTTAATTATATACTAATTTATACTCAAAATATCGGTCAAAATATTTTAACTTTTTTTTTAACTTATATCGGACTTAAATGATCTAATATAATAACCCAAAACCAAAGGAACAGTAGCTTTTAGCATAAATATATATTTTTAGATTTATATAGAGTTTTCTTTGTTAAATGCTTTGTTTCACAAACGATGCAGAACAATCCTTTCCCAACACCACATTATTATTTTACAGTTTTTATTTTATTTTTTTATGCAATTTAATACTCTTAAGTCTTAATACATCAATATCCATGCAACTAAGCAATAGTGCATTTTGAAAAAAAATAAAATGGGTCCATTAGGAAAATAGTCAATTTAAATGTCTAACATTGCTAAATAACCAACGTCTGGTAAATTTTAGGTATAAATAACCGCTTTCAGACGTAAATATTATGTAAAAAGCTACTTTCATATGTCAAATGTTGGTTATTTACATAAGATTTACGTATGAAAGTGGCTATTTACCTAAGATTTATCAAACGTTGGCTATTTAGCAATGTCAAACGTTTAAATTGACTATTTTCCTAATTTTCAACTAATATTAATTAAAAAAATAACAATAATGCAACATCACTATCAGTGCAATTTTAATAAACCACACGCAATTATATTTATTCTACAATAAAATATTATATATTATTAACTTTAATTTTTATATTATTCATACATTATAATTGAAAAAAAAATCGGTTTTATAATGCAAACAAATATTATAAGAGAAATTGCCTCAACTATCCCGTTTGATAAGTTTTTTTTTCCAATTTCCCGCCAAAAACTTAATTTGGCCAAAAATACTACTAAACCACTTGTACAAGAAAGTACAAGAAATTGCCTCAACTAACACCATTGATAAGTTTTTTTTCCAATTTCTCACCAAAAGCTTAATTTGGCCAAAAATACTAGTAAACCACTTGTACAAATACAATTTTACCATCAACATGATGTCAACAATTGACATCTCTATGTCAACAATTGACATCTATTGTTGACATGTGTGAGTTTTGAGTTCTCTGTTTGTTGACATATATGTCAACAATCGACATCTATTGTTGACATCAATTGTTGAGGGTAAAATTGTATTTGTACAAGTGGCTTCGTAGTATTTTTGGTCAAATTAAGCTTTTGGTGGAAAATTGGAAGAAAAAACTTATCAAATGGTGGTAGTTGAGACAATTTCTCGATACAATTTGCCCTCAACAATTGATGTCAACAATTTATGTCAATTGTTGACATATATGTCAACAATAGATGTAGATTGTTGATATATATGTCAACAAACAGAGAACCCAAAACTCACAGATATCAACAATAAATGTCAATTGTTGACATCATGTTGAAGGTAAATTTGTATTTGTACAAGTGGTTTATTAGTATTTATGGCCAAATTAAGCTTTTGGTAGGAAATTGAAAAAAACTTATCAAATGGTGGTAGTTGAGACAATTTCTCATATTATAAATAAATTTCTTATTGGTTGTTTTCCTTTGTTGATTTTTCTCTACTTCTTGATATTAATGATTTTTTTTATATTATTATTTTACTATTAATAATATATTTATATCGAATCTTTGTTTTTTGTTTGTGATATGGAGTTTGGACTTTTTAAAACCTATATATATATATATATATATATATATATATATATATATATCACTTTATATGAAAATCCGATATACTTTTCAGTATTCTTGTCATGTATGTAGTATTTGAATCATATTTTCATAATTTGGACTTGATGATGACATACATATATTTCGGGTTGTTTAAAATTATATTTACTATTTAAAATATAATTGTAATATATATTATTAAATGATATATACATAATATGTATTTGTCATAGGATTTTTGTCGATATATCCGTCGATAGTCGATATATCATCGGTATCATTGGTAGTCGGTATTGAAATTGTTAAAAGATATTCGTTGATATATACGTCGATACTTCATATATCAGTAAAATTCGATTTAACTTTAAGTGTCAAGGTCTATCGATGGTATATTGTTGGTATACAGAAAAATATAACTTTGTTAAAAAAAAATCGACTGTATACCAAACTGTATTATAAAATACCGATTATATATGGCTGGTTATACCAATTTATGGAAAAAAATCGATGTTATACTGATTTTGAAATTAAAATTTGATTTTAAACCGTTGCTATATTGATTTTAAAATTTTTAAACTTTTATTTTATTTTATTATTTTAATGACTTAGTGTATATTTGTTGAATACTGCTATATAAATGTTGATTATACGTAAAAATAATTCAGATTTACTAGGTTTTTTTTTATTTCACTAGGAAAAGTTAAAAACAAAGCGGAATGTAAGCACTGAAGAAAGTTTGAGCCAAATTATTCATAATATTTTTTTTTTATTATGTTTGAGAGTGCTTAAAAGTTTAGAGAAAAATATATGAAGAACTATAAATTTAGGATAAGAAAGAAATTTAGGATGTGGATACACGCTTGTGCTTTATGTTACAAAGAAAAATAAATATAAATGAATTTATTTGCTATATCAAAAGAAGATGGTCATTAAAAGAAAAGGATAATGGTATCCACACTTGTATTCTTTTCTTTGATTATTATCTCTAAATATTTTTTCGATGCATAACATATTACGGTGGAGGTAAAAAAATCATATTGTTTATGTTGGGGAATCAAGTGGGTATCAGACACGAACAATCGCTCTGATACCACTTGTTGGTGGATCGGGCTCGTATCGGACACGAACGATCGCTCCGATGCGACTCGTTTGAGATTATTCCACCATATAACCATATTAATGCGGAAAAATAATTAATTACGCTGATCATAAGCTAATTAAATTATGGTTATAATTAACAAGATCTAGTTATGTTTAATTAATTTAATTCATAAGAGCATATAAGTCCAGCAACCGATATAAGAGTAAACGAGTACTTACATTGATTTTCGGTTCAGCTACAGAACGCTCCAATCCAATCGCGTACTCCTTGCGTCGTCTTGATGAAGGACTCGAGGATGACACCTTAGTCTTCCGAAACGTAATCTCCGAGACGAATAAGAAAGATGAGTGGGCACAGTCACTACTACAAATATTGGATTATACAACCCACTTTCTACAACGCTTAACATAAGCGTTGTAGAAACTAGGGATTCTACAACGCTTAACATAAGCGTTGTAGAAACATAGTGTTTCTACAACGCTTATGGCTAAGCGTTGTAGAATCTCGGTGTTTCTACAACGCTTATGGCTAAGCGTTGTAGAATCTCGGTGTTTCTACAACGCTTATGGATAAGCGTTGTAGAATCTGGGTGATTCTACAACGCTTTTGTAAAGCGTTGTAGAAGAACTTAAATTTCAGATTTCCCACAACGTTAACACAATCCGTTGTAGAACCGTCGCCGCGGCACCATGTGATTTTCGCCGTGGCGAAAACTTTCTACAACGCAAGTTCAAAGCGTTGTAGAAGGATGGACCTCGCCGCGGCACGATTTAAACCTCGCCGCGGCGAAGAATTCTACAACGCTTTTTATAAGCGTTGTACAATAGAGTCGCCGCGGCGATGGTCATCTCTCGCCGCGGCGAGATTATGTCGCCGCGGCTGGAAATATACTCCGCCGCGGCGAGAAGGATACCGTGGCCTAGCAGTTTTTTATGAAACTGTCTCGCCGCGGCGATGAAGGACTCCCGCCGCGGCGAGAGGATCCTACAACGGTTAGAATATCCATTGTAGGATCTTCTCGCCGCGGCGAAGACATATTCTCGCCGCGGCGAGGTCTTTAGGTTTTCACTATATAAACCAGTTTTCAGTTTTTTTTCTCATTCTCCTCAAAATACAAACGCGAGACAAACTATTTCGGCCGAGTCTGTCTTCATTTTCTCTTCCAAATTCCCTCGCCACGTCCTCGCCGCCCCGATTTCTCGCCGTCGCCTTGTCCTCGCCGCCATTCTCGCTCGCCACATCCTCGCCGCCATTCTCGCTCGCCACGTCCTCGCCGCCCAACTCTCTCGCGCCTCTCTCTCTCTCACCGCCTCTCACTCTCTTTTTAAAGGTATGATTTTCTAATTTTTTAAGGTGGTTATTGATTTAATTTCGTGTTGTTGATATGGATTTCGTGTTTTTGAATATGGATTTCATGTTATTTCCCCGAGTTGCATGTTGTGATTATTGATTTAACAAAAGTAGGGTTATTGATTTAAGGTGGTTATTGATTTAACAAAATTAGGGTTTTTTTATTTTATTATGAATGAATTTGAGTTAGAATTTGTGTTAGAATGAATTTGAGTTAGAATTTGTGTTAGAATGAATTTGAGACGTTAGAATTTGTGTTAGAATTTGTGTTAGAATGAATTAGAGTTAGAATTTGTGTTAGAATGAACTTGAGTTAGAATTTGTGTTAGAATGGAATTGTTTATGAATTTGATATTGTTATGTTTAAATGAAGTTGGAATTGATATAGAATTTGTGATTGTTGTGACATTGTTAGTATTTAAAATGGTTATGTTGATTGTAGATGTCGAGATTGAATTTTTTATGATTATGCTTTGTGAAGGTGAAAAATGGTTCGAACAAAAAATCCGGCGGGCGCCACGGCTCCGAGCACTTCCAAAGGTCCTAGTAAAAGTAAAAGTAAGCGAGCTCGTCAATCGTCCCCTGAAGCAGATTATAACACGAGTATCTTC
Organism: Urtica dioica subsp. dioica; assembly: GCF_054948205.1. NCBI lineage: Eukaryota > Viridiplantae > Streptophyta > Magnoliopsida > Rosales > Urticaceae > Urtica > Urtica dioica. The sequence continues at coordinate 15,299,422 of NC_142759.1, forward strand.
ACCAGCAAGGCCGCGGAGGATCGTTACGACAAAATCTCGTCGCGCAGTGTGATCCCTGAGCGGGGATTCAATGTGAGCTCTAACACCGAGATAGGAGTGTCAATCCGCAACAGTATTCTTGGTCATGACTGGGTGAAGTATTGTGCCGTTCCCGAGTTCGAGACGAACTTAAACTTCGTGTACGAATTCTACGCAAACTTACCAAATCACAATGGAGATGTTGTGACGGTCCGAGGTAGATCGGTCGATGTGAGCGTCGAAGCGATCAACGATTTGCTTGGGACCCCAGATGTGCCTTTCGAGAATGAAGGCTATCGGAAATGGTTGAGAACTTGCAGCCACGAGGAGATGGCGAGGTTGCTGTGCATTCCAGGAGAGGATTGGGTCCTTGAAAAAGGGAAAAGGGTACTCAAGCGTGACCAACTCACCAGGATTGCTAAAGCTTGGATTTACTTTGTTTGCGCTCCCCTCTATCCGATCAAGCACTTCACCACTCTTGACGAGGGTCGTATCCAGGTGTTGTTCTGCATCATAAAAGGTCATTCTATCAACGTCGGTCGATTCATCTACAATTGGATGAAGAGTCTAGACTATACTAATGAACGACACGGTTTGCCATATCCGTCGATCATTACCGGCCTTTGTACAAATACGGGGTAGGACGCTCGAAAAGGGATACGATCAAGGGTCCTATGGGGCCTATTACGAATAACATCATCGATCGCTACAAGATTAGGGAGGAACCACAAGAGGAGGAAGCGGAGGAAGAGGAGGAGGAAGGGGAAGAGGGACCACCAGTCAACGAGCCTCGATTGTTCTTACCAGCACCTCCGGTAGTCGACCCCGCCACCATCGACTACATAGCTCAATGCTCCAACTATCTCGTCGGCGGGTTCCAACACACGCAACAGTACATGCACCAACAAGCGGAGTATGGCGCCTCTCACATCAACCAACTGAACGATCTCTACTCTCGGTGGGACATCAACCAAGAGAACCAGGTGTTATTTCCTCCATATCCTCAATACTCCGATTATCCGTACCCACCACCACAGTGGCCACCGCATATGGAACCTCCTCAATATCCGGCGCACTCACCACCACCACCACCACCGAATGACGACTAAACCAACAACACCAACTTTAAATTTTAAATTTAAGACTCGTTTGGTTTGTTTAAGCTTCATTTTAAATTTAAATTAAGACTCGCATGGTTTGTTTATGTTTAAGACTCGTGTTTTAGTTAATGTGTGTTTGAGACTTGATTAATATTTAAAAATTGTGAAATCTGAATGTGTGATGGTTTTTTATTTGAATGATAATTTTTCTGTTGAAAACCAGGTTTAAAATGGGAAAGAAAGTAAAAAAAAATGTGTAGGCTGAGGTGATTCTATTCTAATCTCGCCGCGGCGATGTAGAAATTTCGCTGCGGCGAAATTTCTACTTCGCCGCGGCGAGACATTCTACAACGCTTCCAAAAGCGTTGTAGAATGTCACGCCGCGGCGAAACTTACACATCGCCGCAGCGAGAAACTTACCGAGAGCATGCATTTTTTAAAACATAATCTCGCCGCGGCGGCGTAGTCTTCTCGCTGCGGCGAATACGTGTCGCCGCGGCGAGAAACTTACCGAGAGCATGCATTTTTGAAAACATAATCTCGCCGCGGCGGCATAGTATTCTCGCTGCGGCGAAAACGTGTCGCCGCGGCGCAAATACAACATAGCCGCGGCGAGAAACTTACCGAGAGCTTTCATATTTGAGAACATATCCTCGCCGCGGCGAGTTGATATTCCCGCCGCGGCGTAATGACCTCGCCGCGGCATGGAATATACGTCGCCGCGGCGAGGTTTCTACAACGCTTGTTTAAGCGTTGTAGAAGGGTCCTCGCCGCGGCAGGATTTGTATTTCGCCGCGGCGAGAGTTTGATTTTTTTATACCAAGAGTCTGTGGTTTTTAAGAACTTGTCTCGCCGCGGCGAGTTGATATTCCCGCCGCGGCGTAATGACTTCGCCGCGGCATGGAATATACGTTGCCGCGGCGAGGTTTCTACAACGCTTGTTTAAGCGCTGTAGAAGGTCCCTCGCCGCGGCAGGATTTGTATTTCGCCGCGGCGAGATTATCCTGCCACAGCGAGAGTTGTACTCAGCCGCGGCGATGTTGGAGAAATGTAAATGACATTGTATAGAGAAATTTTGATTGAAAAATAAAGTTGTCCACAGGAGAATAACATAAAATCCAAAATGAAAATACATTATCTAAATGTTCAATATCAAACAAAAATAGGATCTATATCCTTACGAAGTAGATGTGAAACATCGTCATCATTAAAATCATCCACCTCTTGATCAATTGGCGGTAATCCTGATGTGAACGGAGGAATGCTAGACATGTCTTCGTCTTCTTCTTCGTTACCGTTTCTCGCTTTCATATGAACCACTAACGATAACTCAGGATTTGCTGGATCCGAAACATAAAACACTTGACTTGCTTGCGAAGCCAAAATAAATGAATCATTCTCGTAGCCAATCCGTCTAAAGTCGACAATTGTAACTCCTTCATTATCAACTTTAACGTGATTATTGTCTGCCCATTTGCACTTGAATAATGCGACTCGCAACCCGCAATAATCAAGTTCCCAAATATCTTTAATGTATCTGTAATACTTCATAAAAGCATGTTTTGGATTCTTATCTTTTGCCGACGAAACATGTAAAGCTTCAGCAAACAATGTAACACCGCTATTTTGTACGGGATGCTTGTTGTCTCGTTCCCTTGTGTAAAATGTAAAACCATTAACAGACCAAGCAGTGTACCTTGTAACCATTGAGGACGGCCCGCCAGATAGTTTACTCAACGTAGATGAATGTCCTGCCTCTATAAATATGTGTTCTCCAAGCCAGTTTTGAAACAAACGGTTGTGCTCTTCTTGCAACCATTTTTCATTTCTACCCTTCTTTGGATTATTCACTCTCAACTCATTCAAATGAATATCCACAAATGGCTTGACCTCGGAAACGTTGTGTAGCACATGGAGACTTGCTTGCTCCCATTCTTTTCGGTTGACGATCGAATAAGTACCTATAATGAAACAAATACTTAAAAATAATGTTCATATATAATTTAAATAAACAAATAAAGTGTTAAAAAAATACCTTTAGATAGAGCTTTTGAATCAAAATTGGTATTCTTGGGTAACCCAATTTCGTCTGTTTTAGCTAAATACTCAGAACAAAACTCAACCGACTCTTCTGCTATGTAATTTTCAACTATGCTTCCTTCCGGCCTATTGTAGTTCTTCACGTAGCTTTTCAACACTTTCATATAACGTTCGATTGGATACATCCACCGTAAAAACACGGGCCCTCCTAATTTCACTTCACGTACCAAGTGGACGGTTAAGTGGATCATTATGTCAAAAAACGAAGGTGGAAAGATCTTTTCGAGCAAGCACAGAGTTTTCACCAATTCTGACTGCATTAAATCCAATCGAGTTGGATCGATGACCTTCGAGCAAATCGAGTTAAAGAATACACATATCTTTGATATTGCAAACCTCACATCTTTTGGCACAATTCCTCGCAAAGCAAGAGGCAACATTTGTTGTAGCAGCACATGACAGTCGTGCGTCTTCATTCCAGTAAGTCTTAAATCTTTCAAAGACACGAACCTCTTATAGTTTGACGAATGACCTTCGGGGACTTTAATAGAAGCAAACCAGTTACACAATTTCTTTTTCTCCTTTCGATCTAGAGTGTACTTTGCCGGTGGTAATTTTGTTTTTTTCCCACCCCCCTCCTCGGGATGCAAAATGCTTCTTATATTCATCTCTTTGAGATCCAATCGAGATTGTATTCCGTCTTTCGATTTATTTGGATCATCAAGAAGTGTACCAATAAGCGATTCGCAAACATTTTTCTCGATGTGCATAACATCCAGACAATGCCGGACGTAGTGTGTCTTCCAATAAGGAAGGTCGTAGAAAATCGATTTCTTCTTCCAAGGATTCTCTTTGAACGATTCTTTAGTACTAGCACTCCGTTTTCTTTTCCCAAGCACTTCATTGACGTTTTTAACCATCTCATAGACATCTTCACCAGACAAAATTCTAGGAGGGGGTCGTTCTTCTGAATTTCCATCAAACGCTTGTTTCAATCTTCTATACGAGTGATCTCTTGGTAAGAATCTTCTATGACCCCGAAAAACAGTTTTCTTACCATGCTTCAAACGGATGGAAGATGTGTCTTTCATGTAAATCGGACAACCAATCGAGCATTTCACAGAGTATCCTGACAAGTTTCCATAGGCCGGAAAATCGTTAATAGTCCACATTAACATTGCCCTTAAGTTGAACGAATCTCCACGGTAAGCGTCTTTAACTTCCATCCCTTTCTCCCATAACATCTTCAAATCATCGACCAACGGTGCCAAATAGACATCAATATCATTTCCTGGTTGATTCGGTCCTGAAATCAAAAACGTTAACATCAAGAACTTTCTCTTCATACATAGCTTTGGAGGGAGATTGTAGTTCACAAGTATAACCGGCCAAACACTGTATTTACTGCTCATCATGCTGAACGGGTTCATTCCATCAGAAGCTAGACCAAGGCGCAAATTTTGAGTATCAACACTGAAATCCTTATACTCTAAATCGAATGATTTCCACTGTGCAGCATTAGCAGGATGTCTCAACATACCATCATTGATACGCTTTTCGGAGTGCCAAACCATGTTCTTCGCGTGTTTGACACTATTAAACATTCGACGAAAGCGCGGCATTGGAGGAATGTACCATAACGACTGAAATATATTTAACGAAAATCAGTAATAAATAATGAATATGAGCTACATGTATTTCCTAATCAAGTGATGAAAATGTACGTCGTTACATGGAATTTTACCCTTCTTCCACCGTGACTCTTTGCACGTCGGACATTCATCTAGATCTTCATACTAGTGTCTATATAAAACACAATCATTTGGGCACGCATGGAATTTCTCGTACTTCATGCCTAATGTACCCAAAGTCTTCTTTGCTTCATACATACTTAAAGGTACTTTATTGTCTTTCGGAAATGCTTCTTTCAGTGTTTCCAACAATAGAGTAAAACTAGTGTTAGTCCAACCCTCCGACGTCTTCAAATGAAATAATGTAACTAAAAATGACAACTTCGAATAGCTTGTACACCCTTCATATAATGGTGTCTCCGCATCATTCATCATGGACTCAAACAATTCCGGTCGCTCAACAAAATCGTCCTCCAAATCATTCATCATTCCGCACATATCATTAATATCATCTTCAACATCATCCTCATTTGCCGTAGAACGAAAAACCTCACCATGGTAGAGCCATCTTTGATACGAGGTCATTATTCCATATGCAAACAAATGGGTCCGAACGACATCAATCGAAAAATGTCTATGATTTCCACATTTAATACAAGGACAACGAATAGATTTCAAATCTACCATGTTCTCTCTAGCAAAATCACAAAACTCATCTACACCTTTCCGATATATCTCATTCAATCTATTCTCCCACATCCACTTTCTCATATTCATAGAAAAACCCTAATTATACAAAAAATTGACCATTCTAATTAGTAAACTATCAAGAGAACAACAATTAGAACAAGTTAAAGAAGAACTTACAAGATTTGAATGTGTAGATGAGACTAGTAAACGAGGACGCTCTAGAATGAGGTTATGAGAATTTTTTCGAGTAAGGTTATGAGAGAGTTCAAAGTGAAAAAGACCAGAAATGAGAATTTATATTACAAGTCTCGTGTCACTCGCCGCGGCGAAATTTCTACTTCGCCGCGGCGAGACATTCTACAACGCTTCCAAAAGCGTTGTAGAATGTCACGCCGCGGCGAGGTACAAATCCCGCCGCGGCAGAAGTCCTGCGCCGCGGCGGGAACACGTCGTCGCCGCGGCGAGAATCTTACCGAGAGCACCATCTTTCAGACATATAGTCTCGCCGCGGCAACATACATTTTACGCCGCGGCGAATGTATTCCTCGCCGCGGCGGGAATCATATTTCGCCGCGGCGAGGCTTCTACAACGCTTAGAGAAGCGTTGTAGGAAGGTGTCACCGCGGTGGAAATTGTCTACTGCCGCGGCGTGGACATATAGGGTTACCTCGCCGCGGCGATGGTAAATTTTCGCCGCGGCAAGACGTTTCTGGGTAACTCTCGCCGCAGCGAGAATTTGGTTTCGCCGCGGCGAGGATCCTACAACGCTTACTCTAAGCGTTGTAGAATCATCCCGCCGCGGCGAGAAATACACTTCGCCGCGGCGAGCTTCTACAACGCTTAGAATAAGCGTTGTAGGAGCGTCTTAAAATCTGAAAATTTCAAATTTTTTTAACTACCCGCCCATTTCATATCTATACTTAGCGTTTTTTTTTTCAAGTTTCCCTCATTTCTCATTCTCATTTCTTCTCATCTCCACTACTCATCTCTCTCGTCCCTCTCTCTCTCTCCGCCACTCTCTTGCCGCCCCGCCTCTCTCTCCCCACCACTCTCTCTCTCTCTCGGCCCCTCTCTCTCTCTCCGTCCCTCACCTCGCTGAGCCCCCGCGCCCTCGCCCCGCGCGTTCTCTCCCTCTCTCCGACCCTCACCTCCCTCTCCTCGCCGTGCGCCCACGCCGCCCTCTCGCTGAGCCCCCTCCCTCACCTCGCCGTGCGCCCACGCCGCCCTCCGGTCTCACCTCGCTCGTGCCCACCCTCGCCGCTCGCCCTCACCTCGCCGCGCGCGCGCGCCCTCACCTCGCCGTGCAAGTCCATTACCTCTCCGGCCCTCATCTCACCACCTTCTCTTCGCCGCCCTTGTGCTCGTCCAACTCCGGGTAATGTTTTTGAACATTTTTACATGGACTTTATTTAGTGTGAATTCGATATTGATTTGAAATTAGGAGATATTGTATTGGATTTGAGTTTATTGAATTGAAGTTTGATATTGATTTGATTTGAGAAATATATTTGATAGTAGATTGAATTGGGATTGAAATTGTGTTTTTGTTTAGAATCGGATTGGATTTGAGTTTATATTGTGATTGGAGTTGAGTTTATATTTGATTTTTGTTACATTTGAGTTGAAATTTTGATTACATTTGAGTTGAAAATTGAAATTATGATTTGAATTTTGTTTATTAGATTCAATGTCGTCCACTACTACTACTTCTAGCGGTAGTGGTAAAAGAAAAATTAGAAGACAACTAGCGCTTAACTCTGATGAACAAGGAAAACGAAGAAACACTCTTATGGGTCGGGTTAATAAGGCTAAAACACTTGGTAAAAAAATCCCGGTACAATTTGATGATAAAGGGCAACCAATCGGTAAAGAGGGTGATGAGTTGTCGAGTTACTTTGGCGTGTTAGCAAGAGAACACGTTCCACTTTCGATGCGTGATTGGAGATGTAAAGACAACGCCCAAATTAAAGAACGGATTTGGAACGAAATGCAAGAAGGATTTACGATTCCTATCGAACAAAAACACGATTGCCTTATGAGAGTCGGAGAAGCCGCAAGGTTATTTCGTCATGAGATATACAACGATCTACTCAAAGACATAATCAACGAACCAATCGCCTTAAAGAGACCGGCTTGTATTTTGAAATACTATACAAGTATCACCGAAGAAGATTGAACAACATTTGTTGAGTATAGACGAACCGAAATGTTCGAACAAACATCGGAACATGGGAAATCAAATATCGGAAAAAGTGTGTACAAATCTCGAACGGGCCGAAATGGATATCGAAAGCTTGATCAAGAAAAGGTTAGATTCATTTTTTTCTTTTAGTTATTTCAAATGTTGCAATTATTTTTTAATTTATTATATAATTACTTCTTACTAGCATGACGAAACGGGGGAATGGCCTACGAAAGAGGAACTTTGGATTGACTCGCGAATGAAAGACGTAGATAACTACAAGGATGAGAAAGACAAATTGATGGGAGAAAAAATCGTAAGTTCTTTACCTTTGTTATAACAATTAACCTTGTAATTTTATTTTCAAATAATTTTATGTGTAGAAAACGTTATCACAACAAGCATCGCAAGGGACATGGTTGCCGGAATCGGGAAAGAGTGTTTTGCAAGAAGCTTTGGGAACGTCGCGAGTTTGCGGTCAATCCAAACACACGTCGCGTTTTAAGTACTTTGTTCCTCCAACGCCCAACGAAGAAGTAATGAAGATGCGTCGGGAAATGAGCGAGTTAAAGTCTTTGGTGATGAAGGCATTCGGTGGAAATGGTAGCATTAATGTCGAGTCGCCTAGTGTCGAGCAAGTAAAAGAGAATCTCAACGCGAATGTTGTTGATGATAAAGAGATGGCAAATGTTGAAGAACACGTCAATGAAGCGGTCTCTTAAGGTATGTTTAATTTTGTTTTTTATCTATTTATTAAAGATAAATGTTTTGGTATTAAGTTATTGATAAAATTCTTGATTCGCTTAGAACACGACGATGTTGATGATCGTCTGAAGATCGATCCTATCATTGTTGATGATCGTCCGAAGATCGATCCTATTGTTGTGGAAAAACCCAATAGTGTTCGTGCTAGTTGCTCTTTGAATCCAACCACGCCGGTGACACCGAGTTCGGATGAAAGCGTCGAGTGTCTTCTTTTCATTGATGACACTGAGTTCGGAGGCACAATTTATGTTGCAAATGGGCGAGCGTACATGAATGGAGGCGTAGTTCATTTCTCACCTTTGGAGGAAGGAAATTTACGCGTGGCCGTTTTGGGGGTTTTGATTAAAAAAGCAAAATTGCCAATTCCCACCGAAGAAGCTCAAACCGTTGAAGATGCTATAGGCGGGTTTGTCTCGTGGCCGAAGAGACTCATGGAAATGGACTCGGGAATAGAGAGTCGCGGTCCGGTTGTCAAACAACTCTCAAAGCTCGGTTTTGAGAGTGAAGCTAGCATCGATGATGCTAAGAAGATTCCGTACAAGGTGATTAATCCCAAGTATCGATTGCTCGCTCAACATGCCAACAAAGTAATGTTACCGGAAGGGGATGTGATTATGGTCAATGTTAGTCCAAGTCTCGCGGCTATCCCGATTCCGGTGTCATTTGAAGACATTTCCAATTTTTTGCAATACTTGGAAATTGGCGCGGGGAGCATAACGGTTTATATGGAGTAAGAGTTTTCTTTATATGCGTTTTTTAATATCAATATTCAATATTTAGTGTTTTGATCAACTAAATATTTGTTTGTCATAGCTATCTACGCTCGAGGCTAGAAAAGGCGAAGAAGACTCGAAATTTTTGTTTTATAAATCCGAGCTTAAGTTCGTATATCGAAAATGACGACGAGGAGGCTTATTTGTCAAAACGAGTCAAGGACGTTGGAAACGTGGTACGAGATTGCAAATTTGGTGAATTAGTTTTGATGCCATATAACAAAGGTGCGCATTGGATGCTCGTTGTCCTCGACCTTTGGAGAAATAGCGCTATGTTCTTTGACCCGTTAAGAAATAAAATCCCAACCGATTTAAATCGATTGATAAAAAGGTAATATTTTGATTTCTTAAATAATTTTTATTATAAACCGTTCTAGATGTTTTTTCTCTTATAATCTCCGTGTTATATAGGGTTCTTGTTGATTTCAAGCTCGAGCATCAAAACGCCAATAGTAACGGGCAATCAACGTACATCAAGGCTTGGGACGCTCCGAGACAAACGGGAAACACGGAATGCGGGTATTTTGTCATTTCTTATACGCGTGATATAGTCGTAGGAGGTGTAGGAAAATTAGAAAATAAGAAATCCTATACAAAAGAGGATTTAGAGAGAGTTAGAGAAGAATGGGTAACTTATGTACAAACATTTATTAACTGTGATGATTAGCTAGTTTTTTTGAAGATGTATATATTAGATTTTGAATGTTTTGAAGATGAGGATATTTGAAGATGAATGTATATATTAGATATTTTTTGTATTGAAGATTATTTTCAGGTGCTAGTATCGTGTAAAAAACAGATTCTGGATTGAAAATAAATGATTCTCGCCGCGGCGAACTTTTTTTCTCGCCGCGGCAAGTAATTCGAGCCGCGGCGGGAAATATTATTCGCCGCGGCGAGACAAGATACCGAGAGCAGGCAAATTAGAAATCTTAGTCTCGCCGCGGCGAGATTTTTTCTTCGCCGCGGCGAGTTTTTAAAAAAAAATTCATCGCCTTCCTATAACGCATAATAATCCGTTGTAGAATAATCTCACCGCGGCTAAGATTTGACGTCGCCGCGGCGAAGTGTATTATTCGCCGCGGCGAGTTGATTCTACAACGCTTAAAAATCCGTTGTAGAATGTTCTCGCCGCGGCGTGGAACGTACCTCGCCGCGGCAAATAACTCGCCGCGGCGACGTATATTTCTCGCCGCGGCGACGTGCTTCTACAACGGATTGAAGATCCGTTGTAGAATATGTCGCCGCGGCGCGAAATATACTTCGCCGCGGCGAGATGTTTGAAAATGTTTAAAAATTACACAATGGATTCAAACCGTTGTAGAAGCTTCTACAACGCTTAAGAATCCATTGTAGAAGCTTAGTTTCTACAACGGATAATTAAGCGTTGTAGAAAGCTGTTGGATTCTACAACGGATTTTTAAGCGTTGTAGAAGCTTCTACAACGCAGGATTCTACAACGCTTAAGAAGCGTTGTAGAATCATTCTAAAACTGTTTTTAAGCGTTGTAGAATCCTATTTTTGTAGTAGTGAGTCTTTATCTCACTAGATCACGAAACTAGGTGTTTCGAGATCTCACTCTTATTTTACTAAGAATGGAAACGAATTTCCGAGGGGAGGGAGAGGCAGATGCACGGCCAAGGAGAGGCTAGGGTGCACGAAATTTTCACTCAAAATTCCTTAAAAAAAACCTTAATTTTTGCCTTCTCATGAACCCCTATTTATAGTAGTAAAAAGGAGATATTCATGGAATCTTCCAGAATATTTTATTTCTTTTTATTGTGCTCACACTGGTGGATTAAATCTAGGCCATTGGATCTCAACAAGTGAATCCTACTTTTTCTCTCATCCATCAGATCAATATCTATGAGATAATATTCTCTATTTAAATAGAGAATATTTTATTTAGTGAGAAAATAAAGGAGAATATATTATTCTCCTAAATATTCTCCTAAATACTTTCTTTTAAATAAGGAGAAAATATAAGACAATATCTTATATTTTTCTCTCTCCTTTATTTAAACTAAAGAGAAAATATTGGTAAATACCAATATTACAAAATTAGAATTTTAGGCACACGGCCAAGGGGGGATTTGCGCAAACCCTAGTGCCAAAATTCCCAAATCCGATTTTCATATTTTGTGCAAGGCCCAATTGCTTAAAACTCAATTAATTATTTATTTACTTGGTCCAACAACAAACAAATAATTAATAATTGATTATTTACTTGATCAAACAATAAATAAACAATTCTACCATAAATATTTATTTAATTCTGCGAATACCCGTTTTCCAGAATTAATGCTGTCAATCACAATTACAGCAAGTGAGATTAATAATGATAAACATTATTATATGAAAGTTCTTATCCGCCTTTATCAGAGCCGAATCGGGGACTATGGACCTAGTAATAGAAGCTTAACAAATCCGATGAAAAAGACGAAATAGTCCTTTCTCTTTTTCCATCGATTCGTCTAATCTTGGTCAAATACTCCACCTTTTAAGCCAAGACTGAACTCTCCTTTATACTATAATTATATTTACTCATCGTGACGAGTTTCCACTGATATAGTCAGTTCGTGATCAAGATCCTCCAGGTTCAACCCGTGTCAAGAGAAGTCAATTTTTATGTTATACTTCTCTTGATACATATCAGCCCTAAGCATTGTTGCTTCCCCAGCGAAAAATTCTTTCGAACGTTACTTACTTCGAAAGTGCTAGCAATCTATCGGTTCTGGAATCAACCCTTAGGTGAGTGAACGTTAACCTTCTTTCAGGAAGGCTGGATTCCGTATCTGTAAATCATTTCCCACTCGAATCGTGCTCTGAGAAAACTCTCAAGACATAAGCTGTGATTAGCATGAATAGCCTTTTAGCGAATGAGTCAAAGAGCTCAGTAACATAACCCAGTGTCCATGATCACTTCAGGATTTAGATCAAGTCTCACTGTGACCATCATAGTGGCCTCGGTTAGTGTGTCGTAACGGTCCTTAAACGACACATCTACAACCAAGACCTGTCCAAGTCGTAGACTTACCACAAGTGTAGAATGCTCCCACATAGTGATCAACCTTCACCAATGTGTTCCACATATATGACTTTAGATATAGCTTTCCAGGCGTATATCAGTCATCGACCTCGTTTTAGCTCACCGCCCGAACTCAGGTGCCCAGCACGTGACTCAGTTTAATACGGAGGCTATGGAAGATAGTTGTAATTGATTCTAATTGTTTAGAACTCAACCCACTAATCATATAATGCTAATAAAGTAATCTTATTATCGAATTTAGTAATCATTTATTCATTATCTTCAAGTGGGCAATATTCCCAACAATCTCCCACTTTGACCAGAGTAGATAAGTTTCCTTCAGCCAATTTAATTCTTTGCCATCATTATAGATGGTTTAGACCTTGACCCAGGATTGAGATTCTCATCATATGGATTCCCACTTTTATCTATACTCTATCATTTATGTCGATCTGACATATGTCCCATTTTCATATCATTCTAGTTCATGCATTTTTGCAAGTGATCTTTGACTTACCATTTAAGGTCAAGTCAATTTGTTCACAGTAAATAAATTTACTTTAGAACAAATTAACACTTCGCATACCTTAAGATTATACACCAGACTTTATATCTAAAGATAACAAGTCTCCCTATCAAGGTGTACATCCCTTTGGTGCCAAAACAGGTTGCACCATTGCATGGTTTGATCTCATCACCTCTTACTATAGTGTGATTTATTGAACGTGTTTAAATAAGAACTTTATTGACCTATTTCAATTACTTGGTTATTTATAGTTCATCCTTGTTTGTCGTGTTCACATTCAATATATACACAGGACTTTAAGGATCTACTATATTTAAATAACTAAGTATCTCACTATTTCCAGAAATTACAGTGTTTACAACACATGTAGTTATTCTCGGAAATACGACATTGTCTAAGGTCTAATTATTAGTCCTTTTAAAAACAATGTCGATAGCCTCAACATTGAGCTCATACCTTATATCAATAAGTATGTTTGAGACATTATGGAACGAGCATGTCGTTTCTAAATTTAATTTTAGAAACAGTTAGCTCAGTCAATTTACTTGTGTCATAATGAGGTCTAGAACTAAAATAGTAATGACTTTATTCATGACACTTGTTTAGGAGCTACACTTATCAATCATTTTCAAAAAATTGATTATAACAAACATCCATGTACAATCATGATTAGTTTGTTAAGTACTTAGGATCTACCTTTCATATTTCAAAAGGTTTAGTAGTATAACTACTTCGATCCATGTCTTTATGTTATTGGAACTTCATCCTCAAAGGACAGTTCATCTTCAATTTTGAAGATGCCTAATGAAGTGGTTCGTGGTATCAGAAAGAAGAGTATCATTGATGATAATGTCTCTCCTTAAGGGCTCAATCTCTTACCTTATAGCTTATTAAAGCTTAAACAATTTCATTAATCCTTTTATAGATCTCTATATTCCTTTAAGCTAATAGCTTAACAGGTAGATCTATTAAATATGGGCTAATAACTTTCAGACAAGTTAGTATGATCGAGAGTGATATCTCAAGATCATGTCTTTCCATTTAAGGAAAGTTTATTGTTGATGAGAGTGACAAGGATCCATTCTAGGATGCTCCCACTAGGTTATTGATTTTAACGACAAGATAATTCAAAATTATCCTTCCTTTCAATTCATTGATTTATGTGGCAAGGTAATCATTGATTACACTTCCACTTTAATTATCGAATAATAGCATATACATTCCGGTTAAGGATGCCATCTTCAATGATGGGTTTAATCCTATGAAGGATGTTGCTATTTATTGAACAACAAGTGGCTAGATTTCATTAAAGAAAGCTCCCACTACTTTATTGAACAATAGTGACTAGAATCCAATTAAGGATACTCCCACTCAACAATATTGGTTATTTAGTGGCTAGGTTCCATTTTATGGATGCTCCCACTAAGTCAATGAATAAGAGTAGCTAGGTTCCAACTAAGGATGCTACTACTCGATTATTGAATTTTAGAGTGGCTAGGTTCCAATTAAGGATGCTCCCACTTAATCAATAAATCTAGAGTGGCTAGGTTCCATTCAAGGATGCTCCAACTCAATCAATACGAATAGTAGTGACTAGGTTCCAATTAAGGAAGCTCTCACTAATTTAATTCATCATCAACACTAACTCTTAGTTGTGTCTCCTTTATTACTTATTATTCGCACAAGTCATTGTCGAATAATGGTAATAATTATTTAGATGCTTTCAAAGCTCTAAATAGTTCTTAAACAATAAAACATATTCAACATAAGAATTTAATGAAGCAATAAAAGCTAATTAAATTCTAACAGAGATAATAACTTAGAAAATATTTATATTTATTTATTGTGCTTCTATATAGCATATGAACGGAAAAACGAGACCTTCATATTCTATATTTTTTTCATAAGGACATAAGCATTCATGCATATTCAGATATCATAAAAGCAATCAAGGCATTCAATTATAGAAGGAAATATTTAAAGACACAACCATGTGTTCATAAATAATGTAATAAAACATAAAGAAAGAAAGATTCATCCTTTCTGGAATAACCATAAAGGCTACAGTCCAGAAAACCTCGGATTATTAAATGACACATCCCATGTTCAAAAATAAATCCAAAAATGAAAGTAATAAAACTAGCGGGAAATTAGATCTTCAAACGGAGCATGAGCTTCTCTACAATTCGGGCTTGAATCCGACATTGTTTAGCAAGCTCGTCTACACACGTGTGCTCCATCAGATCTGCTCTGCAACAAGAAAAGAAGTATGCTCATGAATAATTATCCTCAAAACATTTTTAGGATATCTTTAATCATGAATTTTAAGGTACAATACCAGCATTCTTCTTATTTTTCTCAAGCTCATCCAAGTACAAAGGACAATGCCTCTTCCAATGGCCTTCAGTGTTGCAGTGGTTGCATTTACCAATGCTTTCTCGCTTCTTTTCTTTTCCTTTGCCAATTCTCTTGAAGTTCTTCCTTTCCTTCTTAGCGGGACCTTTCCCCTTTGAAGTATTCGGACGTGCCTTAGATGACTCAGCACCAAAAGTCAACTTCTTCTTGGTTTTAGGCGAAGAACTCTTGTCAGCATAGAGAGCTGACCCTTTGTTCTTCCCATGTCGAGTGATAGACTCGAAAGTTTGTAGTTCATTCAACAGCTGAGACAGTCCATACGTCAACTTGTTCATGATGTAGTTGGACGTAAACTGTATGAAGTCACTCGAAAGGGAATTCAGGATTATTCCCACCTGAGTAACCTCATCCATCTGTGCCCCATGGAGTTCAGCTTCGGTGAAGTAGTTAGTCATCTTCATGACATGATCCCTCACCGGAGTTCCCGCAGTCATCCTAGTGCTAGTGCACTTACGGATGAGCTCAATGCGGGCTTGCTCGCTTTGCATCCCAAACATTTGTTACAACGAGTCAAGGATCTCCACAGCGGTCTCCTTCCCTTCCATCTTAGTTCGCAACGCATCAGATATGCTTGCGCGCATGTAGGCCACCGCCTTGTTATTGGCAGTAGTCCACTTGTCATAGTCCTCCCTCAAGTTCTTGGAGGCACCATGAGTAGGAAGAGGAGGTCTATCTTCAGTGAGGATAAAGCGAATGCTTTCACTCACAAGCACAATGTTGAGATTCGACTTCCACTTAGGGAAGTTATCTCCAGTCAGGACGTCTTTCGACAACAGGGCCATAATAGGGTTCGACATGATTACTAAAAACATAAAAGTACATTTATTAACAATATGAAAAGAAACAACTATCAATATAATTTAGGAAATAAAAACTATAATGCAAACATGCACGGGATAAAATACTAATCAAAATAACCCAGTTTTTATATTCCAAGGTAATTCGACTAATAGCCACAGTCCGTTTCACTCTGGTGACGTAACGGAGTGCACCTAGTGAACATGAGAACCATCTCAGATTAGTGAGCAATCATAGTACATGTACCTTCATAACTATGCTCACTAACTACCAATTTTATAGGAATCTTTGGCCACATGAGCAACCATCGGTTGGTTCATGCATGAGTCAACCCAACATTTCAGTGAAAGAAATCTAGCTCATACGCACTAGCGTAACTAGTACACGCAGAGATCAACCCTCCCACCTATCGTCAGAGACACAACCTTGGTATTGGAATCAGAAAAGCCCTTCCGAATGGAACTGACCACCATGTTTAGAAAACCGCCGGTCACTAGGGGATCTTTCATCCTCACGGTGTTGTGTCAATGTTGGAGACCTACGACTCAATATACTTTCAGTATTTTAATTTTCCTAGCATTAACTTTAATCTAGGTGATCCACTCGAGTTAACTAAGTCATATTAAAAACTCGAGTGTTTCTAAGCTACCCTTAAAAACAGATGTTTCGATATAGCTTAGTGATTAGGAATTCGTGACATCTAGTCTTGATTATCCTAAAAGTATTCCATCACGGAAAAGCTCCGAGTATAGAAGGTGAGACACTAGGTCTTCTTAAGTACCTCTCAGCTTAGCCTCTTATCGGCTTGGTGACAAAGCTCTCCGATCCGTTCAACTCATTCATTAATTAACTATCCTAATCCAATTAGACAATTTCAATTAATGAAAGCCCATGACAACCATTAACATACGATACATGATCTAAGTTATAGCATACAAGCATGGCATAGTAATTAAATAAACAAGCAAGAGCATGCAAGAATGGTTTGATTCGGATTGATCGTTTCCTATTTGATTCTATAAAGTAAATCAAGATGAGCCCAATCATATTGGCCCATGGATTCAATTGGGCCCATTCTTATGTCCCTTAGAAAAATAAATCAATATCAAATTATTTAATTTTTCTAATTTTTATCGGAAAAATTAATTAAGTAAGGGCACATTCCAATGTCCCATTTAAAATAAATCGATATCAAAATCATTTATTTTGTAATGTTTTAAATAAAAATCATTAGGGCTCAGCCCATATAATTAATAAAAATCATGCTAATCACAGCTTATGTCTTGGGAGTTTTCTCAGAGCATGATTCGAGTGGGAAATGATTTACAGATATGGAATCCAGCCTTACTGAAAGAAGGTTAATGTTCTCTCACCTAAGGGTTGATTCCAAAACCGATAGATTGCTAGCACTTTCGAAGTAAGTAACGTTCGAAAGAATCTTTCGCTGGGGAAGCAACAATGCTTAGGGCTGATATGTATCAAGAGAAGTATAACGGAAAAATTGACTTCTCTTGACACGGGTTGAACCTGGAGGATCTTGATCACGAACTGACTATATCAGTGGACACTCGTCACGATGAGTAAATATAATTCTAGTATAAAGGATAGTTCAGTCTTGGCTTACAAGGTGGAGTATTTGACCAAGATTAGACGAATCGATGAACAAAAGAGAAATGACTATTTCATCTTTTTCATCGGATTTGTTAAGCTCCTATTACTAGGTCCATAGTCCCCGATTCGGCTCTGATAAAGGCGGATACGAACTTTCGCATAATAATGTTTATCATTATTAATCTCACTTGCTGTAATTGTGATTGACAACATTAATTCTGGAAAACGGGTATTCGCAGAATTAAATAAATATTTATGGTAGAATTGTTTATTTATTGTTTGATCAAGTAAATAAATAATTATTAATTATTTGTTTATTGTTGGACCAAGTAAATAAATGATTAATTGGGTTTTAAGCAATTGGGCCTTGCACACATGGAAAAATCGAATTGGGAATTTTGGCATAGGATTTGCGCAAATCCCCTTGGCCATGTGCCATCAAATCCGATTTTTTCAATATTGGTATTTACCAATATTTTTTTCTTTAGTTGTTTAAATAAAGTAGAGAGAATAATATAAGATATTGTCCTATATTTTCTCCTTATTTAAAGGAAAGTATTTAGGAGAATATATGAGAATATATTTAAAGGGAAATAATATATTCTCATTTATTCTCTCACTACATAATATATTCTCTATTTAAATAGAGAATAATATCCCATAGATATTGATCTGATGGATGAGAGAAAAAGTAGGATTCACTTGTTGAGATCCAATGACCTAGATTTAATCCACTAGTGTGAACACAATAAAAAGAAATAAAATATTCTGGAAGATTCCATGAATATCTCATTTTACTACTATAAATAGGGGTTCATGAGAAGACAAAAATAAGCAATTTTTTGAGAAAAATTTCGTGCATTCTAGCCTCCTTGGTCGTGCACTTCTGCCTCTCCTCCCCCTCGCAAATTCGTTTCCATTCTTAGTAAAATAAGAGCGAGATCTCGAAACACCTAGTTTCGTGATCTAGTGAGATAAAGACTGTGCCCACTCATCTTTCTTATTCGTCTCGGAGATTACGTTTCGGAAGACTAAGGTGTCATCCTCAAGTCCTTCATCAAGACGACGCAAGGAGTACACGATTGGTTTAGGAGCGTTCTGTAGCTGAACCAAAAATCAATGTAAGTATTCGTTTTTCGTTCAAATCGGTTGCTTGATAGATATGCTCTCGTGAATTAAATTAATTAAACATAACTAGATCTTGTTAATTATAACCATAATTTAATTAGCTTATGATCAGCGTAATTAATTATTTTTCTGCATTAATATGGTTATATGGTGGAATCATCTCAAACGAGTTGCATCAGAACGATTGTTCGTGTCTGATGCGAGCTTGATTCACCGACAACGATATCCAAGGAATATTGTCTATAGCGACTGTATTAGATCCTCGATATAAGATGAAGTCCTTTAAGTGCTATTTTTCTTTGATATATGGTTACGAATGTAGTATCACGAAAACTAAAAAGTTTCTTGCCATGTTGAGATTCATTAGTGTGGCTGAGTATGAAATGAAGATAAAGAAAAAAAGAAAATGGAAACTCAGTCAAGGCTTGTTCGATGGATGACGACCGTCCTCCTTGTCCCCCGGCAAACAAGTCAAGGTTCAAAACATTTTTACAAAGTGACGATGTGGTTGTGAATGTCAAGAATTATTTGGAAATTTTATTTGGAGAATTCAATCATGCCTATGAAAGATGACTTCAATGTGTGGAGTTGGTGGAAATTATACGGAGTAAAACTTCCGATACTATCTCAAGTTGTTGGAGATATATTTTATAAGTCCTAAGTCCATCTTTACTTTCGAATCTATTTTGTTGACGAGTGGGAGATTTGTAAATCAGCATCTTAGTAGACTTTTGCCAACACTTTTAGAAACATTATTGTGTGCTCCAGATTGGTTGTTGAATGAAATTCAAGGTAAGCTTATTGCATTTACTATTACATTTTAATTCTAAACTAATTTATTTTCA
This sequence comes from Urtica dioica subsp. dioica, assembly GCF_054948205.1. Taxonomy (NCBI): domain Eukaryota; kingdom Viridiplantae; phylum Streptophyta; class Magnoliopsida; order Rosales; family Urticaceae; genus Urtica; species Urtica dioica. Next base: position 15,318,972 of record NC_142759.1, read on the forward strand.
TACCCATGGTGTTTATTATATTGGATAATAGAAAGAAATCGTCCGACAACGTCTACATATATTATTGCGATGATGGAGATACTAGTGACAAATAGGTACTTTAGCATTAAACGTTCAACTTTAATACTTGTTTGTTGTTCTATTTTATTTAAGTTTTAATGCCCTTATTATTATTTTTTAGAAACATATTCATCATGCGCTACGAAGGAGCCTTATAGATAATATCTTTAGACAACTTTTTTTTTTTGTAACCTTTAAATTCTAGTCCAGTCTATTATTTTTGCCCTTTGAATTTGTAGTTTTGATTTATTTGATACTATTTTTCAATTTGTAATTGTTAGATCCAAATATTACGGGTGAAAACCATCACTTAACTCCAAGAACGAATTATGTTGAATAATTAAGAATTAGTCGTCTACACATCAAAAGTCCACAACCTATTAGATACATTAAAACCCAATATTTGTAAACTATATTATGTCACTTTTAACGGACAATCTTTATTGACAGTCCACAACACATAATTATTTAACATATAAGCCAAACTTTGATTAGGGATCCAACAGTAATGTCTTTAATTTATTACATTGTTGAATGTGTTTTTTAATGTGTTGTAATTCTAATTTGGTATTAGTTTTGTGTTGTAACACTTTCAATTATGTTTTGGTTGTTTGTTTTGTTTTCTTATTTTTTTATTTTTATTTTCTACGGGTTAATGGGTGCATTATTTTGGCACCTGTTATCTGGCGGATATTTCCGTTATCTGTTTTGTTAGACAAAACGGGTGAAGATTAGTGGGTATTTTTAGAAACGGGTACGGATATAGGAATGGGTGCACCCGCTCATGCCCGATGACATTCCAGATTTGAAGTTTAACCAATTTCTTTCAGGTGGGCCCATATTTAACAGCGGGGATGGGCTACAGTGGGCCCATTTCATTCCAAAATGACTTATTAATGAATAACGGGTACCACTCGACTCGTGGTTGTGTCATTTTCGTAATTTTTGTTGTCGTTTTTCTTCCAATGGCCGAGAGTTTTGCGTAAGAAAAATCCACGTGTAAGCCACGGACTGAACCCACATTTAAGTCATCGCACGCTACAAAAAAACCATAATACCTTTTCTTTTCCATAGTAATTAGGAAATATAATATATATATATATATAATATTATATATTTAAATATAAAACGAACGACCGATAAACACTAACGAATTTAAGCCATCAGATAATAAATATAAAACTAAGAGAAAGAGAGAGACTCAAAACACGTTGCTCTGTTTCTCTGTGCCACCACGTTTCTTCGTCCATAAATAAAGAGAAGAAAAAAATATTACGAAAAATTCGAGGTCCTGAGATTTAGTAGTGAATTCATGGAAAACGGCAACGAAACCGTTAGCTTCTCGGCTCTCAACTGTATTGATCTCTCCGATCCAGATATCGACCACTCGGTCGCTCTGCTCAAGCAGGTTAGTTAAGCTTTCTTTTTAATTGAAAAAGAAATCTAATTAATGAAAATAATAATACCTAGTTTGTGAATTGCGTTTTAGGCGTGTTTGGATTGCGGGTTTTTCTACGTGGTGAACCATGGGATAAGCCAGGAATTCATGGACGCGGTGTTCGATCAGAGCAAGAGGTTCTTCGAATTGCCATTGGAAGAGAAGATGAAGCTTTTGAGGAATGAGAAGAACAGAGGATATACGCCAGTTCTCGACGAGCTTCTTGATCCTGAGAACCAACTTCATGGTTTGTTTTCTCGTCATATAATAATTTCTAGGTTAATTTAATTGAGCTGTGAATCTGAAGAGGAATTTTTGTGATTTGTTGAAGTAGGAGATTACAAGGAAGGTTACTATATAGGAGTTGAGGTACCTGAGAATGATCCAGAATCCGAGAAGCCATTTTTCGGACCTAATCTTTGGCCTCAACAAGGTTTTTATTTTTATTTTTATTATCACTAAATTTCTGTAACATAATACATAGACATCGATAATTGAGCTTAATTTTTTTTTTCTTTTCTTTTTTTAAGTCTTTTTAATACTCTTCATCTGTTGATTTTGCGTGTGTTTTAGACCAATTGCCTAAGTGGAGAGAGACGATGGAGAGATTTCATAGAGAAACGCTGTAAGCGTGCGTGATATATTGATTAATTCCTTCTAAATCATATCTTGTTTGATGATTTATTTTATTTTCTTTAAATAAATAAATACAGAGAGGTCGCTAGAGCGGTTGGGAGGATTATAGCGCTGGCTCTCGATCTCGACAAGAACTTCTTTGACACGCCAGAGATGCTCGGCGAGGCTATCGCAACGTTGCGATTACTTCACTATGGAGGTTATAATTTTTTTTTTTCGATAGGATATCGTGGAGAAAGAGAGTTATGCTTTAATTTGGTTATTTTTTTGTTGAATTAATCAGGTCAAACCTCTAACCCTTCGAAGGGACAATTCGGTGCTGGAGCTCATTCCGACTTTGGCTTGATAACCCTTTTGGCCACAGATGATGTGTTAGGCCTCCAAGTAAGAAGATAGCTTCTAGGTTTAATTCCTTATTATTTTTTTGTTTGGTTTCTTGTTGTAATGTTTATGTATATAATTATGTTGCAGATTTGCAAGGATAAGGATGCTGAACCTCAAGTATGGGAGTATGTGAAACCGTTGAAAGGGTTAGTAACTATACCACTCTTCTGTTTCAATCATTCTTTTCTTTTTTCTTCAATGTAGTTATTCAAGCTCTTAAATGGTGATTTTAATTCTTTCACAGAGCTTTTATTGTTAACCTCGGAGACATGTTGGAGCGTTGGAGCAACTGTATTTTCAAGTAATGTTCATTCGTCTTCCTTAGCGTCTTCTGTTTTTTTTTTTAGTACTTTTTCTAATAATTTATTTTTGTTGACTTGTAGGTCCACATTGCACAGAGTTCTTGGGAACGGTCAACAAAGATACTCTGTAAGACTCTCTTTAGAGTATTTTTTTTGTCCTCTTTTGGGCACTAACCAAAAGTTCATTTTTTTTTACGGGAAAAAGTTCAATTTGTTTTCCTCCTCACTTACTTCTTTTTATTATTAAAATTTATCTTTTTTCAGATTGCATATTTCATTGAACCTAGTCACGACTGTGTAGTTGAGTGCTTGCCCACGTGTAAATCAGAAAAGAATCCTCCAAAGTAAGTCTCAGAGAATTAGATGATTAATTTTTAATTAAAAAAAAAAAAAGCGTTTTCTTACACCTTTTAATGGATTTTGATCAGGTTTCCACCGATCGTATGCCGAAACTACCTCACCCAACGGTACAAGGATACACACGCCGATCTCAAAGTATACAAAGATCGATCATAAACCCTAATTCTCGCAGAGCGTTTTGGATTTGAAGATTAATCCTTTTAGAAAAGAAGAAATTTATTAACTACAAATGCCTCTATTATATCATTTCAAGTAGTGATAACGATGTGTATCATAACCAATTGAGAGGTGACTAGTTATGTAATGGTGATATTTATATCTGTTGGGTTGAGCATAATTTTCCTATACGATAATAATTCTTCTAACGTTGACAAATATTTATCACACAAACCACTAAACGTGGAAGTTATGAGACAACCGTTAAGATTATGGGCTTGATCACAAGGCAATTAGTTAGGGGAAGAGCTAATCATCATTTTATCAGGATAATCATTATTATTGGATTCGTTTGTATTAAGAGACAATTTTGCCTAAAATTATGACTTGTCGACATTTGTTGTTTGGATTTGATCCCCAAATTCAACTTAAAATCAAAAAATGAAACACACAAAAATTACAAAAAATAATAGCTCACTTTCAATGCAAAATTTACATTCACTTTGTCGTTGTAGATTCTTACTAATACCCAAATTGAAAGAAAATGTATTTACAATTCTTTTGTGCTCTATCAACATAATCGGCACACATAGTATTTAAAGGGAAACACTAGGACTAACAAACAAATCGATCCGTGAATCATCATCGTAAGGTATTCAACCGTCAAGTCGATCGATTAGACTCCACAACTCAACATTTGTGTTGCTCGAACTTGACATTATTCGCAAGATAATTGTTCTAACATTATATTTGTCAAATTATTCTTCTTCAGCTTTTCAGCTATGTGGCTTTCCATTGGTTTCTATATGGCCATCAACGAAGACAAATCCATGGCTACTTCAAAGAGTCATATCCAGATCATGATTAGTTCTCGACTCTCAACTCTCATAAAATTTATACCCCAAATACCTATATAACTAGGACAAATGATAGTTTTAGACGCGACAATAGTCGCATTTGATACTCAGAAAGTTGCGCCTATTCTAGCAACAGACGCGACTGCAGACGCGACATTGGTCGCGTTTGTAGATCCGTGTCTTGTAAAACTCACATTTTATTTTATTATTACTTTTATTAATTTTGGTCAAATTTGACCAAATTGACTTCACTTTGGCAGATGTGGAAGCTCACCCTCCTTTTTTTCCCCCTTTTCCATCACAAGTGGTGTATAGTTTGACTTTCCCGACGAACAGAGAGAAGCTGACTCATAGTCTCAAGCTCACTTGTTTAGTCTCATTATACACATGGTGAGTAAATATGTGACTTGCTTGATCATTTTGACGTAGACTCCTCGATGATGTTGTGGTCTTGTGTCTATTATATCGTGGTGTACTCAATTGTGGTCTTATTGTGATTGATTGTTGTCTTTCTTTTGTAGTTGTGGAAGTGTGACGTGTCTTTATTTTTTGAGACGTGTTTACATCCCATGGATGAACTTTTTGTTGGTGATTATGCACCCAAAATTGGTAACCGCGCGGGAAAAATAATTAGTTACGCTATCATAAGCTAATCAAATTAATGATTATTAAAACAAGATCTAATGTTGTTTAATTAATTTAACCATGAGAGCATATATGTCAAGCAATCAATTTGAAGAGACGAGTTATGGAAAACTTACAGGTTGAATCGGGATCTCCTCGAGGTCCTCGTCTTCTTCTCGTCTTGTTTCAACCTCCTAGCGTCGTCTTCTACAATTAGACATTCGGGATGTCTCTGAAACTCTCGGGATCTCTTCTTTATGCCTCGATGACACCTTAGTTATCCGAAACGTAATCTCCGGACGGACAAGAATAAGGTGTGGACCACACTCTGAATCTCACTACGACTCTGATTTATGATTTCAGATCATACCGTGTTCATGGGAATGGAATCACGGAATTCCGAGGGAGATGGTGAGAGAAAGTCACACGGCCAACACAGATGGAGTTGGTCGAATTTTTAGCTATATGCTTGTGTCTTTTTTTTCCTTTCTCTTAGACCCCTATTTATAGTGGTAGAAATGAGATATTCTAGGAATCTACTAGATATATTTTATTCTCCTTTATTTTTTCCTATTTTGTAGTTAAGCATGAGCCATTAGATCTTGACTACAAATCCTACTTTTTATCTCATCCATCAGATCAAAATCTAGGATATTATATTTCCTTATTTTTCTCCTATATTTAAGGAATCTAGATATTTGAGAATAATGAGAACAATATTTTATTTCCTTATTTAATGGAGAGAATATCTCTACCATTATTATTCTCCTAGATATTAGAAAATCAATTATGAGAGATAATAAATGACAATAACTTATTTAATTATTTAATTGAGAGAGAATATCTCAACCATTATTATTCTCTCTCTTATTTAATTAGTTACCACAAATCTAGCAACTAATTAAAGAGAGAATATTGGGTAATTAGTACCCATAATAGGCCTACTTAGACTGGTACTGATCCTAGGAATTTCGAATTTTACAGTGTCCATAAGGCCCAACTTAAAATTTTATTAATTATTTACTTGATCTAACAATAAATAATTAATTCCACAATAAATATTTAATTCGGCAAATAGACAAATTTCTGAATGAATGCTGCTAAATAATTTACAGCTGTGCTATTGTGATAATAATATTCTTATTCGTCTTTATCGAAGCCGAATCGGGGACTACGGACCTAATAATAGAAGCTTAACAAATTTGATGTAAAAGACAAAAAAAGTCATTTCTCTTTTTCCATCGATTCGTCTAATCTTGGTCAAATACTCCACCATGTAAGCAAAGACTGAACCCTCGTTTATACTAGAATTATATTTACTCATCATGACGAGTGTCCACTGATCTAGTCAATTCGTGATCAAGATCCTCCAGGTTCAACCCGTATCGAGAAAGGTAACTTTTCCGTTATACCTTTCCTGATACATATATACCCTAAGTACCGTTGCTTCCCTAGCGAAAGATTATTTCGAACGTTACTTACTCGAAAGTGCTAGCAATCTATCGGTTCTGGAATCAACTCTTAGGTGAGTGAACATTAACCTTCTTTCAGGAAGACTGGATTCTGTATCTGTCAAACCACTTGCTTCTCAGATCGTATTCCGAATTCCCAAGACATAAGTTTAATCAGCATCTCAGTAGCCTTTAACGAAATGAGTCAAAGAACCCGACGATATGAACTAGAAGTCCATGATAACTTCAGGATTTAGATCAAGTCTCACTGTGACCATTATAAGCGACCGCGGCTAGTGCGTCATAACGGTACTTAAACAACACATCTACAACCAAAGTATGTCCGTGTCATACACTTAACAAAAGTGCAGAATGCTCCCACAAAGTGATCATCTTTTACTCGTGTTCCACATATATGACTTTAGATACATCTTTCCAGGCGTGTATCAGTCATCGACTATGTTTTAGCTCACCGCCCGAACTCAGGTCCCGAGCACGTGATTCAGTTTAATACAGAGGCTATAGAAGATTGTTGTTATTGATTCTGATTTCAGAACTCAACCCACTAATCATATGTAATAAAGTAAACTTCTTATCTAATTCAGTAATCATTCATGTTTAATATCTTCAAGTAGGCAGTATTAATAACATTTTTTGTTGACTTTTTAAACTATGTCCGACGTGTGTATTTATTTTGTCATTTTGTCGCCTTGTTATGAAGTTGTTATTGTAGTCCGTCCTACTTCAATTTTCTCCTAGTCCCCTTTTTAGGGCGTTACAAAGTTGGTATTAGAGCGCTAGGTTAGAAATTTGAATTCGCGACCTATTGTTTTGAAGTCTCTGCCTTGGAATGGTGGGAAATGGTAAAGGGTGATCGTGAAGGTCAATAACTAGCATGGATTGAGTTTGAAGTGTTATTCCTCCAGGCTTATGTTTCAGAGAGTCACCGATTGGTGATGATGACTTTTTTTGGACAGTTGACGCAGGGAGAGATGACAATGTCCGAGTATCTTCACAAATTCAATGAGTTGTCACACTACAACTCGACCACTATATCTGATCTGCTAGCTCACTTTGTAAAATTTTGAGATGATTTGAAGCCGATGATCAAGAAACTGCTAGCCGTGTCACCATTCAGCGACTTCCCTTAGTTCGTAGATATCGCCCTCCAAGTTGAGTCTGAACTCAACGCAACCCAAAGTGAGTATAAAACGAGTCGCCCATGGAAGGTGTACATGAAAGTGAGTATAAAACGAGTCGCCCATGGAAGTAGCGGGCCTTCTGGGGGTAAGCCGCTACCACCGTATGCATGTTATACTTGTGGGCAACTAGAGCACATGAAGAAAGATTGTCCTTCGAAAGAAGACACACCCTCTGCCACCTATTCAAGACAGCAACGAAGTCATGGTGGCTCAGCTACTCGGGGAGGGAACCGAGCACCAGCCGCACCTACTCAGAGTGTTTCAGGAACATTTACTTCTTTGGGACAACCACCGGGATTGTAGCCATAGTACTATTACCAGCCACGACCTCAAAGTTCCGGATATCAGCAAAGTCTGGCACCCAACGATTCATACCAGGAAACTATGGAGCATCATGGTCAGGCGGTACTTCTAGTGCGAGCAAGAGCCAGGAAAATCAAAACAACCGAAAGGGAAAAGGAAAACAGAGCAGACAAGCTTATGCATTGACTACCATGACCACATCCAAAGAACTTCATGGTGGCACTTCAGTGGTTGACGGTACGACACTCATATCTCATTGGTGGACTCACGTTTTGTTTGATATTGGTGTTACTCATTCTTTCATATCCTTATTGTTCGCTTTGGTACTACACTTAGATGTTCACACACACAAGACTCCTTTGACCTTATCCACACCGATAATGGTTTGGCTGAAGTATCTATGGTTTGCAAGTCTGTTTGCATTATCATAGGAGACCATAAAATCTCAGCTGATTTGTTTGTGTTGCTTATGACTGATTTTGATGTGATCCTTGGAATAAATTGGTTGGGGCATTATCAAGCTAATGTGGATTGTTATAGAAAGTGGGTCACTCTCTACAGAAAGAATGGACAAATTGTTGTATATCATGCAAGATCAGAGGTTGTGACATCAGCGCCAGTATTGCGAGCTTGTACTGGAGGTAGAAAGACTCTAGAAAGGCTTGAGATGTTGTTTGCACATGAAAGGGGGACACAAGTTGGGCATTCTATGTCTATTCTTGTTATCGGAGAATTTACTGACATTTTCCCAGACGAGCTTCCCGGACTCTCTCTTAGCTGCGAGATTGATTTCCATTTAGAGCTCATGCTCAAGACATCACCAATATCTATCTCTCCATACGTATGGCACCTGCCGAGTTATCAAAATTGAGGAGAAAAACCAAAGAGTTGATGGATAAAATATTTATACGCCCGAGTGTCTCTCCTTGGGGAGCTCCGGTCTTATTTGCGAAGAAACATGATGGATCATTGAGATTATGTGTTGATTACCGCCAATTAAACCACGTGACCATCAAGAACAAGTATCCACTACCACATATCGAATAGTTGTTCGATCAGCTTGGTGGTTCCCAATTTTTCTCGAAGATTGACTTACGATCGAGGTATCACCAATTGAGAATCAGAAAAGAAGATGTTCTCAAGACAGCCTTTCGTATTTGATATATACACCATGAATTTCTAGTGATGCCGTTTGATCTAACGAACGATCTCGTAGCTTTTATGGACTTAATGAGTCGAGTATTAAACCTTACTTAGACCGATTCATCGTTGTTTTCATTGATGATATCTTGATCTATTCTAAGACTTGGGAGGATCATGTTGAGCATCTAAGAACCGCCTTAGAAACTTTGCGAGATCATCAACTCTGCGCCACATTTAAATAGCGAAAAATGTGACTTTTGGATAAGAGAAGTCAAGTTCCTTGGGCAAGTCATGTCAGAAGATGGGATCTCCGTTGATCTCGCTAATGTTGAAGCAGTTGTAGCATGAGAACGCCCGAAGAGTGTGTCTGAGATTAGAAGTTTCCTTGGTTTGACAGGATATTATATGCGTTTTTTCGAAAACTTCTCAAATATTATATGCGTTGACAAAGAACGATATCATATTTGAGTGGAATGAAGAATGTGAAAATGCGTTCTTTGAACTAAAACCACGACTCAGTAGCGCACCCATTCTCGTAGTTCCAAGCAGTGATCAATAGTAGACCGTGTACACTGATGCTTTAAGGAATAGTATGAGGTGCGTATTAATGCAAGAATGACGAGTTGTTGCTTATGCTTTGCGACAACTAAAGCCTCATGAGAAGAACTACCCCATCCACGATCTAGAGTTGGGCGCGATAGTTTTTGCCTTTAAGATATGGAGATGTTTTTTGTACGGGGCAAAGTTTGAAGTGTTCACGGATCACAAGAGTTTGAAGTACTTGTTTATTCAAAGAGATCTAAACCTTAGACAACAGCGATGGATTGATTATATGGAGGACTACGACTTCAACTTACAGTACCATCCAGGGAAAGTAAATGTGGTAGCTGATGCTTTAAATCGAAAAAGTCATGGAATCATGTCATGTTTGGAACTCAAGGAGTGGAAAAGGTCGATCACTCTTGGAGGATTTGATTTGCAATATGAAGGACCACCGCGTTGCTTTTGTGTTCAACATTATAGTCACTACTTCCATTATCCTTCGAGCTAAGAAAAGTCAATGGCAAGATGAGGAACTTCGTGGATTATGGAACCAGATTACAAATAAGGAATAAATTGAAGGATGGGAAATCGGGATAGATAGATTCTTACTCTTCAAAAAGAAGGCCATTTTTCTAATGATCCTAACACTTCTTGAAGAAGTACTAGCAAATGCCTATCGTTCAAAGTTCTCCGTCCACCCTTGTAGCACCAAGATGTACAAGGATCTAAGGCGACATTATTGGTGGCGAGGAATGAAGCGTCACTACTACAAATTTTATTTTCTGGTGCAGAAGTATATCCGGTGCGACATGTCGCACCTAAATGGGCATTGGGTGCGACATGTCGCACCAGATACCTTTCCAGAAAACAAAAAATTTTGCTCTTTTAAGTGGTATCGAGTGCGACATGTTGCACCCAATAATACTATCCGGTGCGACATGTCGCACCTAAAAGTTTTAAAAATTTTAGGTGGGCTTAAAATCCATCATCTTATTTTTACTGTCTTGAATTGAAAAGTTTTTTTTAGTATCCGATGCGACATGTCGCACCCAATATGAGCAACACCGTTCCTTCTTCTTCTTATTCTTCTCCACGCCTCTCTCTCTCTCTCTCTCTCTCTCTCTCTCTCTCTCTCTCTCTCTCTTACTCTCTCTCTCTCTTTTACTCTCTCTTACTCTCTCTCTCACTCATCCCTCTGCCGCCGCCCTTCATCCTCGCTGCCGCCCATCCTCCTCTTCGCTCGCCCTCCTCGCCGCCGAGCCTAGGTAAGCTCTCTCACTCGGCCGAGGACCTCAGCCCCGGCCACCGAGCACCTCCGTCGTCCAAGCCTGCGAGGGCCGACCTCTTTTGCTCTTCGCCCTCCAACAGAGCACAACGCCTCTTCCCTCGCCCGTCGAGGGCGAGGTCAGAGATGGAGGATGGGGAGGAAGGGCGGAGAGGCTGAGGCTCGGCGAGGGATGAGGGGGGGGGGGGGGGGGGGGGGGGGGGGGGGCTGGCGAGGGAGGAGGGGAAGGCCGGCGAGGGAGGAGGGGGATAAGAGGCGGCGTACAAATTTATTTATTTTAAATTAAAATAACGTACTCGTTTTTTAGATTTTCTGAAGCCAAATAGGTGCAACTTTGGGTGCAACATGTCGCACCGAAAAATATCGCACCTAATATGTGACTCTTTTAGGTGCGACATGTTGCACCCAAAGTCTTTAACGATGGACTCTTAGGTGCGACAATGTCGCACCTAAAATCACACCCAAAGAACTTTCGGGTGCGACATTTTGAGCATCAGGTGCGACCGATGCCTATATTTGTAGTAGTGCGTGACGTGACCTCATATGTATCGAGGTGTTTAATATGCTAACGTGTCAAGATTGAACAACAAAGGCCGATAGGTATGCTTCAACCCTTACTCATTCCGATGTGGAAGTGGGAGCACGTTACAATGGATTTTGTTTCGGGGTTACCAAAGACCCTGCAGAAGCACGACTCTGTTTGGGTAATAGTAGATCTGTTGATAAAAATAGCTCACTTCATTCCTATCAGTTAACAATACAAGATTCCAAAGTTGTGCAAGTTATATATCAATTTTATCGTGAGGTTATATGGAGTTCCCACAACAGTTGTATCGGATAGGGATACTCGTTTCACTTCCCGATTTTGAACGGATTGCAAAATTCTTTGGGAACTGATTTAAACCTTAGCACGGATTTTCACCCACAGACTGATGGATAATCCGAGCGGGTGATACAAATTCTTGAGGATATGTTGCGAGCATATGACTCGGATATTGGAGGAAATTGGGGTGAACATCTTCCTTTGGTCGAATTCGCTTACAAAAATAGCTATCAACACTACAAGAAAACAGGGTATCAGAGACTAGAGTATCCGAGACTGATTTATTAGTCTTTGATAGTAGGCATTAAAGATTGATCATGCTGTCTCTGATGCTATTAGAGACTGATTTTCATGCGTATACTATTCGAGACTAATATTTAGTCACAAATATATATTTCTCCGGTCATAATTTTAGGAGAGACTAATTGTCGGTCACGGATGTATTCCCTCTAAAATGAAAAATGGAGCAAATCGTAGGAGACAATTTTTTAGTCTATGATAGTTGGCATCCGGTACTGATTTGGTTGTATCTGATAGTATTCGGGACTGATTTGGTTGCGTATACTATTCGAGACTAATAATTAGTCACGGATATATTCCCTCCAAAAATGTAAAAATGACGTAAATTTGTAGAGACTAATTTTTGGTCTCTGATTGCGGGCATTCGAGACAGATAGTATTCGGGACTGATAGTATTCGAGACTAATTTTCGGTCATGGATGTATTCCCTTCAAAGTGAAAAATGGAGCAAATCGTAGGAGACAATTTTTTAGTCTCTGATAGTTGACATCCGGGACTGAGTTGGTTGTATCTGATAGTATTTGGGATTGATTTGGTTGAGTATACTATTTGAGACTAATAATTAGTCACAGATATATTTCCCTCCAAAAATGTAAAAATGACGCAAATTTATAGAGATTACTTATTTGACCAGTTGTACTTCAATTAACTTATTAATAAATTAGTGTATACAATATTATAAAGTATCTCTATCAGACTCGGGTCACCTTTAAGGAGAGTAAAGCTTTTGCTTTAGGCCCAGAAAAATGAAGAAGGCCCACAAAATCTTCATCACAAGTCTAGTCACCTTCGAATTGGTTGCGCTAGGATTAGAACTTTCGGTGGTCGATTAATAAATTAGTGTATACAATATTTTGCTTTGGGTATGTGTTTAGCTTCGATTTTGGGGGTTTCGCATCTCTTTTTGGAAAATTCCATAGTTAAGAGTTTCTAAAAAAAACTTATTAATAAACAATGTTATTATACAACTGATATTAACCATGTTATTTTTCAACTTATTCGGTATAAACAATGTTATTGTTCAACTCAATTGAGATGCTATATTATAATATCTCAATATTATAGTCTACAACGGCATACCAGGTCAAGGGCGTTAGTAATTCGCGGATGTCGGATTCAACTTTAATATTTCATTTAGCTTAGATTTTGGGGGTTTCGCATCTTTTTTTTGGAAAATTCCATAGTTAAGAGTTTCTAAAAAAAACTTATTAATAAACAATGTTATTATACAACTGATATTAACCATGTTATTTTTCAACTTATTCGGTATAAACAATGTTATTGTTCAACTCAATTGAGATGCTATATTATAATATCTCAATATTATAGTCTACAACGGCATACCAGGTCAAGGGCGTTAGTAAATCGCGGATGACGGATTCAACTTTAATATTTCATTTATCTTAGATTTTTTTGCAGTATAGATTTCGATATATTTGGATTATTGTTTTGACGATTGTGCATGATTTTATATTAAATTTATTTACGAATTTGTAGGTACCAAAGCTTTCTAAGGAAGCTTATTTTAGATTCTTATGTACTCTCAGATTTTTTTAGAGCTAAAATTTAGTCTCCAAAGCAACATGACCAGACTAAATAAACAGTCACAGATGTCACTGTATTGGAGACTGAAAATCAATATCGAAAGCTCTACATCAAAGACAAAATCCGTTATCTGAGACTAAAAATTAGTCTGTAAATCAAATTATCCGAGACTAAAAATCCGTTATCCGAGACTAACAATCAGTCACGTTATCCGAGACTAACAATCAGTCACGTTATCCGAGACTAACACCCACGTTATTCGGGACTAAAAGTCATTCTTAAACAAGCTTATTAGTGACTAAATACGAGTTCTCGGCCGGCCTTATTAAGGACTGAAAAATCTGGTATCTAAGACTAATTCTTTGTCATGAATATTGCGGCGCATCCGAGAGTGACTTTTAGTCCTTGATAGTAGCATCCGCCACTAGGCATCCGAGACTAGCCTAAGAGACTGAAAATCAGTCTCGAATACTCATCCGAGACTATTTGTCAGGTATCGGAGACTAAATAATTAGTCTCTGATACCCTGTTTTCTTGTAGTGCAAGCAAGCATTGGCATGGCTCTTTATGAGGCTCTTTATGGGAGACCTTGTCGATCTCCCTTGTGTTGGGCCGAGAATGAAGACGTTATAGCTCTTGGGCAAGACTTGGTATAAGAAACCACAGAAAAAGTAGTTCAAATCATCCGAGATCGTATATAGATCACCTAAAGTCGACAAAAGAGCTATGCAGATACAAGAAGGCGGCCGTTGGAATTCAAGGTGGGAGATCATGTTTTCTTAAAGGTGTCACCTAAGCGAGGGTTATCACATTTTCGTATTCGAGGCAAGCTTACGCCAAGGTATACCGGGCCATTTTAAATCCTAGATCGAGTTGGGCTGCTTGTTTATCAACTAGCCTCACCCCCTCAACTCTCGCATGTCCACAACGTCTTTTATGTCTCGATGGTACGAAAGTACGAACCAGACCCTTCTCATCTCCTAATGTGAACCAATGTATCGATTAGAGAAGATGTGAATTATGAGGAGGTTCCGATCCAAATCTTGGGACGCCAAGTTAAAGTCTTGCGAATGCGGGAGATTCCACTCATAAAGGTGCTTTGGCAACATCATGGGGCCGAAGAGTCTACATGGAAGATCGAGTAGATATTCAAGAACATTATCAGCATCTTTTTATCTAATTTGGAGGACGAAATTTCTTGAGAAGGAAGGTATTGTATTGCGATATTTCCGTATGCAAGTGCACATAGTCGTCCGAGTAGTATAATCGTAAGAACGAGTCAATCCCACGAGGACTATGCTTAACCGAAACTCCATAAAACTCATATCAAAATAAAGCATAAATAAAAGAGAGTTCCAAGGAATAAGATTAGAAGGAAAAACGTTGACTCGCGATTGTCATTCGTCGACGAGCGGTGGTGTTCTTCGTTGGTTTCCTCTTCTCTCAGAACATGCCAAACAACTAATAAAATCTAAAATACAGGCTAAGATGTGTGAATGAATGTTTTTAGGTTATAATGACCCTTTAAATAGGCTTAGGGGTGTTTTTTTTTTTGGAGCAATATGAACTTTTGGATGAGATCCAAAAGCTAAAAAAACGCTTAAAAATCGGGTAATTAACGAAAATAGTGTTTTTGGACCGTAGAGAAACTGGACAACTGCACAGTAATTTTGAATGAGCCATAACTTCTTGCTCCGATGTCCGATTTTTACAAATAAATATGCGTTGGAAAGCTAAGAAAAATATGGTGCCAAATCTGGAACTGGATCATCAAAAATATTCAGTTCAAAATCTCAAACTCGTACAGAAGATGACGTCGTATTTCTTGTTTTGCTCTAAATTGCCCAAACATGTCTGAATCGCCTTGAATTGCTCGGATTACATCCTTAACACCAAAATACTCCCTCAAATCTGAAAATCATTCACAAACACATTAAACACACTAAAAATCACTCGAGAACGCGTGAAATTCAAGCCGAAAAATAGGAATTTAACGCGTATAAAACGCACCTATCATATTTTTAAAACCCACATTTTATTTTATTATTACTTTAATAATTTTGGTCAAATTTGACCAAATTGACTTCACTTTGTCTGATGCCGAAGCTCACCCCTTTTTTTCCCCTCATTTCTCTTGAGCATCTTGAATACAAAATCTTCAAGCACATTCTAGAAACACCAAATAGGCTGTCGGAGGTCATGATGAAATGCATGACCGCAATCTATATCAAGCTCTCATATCTGCTCTCCAAACTTGTCTCTCTTACCAGTGAGCTGATTTTTCTCAAGAGAAGCGCATGGGCGATACGTGGACCCCTAAGCTCAGGAACAATTCTTCTTTCGACGTTCAACTCGATAACCCGTTTCACGGGGAAGACCTGGAGGAGTTGAGCGGGCCCTACATCACAATGATCGAAGAGCCGTGGATAAGCCAAGATAGTTAGAAATTATGTGACACTGATCATTTGCTTCAAAATTTCAGGTCCGAAAGCACTATGATAGTTTTATTATTATTGTTTTCTTTTAATATTTTTTCGAATTAGAGTTGAAATCATTAGGTATATTGTTTTTATGATTCACATTCCGAGTGATAATTCATATGAGAAATAGCATTTTGGCCGGTGAATATTATTCCTATAGAATAAAGTTATTTTTTATGAATACAAAAACAACGCTACAGAAACGAAAAAATATATAGAGAGAGAGAGAGAGAGGAAAAAAGAGAGTAACTTATTACCATATAATTGAACTTGAAAAACAAGCAACACATAAAAAGTTTACGTACGATACAAGGAAGAACCGCCCACAGATAACGACACAACACATACAACACCACATATTTCATTAGCCAGTACTGGACTGGACTCCTTTTTCTTTTCATTTTTTTTCCCAGAGGATTATTCGTCAAAGATAATACACAAAACAAAACACAGAATACCAATACAGTGAAGAAGCTCAATCGCGACAATCAACGGAAGCTTCGGTAACTGGGAGTGTACATGCAACTCTCTGCATATTTGACCAGGTTCTCCGGGCGAGGAAGTCGAGTTGCCAAGCCTGACACACATTAACACACACACATATAATCAACTTCAAAACATATTAATTATTGAGGAAATTTAGTTCATATGACGAGTTGAAAGAGATGGCCGAGGAGTTTGTCTTGTTTACCGAGTTCGTAAGCCTTGGCAGCGACGGTGGCAGCGATATCGGCGGAGATTTTTCTGATGTTAGAGAACGGCGGGTATATCAGCCCTTTCTTGTAGTTCTCCTCCGACACTTGTTTTGCCAACGACTCCGCTGTTTCATACATGAAACACTCAACACAAATGCTTGGAAAAGAAGCACCAAAGAAAGAAAGGATAATTTCTAGTTTATGAAGTTGGGTTTTTCTTCTGATATTGTGAAGCTGTTGTTGTTTTTGTACAACTTACAAGCAGCTAAAAGCATTTCATCGTGGACACGGATCGCTCCAGAGATGACCAATCCCAGTCCGAATCCGGGGAATATGTATGCGTTGTTTGACTAAATCACAACAGAGAGAATATAAATAAATATTAGTCACTGAAGTTCGTCACAAGTTTTCGGAAAATAGGATTTGGCCAACCTGTCCGGAATAGTACACTTTTCCGTTGCACTCAACGGGATCGAATGGACTTCCACTCGCAAATATTGCGCGACCCTTTACGAGAGAAAAAATAATCAGTCTTGAATTTTTTTAATTTTTTTTGGTAAACCACAAAAGGTATTATTTATATGTGAATGTTCATCGGTACCTCACTCCAAGTGTAAGCTTCTTCAGCTGTGCATTCGGATTGTGAAGTCGGGTTTGAAAGAGCCAAGATTAGAGGTTTCTGCCCACAAATTATTCAGAATAGTTTATAAATTTATATATATAAATATAAAAAATTGAGGGGGCACAAATCAAAGAATAGGTCTCTTACCTCATTGCAAGCGCTCACAGCTTCGATCACTTCCTTAGTAAATGTTTTTCCGACACCAGATGACCCGATCAGAACTGTTGGTTTCAGCGCCTGGGAAGTCAAACGAAAAGTCAACGACCGTTTCAAAGTTTTCCATGCGGGTTTCAAATCCGAGAAACTCTCTAGTACATACCTTCACGGCTGAGAGAAGATCCTTAACCGGTTCGTGCTCATGAGCCCATGGCTTCTTAAAGTGCTGAACCGACTCTTTGCGAGAGCTCACAATCAGTCCCTGCATGATCAGGATGAATCAATTTAGGTTTCCATTTTTTTTAGCCTATGCTTTGAGGCTCTCATTTATGTTTGTTACCTTTGAATCGACGAGCCATATTTGTTTACGCGTCTCTTCCACTGGAGTTTTTGTCTATCATACACACAGACGATAAACATAAATAAATCAATATGCAGAAAAAGCAACATCAATATATATATATATATATACCTGCTTCGACATCTCGAGAGCAATTAGCTCTGCTATACCGGTCCCAGCCTGAAATCATTTGCGTCTAGTAAGAAGAAGCAATGG
The DNA here is from genome assembly GCF_054948205.1 of Urtica dioica subsp. dioica. Taxonomy (NCBI): domain Eukaryota; kingdom Viridiplantae; phylum Streptophyta; class Magnoliopsida; order Rosales; family Urticaceae; genus Urtica; species Urtica dioica. The sequence goes on from NC_142759.1 coordinate 15,336,893, forward strand.
ATACAGAGACACAGAGAACAGAAAAGAGAAAAATGAGAATACTTACTTCACCGGCACCGAGGAACAAAAACTTGTGATCAGCCAAACGACCACCGATCAGCTTAAGCGCTGCAACAACTCCAGCGAGAACAACCGATGCCGTGCCCTGAACAAATATGGAGATAGTTAATATATATATATATATATATATATATATATATATATATATTAATTAAAGAAACTAAAAAAAAATGTATTATCAAGCTTGCTATTCAAAATAATTCTCCACACACCTGAATGTCGTCGTTAAAGACGAGATGAGTGGTTCCGTATCTCGCCAAAAGCTCGAAAGCATTGTGGTTCGCAAAATCTTCGAACTGAAGTCACGATTTAATAAATTTTAACATTAAGCTTGGCAAATGATACGTAGTTCTAAAGAGGTCATCAATATATGATGCAAGTAGTAATGCAAAAATCAACTACCTGGACAAGAACTTTTTCCCCGTAGTTTTGCTTCACGGCGCTCATGAACTCGTGCAATAGATCAGCGTATTCCTGGATATAATGTCAACTTCTTTAATTATATAGCCACTATTTTTTCATGAATCAAAATTACAAAAATATACAGAGCTGACCTGCCCTGTGGCTCTCTTCTGCTTGAGACCGATATAGAACTCATCTTTCAACAGCTGCTCGTTGTTCGTTCCCACATCAATTGTTACCGGCAAACACTATACAAAAGGAAACAAAACCCTAGTATCGTAACTTGTGGGGCAAGAAATGAAAACTTGAACAAGTTTCTTATGCTTTTTCTTACAGTCGAAGGACGGAGACCTCCAAGTGCAGTGTAGAGAGCCAACTTGCCTACAGGGATACCCATTCCCTGAATACATTTTTTAAAATCATAATCAGAGAAACATTGCCGATCCGGTCGGAACTCAAAATGATGACAACAACAATTTACCTGGCATCCAAGGTCCCCAAGTCCCAGAATACGCTCGCCATCAGTCACCACGATAACGTGAATGCTCTTTTCCGGCCAATTCTTCAATACCTCCATAACTTTTCCCCTGGAAACAAGTTAAAAAAAAAAAAATTACCTTTCTGAATTACAACATTAAAAACGCTCCGTTTGAAACCCGGAACATCAGAGCAAAGGAAAATAAGAGGGAACATCAAAATTATATGTTTGTGTTTGAAAGTCATGGAAAATATGAGCAAAATGGAAAATGAAATCTCTCCTAATTTTCCCTCCATCCGAACAAGTCAAGGAAAGTCCAAAGGATTTCATTACTTGTCATTCAAGCTAATGTAGAGACCCTGGGGGCGGTGGAAGATGCTTCCGTACTTCTGGCAGGCCTCACCGACGGTGGGAGTGTAAACAACCGGAAGCAACTCCTCCACATTGTCCACCAGAAGCTTGTAGAACAGTCTCTGATTCCTCTCCTATACACACCACAAGAACCTTGCAAATCAAGAATCGCGAGAGCAGTGGAAAAGAGAGAGTGAGTGAGTACCTGAAGGTCCATCATGGCCACGTATTTCTGCAGAGGCACATCGTACTGCCTGATGTTGTGCATCAGCTTCTTCACCTGAAGCTCCTGAGTCGACACTGTCGGAGGAAGAAGCCCTCGCAAGTAATGAGCGTCTCTCTCTTTGTATGTGAAAGCCAGCCCTTTGTTGTATTGTGGGTCTCTCAGCAGAGAATATCCACTGCATCATCATCACCAATCTCATTCCATAAACACTATACAACCAACTTTTGGTAATTTTTAAATAAATAGCCACTGAGATTTTATTAACGAAGCCAAGATGGCTATTTACTTATAATTTACAATGTTTTTTTTTTCTTCTATTTAGCCGCTCTCTAAATTTTGGTGGGTTAGTTATTATCAACATCCTGGAATATTCGATAAGTCAACTCTGTATTCCTTGAAACCCATTAAACAGAATCGGGCAATATTATAACCAGCAGACAGTATGAAATATAATTATGAACTTTTAGTAACAAAAAAGAACAGAGTTAAGCACTTGTGTAGTGTACCTGGCGACTGAGAAGGTCCAAGGGGTGACGAGCTGGTCCTCCGTGGCACGATCCTCGCCGTACACGTCCTCAACTCCGCCGCCGACGGTGGATTTGGGGCACAAGTCCAGAACCGAAGCTCCGTCTCTCATCTCCTTCAAAGTACTTTCCATGTCCAATATTATTATTCACTCACTAACCTCGTGTATCACTTTGCTCTGTCCTTCTCTCTCTCTCTCTCTCTCTTTGGTAAACTCTGTTCTGTATACGTTAATCCACTGAACATGTGCATATAAAATATATAGAGTGGACCGATGACTTTTATCACCCTCAAGCACTACAACACAAACAAAGTTTGATATTGGTAATATTAAAATGCAATAGTCATTATCACGATCCACGTGGAACGGCCACCACGGAAGGTAAAAATGTGTTTTAGCGCGAATGGCTGTTTGTTTGTTGTTTTGTGTGACCTCTTACGAATATCTAATTACCATGGAATGGAAGTAGTATTTGTGCAATGTATGAATGCGTTTGTTGAACGACAGGTGTCACGTGTTAAAGGCGTTTGAGGGTCTGAATTTTGCTTTGGCATACGTCAGTACTACACGTGGCCTCGGTTTATCAATACCCTCCGTGACAGGCGTCAAACTCAAAACTCAAAAATTATATTACACTACTAGTTTTACACCTTTTTCTTTCTCCCCTTAAAAATTCTTTTATTATTGAGTTACGTCTTCCTTTTTTTCACAATTTTTTTTACAAAAAATTGGCTGCGTAGCCATTTTAAACACTAGCAATTTTTTTTAGCCAACCTTTCATTAATTTCCTGTAAATAGCCATATTGCTTACGTGGCAGCTTATTAATTAAATTAGGTTTACATTTTTGTCCTTATTTAATTCGGTAGATTGAATTAATTAGGCAGTTTTTTTTTTCAAATTTCGAATTAAATAAATAAGGCAGTTTTTTTTAATTTTTTTTAAAGAAACCAATTAGGAAAGTAGTTATAGAAGATTTGGATGTGTGGTTATAGAAGATTTACCGATTGACCTTAGGCAATCAGTTTCTATTTTTGTGGCAAAATATAATATTCAATCCGCAAAATATTCCTCATTTATTGACTTTATTTTGAAAAACAATTCAAATATTACAATTACGATATTCATGATCTCAGTTGGACGCCAAAATATTTTAGAACGTCCAAATTATTTACAAAAATTTTTTCCAGTTTTATTTACACGAATATACTGTAAATATGCTTTGTATTTACAATGAATATACTGTAAATATGCTTTGTATTTCCACGAATATACTGTAAATCAGTTTTATATTTACACGAATATACTGTAAATCATCTTAATTTTTATAATGCTTTAAGATGAAACAATTGGTATTAACTGTAAATCAACGTCGTATTTACAATACTGGAAAAGAAACACCAGAACCAAAATCTCAACAAATTCACAATCACTAAAACATATCTCATGCACTCAAAACCACCAGCAATGTCGAAGAAGAAGAAGAAGAAGAAGAAGAATAAGAAGAAAAATGAAAAATCATCATAATACAAGAAATCCTCTAATCCCAATTTTGATTGCTCTCGTCGAGCATGACCAAGGCGGAGAACACCATGGCCGACATCACGGCGTGGACAAATGAATATTTTTATCTTTTAAACGAATCTTTTCTTCTGCTACCATCTTATTTCTTCTCGTTGCCTCCCCGGAGAAGAAAGAAGATGACAAAAGAAGAAAATATCCGTGGTAAGCCTGTCGACGAGGGTGCATCTTGGCGTATTCTGTGGTGCGTTTGTTTTGAATGGATTTTGTGGTGCGCAATGTTTAATTTCGTTTGTAATTAATGATGATCCCTTGATTTGTGCCTTGATTTGAGCAGAAATTATTGACCATATATTTGTTTTAAATGGTTTTATTTTCGGTGTGTAAATGGGCGGGAACAGTTGAGATCATTTTGATATTTTGTTATACTGTAAATAAATAGATGTGACTATTAACCATAAATTAACATAATATAGGCTAAAAAATAATTGCCTATTTTCGGGAGGCCATTTAACTTAATAACCCTTTTCCATTTAATTTTTTGACATTTAGCCTTTAAGTCCGTTATCTGACAGTAAACTCAAGTCATAATAACAAAGTGAAAGAAGTGAAATTGTAACATCAATACTGAAATTTACTGGCTTAAAATAAAAATAAAAAAGGTTAAAAGGTAACTTCATGGCGGCCAAGGAGGACTTTAGGGGAGATGGTGAGTGAGTGGTTGGTAGTCGTCTAAGTAATGTCTCTTTCTGAAAGTGAAGGTCCCACAAAGTGGATAATTGGAGACGGCTGCGAATATTTTGTGGATATTCAAAGACTCTTGTACCTCACCACTAATAGCTTCAATAATTGATCCTAGAAAGACAGAAAAAATAATACAAGATATTAATCATACAACTTTGAGCACTAAAATAAACTTTATCGACCAACATGTGTATTTCATTAAAAGAGATTTTGATTTTATCCATGCCTTTATTATGTTCTTGTCAAAACGATTTTAAGGGCTATATGTGGTAAAAATCGCGAGCATGATTTTGGGACTCCAATTATCTTCTACATATCTGAAAGTAAAGATGTCACTTGTCAAACGGAGTCTTAAACTTTTGCCAGTTTAAAAATCTGCGCTGCTGCGGGTTAATTTAAATCAAGAATAGTAACTATATTTTAAAATGAGATTTTTAATTATTATTATATATGTAAGATGAAATTTTAATGTATCTCTTCTAATTTGAGTTAATACATACATACGTGTCATATATCTCTTCTTATTAACACAAACGCAGTGGAAATCAATATGTTAAAATGTGGCAGATAAAAAACACCTAAAATGACATAAATGAACTATGTTAAATGCACTACAAATTAACAAAGTTGGGACCCCACTGATCACACATAATAATTGGAGGAAAATAAGTTAATTGACGGAAAAATTCTGTAGAAATTAGAGTATTTTCGTACCTCATTTTAGCATACATAGAATGTTTGGAAATTGGTCATTAGTATCCTCGATTTTTTTTTTTTAAACAAAATGAACTAAGATGATTTTTTTTCCCTATCTACATCTACTATTAAATCTGTCATTACTCATTTTTATGGAAAAAAACTGTTATGGTAACAAATAAATTCAGTAATAGATTTATCAATTTTTTTTAGTTAAAAATATCAAAGTTTAAGTCCCATTCTCGTACTAAACCACGAAGAGGAATATATTCATTGCTACGCTCCACGACATAGTAAAGTGGAACCATTCTGGTTGGAGGGTAAAATCATTACATCTTTGAAAACTCACAGCTATGTTACACTCTTAATTATGACGCAACATAAACTATTCTTAATTATGTCGATCCATTCATAAGCTTTATGACGTGCGTTGTCCGACAATAATAACCACTCGTAGAATAAAACGCATTCTAAACAGTGGCTTCTTGAAATTTTGGATCATATTTCAAAACATCATATAATCAACGTCAAATTGATGGACTTGTCAACTAACTTGCTAACAATGACCAAGGAACACGCATTGAAAATATTATGAAACCGGTAGTTTTCAAATTATGAACAAGCCGTCGGGGTCGCTCGCACCTGTAAATACTCACTTCTACACATTTATCTACCCTAAGAAGTTTGAGATTTCACGTAGATCCACATATCAGGTTAATCTGTTTGCTACCACCTGACATAATGCATTGCATCTAATATATATATACATAATTTACCTGTCAATTCATAAGATCTCCTTCAAAACGGATTCAAGAATGGGAAATGTTCTTTCGCCGGTGACAGCGCTTTTCGTATCGTGGTGAAACTTGAAAAGAGCCGAACCGGCGACTTTCCATGCAAAGCTACAATTGCTGATGCTGCCTCGACCGGCAGCATGGTCGTAGGTCAAGTGATATATCGCGAGAGCCTCGTTGAGTATGTCATCCATGTTCCTCATACTCGCTTCAAGTTCCTCCGCACCGTATAACAGCTATGTTACAGAGAGTCTTGACGTTATAAGGAGACAAGTAACATGTCAAAGTTAATCCTCTGGTCTGTGTAAGAGTTTTAGTGAGACCCGAATCCCGCATATACGATTCGCGACTAGGGTTTAATCACTTCTCTCCAAATTGTTACCTAATTTTTTCAACATAGTGAATTTCTCTCCTTTACCCTCTCTTATTTATTTATTTTTTTCCTGTCCACGTTTATCTGTGTGTCCTTGTTTTTCATATTCTGTACTCTTTTGTTGTCATCAATTTCAAACAGTCTGGTGTATTTACCTTCTTATACTTCTTTATAACCTCGTCGGCAGCCTCATTTTTTACGCTGTGCTCCGTGATTTTCAGAGTGTCGGTCATTTCTTCTCTGTACTTCTTGTAAAGCACATCCCATTTGATCAAGCAATCTTCAGGTATGTCGACGTCGAAAGATGAAAGCTTCTGAATCTCTGTTAATAATGACGTGTTAATATACAACTAGTTTTTTTTGTTCACAACAGAGAAAAAGAGACGGGCTTTCCTTTCTTCGAATGGTCCTCCGGTTCAAATGCATCAGCCATATTGTAGATCTTTCCCAAAATGGACTCGGATTGAAAGGAGTTTTCTCTTTCCATATAATGAGGAAACCTTGTTGGCCTCAACTCTCTAGGTACCTCAACCTGTATAAAGTGAAACAACTGAGTTACAGTGAAGGAAGTAAATGGCTATAGAAGTCACAGAATTAACCTTTGTTCCTTTTTTTGGAGCGTCCAGGGCATCGTAATAAATATCAATTAATTTGTTTATATTCTCATTGACAGCCTTTTTCTCTTCAGTGCAATCATCGCCTAAAGTTAGATAACGATCCATCAGTGCAAGCCAGCTGTCAGCTGCTTCACTTTTAGCAAAACTGAAAAAGAAAAACAGATTATTAAAGCTATCCTGAAAACAGAAGCTGAGAAAGTTTTCAACTTGTATCACCAAGTATCAAAGGACAATAAAAGCTATGACATTGCCAAATTGTTTAGTTGAAGTTTGGCCTAATCAATAAGCAAAAAAACGCTGAGCCCAGATGACCATCAGTTTAGAGATGAGCATAAAATCAGGTAACGATTTGAAAAGGAGAACGTAATTTGGAATTCTTGTACCCCGTCATCATTATAGAATTTTGTTCATCCAATTTTGTCAGTGACGCTTCACACTGAAGGCATAAAAGAATACCAGAGAAAGCAACAGGATAGTGCATATTTGACGTGACATGAGCCTTGATAGACAAACAATACAACACCACCTAAGGAAAACATACCTCGGTGTAAACCTAGTAGTTAAGAAGAGCTCAAAAAGCTCATCCTCCAATTCCTCAGCTGAAATCTGGTCCGGTCTTCTAGATTCAACTTTGCCTGTTGAGGGCTTTTGAATCCAAGGTTCACTTGCTTTGAAATGCTTCAAAAACTGGAGTAATTTATAGTGATCAGCACAAAGAACAGTGTTGTTTGATTAAACATTTTACAAAATTAATCGATACAACGATACTTGATCTCTGACTTTAACCAAATTATGTTTTGAAGTTTCTCTTTATGCCATTGCAGAAGCAAAAGATAACGTAAATACAATGACTTATCATTTTAGTCTAGTCAATACGCCAAAAACCTCAAAGTTTACATTTCAAATATTAGACAAGTGCTTCTAGAAATGTTGCACATTCAGAATAATGTTGGTCAAATCTAGGAATTATCTTAACCTGGTGTATAAAATAAAAAATGAAGATTAAAAACAGCGAAAAACAAAATATTCATATATACATGCATATATTCATATATACATACATATATACATATATATATATATATATATATATACACGAACCTCGAGGTTCATTGAAACCCAGTACATATCACCATCATAATCACCCCCAGCAATCTCGTCAGCAATTGATCTTGGACCTTTTCTGGGGAAGAATATAGCATACTTTGCGTTTCCAACAAATGATATAAGTTCCTCCACGTAAGTCGCCTTTAAAATATGGATATCGCCGAAGTGTAAACCTGGATTACGGTACACTAGTACTTTTCCAGAAACTTGTCCTCTATCCCTAGATATATCATCAAACAAACACAAAATTCTCTAAGCAAACATGATGTATTACATGACTAGACAAAATATTCTTATGATACACAAAATGTAGTTAGATACTATAATTTTTAAATGACGAATATGAATATGTGCATTCGTTTGAATTAGCCTATGAACAAAACAAAAACAGAACACGAGCCAGGAATAACTTGATGTGCAATACAAGGCAGGAATAAGACTTACAGAACAATGCAAACTTCATCATTTTCTAGTTTCCCAGTGGGATCGGTTGTCCCCATCAAATAAAAACAATCAGGTACATGAATTTTTCCTCCTCTGAGACTTTTTTTCTCCTCCTTCATTAATATGGAAAGGCGATATTGCAAGTATGACTCATCAAGAGGGATACCACAATGAATCATTCTAGCCACAGTAAAATCATCGTCCATGTTCCCATAGCTCATAGCAGCTGAATTTTTTTGTAAGCAAATGAAATAGAGTAAAAGGATGAAGAGCATCAGAAGAAGAAGAGGGAAAAAGGTACAAGTAACTTCATGCAGATATGAATTTACAGGAAAGTGATCCTGATTCAAGGAGTGTCAAAGATCTATTTTAGTTTCTACACATATAAACAAAATAAACCCATTACATATCAGGGAATATTAGAATACCTTTTAAAGCGGGTCTCTTTTTGGTGAAAGCCCAGTCAGCTTCTTTCAAAGCTTCCCCGAGTAAATCCATAAAAATAGTGTCAGGCACCCCTCCATAGCTGAGGAGTGCAATTAAATACCTTGACAAGAAGGATTTCTTTGGTGGATTGCTGCAACAGTTAATTATGCATCATATTGTAAAACAGAAACAGAACATTGATTGAAACATTTTGACGTTCCCTTTTAATTGTTTAAACACAGTTTAGAGATCTAATGTTTGTTTTTCATTGTTGAAAACATATAAGGAAATAAGCTTCTTAAAGAAAGAATAAAAGAGAAACATTACCAGTAGACTAAATTGTTTCCGGAAGCACTATGAATTTGTTAGTATTATTTTCATGAGGACTTGAAACAAAAACCGGCTTACAATTTAAGCAAGTAGATAAGTTAAAAGTATTCCATCATGTTGGCAGAGTTAATTAATTTAGCGTTATATATCGAGCCTGGATTACATTAACACCCCCCAAAAATATATGCTTATCATATAGATATGTCTGTTGAGCTAGAAGGAGATACCTTGTTCCGACTATTTCCAGCGAGTTCACCGACTGACAGCTTGAAAGCTTAGGGTCTGGCCAAACCTTAATCATTGAATGCCGAATCTGGATCGTTTTTGGCTCAAGCTAAAAAATTCAGAGCAGAAATTAGAATTAAAAAAAATGGGACTTTTCTCTCTTTGTATCCAGTCAATTCAAACGACCTTCGGTTTTAAGGCATAAAGTCTCATCCCGTTAAGAAATAAATAAAATATTTGCAAAAAAAATATATTAGAGCCAATTATAGCGGTGGATGAAAATTATGAGTCCAGTATGCAGCATACATACTTTGGAAGAGTAAGCTTCGGCTCTGATGATCTAATATCACGAAATAAAAACAGTGCTTGTGTCGTGAGGCAATGCAAATTTATAGTTTCCATGGGAAATATGCAAGACTTACCTTATTGTTCACAAGCAATGTCCCTTTGACTGCATAACCATTGTTAAACATTCGGAACTGTATCAACATAGGCTGGAGAGAGCAGAGGAAAGAAAAATGAAATAGTATGTAAAATACACAATCTTAATGCACTTCAAATGAGCTTCAAAGTCTATTAAAGAAAAATAAATTTGATTTGTGTGTGTGTGTGTGTGAGAAGTAAAGAAATTCATCTACACATACTGGTTCTTGTGTCCCAAATTCTAGCCGTTCCCTTTCTGCAACTTTTCGCTCCGCATGCTCATTGGGGCTACTAATTATCTACATGACAATAATGTGAGAATGTAAAAACTATGTTTTCTGATTACACGTTTTACTGGCAGACGACGCAAAACGAAAATTATTTTCTTCCATTGAAATTTATACATAGAAGAATTCTATTATTTATATTCTAGAAGGATCAACATTATTTTGGTTCAAATTATATTTATTTTCTGTTTTGAATATCCTAGATTTGTAGTAAGGTTATCCTTCTCTGTTTATTAAGCTGTAAACGTGCATTACTCAATAAGAAGCATATACGATTATTCTCCTCTGAAAACTTCAATATACAAATTTAAATATACAAAAAAACTTAAGTGACTGAATTTTATTTTTATTTTTTTTAACTACAGTGATACTTGTAAGACTCGTCTTTTCCTCTTCGAACTGAGGCAGCTTCAAATCTCTAAACTATAATGCCTAAACAATTTAAGGTTAAAGCATACAATTTGCTTATAATAATAGATTTCCTAAATTATAGCCAATCTGATCTGATCAATGTTTTACACCAAACTTGGTCTGTATGTCTTCCTTCTCACTGATATATTCAATGGATGACTTTTAATTTAGAACATTTAAAAGCCATTGTTGGTAACAAGGTAAATTTATACCCTTCTGACACAATTAATGATTTTTTATAATAAAAGAACCAACCTGAATTTCATCATCTTTGTAACTTTCCCCTTTCTGCAAATTTCTTGGACACAACAATGCCAAATCCTTAGAGATAAATCCTGTCCCATCTGTATGTATAAGTGGTTTTTCATCTCTAAAGACACGTTGTCCTGATTCATCCTGAAGTTTAAAATAAAGTTATTTACTTGGATATATTCTGTAGTGAACACTACAGATTTGTAAAGAGATAAGCCAAAGAATTCTACCATGCAGTATTCATCTTCTGTTATATTGATTTTCACTGTGCTCAGATCAACATTCATTTTAAGAGTCTTGGACAAAATCAAGGAATACCTGAAATTTACAAGGGCACGTTAAATGATTGATGAAATTTGTAATAGTAAGGCCATCTAAAAGATAACGGTGATGCTAAAACATACCTGGCCATATAGGCAGACACACTAGATACTGTATGTGCATGCATAAACAACCATCTTACTTCAGAAAACGATTTATTGGATAAAATATAAGAAGCATTCTGATCAACTGATGCATCTGAATGGATGCGGATGAAAAAGCACTTCACTGGCGATGAAGTTGGATTTTTCTTCTTCTCTTCCTTCCCCCCGTCTTTAAAAACTGATCCAAGTATATTATTCAATTTTAAGAATAAATATATGTGAAAATCAAGGATTCTAAAACTTTGAAATGCCGTCAGAGATACAAAAGACACAGCCATATAAGATTTTGTAGGCATGAAGAAGAAACAATCCATGCTATATTCTCCTTATTTGAACATGCTTGAATTCAATTCAAATAAAAATATGCCCACATGAACTTTCACTTATCTGAGCACATGAATCCTAGTACTATCACGAGAAAAAAAGACCCTCGGGAAATTGCAGGATTAGGTGTGTGGCCTTTTATACATCTAATTAAAACAAACAGTAAGAGAAAGTATTCTCGTTCATGTGAACTGATGACACATTCTTTCCTCATAGATTGGTGTAAGACACAACCATCCAAAACATCGAGGAGAAACACACACACACACACACACAAAAAAGATCTAGCTGGTATACATAATTGGCACTTCACTATAAGTTGAGAGACTTAGAACTCACCAAAGAAGCGATAACACCTTAGGCCAACTAAAATCCCTTCTCTGGCTATCTTGCGATACACAGAATAGTTCAGATTACGTGCGGTACTATCCTCGGAAAATTTGACCATCAAAACGTTATCATCACCCACAACCTTCTGTAAATGGGTCTTTGTCCTCTCTAGAAAGGGTCCCTGTAATATAAGGAAATGACGATATAGAATTTAGTAGTGATAAACAATGCCATATACACATGAAGGAACTTGGGAATATTACCAAATGGACATCTAAACATATAAACGCGACAAATCTGGTATTTTGGCACTCATAGAAAGCAAAAGGACTAGAAACTGATGGTCCTAATACGTACACACAGCAGAAGTCTTGAACTGAAAAAAGGAACTAAACTTTACATATATGTGTGCGTGTGTGTCAGAGCCGTTACCTTAAATCTGTAACCTCCGTTTTGAGAAACGTGACAATGATAAACGTGAGTTCTTCCTGAATCCCAATCATTACTCTGTAAAATATCAACAGCAACAAAATTACTGGACGATTCTCAATCTCAATCTCAATCTCAAAGATTCTCAATTCAAAATTCACCACGCGACGATCTTGGCGGTCAACGTATCTCTCACCAAAGCGCTTCCACAACTGCTCTTCAAACTTTTTCATTTGAAGATTCTTTAAATCCCTGATTTCTTCAGCGGTAGTGACATGCTGAAGCTCATTTCTAAATACATTCCAAATTATAAAACTCAATGACCATTAAAGCAATCAATAAACTTCCAATCAACTCCAAAAATTAAAATCGAAACACTACCCGCCAATATAGTTCAGAATCAAGAACTGCTTTCTGAACTCCAACTCTCCCAACGCCTCTGACTCCGCTCTCCCGTTTCCCCTCAAAACGTCCGATTCAACAGAATCATCTAGACCGCCACAAAAAATTATTATATTATATAATATATATATATATATATATATATATATAATCCAAGCCACTAACGATAATTACAATTTACACTCGCAACAAGTTTATAAAACCAGTTCCTTATCGAAAGAGAGAGAGAGAAGAGAGAATACTGCGATCGCGAGAACCGGAGATGCTAGGGTTTCTCTGAGGCGGTGACGGCGATGGCGGCGGCGTCGGAGTCGAGGATTGGCGATTGCGGAGGAGGTAGACGACGAATCCGGGGAGACTTCTGACGGAAGCGGAGGCGGCGATGATTTTGAGCACGCGCAGAGCTTCTTCCTCGCCGGCGGCGGCCAGCTTCCGCCGCGCATCAGCGTCGATAGACGGAAGATTGTGCTTGGAGCAAATTGCGCGGAGCATCCTCTCCAACGATTCGGGAAGAGTGGTTTGGAAATCGTTCTGGTCCCCCATTTTAATGGTGGTTGTGGAATTAGAGAGAAAGGTTAGGGTCGGAGCTTGTTGAAGAACAGCGAGAGAGAGAGAGAGAGAGTTCGACTTTTCCCGCTCGGTTTCAGTGTGGTAAGTCACTGGTAACACAGTACAGTGTAAGAGAATTGTTTTGGTCGTGTCAGAGACGGATATAAATACTTTTTTAAAACTTCTCGCGGAAGTCTCGTACCTCTGTTGTCGTTTTCAATTCCATTTTGTTTCAAGTTTAAAATTTTTTTTTATTATTATTTTATTTTATGTTTTTGGTCATCAGGTGCTTCTTAAATTACCGTTAAATTGGTGAATGTAACATTTTTTGTTCGGTGTTCACTCAAACTGTTTTTTGTTTTCTAATTTTTATAATTATACTGAAAAATTATTTTGCAGCTATTTTCAAAAAGCTGTTTGATACAGTTTTCATTTTTGTTTTCGAGAAATTGAAAAAATTGAAAAAACTGTTTGGTACAGTTTTCATTTTTGTTTTTTAAAAAATGAAAACTGTTTGGTACATGGAATCAATTTCTTAACTCAATTTTTTTTTAAACATAGATCTAACTACACAAAATATAAATATGACATTGTTGTTTAAATTGAATACAATAATTTGTTGTCATCATAAATATGAAATCATTCATAATTATTCCACATAGCTTGAGCAATACAATCTCTAAACTCCGAATGTGCACGTCGAGTTTGTGTAGTTGCGCTTGTGTACGACGGTCCACCATCTTTGACGCACTTTGACCTCCGACTCTTTCAGAACTTTCACCTTCAATATCCTCTGTAGGAACATCTTGATTCCATCTTGTAAACAAAGGGTCTTTGTTTGCGTACATTTTTATTAAATTATGTAATATAAAGCATGCCATAATTATATGCAACTTGTTTATCTAACGAATAACTTGACATGTGATTTAAAATCGGGAACCGAGCTTTTACTAAGCCAAAACATCTCTCTATCACGTTGCCTAACGACGAGTGCCTGTAATTAAAAAGTTCTTCTCGTCTACGTATTTGCCTATTTTGTCTGAACTCGGATAGGTGATAACGTACGGTGCGATACGGTGCCAAAAAACCTGGCTCGTTACGATATCCACTATCCACTACGTAGTATTATCCTCCTTGTGGTATTAAAAAATTTGTATTTTTAGACAGTAATACCTCATGTAATATTCGTGAATCTGACGCTGAACCTTCCCATCTGGCATGGACGTACGCAAATAGCATGTCAAATGTACAAGCGGTCATCACATTAGTCGTACATGTTCCTTTCCGTCCTCGATAATTGGGTTGTTGCTCAGTGGGGACGATTACACCAATATGAGTACCGTCAATAGCGCCGATGCAATCCTTTCAAAGAGAACAAAACTTTAGTTTGATAATTAATATAACTTACTTTAGAGATAAAATAAATTCATTAAACTTACTTTAAACCATGACCAATATTTTGGGTTGTTGACAATCTCCGGGGGTGTCGTTGTATAACCGGGATGCTTTATTACATTGGGTGCAACTGACTTATTGCATCAAGAACATTTCCAAAATGTCTGCTAACGGTCTCACCGAAGTGATTAAATCGGTCTTGAATGGCTCTATTTCGGTCCGAATGTGCGAAAACTTTCATAAACATCATGAAAGACTCTTCTGGTGATATGTGACCGGACGGGAGCAAATGCCGAATCAGTCCAACGATTGCTATGAATGGCTCCTTGTACATGCGACACATCTCAAACAAGGGCTCTTTGTTGGGATTATTAAACATACCATACACATATTGACTTCCACTTTCCGCAGTCGTTCACCGGGGTATGCGTTCAACTCATTGTGATTCTTCGCGCATTTGTACTAGTATCCTTCTTCGATTGCGCCTACTATTACGACGAAGAATGGCATCTATCACAAACACGTCCTTGTCATCACTTGAATCCATAATCTACGTGAAAAAAAAAAAAAAAAAAACCTCAATCCAAATTAAAAACTCAATCCAAATTATTAACTCAATCCAGATTAAAAACTAAATCCAAATTTAAACCTCAATCCAAATAACAACTCAATCCAAATTAAAACTGAATCCAACTAAAAACTCAATCCAAATTAAAAACTCAATCCAAATAAAAGCGCAATCCAAATAAAAACTCAAAGCAAATAAAAAACTCAATCCAAATTAAAACTCAAAGCAAATAAAAACTCAAGCAAATAAAAACTCAATCCAAATTAAAACTCAAAGCAAATAAAAACTCAATCCAAATAAAAACTCAAAGCAAATAAAATCTCAATCCACCAAAGTTTCTAATCATCACTTAAGCCTTTGAGAAAATGTAACGTCAGTTTGTCCGAAATTGTCATGAAAGCAATGCGTAAGTCCTTCGATTTCACAAGCTCCATCATGAATCCACTGTATTTTTTCGAAGAAAGCAAATCTTGATGCTTTGTAAGTTTTTTCACACATTGTTTCAAAAGGACCTCGTCTCTACTCATCGAGTCCGCGTGACTAGACACTTTCCGTGCTTCTTTCTCTTCCAAAAATGCAAGCAACCGATCACTTGTGTAACGCTCACTTTCAATTTGGGATTGAATTGCTTATTGCCACATGGTTTTACTGCTCATCGGAGATTTTCTCTTGTGTGCAGTTAATTTTTCCGCCGTTTGTTTCTCGACCTCCCTGACTTCATCAGATGAGTCTCCTCCCTCTTCCGCATCAGGCGCACTTCTCGCAGTCGATACACACGGGACCTTTTCCCGAGCGGTTGATGCAGCTTTGCCGATGGCGGCTACCTCGACTGGTCCCATCGCTAATCCACCAATGCCAGACTTACCAGCGAATATTTCCTTTAGTTTATCGTAGTGCGCCAATCTCTTTCTCTTGAACCTTTTCGACTCGGAATATTTCTGCACAAAACAGAGCATTAACCGGTATTATTACCTATCCCACAAACAAAACATGTATTAATATTAGCTAGGCCTATTGATAAACATATGTCCACATTAACCGGTTCGATCTACTACTCTTTTCTATAGACAAGGCTCAACATTTGAGTTTAACTATATAAGAAACAATCTCGAAACAAATATGGGTCTGTTGGTTATTAGCAGATTCTTGTTAGTATACATTTTAGTATACAATTGAGTTTTCTTACTTGTTAGTATACATTTTATCAACACTCATATTATATTAAGTACTCATTATTACTATCACGCATCAACTTCTGGACATAAAACCCGACATGAAACAAATATGAGTCTGACGGTTATTAGCAGATTCTTTTAGCTCAAAGACAAGCCCACCATTATCGTCTTTATAGAACAATAAGATGTCAGCTTGTCATAAGTTGTTAGTAAGTATTTTGCTAATGAGTTGTTCATAAAAAATTCATTCATTCAATACCAAACACATAGAGAATATATATATATATATATATATATATATATATATGAGCGGATCTGAAAGCATATATTAGTTAGAGCTGATATGAAATAAAGCTTAGGGGTGCTAGTCAGTGAAATTTTCATTAAAATAAAAATACTTAAATGAATAATAGTAAAAAAAAATTAAAAAAAGTCTTAAGAGCCTTGTTATTAGCTCCATCTATGTATACATATCACAATCTTGTACATATAGTCTTAACACAAACATTGTGTTTGTTATGAAGAAGAACAAGCATGATTACTCACTAACTCGTAAATGCCTTAAACCGATGAATCTACCGAGCAACAGGATGACAAATCAGAAATGGGACAAAAACAGAAAAATTTAAAAGTAAACATCCTTAAAAAAATAAAGTTTTTTTTTTCTTCTTTTAATAATAAGAGCTATAACTTCATGTTAAGTCTCTTGGTTTTGTTCTAAGAAGTAAATTTCAACTTTTCACTTATTTTCAAATACATCACTATTTTTCGATTTTAAGGGTACCAATGCAAAACTATAGTCAAACTATCGAATTTCTATATTATACTGCTTTGAGAAAAACATACGGATCGTTTATTGTGCTAATGATTGCGTGACATTAATAAACAAAACTGCTATTCTCTTATAAATAACTATACTGACAATTCAATTCAAGAACAAATACAAAATACAAATATAAAACAGCCACTACATCGACAATTATTCACAGAAAAAAAAGGTGGATGGTATTGATAACCAAATTCATAACCTAACACAGTTACGTATTCTTTATTG
Organism: Urtica dioica subsp. dioica; assembly: GCF_054948205.1. Lineage (NCBI taxonomy): Eukaryota > Viridiplantae > Streptophyta > Magnoliopsida > Rosales > Urticaceae > Urtica > Urtica dioica. The sequence continues at coordinate 15,354,235 of NC_142759.1, forward strand.
TGTTATCAATACTTTAATCTGTTGCTGTACGCATCGTAATAAAATCAAATCTGCTGAATAACATACATGCTTAAAACTCTCTAGCCTGATTGTTTTTATATTCTCGATCCTGTTTGGTTTCTCTTTCCTATCAAGTTTTAAGATTATTTCCAATCAAGTTAAAACATAATACACATTTATATATATATATATATATATATATATATATATAACCATAATTACCATTGCATGTTAAAACTGAATACACAAAAAAAACAGCAACATACCTTTATATACATTTCCCAAACTTCGTCATCTGCAGTCACTGTATTCGTGTCCGTATCTCATCCAGAACTAGTGGCTTCCGTAAGTCCTTGGAAGATCTTAGTATGACTTTTAATTCGGTGTCACTTTTGCTTCAATTTGTCTACCTTATAGGCCTTACCAAAGTTAGCCACCATTTCCAACTCAATTTTCATCCAAGATCGTTTGTCAGATTGAGGTGGTCTCATACGGTCTTGGACTTCTTCATGACAAAGGTCAATGAACTTAGCCAAAGCCTCTTCCGGCCAATGAGCACCGTCATCCATTTTTCAAAAAACTGAACCATATATGATATGTGATGAAATGAACACGGCCAATGCAATATCATTTGAAATGAAATGAACACAATGATGTCACGTATATAATAATCAACAAAACTGATACCCTACACATAATTTCAGATCAACAACGACCACAACGACCACAAACTGAGCCCAAACATAAGCAAACTACAAAATAATCCAAACCACATCAAAACCCCTAATTCGAAACCCTAGAAATCAAGAACAAAAAGGAATTAGATTTTTACCTTGATGTAGAACGCGAACCCACAGACTCTCGGTCTCACCTACTCCAAGAAATCACGCTCAACCTTGTAGAGAGAACAAATCGAAGCCAACTGCATTTGAATGAAGAAGATGAACGGAGAAAAATAAGAACAGTTACATATACCTACAAAGGACGAACAGAGAAGAAGAAGGAAAACTCACCCACAACTCTCCGACGTCTCTCTCTCTCTCTCTCTCTCTCTCTCTCTCTATCTCTCTCGGATTCGCTCTCAAAAATCCCTCTTCCGCTTTTTTTTTTTTTGCTCGACAATGATAGACGAATGACAAAAAGTCGAGTACCACACGAGAAAAATTTCGAAAAACACCTTCTATTTCTTTTCACTTTCCTTTACTCTATTTTCAAAACAACTTCAAAATTTTTTAAATATTTTACCCGAAAATTTTAACCAAACCCCACTTTCACTTTTTGTTTCCTATTTTTTTTAACTTAAAAACTCAAAAACACTTTTTGAAATGTATACCAAACACTCCCGAAGGTATTAGCTAGCATAAAATTTTAAAATATTACAATTGAAAAGTAAAGTTATTTATTTACACAAAATTGAAAAGTGAATGTATTATTTTGTAAGTTACTCTAATTCAAATGCGAAGACAAAGCTATGCATGTGCAAAAAAACCAAAAAATCGTATATTGGATCGGATCATCGATTTTTTAAACCGTTGGTCCGGTTTAAAACGGTTTTTGTTTAATTTGGTCCGGTCCGATTTGAAAATTATAGACGACGGTTTAGATTGGACAAGATCGGATCGGTGTTAGTTTTTTAAGATTTTTTATTTTTATTTAAAAAAAAATAATTCTAAGACATTCAATTGAACTAATTTGAGGTGGACATATTAATTAATATATATGTTAATATTAAAAAAAAATTTGTTATTTTTTTTTATTAAATTTGTACAAAAAATTAAAAAAAAATATAAACGGTCTAAACCAGACCAAATTAGTCTTAAATGATTTGGTGCGATTTTATTAATTATATTAAACGGTCTGGTTTAAAAAATTTCAAATAGTCATAGACAAATACTTTGTAGTTTGAGAAAAATCCTTTGGGTCGATGGATAGCGTCGTCTGTAATCTTCAAGCCAATTACTTCCTTGAGAAGCTTTGTAACCCAAAAGGAAGGAGAAAAAAAACTTTATAGCCAAAGCAAACATGTAGTTCAGGAATATTATAATTTTTTGTTTATTTTCTTTGAACTGATGATCTATTTTTTTTAATAGGGTCAACCGGCTATATAGCCAAATAGAACTTAAGCTTTTGCAAAATAGCCATAGTTTGTCAACAATAAGCAAACTAGTCAAAGTAAGATTAATCTAGGTTGGATTAAATTTAATCCCAACGAACTATAAAGACAGAATGTAAGCTTTATGAAGGCTGGATTAAAATTAATCGAGGCAGGATTAAAAGTCGTAGTACTCTTAATTGGCTATTTTGTTATACCTAATAAAACTATGACTATTTTGCAAAAGTTTTGAATTGGCTATTTCATACCATTTTTCCTTTTTAATAAAGACAAGAAAACAAAAATGCTTTGAATCAAGAAAGCAACCGTGGAAAGAAAATTTGGAATCTTTTGTTCTTTATAAGCTTTAGTCCGATGATATTTTTATTTTTTTTTTATTTTTCAGATTACTAAATGGTTCATTTGACGACAGAGAAAGTATAAAAGACAACATTTTAAATACAAAAATCTTAACTATTAAGTTTTGGACTCGTGATAAATCTCTTTGTATGTTTTCTAAAAAAAAAATAATAAATCTCCTTGTACGAATTATATATTTATGTTTTATTTACCTCATTAGTCAAGAGACTCATTGCTCGCTCATTAAGGTACAAAATTTTAAGTTTATATATATATAAATTAATACAATTAGTCGGACTAAACCATTTGAAACATTAGTATTGCAATCTAGCCAACGTTTCACCTAAATTTCAAATCTAATCACGAATGATGATGTGACTTTATTATTTATTTAGCAAATTACTAGATTATCCTCTATTAAAATCGACTAACATCAACATGTAGCTAACATTTTGATCGGGCAAATAATGCAATTAATACACGTAAAAAATTTTTCTTAAAAAAAGAAAATATATACTTTAACTTTTAATAGTCCATAATAAATATTTTTTTATAGTTTAATTAGTTGATTTGAAAAGGACATTCAAATATGCGTAATCCATAATGTAAGGCAATTTTTTGGGTTAATTTAAGCTAATTTCTATTTATTTTACACGCGATAAGTTTTGACTGACTGAAACGTTGAGGGTTAATTTCAGCTAATTTTTGTTTATTTTACACGGGATAAGTTTTGGCTGGTTGAAACGTTGTCTAATAGTTGGTCTATATGATTTATGTTACAAAAGAGTATTTTCGATATTTTCTAACCGTTTATTTATGTAAATGGATAGATTACAAAATTGAGAAATTGCTTAATCTGCCACCAATTTCATAACATTTTCCCACTTTCCACCAAAATGCTAATTTTCTCAAAATGCCACCATCTATGTTTGTCATTCACTATTAGATGTCAACATTGTTGACATAGATGTCAACATTGTTGACATAGAGGTGACATTTTGGGAAAATTTAGTCTTTTGGTGGAAAGTGGGAAAATGTTATGAAATTAGTGTCAAATTAAGCAATTTCTCTACAAAATTTATCAAACGTTGACTACATCCTTAAAATTATTTGAAATTGACTACTTTATTATATTACCCTATAAATTACTTGTACAAAAAATTTAAAAATACTAAAAACGACCTAAACCAGTCTAAAATAGGTTGATCCGATTTGATTTTTTTTTTTTTTTTAACAATTTGGTGTAAAAATTTTCAAATAGTAAAATATATAAGAGAAATTTCCTCATTTGCCACCAATTTCATAACATTTTTCCACTTTACACTAAAAGACTAATTTAGTCCAAAATGACACAATCTATGTCAACAATGTTGACATCTATTTTTGTCATTCACATAGATGTTAATATTGTTGACATAGATTGTGGCTCTTTGGATCAAATTAGTTTTTTGGTGGAAAGTGAGAAAATGTTATGAAATTAGTGACAAATGAGACAAAAAAAAAAAAAAAAAAAACTACTTTGCCGTTTGACAAAAATCGTTTGGGTCGATGGATAGCATTTTCTGTAATCTTCAAGCCGATGACTTCCTTGAGAAGCTTTGTAACCCAAAAAAGAAGAGAAAAAAGAAAAAAAAAACTTTAAAGCCAAAGCAAACGTTGTTAAGAAATATTATAATTCATTTAAAAAAAAAAAGTTAAGAAATATTATATAATTTTTTGTTTATTTTCTCTGACTGATGATCTATTTTACTTTTTTTGTTTTTTTTGTTAATAAGGAAAAGAAAACAAAAGTGCTTTAAACAAGAAACCAACACGGAAAGGAAATTTGGAATCTTTCTTTGTGTTTGGTAGTTAACTCAAAAAGTTTTTTGTTTTCTGTTTTCTAATTTTTGTAGTTGTACTGAAAAACTGTTTTGTAGTTGTTTTCAAAAAGCTGTTTGGTACAGTTTTCATTTTTGTTTTTGAGAAATTGAAAAAACTGAAAAAACTGTTTGGTACACTTTTCACTTTTTTTTTTATTCCATGCTTATGAGTCTTAAATAAATTGATCCGAATAAAAAGTTAATCAAACTCAAAACCGAGAAATAACTCTAATAAGCGAGCTTGTGCTTCCTTGAATAAAACTAATTTCATTTATCCAAAATGAGATTAGAAAATAACTCCAACAAAATAAAGATCGTTTCTTTTCTTCTCCGAATCTCAAGGAAAACATAGTCAAATTTCTTATCGCGACGCTCGAGTAACCGAGATACCAAACGTTAACTCAAAACGATTCGTATACAAAATTATTTAAAACCCGTGATAACACATCACAACAACAAAAATTCATAAAATCCTAACGGACACTCGCGAGCCTCCGAGCCAAAGCCGAAACGCCGTATCCACTCGACGTTCTCCTGGTCTTGTTCGCCTCGTCGATACTCGCGCTATAGCTCCATCGTCTCCCGGTCACGCAGCCAAAACCAATATACACAGCCATATCAAACCGTCCCAATATCAGAATTCAAATCAAACATCACACAGCCAAAACCAATATACACGGCCCAAAACTCTTTCACACGGCCAAGACAAAATTTTCAAACCAAACGTTCAGAAATTCCAAAATTAATCACAAACAACAATCTCCAACATAATTCTAAGCACAGAATTGAACTCACAATATCAACAACATTGAAGATCATCAAAACCCCCAATTTTGGATTTCAAACCCTAACATCACGAAATCAATTTTGGGTTTTGATTTCTTACCCAATTTTTTTCGTGGATTTGGACTCTCCGGGGTGTGTTCTCTCTCTCCCGGCGCTCGCTTCCCGGTCGGCCCACGGCGCCTTTCTTCTCCTCGGCGAGCGCGCGCATCCACGGAGAGCGCAAGTCATCAACTCCTCGCCGGTCTTTTCTTCTTCGTCCCTCTCTCTCACCGGTGTCCCTTTCTCAGCGGTCTCTTCTCCTAGTTGAACGCCGTCGAACACCCGCGAAGAACCTCCGGCGAAGCTCTTCTTCCTCGCGCGCGGCTCCAACGAGACCACAAGGAACTTCCACACCTTCCCTCCGTTTCTTGTCAATCTCTTTCTCCCGACCTCTCGCTCACGCTCTCTCTCTCTCTCTCTCTCTCTTCTTTCCTTTCCCTCGGTCTTTCTCTCTTTCCTTCGTTCTCTTCTGCGTTTTTTTTTTTTTTTTTTTTTTTTGCTTCTTTGTTTCAGGCGGCTAGGAAGAAAGAAGAAGAGAAGAATGACAGAGTACACGCGAGAAAATAATTTCGGAAAAGTGGAAAACACCTTTTTGTTGTTTTCAATTTCCTTTAGCTTTTTTCAAAACAATTTCCAAATTTTTCAAAAAAATTTTCCAAAAATTATAACCAAACACCAAATTCACTTTTGCTTTCCAATTTTTTTGATTCAAAAAGTGAAAAACACTTTTTGAATGGACAACCAAACATGACTTTTTGTTCTTTATTAGCTTAAGTCCGATGATTTATTTTTTTTTTCTTTTTAAACCACGGAAAGCAACCACGTTTCAGTCTCTAGGCCTAGTGACGAGTGACGAGTGACGAGTGAGGCCCATACGACGTGGCAAGTACATCAAAACAGTACGGACACTGTTTCTTCTCCTAACACCTTGACTTCCCTTTCCGGATATATTATAAACTCGTAGCGGGAAATGAATAATAATTTCCATAACTACAATTTACAATTTATTGCCCTCGTCAAAATCCCTTTCTCCGTCGAAGACCTAAACCGGAACAAGCCATGAATTCTCAGGCCACCGATCCCGAGCTCGTTGTGCCTCTTCCTCCGTCCGTCGACGAGCTTCTGCGGAAGATATGCACTGAGCAGAGCCTTCGTCCGGTCGACGTCGACGTGCGGTGGAGGTTGGCGGAGCGCAGCGAGCTCGGCGCTCTCGAGATTCTCCGAAAGGTCGACTCAATAACGGTGAAGGTGCGTAAGAGCCTCGGCGGCCTCATAATCTAGCCAACGTTTCGCCTAAATTTCAAATCTAGTCACGATTGATGACATGACTTTATTATTCATTTAGCAATTTACTAGATTATCCTCTATGAAAATCGACGAACATCAACATGTAGCCAACGTTTTGATCTGACAAATAATGCAATTAATACACAAAAAAATATACGTCAACTTTTAATAGTCAATAATATATATTTTTTTATAGTTTAATTAGTTGATTTAAAAAGGACATTCAAATATGCGTAATCCATGATGCAAAACAATTTTTTTCCTTAATTTCAGCTAATTTCATTTTATTTTACACGCGATAAGTTTTGACTGATTGAAACGTTAGGGGTTAATTTCAGCTAATTTTCGTTTATTTCACACGCGATAAATTTTGACTGATTGAAACGTTGACTAGTAATTGATTTATATGATTTATGTTACATAAAATATTTTCGATATTTTAAATCGTTTATTTATATAAATAATTATATCACAAAATTTATTAAACGTTGGCTACGTCCTTAAACATGTTTGAAATTAGCTATTTTTGTTAGATACCCTATAAACTACTTGTACAAAAAATAAAAAAAAAATACTAAAACTACCTACTCCAATCTAAAATAGTTTGGTCCGATTTGATTTTACAGTTTGGTTTAAAAATTTTCAAACAGTCAAAGACAAAGCTACTTTGTCGTTTGAGAAAAATCGTTTGGGCCGATGGATAGCATTTTCTGTAATCTTCAAACCGATGACTTCCTTGAGAAGCTTTGTAACCCAAAAAAGAGAAAAAAAAAAAAAAGAAAAAAAAAAAAAAACTTTATAGCCAAAGCAAACGTTGTTAAGAAATATTATAATTTTTTGTTTATTTTCTTTGACTGATGATCTTTTTTTTTTTTTTTTTTTTTTTGTAAATAAGGAAAAGAAAACAAGAAACCAACGCGGAAAGTAGATTTGGAATCTTTTGTTCTTTATTAGCTTAAATCCGATGATTTTTATTTATTAATTTTGCCTTTTTAAACCACGGAAAGCGACCACGTTTCAGTCTTCAGGCCTAGTGAAGAGTGAGGAGTGACGCCTATACGACGTGGCAAGTACATCAAAACAGTACGGACACTGTTTCCTCTCCTAACACCCTGACTTCCCTTTCCCGATATATTATAAACTCGGAGCGGGAAATGAATAATAATTTCCATAACTACAATTTACAATTTATTTCCCTCGTCAAAATCCCTTTCTCCGTCGAAGACCTAAACCGGAACAAGCCATGAATTCTCAGGCCACCGATCCCGAGCTCGCCGTGCCTCTTCCTCCGTCCGTCGACGAGCTTCTGCGGAAGATATGCACCGAGCAGAGCCTTCGTCCGGTCGACGCCGACGTGCGGCGGAGGTTGGCGGAGCGCGGCGAGCTCGGCGCTCTCGAGATTCTCCGGAAGGTCGACTCGACGAAAGTGCGTGTGAGCCTCGGCGGCCTCATAATCTACTTGCTCGAGCACTATCCTCTGACGCCCTCGCCGCGGATGAAGACACGTGTCAACTCCGTCGCCGAGTCTCAGAGTCCGAAACGGACTCGTAGTTGTTCGATTGATGTCAATGCCTCGATTGAAAGAGAAGTTAAAGAAGTGAAGGAAGCTCTTGGAGAGCTGGAGTTTAGGAAACAGTTCTTGATTTTGAACTATATCGGCGGGTAAGTGTGAATTGGGACATCTATGCGTATCGTGTATTCATTTTGTTCATGGGATGATTTATTTAATTATTTTTGGCAGAAAGGAGCTTCATACAGTCACAACAGCAGAAGAAATCAAGTCGTTGAAGGACTTTCCCATGGTTCAGTTCGAAGCCAGAGTTTGGGAACGGTTTGGTCGAGGCAATGTCAGCATGGAAGACCGTCGAATGGTGAATATTTTATTCTGTCTTTTTTTTTCTCTTCTTAGATTACTTTACTGCCCTTTTAAAAATAAATTTATTCTGATATTTCTTTATTCCAGATTCCAGTTTTCCTTAAATTTTAATATAAAAATACGTAATCTTCATATTTCATACCTCTGATTGTTTACTATGCTCTCAAGTCTCATCTTTATAATTACTGTCATTTTTTCTTAAATTTTGGTGTTCTGCAGAATCATGATTGGAATCCTAAGAAGACACACCTCTATGATTGTCATGTTTCTACGGAAGGGGACTTTAGGTTCAAGGTTTGTGTTGCCTTATTTACCGTGACTGTATGTCAAATACACGAGTCTGATTGAATTTATGCATTTGTAACAGCATGGTTTTATTTTGACATTGTTGGAAATCCACGGGGAAGATGACCGTTATACATGCAAGCAATTTATGGTTCAAGCTTTAGAGAATTCTAATATCAATTATTCATTTTGACTTGTTCTGCAAGTAACCCGTTTAATTTAGCCATCTGAAAACATAACCAGATTCAACTGAATGCAACAAACTTCCTATTGGATACTTTAATGATTGACAGCACTGAATCATACATTGTGAGAAATTTACCCATTTCTTGTATAGTGGATCAATTTTGAAAGAAATCCTTTCGAATGGATATCGGAGGGAAAATAGTTTTATTTGTTTTTAGGTATCTGTTATTCTCCTAGACTGGAACTTTACCCTTTTTTTTTTCCTTTCTTTCAGGGGCCCTTTCTAAACAGACCAAGAACCCACTTGCAAAAGGTTCTTGGCGATGACAATGTTTTGAGGGTGAAATTTGCAGAGGATTCGAAGAATCTGGGTGTCGGTTCACCTAACAATCCCTGTTATGAATATACACAGATAGCAATTAAAGATGGGATATCAGTTGGATTACGTCGGTATTTCTTCTTTGGTGAGATGCTTTTCCCCTCAACTTCACTCCTTATTTTTAGTTGAAAGTCACCTTATATATTTTAAACTCAAATGTCCAAAGTCATGTTGTGATCACTTAAATAATGCTTTTCCACAAACTTTTTTAATACATTTCCTATTTTGATTTTTTTTTTTTTTTGGTAATGAAGGATATCTCCTCTTGGTATTCATTTATAGTTTCAGTTATTTTTTATTTCCTAAAAACAAAAATTCAATTTCTCTCCCATTTATTTATCCGAACACATCACCACTGCTTATTACACTCATACAACATTACTTTGAGTCTCTGTAGTTGGTTGTACCAAGTAGTACAACTCTATTTTCCTTTTTTTTTTGTGCTTCTTACTGTCAGCATTTATGCCAACGGAACCTGATAAAGAGGCAAATGTAACTTGGTTCTTGTAACAGAACAGAATAATTGTATCAGTATGACCCTATGTGTCCATATGATTCACATGGATGATTACAGAGCTTACAGGGAGAATTCTTCCAGTGCTTTCTAGGATGTATGCTTGCAAATGCACATTCTAAGAGAGGTCGAGAGTTGTCTTTTTGTTTCACCTTAGGAGATTATAACCTGACTATCTTTTAGTGTTTATTTCAAAGGATGCTTTTTTTTCCCTTCTCTATTTTAATGATGGTGTTTTGAAATAGATACTTTAAAATCTGAGATTTCTGTAATGAGTGTACCACTATTAGAGGTGCTAACAACCAGTTTTCGCTCAATCTATTGACATGATTTGGTCAGTCTTCAAAGATGGTGGAAAGAAAGATAAGAAGAAAAATCCAACATCGTCATCTGTGAAGTGTTATTTCATTCGCCTCCGCTCAGATGCATTGGTCGATAGAATGGAACCCTATATTTTGTCTAATAGAACAATCGGAGAAGCAAGAAGTCTGTTTATGCATGCACATACACTGCCAAACGCAGCAAATTATATGGCAAGGTATGTTTCAAGCTCTAAGTTTCCTTCAGAAAGCTGTATCAAGCATTTAACAACCTTATATTTAAATTGCCTTGAACTGGATTCAGGTTTTCGTTGATATTGTCGAAGACATACAGCCTTCCCGCTGATCTAACTTCGGTGAAAATGGAGATAGAGGACGATTTTTATTGCCTGGTATAATCTTTTAGTTTTCGTTTTGTGGAATACATGCCCTGCTAAATATTTTGTTGTTTAAACTGCAGGATGAATATGGTAACCATGTATACAGAAATAAAAAACCACTTATTCATTCTGATGGGACCGGAGAGATATCGGAAGACTTGGCTTTGATGTGTCCGAAGAATATATATGAAGGGGTGTGTATGAACGACAAGGACGTTGAGGTTCGTCTTTTAGTATTCTCTCAATTTTAGAAAAGCGTTTTATCAAATTTGATCATTGGCATTGGAGAGTAGAGATTTTGACATACTATACTATAGTACTCGGTAGAGCCTGTAGAAGTTGCAAACATGCATCTATAAAGTTATGTATAAAGTCATTTTAAGTTACAAACATGCTCTGTACCTATTACAAATTTTCAATGAACTGTGGACTTACACGACCAACGTAAAAATATAATATTTTAACCTGAAAATCCGTTGAAACTCCTGATATGCTGTTTATGGCCTTGTTCTGGCTTAGGGTTTTCTGACAAGACTATTTCTTTGTCATTCTACTACATGGGAAAATTTGAAATGAAATGTTATTCTAATTACTGTGTCTAACGATTTCAGATCTGGTGTTGTAGGTTGTCCGTAATCTTGGAGACAGTATGACAGAAGCGGGACACGTAAGAGCTGTGTCACAGGAACCAGTATGTAGATGGATTCTAGCCATTTCTCTTTATTTGTTTTCTTGGCACTTGGTCCAATTTTTTTATATTTGAAATCGTTTAATGATTTACACTTTCTTCTCTCTTTTCCCTGCCCATGTCTAGCCTATGTTGATACAGGGCCGTCTATTTAACAGAGGGTATACAATTAAAGGCACCTTTCTCGTGAACAAGAAGGTACGCTTGTTTATTTCATGTTCTCTCATTGATGTTGTGATTATGTAAAAAACGCAACCTATCTCAGGACAAATTTAGAATATTGATTTTGTTCTTGGTTTAATTCAAATTTTATATTTCCATAGCTTCGTCCAAGAACAATTAAGGTTCGAAAATCAATGGTTAAAGTTGAGCAAGATAAGAAACTTCCAGATCATTTTCCAGGGCGCACGATACAAAACTCATTGGAAGTAGTTGGTACAAGGTATATACAACATAAACTTTATCTGACAAACCAACAATTTGTATGGTTTATCTGGTTAAATAAGTGCCATCATCTTTTTATTTGTGTGTATGTGTGTGTGTGTGCTTTTTTTTTCTCTTCTTTTCAATATGATCACTTCATGTATTTTCTTCACAATCCGAATATACCTATTTAGTCGGAAGTGTTGGCGTACTCCAAAATTTGCACGCATATGATGTGATGTAGTTGTTTTTCGTTGAATTACATTTGTTGTGTACTTAAAAAGATTCTAAACTGACATGAAATTATAGGTGTCATCATGTATAGAAGATCACTAAAATAAGAAAACCATAGAAATGTTTTTTTTTTTTAATTATACTTTGACATTAATCTTCTTTATGTGTTTGAGGTATGGCAAGGGAACATCAAAGATGTTATGTTAACCGTTCTTTTTTTTTTTTTTAATAAGATCATTTTTGTAATTTTTTTAACTTGTTCAGCAATCCACCAAAGAGAACACACTTGTCGAGGAATTTGATTGCACTCCTTAGCCATGGTGGGGTCCCAGATAAGTTTTTCCTGGATTTGCTTGAGGATGCTTTAAAAGAAACTGATGGTGCTTTCAGAAATACAAACACTGCAATCAAAGGTTTTCCTATTATTTTAAAAATACGTAATACCACTTCTTACAAGCAGCTGCTTGATTATTTTTTTTTTATTCATCTTCTCTGTTTTGTAGTTGCTATGATCCATGGGAAATCAGAGGATTTTATGATTGCAAGACTGATTGGGAGTGGTCTTCCTCTTGAAGAACCCTATTTGAAACATCGTCTCACACTGCTCCTAAAGGAGCATAAGACAAGCCTTAGAGAGGGAAGAATTTACATACCTGAGTCGTATTATCTAATGGGAACAGTTGATCCCACCGGAGAACTTGAAAGTGACGAAGTCTGCATCGTCCTGTATGTGTTATTGTCACCAAATCTTTTCATTCATGAGTAGTTTTTTTTCCTTGGTCTAAGAATCTGTGCAGACATATTTTCCACTGCTAATAACCTAGAAGCGTTCCCGTGTTTATCTTTTTGGAATGTGTAGCGATAATGGGCAAGTTTCAGGGAAAGTAATAGTGTATAGGAATCCAGGATTACATTTTGGTGACGTCCATGTTTTGAAGGCCACTTATGTCAAGGAACTTGAATCTGTGGTTGGAAATGCAAAGTATGCGATATTCTTCTCTAGAAAGGGGCCAAGATCGGTTGCCGATGCGATGGCTGGTGGAGATTTTGATGGAGACATGTATTGGATCTCTAGGCATCCTATGGTCAGTCCTTACGATTACATTTACCTGAATTCAATTTAGAGTTTGATATTTTAGGGTGTTCTTTATACTGATTGGTTATTATTACAATTTATTTATATTTCAGCTATTGGATCATTTTAAACAAAGTGAACCTTGGATTCCGAATCCAACATGCGAGGACAAGGATGAAAGTAAAAAAGTTAATCAGAATACAGAGGAAGAATTTGAAACTGCGCTCTTCCAGCGGTTTTTGGCGCTCAGGTTTCAGCCAAAGTAAGTTTTTTGTACTACAATAAGTTTTGACCTTATAGAAACGTCCCTAATTTCATAAAGCATATGGATCTGCTTGTTAATGTATTGTACAAAATACCAGTAGGATCTTTTGTTATGCTATAAAAGCCTTATATATCATCGTTGAGACTTTTTGGGTATTGTTGAATATAATAGTTATTTCTTTTTGTTGTTTGTAATGAATGTACATGTGGCTAAAGAGTTTTTTTTTTTTTTTTTCATTTCTTTTTTAGCTTTGCAATGGGTGAGGCAGCTGAGAGCTGCCAGGCCCTGATGGATCGTCTTTTGACTTTGGAAGACGACTGTAATGACGAAAAAAGACGTGTGATGGACAACATTATAAAGTTAAATGATATATATAGTCTTGCCTTGGATGCTCCAAAGAAGGGATTGAAGGTTAGAATTGCTTAGTTTTCCTTTTGTACATTTTTTTATTTTTTCAATCGTATGCGTTTTTCTGGTGAACTAGTTTCACACAGCATCATGCTAGTTATAATAAGAATTCAGTGTGTCAAAAGTAACCTTATGTTATCAGGACTCATAACTCTCGGTATTTATGGCATCCGAGCTGGCAGATTCTGATAATTTTTAATTTCAGGTTGAAGTACCTAAAGATTTGAAAGCGAGATGCTTTCCACACTACATGGAAAAGAAGAGCAGTTACACTTCAAAGAGCATTTTGGGACAAATATATGACCGCGTGCTTGCATATCAAAAAGAGGACGGTTTGAGTCAAGGTGAAGTATTTTATCCCCAGCGATCGTGTATTAACAAAACAGAAAGCTTCGTCCTCCAGAAACATTTTTGAAAGAGTTTAATGGTAAATTGGTTTCTCCCTTATGCCAGCAATCTGGAAACTTCCTCAGCTCGATGTCACTGTCCCTCAAAGCTGCTTGAGCAAATGGGAGTCTTACTACAAAGAGTACAGATCGGAGATGTCCCGATCCATGAACGTCCAAGACCGCGATCTCAGAATCGAGGCCGCTGGGGGTGTCAAGCGAAAGTACAAGAAGGTAATATCTTCTTTACAACCTAAATAGTTTTCTTTAATATCTTTTTTTTTCTCTAAAGGAAGTTTTAACCATAGCTGCTTTATGGAGCCGAGGAATTGGATGTGAGGACTGGGAATATGACGGAAATATATAATGAAGCTCTAGCTATATACCACGTGTGTTACGACCACGCCATGGCATATCAAAACGCGAGTTTGTGTAGCTTTGCTTGGAGCGTGGCTGGTTCCGCGCTCTGCCACTACCTAATCTCCAAAGAAGGTGTCGCGCCAATTCTTTTCAGCCCATCTGCTCTCACTGAAATGCTTCAAAAAAAGAAGTATGCCTAATGTTATAACTCGGTTGCGTTTATTTATTATTTGTTCATGAGTTTGTATGTATGTATGTATTCTACCGAAAATCAACATTTTTACACCGCTATGTAGCGTATTGGCGTGGGAATGTTCGGTCACCTTTTTTCTTCTGTGTGTTCTAAATCTACTGATGTTTGGAGATATGATTTTGTATGAGAAAAATCAGTGTTGAAGGATAATTTTAAGAAGAAAAACATCAGAAGCATAGTGCAATTTGAAAAGGAAAAGAAATAGAGCGAGTGAGAATGTGGGGATATATTTATATATTTTTAATTTGTTTTTTAACATTTGATGCACGGAGAAAAGAGTTACAATAAAATAAATTTCTGATAAAAATAACAAGAAAAATTTTAGGAAAAACTTGGTTGTTTGTTTTTTTCTTGATTTACTCAAATTACTATATTCTTCTTTTTGGGTAATTAATCTATCCAGCACATGGAAAATAGCAATTTGGGCATCGAAGCAGTTTTTTAGTCTCTTGGAATTATTTTCAAATGTTAGTTTTAGCTTCCCCACACTTGGGAGCGTTAGCTTATAATGGTAAATTACTCTTTCAATTAATATTTGGACAATCTAGGTAATTATCTAAAGAAAATTAGCCAAATAAACCACTGAAAATCTAAAAATTGCTAAATAACCAACCTTTTGTAAATATCTCTTCAACTTATTTACGGCACTCAAAAAAACAAAAATACTCAAAAATATTTTCGCCTATTTTGGGTTGGGGTTTTTTTTTTTTTTGTCTTTAAGTGCCGTAAATAAGTTGAGGTGACTATTTACAAAAAATTAATAAAAAGTTTACTATTATACAAAAAGTTACGAGTCAAATGTCTATATAGCCAAAATACCTAATTATCTATTGTAAACAATTTCTGTAGCAAATTAGGCAAAGTGAGAAAGTCATTTTCATTTACTATTAGTCAAATAGCATAAATAATTCCCAAACTACTAAGCACATAAATTAAGAATCGCTTTTCAATTTTTCCCACCAAAACCCTCCAATAATACCCACAACTAAACCTAGCTTAGCGGGTTTAACCGCTAGTCCCGCTCCCGCCCAAGCCCGGACTCCCGTTATTTGGTCAAACGGGAGTCCCGTCCCGTTAACTAACGGGACGGTAGCAGGTTCCCGCCCAACGGGATTCGGACCCCGTTAGGTGTAAAAAAAAGAAAAAAATTAAAAAAATATTTTTTAAATGAATTTAAATAATTATATACAAGGACTTAATTGAAAAGATTTTAAAGTAAATGGATAGAAAAAAATAATAAAGAAGAATGTGAATTAAAAAATGGGCCTCCTAAAAAACCTCACCAACCCCTAAACAGGTGCGACGGCGAGGAAAAAGAGTACCCATTTCCTCGTTAATTATTTGAAAAATTATCCCGGACAAGGGCCGGGATATCCCTTAGTTATACAAGTTAGACTAAGCATTAATGTTTACATTTGCGAAATCAACTTCAAAATCGTCAAGAATATCAAAGCACATGAATGTTTCTTGTGCTCGATTTCTATGTTGAATCCAATCCTTACCACACGTCAGTGCTTCGACCGTCTCCGGTTTCAAGCTACATCTTCTATCGTCGATGATGCGGCCCGCGCTACTAAAAGCCGCCTCAGATGACACGGTTGAAACAGGGATGGTGAGGATGTCTTGTGCCATAGATGATAAGACCGGGAACCTCCTCGCATTTTGTCTCCATCAAACCAATAGGTCGATGGCTTCGTCATCCGGTTTGACCCACTCATTCCGATCGTACTCTTGGATCTCCGGATGGGACCGTGTGTCAGCTGGGCTCGACCTCGTCTGACTTGTCCCAGCTTCTTGTTGTTGAGGCGATGGGCTGTAAGCGGGCGCGTTGACGAAGACATTCGTGTATTGGTGTCTTCTTGGATACTGCGTTTGTGATTGATTTGCGTGTGCTCGATATTCCGGTAGGAGTTTCGCCTCGTATACCCTGAAAAGATCATAAAAAGCTTGCATGATCCTCGTGAGATCAAGTGCAACATAATCTTGGTCCTCGAAATGGTTTCTAATGTACTTAAGAAATTTTTTTAAACCACCAATTTTACATCGGCAGTCTAGAATGGCTCCAAAACCGTATAATAGTGGAACCTTTCCAGCCCCCCAATATTTTAGAAACTTGGCTCTCATTGCTTGAATACAATTTTCAAAAATTGTTTCGTTTTTATATTTATCAAAATGCACAGCAATTGCGGTCATAGTATGAAGACCGAAAAAAGAAGTAGGAGTGTAAACAGCAGAGAGATAACAAGTTTCTTTGTAAAAACGTCAAGAAAAGAAACAAATGATTCAGCCATCCTAATATCATATTCGGTGATAGCGTCGTCGCCATGTTCACTGTTAATGTAAGAAACAATAACATTGACATAATGCTCGGATAAAAAGTTGATCAATATGAGAAATGTAGAATTCCACCTAATTTTGTTATCTAGGTGAAAGGTGCGCTCTTGGAGACCGTTTAGTCTAAGGCGTCTCTTAAGCTCGTCTACTCTAGAGGTTGAACTATTTATCCAACTAATGTAATTCCTAATCTTGTTGATCGAAGGGTCATAACTAGCGGCTCCATCTTGAACTATAAGGTTTATGATACGGGTAGCACATCGTTGATGCAAAAAGGTATTGTCACAATGAAGTTTCTCCTTTAACTCTCTAATCATGGCGTTGTTGCTTGTGGCATTATCTAAGGTTACAGATATAATCTTATCGGTCAAACCCCACTCAGCTATAATACTAACTATGATGTCTAAGATGTTTTGACTAGTGTGAGAACCTTCTATTATCCTAAAGGCTATGATACGTTTGTTGAGGTTCCAATCGTCGTCTATATTATGAACTACAACACTCATGAAATCCATATTTGATTGATCAGTCCAGATATCCGAGGTTAAGGCTACGCTATACCTACCAGATGATATTGTGTCTTTCATTTGTTCATTTTCTCCTAAAAATCATTTCAGGATATCGGATCTCAAGGCTTTCCTAGACATTGTTTGAACATTTGAAATTATAGAACTCATGAATCTAACGAAGCCTTTAGATTCGATATGACTAAAAGATTGATCGGTGGAAACAAAATATTCTACTAAATCACGTCTAAAGCTTACAGGATCGATGTGACTTACAGCGCTTGACAAGGCTCCAGATTGCGTCCCCTGGCAGTGCCTGTGATGACTCCACAATAGCGACATCCCGACTCTTGTGTTGTGAGCGCTGAAGATTTTACCACAACTATGACATTTTCTGGCTTTTTTGCCGTTCGCAATCACCTCTTCAAAGAAAGTCCACACAACGGAGCTAGCACGACGTCGTGGTAGTTGTTGTGATTGTTGAGGTGGTTGTTGTTGAGGTGGTTGTTGTTGTTGTTGTTGTTGTTGTTGTTGAGCACCTTCATGTTGTTGTTGTTGTTGTTGTTGTTGTTGTTGTCGTGCTCGTCGTTGTCGTCGTTGTTGTGTCTCCTCTTGTTGTTCACGTTGTCGAGGTCGTGGAACTTGACTTCGACGTTGAGGTGGTGGTGGTGGTGGTACGTCTTCTTCTTCTTCCTCATCCTCTTCTTCATTTGGATTTTGGGTTTCATCGTCATCTTGTTCGTCATTTGGATTTTGGGATTCAAACACATGTTGCTCGAATTCTTGAAATGCTTCATAAGCCACTTCGGATGGCGGAATTTGAGCTTGATAGGCTTCCCCGGGATCCATTTGAGGGTAGTATGGCACTTGGGTGTTTGGAATTTCGGTGAATTCCGAATGGCCGAAAGTAGGAGCAACATAATTTGGATCGAAAGAGTATTCGGTGTTTAGGTCGGGGCGTTTTGAGACAAGTGCAACCAATTTTCTTCAAAACGGTGTATTTGTTGACCTCGGGAAGCTCTTCCCCTTCGACATCCTCGGTTGAGGGATGAGGATGCCATGAAAAATTGAGAGCGTTTGAGAGAATTTGAGATTAAGATTGAGAGAGTTTGAAGGAAAGGTTTGAAGAAAATGAATGGGGGGGGGGGGGTATTTATAGATTTTAGAAATAAGTGGGAAAAAAAGTGGCCGAAATACTTGAAACGACTATATTCCAACGTTTAAAAAAACGGCTCTTAAGAGCCATTTTTTTTCGGCCGCCGGGACTAACGGGATCACCGCCACCCGTTAGTCCTGCTAACGGGACTCCCGTCCCGTCCGTCCGCAGTAACGGGAGTCCCACTCCCGTTACTGTGCCTAAGGGTAGCGGAGATTCCATCTCGTCCCGCTACCGTTAAGCCAGGATTACCCACAACAAACCAAGGCTTCAAATTCCGACAAAAATCGGATAAATTTTAGACAAAGATGTGTTATCATTGAATACCAAATTTTAGACATTTGAGGAAAACTAATAAAATTCTAGATTTTTTTTTTCTTGCAATAATTTAACTTTGATTTGAAAAATGTATTCACCTTTTAATTTCCTGTAAAATAATACCCTTATTTTTCAATTGTGCAAATTTATACCTAAGTTTTTAAAAATATGCAAATTTATACGTCATTCTAATTTAATAAATGAAATTAAATACTTTTTTTAGAGTAGTTATGATTAAATTCAAATAATTATAAATAAGATTTGGATTGTTCAAAATAGTAATAATTGTCATAGCCAGTCTGCAACGGAATGACCATCCATTTATTAAAAAAAACATTCATTCCTTAATCGTTTAAATCACACCTTTAAATTACTTTTTATAAAGAACATCCATTTGTTAATCGTTTAAACCACCTTTACATTAATTTAGAATCAATTCGGGTCAACTTAGATTAATCCGTTAATATCATTAGTCTCTGTTGGATTGATACTTTTACTTCTTGTTCTACAACATTTGTGCGATATGTGCACTTGTATGCTCGCAACAATAAGGTTACACATATTTTTGCCGAGTGTTCTCCATGAAGTATAAAATTTGATGTTAATCCGTTCATTCCTAGATTTTGTGCCATGATCAAAACTCAATAGGATAGTAAATCAAATAGCTAGATGATACAATGTATATGAATTAACATTCAATGAGTTTTTCTGGAAAGACAAAGATTGCTCAAATATAACTTGAGTTTCTTACTTCCAATCTTAATCTTAAGTTTCACTTGCTTTATGGTATGAATGTTTATTGACTGCTACTTATTTAATTAACAAAACCCAACAACTATTATTCAGCATGAGCCTTCCATTCGAGTTACTCCAACAACTATAGTGTCGCGAGATCACGAGTGCTTTGATAGTTTTAGTGTGTTTATGGTGAATTACATATTTGGGAGAGTAGTTTGCTGTTAAAGAATTGGCGACTTAGAGCGAAACAAACACGGCATCCTCTTCTTCACGATTATGAGATTATCTAGTAATGATTTTGGATGAATTATCCCCACCATTGAATAGAGATTTCTCTTAGATGTCAAACGCATATTTATTTCTAAAAATCGAATATCGGGGAAAGAATTTTTTTACCATTTCAAGCACCATTGCGCGCTTCGCAATACAGTCCGCGCGCCGCACACTAGGATCTTCCGTGAACATGCACAAATCAGCAAAGTTGAAAGTCACGATTTTAGAGTCCCCAAAAAACACTTTGAAAACCTACATATACGAATTAGAGTATCCAAAACACAAGTTAAGTTTTAATTTAGGTTTTTAGTTCTTGTTAATTTGATTAATTGAGAGAAAAGGAAAGCCGGAGAAGAAGACTCGTTCATCACTGTCACCATCGATTCAACGTTAATTCTTCATCTCTTTAGAACTTACATTTTAATGCTTTGCTTTGGTTTTACTGTTATGGATTGCTTTTATTTATTTTATGGGTTTATTTTCCTCATCGATATGACATAATCACCAAGAGGATGATGGCTTAGCTTGCTTGTATATGGTTGTGGATTCATTATATATTGATTGAAGTATTTTTTGTGTATGTTCATCATCTTTGCTTGATTTAATTCTATGTTTAATGCTTGTGTGAGACTCGCGACCTTGTACATGATTTTTAGGGTTGTTTAGGTACTCGAGAGAGAGTGCATAATCGTGCACAAGAATTAGAACACCGTAGTACATTTCTAATGACCAGAGATGGCCAGGCTGCTACAAAGTCGTGTGTATGCTCTTGAAAGTAATGCTTGTTGTATTTTTAAGATTTGAGATCGAGAGATAATTTTCCGGGTATTGACACATAGGTTGTAGTTACTTGAAAGTAGCGGTATTAATACGTGATTCTGATTAGTATAGAGAGAACTGAAAAATCATGCATTATTCTCGAAATCCCGACTATTAGTAAAGTTTACCGAAACCCTTGCCACTGTCTTCTTATCATCCATTCACTTGTGTAATTTGTGTTTTATTTAAATTTGTTATTCTTAGTTATTATTCATCATCTTGTTATTCTCTAGCTTGTTTAATTCTTCGATACTCGTGAGATCGACTCATCCTTGCGAAATTACTACTTGAATAACTACGTGCACTTTCATACGAAAATATCGTAGGAGTTAGAGGCTCGAGCAAGACAATGTGTATACTTAGGCTATCTTCAAGGGGTTAATAGTGTAGTGCGTACTTTTATTTAGTTTAACAAAACTTAAAATTACCGTTTAATTTAATATCATAAATTTTTGCAATTTTTTTTCTTCTCAAAATTATAAAATTAAACTATTAGAAATCTAGAAAATAATTATATATCATCAAACATATTATTAGCGCAATTACGAATTGAAAATATAGGCTTAGATTAGAAGGTCATAATTAGTACTAAACTAGATAATTAATTATATATTTACCACCAGCCACATCGTAGGTTGTCTCATTGTCTTTGTTCGGTAAATAACTACTCATATCATGAAAAAAGGGGTGAACTATAAGCTCAGTAAGAAAACCTCATGCACTTGGATGATGACATGATTATGAAACTTATATCTCTACATTTTTGCACTTCGTTTATTTAAAATATTTTTCTTTATTTGAGTGATCGGTGTGTGTCTAAGCTTTTGGTACCAATTAGCCATGTGGTTAAAGCATGTGGATCCGTTGTTCTATACTAGAGAGAGTAGAGTACGAATTAAACCATGGAATCGTACACCACTCAATACTCATATTGCCAAAACGGGCTCATTGTCCTCGTCATGAAGGAAAAATAAAGGACCTTCCTTAGTGTTGGATCCTCAGTGTCAAGGTTTAATTTGGCAAAAACAATTTTGTTAAGGTTGTTCGAGTGAAGCTGCAAGAAGTTGTTCAAGACTCCACTACTACAAATTAACATATTAGGTGCGGAAGGGTATTAGGTGCGACATGTCGCACCTAAGCACATATTAGGTGCGACATGTCGCACCAAAAAATCCTCCAAGCGACTAAAAATTTCGCTGATGATTAGTGCTATCCGGTGCGACATTGTCGCACCCAATATGAAACTGTCGCACCTGATACTATTGGGTGCGACAAATGTCGCACCTAATACCATTAGATGCGACACATGTCGCACCTAATGGGTTAAAAATTTAAAACGGTCAGAAATTCCCCCCGAAAATTTTTGGTTCTGGAATTTCACATTAGGTGCGACATGTTGCACCTAATAGTCATATTGGGTGCGACAATGTCGCACCTAATGTCGCATCTAATAGTTTAGGGTATTTTAAATACCGCGCGTCTTCTTTCTCTCGCCCAAACCGTGCGCCTCTCTATTTAACACTTTCTCTCTATCTATCTTCCTCCGCCGTGACCTCCCCCGCCGCCGTGACCTCCCCGCGCCGCCCGGACCAAGGTACGTCTCTCTCTCTATCTATCTCTCTCTCTCTCTATCTATCTCTCTCTCTCTTATTCTCTGACTCTCCGACTTGCAGGTCCCCCGCGCCGCCCGTGACCACCTCTGCTCAGCCCGGTCTTCCCCCGCCACCCGTGACCACCTCAGCTCAGCCCGGTCGTCCCCCGCCGCCCGTGACCTCCCCGCCGCCCGTGCGCCTCTCTGCCGCCGTGACATCCCCGGCACCGTGACGTACGTCTCTCTCTCTCTATCTATCTATCTCTCTCTCGCTCTCACTTCTGAGTTTGGAATTGATTTGGCCGAATCTGTGTGTTCTTGGGTTTGAAGGTTTTTTTTTTTTTGGGCTTTTGTTTTATGAGGATTGATTGATGTTCTTAAGATTTTTTTAAGTTGTTTGATGCCTGGGTTTTTGACTGAGAATTTTTGTTTGAATTATGATTGATTTTTTTGGACGAATTTCATTGGAAATTTTGTCATGGCCGTGTGGTTAGGTGGGCAACTTGGTTGAGAATTCTAAAGGTTTGTCATTCTTCTTATCTGATAAGTTTTTGTGTTTTTATTTTGAAGGATCAAGTCACCGCCCAGACGATAGATATTTTGCGGCAAGCGGAGGAGCAAAACGTCGTGATCTCCCAAGAAGCTGCGGAGATGTACGCGATGCGCGATGTTATGGGAGTGCGCAGAGACTGGGAAGTCGGTTTAGGGCCTTCGATCCCAAGGTCATCGTTGAAACGTTAGATGGAGGCTCGTCAAGCTCGTCATCTCAGACCGATCCATTGGTTGTCGAGATGCGAGCTCAGATGGATGTCCAACAAGCCGAGCTGCAAGTGATGCGGCAACAGATCGCCTTCCTCAGCCAGCAGCACAACCAGCCTCCCACGACTCCTCAACCTCCGCCTGCATCGCAACCAGGTGGGACGGATCAGCAGACGCCAGGTTCCACACCGGGTTCTACGCCTGGTTCTATGGATTACTTGCGAGACCGTCCTTACGGAAGCGGCGGAACGAGCGGCAGCGCGTCAGGCAGCGGTGGACGAGGACGCGGAAGCGGTTCTCGAAGTTCTGGCAACTTATTCGGTAGAGAAAATTCTACTATCGATAAGTTTTATAAGAAAAAAAAATAGGAATTCATTTTTTCGCTTTTTTGGAAAGAATTTGTATTTTTAATTAAGAATTCTATTTTCAGAATATTATTTCTAATTCATTTAGAATTTTGTTAATTAATTTTTATTTAATTTTAAATGAATTTTAATTTACTTTTTTAATTTTGTATTTTTTTTAATTTAACAAACATATTCCGTGCGACATTGTCGCACCGAATACCATGGCGCGAACATATTCGGTGCGACATTGTCGCACCCGATATGTATTTACCCGCCAATTTTATAAAATTTGGCGGAAAATAGGTGCGACATGTCGCACCTGAAAGTGTCGCACCTAAAGATGTACTTATTAGGTGCGACATGTCGCACCCGATACCTTCTGCGACGGGTTATCCGGTGCGACGCTGTCGCACCTAATAAACTTTTAGGTGCGACATTTGAAGCATTAGGTGCGACATTCGTCGCACCGGATAACGTATTTTGTCCTAGTGCTCGGGTTACTTATGTTGTTTATCCTGCCGCGCAAACATAATAGGAAATATCATGTTTACTATTCAAATCTTTATATATGGTGAGATATTCTCAGATATTTGATTTCCGAGAATAACGGACTCGCGAGAGATTTTAGTGTTAACCTAATAAAGCTCCTTACGGGTCAAATTAGGTCAATTAATCTTGCTAGAGAAATTCACGCTGCCTTAAACCTTGAACTAGTTTTTCTGCCTTGGAGATTGCCATCGACAACTAGTTCTTGGTACTTGCAATATATGGATCACTATTTTGATCAGAGAGAGTTTGTAAGTACGTGTGTTTGCATTGACGTACTTAATAATTTACGGGAGAAGATTAGGCGAAATAGAAAGAGTGGGAGTTTTTAATATGAGAGGAGCTCAAATTTACATCCATTGGAGAAGTCAAACGCTGATGTGTTGTGAGAGATTAATCAAACTTAATATTCCTATTACTTTGAATGATTGATAGAGTGGATTGTTTCACAAGGACATATCAGTCCCCTAGAGTATGTGGTTTACCGTCGACCAGGGTCACCAATTCTATTGTGTTCTTTACTATTTTATGTTTGATTGTTTGTTTGATTATCACTTTAATTAAAACTGCCTAAAAACAATTAGTTGTTCGACAAGTTGCTTCATCCACTAGTTGAACAATCTTTTTAATCACGTTAAGTATAATTTCACCTAGTATAGTCATTCATTTCATAAA
The DNA here is from genome assembly GCF_054948205.1 of Urtica dioica subsp. dioica. NCBI lineage: Eukaryota > Viridiplantae > Streptophyta > Magnoliopsida > Rosales > Urticaceae > Urtica > Urtica dioica. Next base: position 15,378,755 of record NC_142759.1, read on the forward strand.
ACATTTTCAGTTAATAGGTACGCCGGTCCTCCGCGCTCCTTGTCATTGCGCCCTCCAAACATAAGCGCACACCTTTTACGTTATGAAAATCATTTTCATATCATTACGAGTGTTTTATGTTGGAATATTAGTATTGAAAAGAATTTATTACTTTGTGTATGGCTTATTTGAGGCTAAGATTTGAGTGGGGTCCACTCATCGGAATTGATTAATTCCAGCATATTCTTTTTCTCGTTGCGACGAATATAAGATTGAATATTTATTCGCCAAAATCAATGCTAAATAAGAATGAGAAATTGATGCTCATAGTGTGTTGGAAAATACCAATAATTGTGAAGGAATCATGAAAGTGTTTTGGTTGTTAGTACTCTTACAAGAGTCACATATGAAAGAGATATGTGGACTTTGTGTGAGCTTATATACTAAATTTGGTCAAAAGAGTTTGGATTCCTAAGAGTGACCCTGTTTTGTAGAGGGGCAATGGCTAAAAGAAGCTCAAGTCCACCACATACGCGCGCCGTCGCCGCCATCCTGTCGGGTTGGGCTTGAGCCTAATTCCTATAATTTTTCCTTCAGATTCTAATTTTATTTTAATTAAATAAAATATTTTTTATTAATTGTTGTTAATTGCTACAGTTTAATTATGTAACCGAGTACTAATGGGCATACGTTGTGAACGTTCAAATGCAATTAACATGCAGTAACCATGCACTAATGGTCTGAACGTTTTTCAAATGTTGTAACTGTGTCTTTATGGCTGTGTTATTGTTGAACGGTTTTGTGCGAAGCATTGCCTATAAAAGGAGGCTTGAGTTCCAAACACACTAACATCGAACCAAGAGTTCTAAGTTTCCTCTCTCCCTCCAGCAATTGTTTTGCTTTCTTTTGTAGTCCATTGATAGCTTCTAGCAGAGTGGTTTTAGTTCGCCGTAGTCAGGCCGAGTGGTGTTAAGCTCGTGTAGTTGTCGTTGGATCCTGGGATGGTTTCGCTCAAGTAATACATCACATGTGGAGGGCAATAAAAAGCTTTAAAGAAACCGTCCAATGGACCTCGACCCTTTCAGATTTCCTTTTCTCCTTCTTAATTTAATACCGCTTAAGGTTTATCCGGTTTATTAATTGAAAAATTAGTCGATCTAAGCCACATCAAACGTTGCAATTGTAATTTAGCCAACGTTTCGTTTAATTTTCGAATCTGGCCAAATTTGATGACGTGTCATATTTATGTAAGATGGTATTTACTATATTAGCCTTGGTTTGGTTTCAAAAATACTAGCCCACGTTTTGAAACTTGGTTTTGTAGCCGAATTTGTTATATTCGGTTTATATTTCGAATTTTAAAAAAAAAATTCTATACTTGGCAAAGTTGGTTATTGAGCGTTTTTTTCTTTAATGAACATTATAGCCGTGTAAGCAAAAACAGTGTAAATGTTCGTAAATTTTTGTTAATCTCCGTTGCTTTGTTAATTTCTATTATTTATGGTAAATTTACATATGTGCAGGTAGAGCCGATTTCTTTCCTTTCATTTAATACGCATTTAATACGGTATTTTTGTTTTCCAAATTTATTTTCTAATTTTGAACGGGATTTTATCATAATTACGTGTATTCATTATCTTGTTTGTCTTATTCAATCAAATAAATATTTCATTTCCCTTTTAATTACATCACCGAATCTCATATTATGAATTCAAAAAGCTGAAATTAAATTGCTGAAATTATAGTTGTGTAAGCAAATACAGTGTAAATGTTTGTAAATTTTTGTTAATCTTCGCTGATTTGTTAATTTCTGTTAATTATGGAAAAAAATTTGTGCATTTATTGCATTAAATTTTCTCTTTTAATTACATCACCGAATCTCCTATTAAATTAGCTAAATATCCAATTAAATTGCGAAAAAATGTGAAATTAATTGGCTGTATACAATTCAAACCGGTCAAATGTGGGCTAGTGTTTTGATCAAGTAAGTATAAGAAAAAGGGTAAATTAGGTATTTTATATCCTTAAATTTCAGTAAATGGCTAGATTGCAAAATTTACCAAACGTTGGTTAGATTCCAAAAACCATGTTTCAAAATGGCTACGTTGCTAGTTTACCCTTATTAATTTTATCTTCCATATTGTTTGTAATCTGTTTTCCATTTTTGTTTATTTTTTGTTAGTTTTTGGAAAAATTATTTTATTTAATTTCCGCATATTGGTTATATCCCATCAATATTATTCTAATACTGCTAACATTTTATTCATTGAAAACTTAGGATTCATCAGTATTACATCTTAAACATTTTATCATGATATGCACGACATAAACTCATATATAATCTATCATAACATATGGCTATCAATCAAGCATATAATAAATAAATCACATGAGCACATAACCATACATAAATGAAACGTATTAACTAATGCAAGTAAGTAATGTTCCAAGTGTGGTAAAAACGTATTAACTAATCAAGCATATAATAAGAAGGATTCCAAAAATAAAACTAGATTCATTATTTTCATTAACTTCCAAGTGTGGTAAAAACAATTAAAATGAATTTATAAAATATTTAGTGGTGTAGAACGATCAAACTGGTGGATAAAAATATACTAAGCACTAAACTTATCTCAAAACAAATCTTCTAGATACATTTATTTGGCTATCCATGAATAAAATTATGTATATATGTGTATAGATATATATATATATATATATATATATATATATATATATATACATATATAAGCTGTCTAAATTAGTAACTAATAACTCAAATGATATGTCATAGAAATATATACGAAATATCGACGGAAAACAAAATGGTGGTTTGCATACTACAGTGGCAAAAAAGAACAAGAGTGATCATAAGAGTATACATACATGACCATTCATTATTGATATTAAAAACAAAACAAGCAAGAGAAATTAAGTGAGTGTCTTTACCAGTGAAAAAGAAAATTAAATTTGGTGTCCACCATTGGAAGAGGAAAGAGAATTGTGTTCGTTCCAAGGAAAAAAATGTCGTTTTCGTTGTCGTTTCAAGACTCCTGATTTACGGAAAATCGTCATGCCGATGGAAAATCGAACGGAAAAAATGTGGAAAAAGGCAAGTGAAATACCATTTTCAAATGCCGTTTTCGATGAAAAACCAACATACCGATGAAAAACCGAACGGAAATAATGTTGCAAAATATATTAGATATATATAATATTTATATATAATATATATATATATATATGTATATATACAGACATGTATCTTTTAATTATTAAAATTGTAATGTATACGACATTTAAGTTATTATTTAATATATGTTTATCCTTATTTTATTTTATTTAATACATATTCTATATATACAGCTATATAATTTATAAATATCCGTGTTTATATATGTACTAAAAATGGGTAGTAAATATTCAATGATAACATATCAATTATATATATATATATATATATATATATATATATATATAATATCTGTCTAAAATCATAAACATAAGGGCATTTAATATTTGTGTACATAAATTAAAAGGAAACGTGTACATAAATTTGTCTAATATATTTTCCCTTTAAATAAGATTTGTTTGCAGCAATTTGTCCCACTCTCTCTCGCTTCACTTCATGTCAATGTCAACATCAAATTATTTTTATTATTTAATATACTGTTTAAATATTTATTGTTATCGCTACACTTTTGACTCTGTAGCCTCTCTCTCTCTCTCTCTCTCTCTCTCTCTCTCTCTCTCTCTCTCTCTCTCTCTCTCTCTCTCTCTTTTATGTATCATCTTCTTCAGCAACAAATCACTTCTCTAAAAATCTATACTCTGTCTTGAACGACATTGACCGGCAGAGAACGACCGAAACGACATGCCGTTTCATGGAAAGCCGAACGACAACATGGAGGGAAACGACACACTAGTCTGTCGTTCGCCTTTGACCGTCCGAAATGGAATTTCCAGGCGAATTTCCAGGAAATCCGGCGACATTTGATTCCTTGGTTCGCTCACAACTTTCTACCTGCGTTGTTATATATATATATACACAAGTGTTATACCCCGGCGTTGCCCGGGGTAAAAATGGTATATTTAAATAATAATAACTAATTAAATGCTTTAATTAGCATAAATTATTTAAAAAAATCATTAATTATTTATAAATGTTTTTGTATTGAGTGTTTGTGTTTACTCGGTTTGGTATATAGTTTGGTTTGTAGATTTAAAGAAATGAGGATATATATACACGAATGAAGAGATGTTATGATGACTTCAAAAGTGCTAAAGGCTCATTTTCATAAGATTTTTGGTTGTCTGACTTCAAAAAAAAAAAATTAGTTGTCTGGATAAATGAGTCGCAATGATGTAATTTATGTTGTTTTGAAGGATATTTTGATGATGTTAAATAATATAATATTGAAAGTATTAGAGGACAATTTCGGTAGAATATTGTAGATATAATAGTAAAATGTATCTAAATGAACAGTGTACACCCGCTTTGCTTTATTATTTTTATGCCCCGTATAAATTAAATTGAAAGGTTATTTTCTTAAAATTTATCTCCCTTTTTGTTTTATTGATAATATTAATTTTTATTCACATTACAATTTTGTAAGTTTTAAACAATATATAAATTCCAATTTATAGATTTATCTCAATTCATAAATATGGAATGTAATTAAGCTTAATAATTTATTTTCTACTGAATATGCTAAAACATAAATGTTTTAGACTTTTTTAATTTCGTAATTTTTTTAACAAAATGTATAGATTTTCAATATTGCTTGGCCATTTATACTAATGTTAATATAATAATTTATTCAAATTAAAATTTTACAACCCCAAATTCTAGGTATGTTAGTATTCTTTTTAATACATAGATCACTTTAAATTTTTGTTAATACATTGTATTCGAATTAAAAATTACAACATCAAATTCTAGCTACGTTATTGAATAGTTTTAATAATATCCAAAGTTTATTGTTGCATAAGGTACATATATTGAAGCCCATGTTTTTTTAATACTGTTAAGCTAAGAAACAATATTCAACTCTTGAACGATCCTTCTCGAATTTCTTAGAAACACCTGTCTCTCACTTTCTCATAGCTGTATTTTGCTCTTCGATTTTATGTTCAAATCCCCTGTTTGTTTCTTCTTATATACTTAGAATCTAACCGTCTTGAACGCATGTTTAAAATTTCCAATATTGGTGTTATTTGAATGAGTAAATGCAGTACAATGGTATGAAAAAAATGAATTTGAAAGAGAGTAAAATTCATCCGCTATATTCAATGAATCTAATTATGCATTTAGTTAGAACTATCATGAAATATGTGTTAAAACACTATTTATAATCAATTCTCTATGATTCAGTGAATCAATAGTCATTTAGAGTACGTGGGTTAACTACTTAAGAAACGAATTATTATTTTGATATGCTAACACTTGAATTAGTGTATACTTACCTGATGTGGGTTAAATTTTTATTATTTTCCTGCTGAGTTATAGTAAATGATAGCGCTTTGCCTTTATTTTATTCTGAATTGTATTAAGTGAGTTTGATATAATTTTGATTGCAGTTTGAACCTCGAAGACAAAAAAAAAAGGTTGGTAACTTTGAAGACGAAAGAGGAGTTGGGTCGATTTCTTTGATTGGGCCGATTTTTACGGTGGAGCAATATATATAGACACCTAAGAAGAAAAGAAATTAAGAAGAAGAAAAGATCCGGAGAATTCCAGATTGCAAGTGGCTCTATAAAATGTGAAATTGCCCTATTTGCCACCAATTTCTTAACATTTTCTCACTTTCCACCAAAAGACTAATTTTTCCCAAAATGCCACCGAGATGTCTGTTGACATAGATGGTGACATTTTGGGAAAAATTAGTCTTTTGGTGGAAAGTGGGAAAATGTTATGAAATTGGTGGTAAATTGGACAATTTCTCATTTTATTAATGGCGATGAGAATATTGTAAGAGAAATTGTCCCATTCGCCACCAATTTTATAATTTTTTCCCACTTTCCACCAAAAGACTAATTTTTACCAAAATATCACCGAGATGTCAATATTGTTGACATTTATGTCAACAATGTTGACATCTCATAGTGAAGCGCAAAAATAGATGTCAACATTGTTGACATAGATGGTGGCATTTTGGGAAAAATTAGTCTTTTGGTGGAAAGTGGGAAAAAATTATAAAATTGGTGGCAAATGAGGCAATTTCTCATATTGTAATTTGTCTTGTTTCTAGAAATCTCTAGGTGTTTTTACCTGATAGCCTGAGGGCAATTTTGTAATATCAATCGAATGGCAAATTCTGTAATTAAAAAATGTCTAAAGGGCAATTTCGTTTTGGTGATCACTTTTCACACTTGTGCCTGATATATAATATATATATATATATATATATATATATATATATATAATGTAAATGTATATTAGATTTGTTGATAGTTAATTTTCAAACACTCCTATATATCTATAATATATGATAAGTCAGAATAACAAGATCACTATTCATAGACTGTTCATTATCTTCTTAACCTATTAGATGGCGACACATCATATCATAGCTTTTTTCATCATTTAGTGTTATGATTTTCAGCCAATAAGAGTACAAGAGTATGACACCTCATCTCTTTCCCAACTTCTTCTCTCTCTTTTGCCGACTTCTCAATTCCAAGCCAAAGCCAACAGTTGTGTCCATCAGAATGTGATTCGATTCGATTAAGCCAACAGTCGTGTGTGTCTATTTATCTAGCCACTATGAATTTTCAACCGCTTCATATTCTCTCTCCAACTCACTTTCATTTTATCTTTTCTCTCAGACTGTTCCATTCTCTGTAAGTGCGGGTGGTGACCGATATTCGCCAGTTTCGTACGGCCTATTGTCGGTGCCGGAGACGCCTGAGAACAGTGCGGCAGTGATAGACCTTCGGCTAACAATCAGCCTCTCTAATTAGGTTTTCTAGGGTTTCATTTCGACTACACTGTGCCACGACGCTCGGCGAAGCTTTTCAATGGTAAGTGTTTTCCTTCATTCTATGTTAACGCTAATTATTTTCTAATTTCTTTTAATAATCGTGCAGAACAAGTTTCTTTTTGGAGACCCGCTATTCTTTACTGCGAAGTCTAACAAAGTACGTTTCCTTTTCCCTATTTTTTCCCATAATTCGATTATTCTTTTTTGCAGTTATCAATCCGTGTTGTGGTTTTTTTTTTTTTGGCCCGTGCTAAAATAGTTCATTGCTTGTTTTTTTTCCCTTTCTTTTTCTTTTGTTTTTCGTACTGTTGAGTTTGTTGTGTTTATCTGGTATAAAATTTGGGATCTTGGATCTGAGTTTGTTGCTGAATTCTGATACTATTTTGATCACTTGGGTTGGTTATGGGTTTCTTTAACAATGACAAAGGTCTTAAATTTTTTTTGTCCTCTTTTACACAATTTCCATCATCAATTTGTAGATTGTATTTCGGTTTCCTTGGAAGGAAAACTCGAGTCTGCAACAGAATTCACTCTGTTTTTTATACAGGACATGTGGTAATCATATCGCTTTGATATATGGGGCTTTAGAACAAAAGGCTTATATTTTTATGCATAATTTCACCTTTTTTTTTTAATGTCTGAAGTTCTTAACATCGAGAAGGTCTTAACTATAAAATTCAACGCTACAGTGATTTCTTAGTCTCAAGGCATAATACTTTCTGTACCAATTATCCATAACAACATCCTGAATACTTATTAGATGACCATACTTAATTCACTATAATTCTTCTGGTTTTGATGGAAAGCTCTGATCGCGTTTTGGATTTTGTGAAGAGTTAGTAAGGCAATCAGTCATATTCGTTTGTGGGGCACTTAAAGAAGCTCGAAAGTGTTTCAAGTGCCAAGGTAACTATATTTACTATCACGGCATTAACTTGGAATTAAAATTTCGTTACACTTTTCTGATACAATTATTCTGACATGAAGGACGTTTCAGCTGGGGATGGGTTTGTCAAGTTTGATTCAATCGAGACCGCCACAAATGTATAGCCAACATACTTGCAGGTGAGTCGATCGAGAGATCATCTCGAGTCCAAAATTTATATGATGTAGGGAATTTGTGTATTGGTTCTACGAATCTAATCTCAAACACTAGGGCACTTTTTTTTTTTATGGTTGTCCTCTCAACTTGGAACTTTGTCCGAATAAAAGAAATGAATAGACTGAAAAAGGCTAAGCATCAAAAAGGCTAAGTAGTATATTTTGGGAAGAGAATGGGAACAAAATCAACAAACTTGTCAAAGAAGAACAAAAGCACTGTAACAGTGAGTTTTTTTTTTTATTTAGAATTTTGTGTCCATATTAAAGAACTTTTGGTGGTTTTTTGACGTTATTTTGTTCCTGATTAGTGCAGAAAAGACTTGTGATTCGTCTAATCCACGTGACGTGAAGGTAAATTTGTTAGCTTTGATCGAAGCAATGGGTGATTGGAGTTGTCAAAACAATCACAGTCAATATAAAGAACCTCAAAATCTTGAGACGAGTCAAAGGAGATCGTTGGTAAGCTTAACCTATTATTGAATGTTCACTGGTTCATTTTGTTTGCTTATTCGATTACGGCATTTCCTTTAGCTATCTCGTACGCTGCTCCACTTCCAATGCTCCGCCTTCTACCTCGATGACGAGCTCTTAAGCATGGCCTTATCCAAGAATTCAGGTTCATATTTTCCTTCTCTCTCTATTACAAACTCACTTTACCCCTTTCCTTTAATTGCAGTCCAAATAGTTTGAACTTTGATTCGGTATTTTCTCTTCTCCAAGGTACGTACATTGATGTCTCAAGCATTTTCTCCTCACAGTTCATTGATTGATGTTCTGCGTAATTTCTCCTTGCAGTATTCGGTTCTAGGGCATGATTTCAGTCTTCACAAATTTATAGGAGTTTTCTTATTTAAGGTGGTGGTTCATCAAATTAAAATTCTAGCTTTACCTTTTAGTATGATTTAGAAACGTTTGAATTAAATACTCATTCTTTGGATTCCACTTCAAAGTTAGCCCATTTATGTAATTTTTTTTAAATTTACTTATATATTATCAAGTTTGAAAGCATAATTTACTTATATATTAGCAAATTTTATCGAGCCGTGCTGAGCGCAAGAACATAGCTTCCGGTAGGTAATATACTTGTATATTATCATGTAAAATGTCTCTCTGTTGCTAGGACTAATTGTAGATCACTCCTTGAGAATTACTCTGTCAAATCCCGTTTTATTAATTTCATTTATAGTTTTCTCTATTTTGGATTTTGGATGTTAATTTCGAATGGATCAGTTGATGTTTTGTTCTTGAATTTGGGTTTGTTTCAGATTTTCCAAGTATAGGTCATCTTCTCCGGTGATATCCTAGACTGAACTAGGAACACGAAAAGAGTTTTTAAATTCAGGTTCGTATTTTCACTTTGGTAATATGCAGCTTGGGTTGGTGAAGCTACGATCTATTACCGAGGTTAGAACTAATTTTGTTTTACTGGAGACTAGAATATAAAGTTATCAATGCTTTCTATGGTGATTTAGTTGTAGATCTAGAACTTAGGGCATCTTTTAAATCCAAAGAAACTGGATTGTTGTGCATATTTGGTCTGTTTTTCTCATTGCCTGGTCTCTTGTTAAAGTGTACTAAAGAGCACTAGCTTTGAGATTTTCTTTTTCTGAAGGACCTATAAAATGTTCCTGTGAGATCTTTTTTCATGGTTGTAAATTTGATGTGATAGGTTATTTTCCTACTTCTAGCTGGGTAGAATGTTAAAATCGGTTGTTTTACGATAGTCATGGCATGAAACATACTGTTAAAATGGGGATAAGATTTGAAAATATTTTGTGCGGTCTTAGAGTTAAAAGTAGATTTTGTTCTATTTTGATCATGTACATGCTTATGGAATAGTTTGTCATGTTTGGTAGCATTGAAAGGTAGATTAGATGAATATAGAGCATTCAAAGGAAGGAAAATAAGAAAATAATGAATTATGAATTAATTTTCTGTAGGTTGTTACGCATGGTAGTTAAATAGAAATACAAAATTGAGAGATCACTTCTCCCTTCGGTTTTCTAATTATGGGGTTTTGATCTACGGTTTGAAATTAAAGCTTGTTTAGTGAGTAGGGTTTTAAAGCGGTCCTATCTCTTTCCATAAAAAAAAATTGTATCCCTCTCTTTCTCTTTTTCCATCATCGTGTTCTATTTACCCACACAATGACCTGATGTTCTATGTACCGAAATCTGCTCTTGATATTCTCTGATGCTCTAAATAATTGAGAGAGAGTGTGTGTGTGTGGATGGTTTTCAGCGAGCGTTAATCTGTTTGATTTTTTGTATAATAATGAAGGATTTGGTGGATATGAGAGGCTGCTATGATAGCTTAGTCTCTGTGTCGCGGCGATTGTGCATAGCTCGTACGGTACATTTCATTTCCAACTCATGAAATGTCTTTTACAACCACGACTGCTATGATAGCTTACTCTATGCAGCCACCATGCTACTCGGGTTTCTTTTAATCATTGCAAAGTGCTCGTCTTCTTCGTTTTTTAGAAGAGGGACAAAGCTCCAAAAAAGCTCAAAACTTGTTGACAAGTGGAATCTATGGCGACCGCATTTCCACACCGAACGACCTTGACAGAAACAAAGATGGTACTTTTTATATGACATTTTTGTGTTTGTACAAGACATTTTTTTTTCAATGATAGAACTTGTAGTGAAAACAACTTCACTGTATTTTGTCATTGTTTAATTGCATGAGCGTTTGAAGAAACTGAAATTAGAACATGGGAAGGTTCAACTTGGCAATATTATTGTCGATATGGTCAACTAAGATTTTAGTTTAGTTTCGAATACTACTTTCACTGATGTTTTATTGTTGTATTTCATACTTTCTCCTCCTTTAAAATTTAAGATTTTAAATTCACTCAATAGCTCTAATCAAATTATTTTGGGTTAGTTATTTCTAATTACTAAGCAATTCTTTTTCTCTTGTAATGACGTTGCGCATGTTCTAGCTTTGCATATCCAACAAGATTCGAACCCAATAGAGGCAAGTTTTTTTTTTTTAAACAAAACATTTATTCATTTTGATGTCGAAAAATTAATCACTCTACTATTTCTAAGTATAGTACGTTTTCCGTATAATGACGAAGTGGTTAATCTCATCAAAATTCAAGTGTAAAGCAATGGTGCAAATAATTGAAAGTTCATAATTATTTAGAAGATCATGGTACTAATGCTTCTTCCACATTGCAATGATGCTTGTAGGTTGCGCTATGAAATAAGTAGCTCTTGCACCATATTTGGCGTCAAGCTCATTGTGTATGGCTTTGCGGAAGTCGAGGTTGATCAAGATTGAAAATTCTAGAGATGAAGAAACAAAATGTATTATCTCTTACTTAATTTGAATTTATTCTACTCCCACGGTTTATTATGGAATATTATCTCTTACAAGTTCATATTATTTTTCAATTGTATTTTACTTTGATGAATACCGGTAAAACTCTTTAACAAAGATGTATTAAAAAACCATAACATTATTTTAAAATAAATTTACCAATTAATATCTATAATCACCACGTGCGGAGCACGTTCTACATCTTTTTACCTAAGTAAGGAAAAGTTAATGGCCGGATCATATGATGAAAGCCGAAACAAGTTGGTTCCTCAAAAATAAGTATCCAATGCTGAACTTAATTATAGGTCTTTTTCCTCTACCTATGTACTGGATATTCTGAAATATAATGGCTTTCCTAATTTTATTATTTAAACCCAAAATTTAACTTCCACAATAGACTTTGTATTAAGGCTAGGAAGCTAGAGTTAGGAGCTCTTAAATAAAAAGCCAATGGAGTAGCGTCTCGGTTCTTCCATTGCAGACTCTAATTCAGCCGGTTAGTTTTTAAAAATTGGTACGTATTTAAAAAGGTGAGTAAACTCAAAAAGCCTTGTTTTTATGAATCTTTCTTGCTTAAATATGATATTATGCTAACGACATTTATAGCACACATAGGAATCAATTAAGGATATATTACACTTAAGAATATGAACACACAAACGCATAATCTTTGAATACAGAATATTAAATACAAATCTGTAGCTTTTTGTATTGTTTTTTTTTTCTTACATAAATGCTAAAGATTTTGTCAACTACATATATAATATATATATATATATATATATATATATATATATATATATATATATATATATATTCCTAATAGCGTTGTTATAATATTTCCCTTACAAAAAAAGCGTGGTTATAATCCAGCTTATAAAGTTGTTTAACTTTTGGACCAATAGTATTCACAAATTTGTCCTCCTCGTCATCATCCAAGTATGCTATAATATTTTCTCGCCTAACACACTTACAAAGTAAAAAAAAAAAAATTCGTTATCTAATATTTTTTTATCTATCATATATTTTAATCTGTATTTACTAAACGTGTATGACACCTTCTTTTTTCTTTCCTCAAAAAGCAAAGAATTTTAGTAAAACATGTCTTCTTAAGTTACTTTTAAACTTTTTGGTTTGTTAACGTTTCCTTCATTCTATTTGTCTACCAAGACACCAAACTTTTGGCTTTTTATTTACTTATGTCAATTTTTTTTAAGTATGTCACTGACTATATATTTCCTTGAAATATTTGCGCTGATTATGAGAGTTTCTCAAAAATTTTACTCCCTAAGTATTATGTATTGTTGAAATATTTCATATCTTAATATTCATTTATAACCTCATGCTTTGAAGAAAAACTTGGTAAATTAAATCATACATATATTAATTATTTACTGATTACAACTACAAACACCACGTGCGAAGCACGTGTTTTAGACTAGTATATATATATATATATATATATATATATATATATATATATATATATATCACTTTTATAGCTTTGAATTTCACGAAAAAAAAAATTGATTATATACGTAAAAGTAGAAATAATACTTTAATTTATCGATATATTCGACAAGAAGTTACTTTTGAGTTTAAAATGCAAATCTACAAACAAAGATTAAAAAAATAAACCGGCTAATGAAAGGGGGGGAAAACAAAAAGAGAAGCCAAAACTGTTGCGCCAAAAAAGGATTTGATGTATAGTGGGTCTTCAACAAAGACCTCATTTACTTTGATTTAGTACGGAGAATTCACATATCCAATTAGCATTGTGAAAATAAATAAATAAATTGCTCAAAGTTGCAATGTTCTCAATGCAATCATGGCTCACCCTGTTACCGAGGGGTATAATTTCATACTTGTACAGCTTCTCAATAATCACGGCAATGGTGTATCTTTGGAGGATAACTCGTCCGCTTGTTCCTGCATATGAACAACGAATTCGATTCGAATACACATATGAAAAGACACTTGTAAACAATATATATATATATATATATATATATATATATATATATATTCGGGTTGGAACCATACCTGAAGCCGATGTAATAAATACATCAAGAAGAGATGTACAAATACCTGTGAATGATTCTCAAACTGTTAAACATACATTAATCTAGATCATGAAACTGTTTTTTTACTTTTATTTTTAAATTTATTTTACCAAATAAAAAAGCAGGATGACTCGTGCTTTTGGATTCCGCCACAGAAACCTCGTGGCTCTTACGGCCCCAGAGTCCAATAGCTTCGCTGCCTTCTCCAGCTGCACTTAGAAAGGAAAAGCGAGGGTCAAGTGTAAGTTTTTCGACTCGTATTTTACAAGGCACATAAGGATTCAAACTCGATATCCGGGCATTGGAGGTCAAACAGGATGTTTTCGAGATACGAGAGAAGCAATATGGTACTGCATGGAGTTTTTCCAAACACAAACTACTAGTACTATTGATGAATTCGGTTAACAATTCGAGAGGTGAATCATTCGCTCCAAATTGTAGCTCAATAATTCTTCTCGTGAGCCCTAATAAATTAATTATACTGAAATATAATTTAATAAATGAAAACTAAGGAATAAATAAATTACCAACATATCCTGCCTAAAACATTACCTGCACTCTTGCACCGTCCATGTGACGATGATGTAGCGGAAGTGGCCTGCATTTTCAACAGCGGTCAGTATTATACTAAAATGTATTAACTTTATTAAAATCGAGGAGAGAGAGGCTGTTGAAAGATTAAGCTGAACGTTGCAATTAATTTTTATTATACGACACGGAATCTGCTCCTAAAGTTACGAGACATGCATCCGAAATATTCATACTAGTTTTTGCATGTTTAGCGAATATGCATGCATGCAAATTTCTGCGATATGTCCAAATCAGTGTGAGAAGTACATATTTCAGGCTTTGTGCAACCATAATGGAAAAAACATACTCGAGTTCTGTATCTTCTTCCCAAGATGACGAAGGCCGGCGGGAGAATCTGCTTCGCTCTGTCTCTTCCTGTTTAACATTCGCGTGAATTCACATCAAAACTGAAACATTTTTTCTATAAAATGGAAATTGGAATCGGATCCGACCAGCTAAGGGAGGCTAAAAGTAAAACCTGGGCTTCTCTTAGACGCGTTAGTTCCTTCTCCAGTTGAAACTCTGCTGCAGCTTTTTCACTGGCCATGGTTTCTAATTGTGTTTGCTTGTAGTACTAAATATGAGCGTATAAATAAATACAGGCCAGTCAAAATAATGCCATATAAATCTAATTAAGTTGCATACTTGACCAGAATTACCAATAAATCAGTTAGTTCACGGTATCGTTTCTCGAGTTCCATATGCTCCTGCCAGAAAACAAATACAAATACAGTCATGTTTTGGATATCACAAATTCAAAGAGTCCATAGCTCGAGTGAGACTATCAGTACAAAATGTGGTCTTCCATTAAGCACATTTGCAAAGACAAGGCAATATATTTCGTGCATGTATCAGAAGATTGACTGTAGAATATAGAAACCAGTAATGTATATATACATAACAGAAATTCAATGTCTCAAATCGATAGGATGGAAAATGGTACAAATGGATGATTGATCAGATTACCTGACGTGAGTAATGCTCAGCGTCCCGCTTCATGGAAGCCATTTCAACTCTCATCTTTTGCATTTCAGCCTATGATTATTACATAGTAAGCAGGTAACTAAACAGGCCACCACATGATAAAGTAGAATTAGAACAGGAACTCTATTTACGTCGAGTGAAGAAAGCTTGCTCTCGGCTTCTCTCTGACATTGGCGAGCACGTTCTACTTCGTCTTGCCAGGCCTGAATCTAAGTAATTCGCTATTGGTGAGTGATTTGTAAAAAACATAACTCTTTTTACAGATACTTCCAAAGGAATTAAGAAGGGTTTAATTTTGCAATTTTCATAGAGATATGATATGGGCATTATTTAAACCCATATTATTATTATTTAACTTTTGTTTTTCTATCCCAAAGAGTGGTTTAGATTAGAATAGATGAATTGCCAATAGTCAATGGTCAACTGCGGAGTTCTAATTTGTACTAGAACGTGTATAAGATTCTACCTACATATCAAATTTACAGTTATAAATGGAAAACCTGAATTGCTTGATTTGCATCTTCTGGTGTCTTTTTTTGTCCTCGCCGGACACGAGCTTCCATATCTTGCAACTCTTGATTTAAATTTGCACATTCAACCTGATGATATGTAGCATGATCAGCAGGAAGTTCGGAAGATTAATAATCCTGAAAAAAAAGGACTAGTATATCCTACCTCAAGCAGAGCCAACTTTTGTTCAAGCTCTGCTGCCTTTGCAGTTCTCTCATCAGCTATTCGCTGCATCAAGAAAACTAAAAATTAAAATTATGCAATTTTTTTTTCTTTCCAAAATTCACCATGAAAACTAGTCATGAATGTGGATCGTCCGTAATTTACCTGTATCCGTGCAAGGGCAGTGGAGGATTCCATGGCTCTATGTTCCAGCTCCACTTCTCTCTCCATGGAAGCCTTTTCTAGCACATCAGAAGATTGAAGTCAAAGAATCCACACATAATTCTTTTAGCTTGAAATGACAATATGTGCTGTCACGAACCATCTTAGTCGCATTATGTGCAATCCGCTCTTCGTCTGCCCGCCGTTCCACAGAAGCGAGCTCTTCCCGTATTGCCTGTCAAATACATATTCACTTGAAGATCTCACAGGAAAAACAGAAGATATATTTCGAAAGGCTGGCATTGCACGTGAAAGGATAAAAAATAACCCTCACCTGCATCATTCTTGTTTCTGTAAGCTCTCTGTTTCTCATAATAGACTCCATGTTTGCCTGTAAAAACATAATAACATTGTTTTTTGAGGTTAAGACCGACTGGACCGATCCTTTTTTATTTGTATTTTTTTTAACCAATTGATAATCGACATTAATGTATTTATATAAAAGGAGAAGGCAATTGTACTCGACCTGCAGCGACGACAGATTTCCTTCAGATGAAGCAGCCTGCTTCTTAAGAGCATCCATGGAATTGACAAGCGCTTCAATCTCAGAATTCTTAGCAGCCAAAGCCTCGACCATACTTGACTCTACTCTTGTCACCTCACTTTTGGATTCTGATATGTCTTTCTGTAGCTGCTTTATGTGTGACTCGTATGATTTACTAAGCTCTCGCTGCTCAAAAAAAAGCAAGGAAGGAAATAAATTAGCAAGTGGAGAAATGAGATACTTAACACAGAGAAACGAGAAGCGTTTACTTCTGAAACAAGAAGTTCCTCAAGCTGTGCGTTTTCAGCTTTGTACTCTTGAAGTCGTGACGAAAGCCCTGCACACACCTAAGCGGCATAAAAGAAAGGTAAGGAAAATAAGAAAGGCAAAATATTCTCACACCAATGAAAAATTACGATGCATAGTGCAATCAAGAGGAACATGGAAAATGAGTATCACTTGAGATCTTACCTTGGCCAACCTTGCCTCTTTCGACTGACCTGTAGAACTAGCAGTTTTTAGAAGTCTTTGAGCCTGCATAAAGAAAGTGTCATGGACTTAGAACAAGTAGTTGCACCAAACGAAGCCCAGTAGTAAATACAAAACATAAAAGTATACCAGATTCTTCGTCCAATATCAAATACTTTACCTCATCAAGTTGTTCTTGCACTTTCATGGATGTCGATGCATCGGTTTTCTGATCCTCTTGCTTCACTTGTTTAGCAGGAGGCTCGACCTTGGCATCAGTAGCTTTGGGTTGGATAACATCCACATTCTCAGATTGAGAACTCTCTTGGTCAATCTTCAGAGGGCCAACTGTTTCTACGGCTTTGATCTCCAGGTCAGGGCCAGCCTCCACCACATGATCATCGCTAGCTATCTCAATTTTTTGGGAAAGTAACTGTAATGAATTTCCATCACCAACTTCCGGAGCGCTTTCTTTGTTAAGATCACCATTGGGAGTCGGTATAACAGCTTCTCCAACAGTCCCCTCCTCGGTAAGAGTTTCTAGAAGTTTCCCACCATCGGTGTCGTTTTTTCCGTCGTCATTTACCGAGGAATCTGATACCGGAAAGCCAGCTATCAGCGTGTCAATGCTTGAATTATCTATCTCCTCATTGATTGGTTGGGACACAGACTTGCCGAGAGGTGTCCCATCGCTTGGATTCTCGGGAGTTTCCTTTTCTTTAACGGGTGTTACATTTACTTGTGGCGAACTTACTGTGGACGTTCCACCCGTGGACTGTTTCTTTTGAGCCTGATATTACATCGTGCGATAGAAGAAATCAGTTGACAGTTGATACCCGCACTATATAAGTCTTGTCTTTGTATATGTCCAGGTCTTGGGAATGTGCAACACGTTCTAACTTACGAATTACCTTTCTTTTTGCCTTTGTCGTCCTGGCTCGAGCTTGAGATCCTTCCCCATTAGGAGCTAAGTCATCAAGGGAAGTGCAAGCAAAAACAGAGATCAGCTAGTTGGTTGATTTTAAATCTTTGAGTGCAGCGACAACCGAGTTCTTTGAATTTTTTTTCCAAGTTATAGTTTGTAGCATTTCAATCATCACATAGATTGATCATTTCCTAAGATGAAACCCCTATTCAAACTTTGCTAGATTTGCAACGGTGCAGTGATAAAGTACAAGTCTTGTTTCTCTCCCCGAAGTTCTAGTCATATAGCAGATATGCTTTGCAAAGATATTTTCAATAATCAGCTAAGCTAAGGCCATAAATGATACATACTGCCAAAGAAGTAAAATATTATGATTGTAAATTGGTTAAAATACTGGCAAAAGGACCAAACCTCATTCAATATAGCGTCTTAGAAAAGCATGTTTACAAAATCAACATTACAATAAATCAAACCGAACTAGAAGAACCAATACCTTGAACCTGGGGATCAGATTGCTCATCTGCCAGCTCGTTCACAACCAGCTTTGCTCTTCTATCTACAACTTCGAACAAATCTAGACCCAGAAAAAAAAAAAAATATATATATATATATATATATATATATATATATTGCAAATTATTCTTCCATGTAACCTAGCACAATTAAAAATTCCAGATCCCCCAAACAAAATGGAACAAAATCAAAGTTGGAATACGACAGTCCTTAAGATATGAACGATCAACTAATTAATTGATCATCAATTGGCTGACTTTCTTACCGTTATGTTTTGTTCATTGATTGTAGTTCATATTTCGTGAGTTTTTGACAAATCATTTGTCCTGTCTAAGCTTTCTCTTCTAAGAACAATTAACAGAACTCTGACAGCGAAAACTGCGTTGGGTAAGTCGGCATTACTCTACAATTCAATACAGCTACCTAAAAAACCAAAACACAGAAACACTGGTACGAAGTTCCATTTCCAAATACCGAACAAATCATCCAAGCTTAAGCCTCAAGCAAATTATCTAAAATTTGATTCTACGTTGTTAATTATTCACAGACGAACACGGATCAGACTTGAAATGCATTATATAAACGCAGAGGAAAAATAAAATTGTTATGTGAAAGAGAAAGGAATTCGCACCTTCCGCGGCTTTGAGCCAGGAAGCCATTAGTAAGAGGCGAGTTCGGATCTAGAACAAGCCTTGCCTTGGAGGCCGTGGAGCTAAAAGCTTCTGTAGCACGAACCTTGATCAAAACGACGACGTTTCAGAACGTGATTTGTTGAGTTCCAGTCACTGATCTGTTGTTTGGGCTCTAGATAGTTAGGAAAGGAAGACGAAGATTTACAATTAAGCATTTCTTTTCCTAATTATAAAAAATAAAAAAAAATAACAAAAATAAAAAAATAAAAAAAACACCAAAAAGGCTGATGTTAACGATGTGTCACGTTAAAAATAACGAGGGATAATTACAGCGAAATTCTCTCCTCTTAGTTATTTATTTATTTATTATTATTAGGAAAATAATTAGACTACAATTTTATCAATTGATCATTGGACTTCCGAGCCAAAAAAAAAATTGATCATTGGACTAACGACACTATTTTCGTATACTTAAATGGGATTTGTTTTTGTCCTAATTTACATAAAGTGTCATCTTAGACTTTTATTGCTTTCTTTAAGGAACTTAGGGTATGTTTGGTTGAACTGGTGTAATGGGAATGAGAATAGGAATGAGAATTAGAATGGAATAGAGAAAGAATAGAATGAGAATCAAAACTTGATTATTTTGTTTGGTAAGCATATTGGAATAACTGATTGAATATACAATAACATGTTTGGTTATTATTGGAATAGAATGGAATTAAATAATTTTTTACAATATTACCCTTATTATTACTAATATTAAATTTATTTTTAAGCTAATTTAAAACTAAAATTCAGATAAAAAATATATAAATAAAAATTGTATATATATATAAAAAAAAAAGATGCAGAACCTCTTGAAATTTGTATCCATGTTTACCAAACGTATTTAAACTGCAGGGATGTTTAGGTTGCCAAAAATAAGATAAATCTGAGAATAACTACAATGTATATTAAATATATACTTGTAAAGATGCAAAATATATACTTGTACATACTTGTATATCAACTCAAAATATGTTCCACAAAATCATACCAGTGTACCAAAATAAGTTACAATAATTACAATAAATATATAATCATCCAACTTCTTCATAGTGTATCAAAATAAGTCTATGAGATCCACAAAACCATACTAATCTAATTCATGATATTGTCTATCGATCAGACTTCATTTACCAAAATCGACCAAGGTTTAAACTTCACTATCAGTTTCATAAATCTCCAGCAAGAAGACCTCTCGCCCATTCATCTTTATCTTCGTCTGCAATGCTAAAAAAGTACGAAACTAGAGCATTGTCTTGCATAATCATACGAGCTACCTTATGACGCTCCATTCTTGAAATAGTCGTATTCTTCTCCAATTCTTTGCCAAGGTTCATATGTTTCTCATTCATGTCTTCCCCAATAGCTTTACTCAAACGAGTAGATGCTTTGTCAATGACTTGTGCAATTATCAAAGATGATTCTTTCAAGGCTTCACACATATCTTCTCTTTCTGAAAATTTTCTCTTTTTCTTAGACGACTTAGATGAACCTTCGGATTGAGGTGTACTAGATCGATGCATAGATTGAGCTTCATTCATGCCTTGCACATTATCAGCACTGTCAACAAAATCACCTTCCATATGGTCGTCAACATCATTCTCTTTGCTAGTTTCTTTTCCATGTTTATCTAATTCCTCAACCACATCTGTTGGACCCTCTGAATGTTTTCCAGTAGCACGATCTTTGCCATAAATCAAGCTGAGAACATCATAATATGGCTAAGGCTTGTATCGAAATTGAGCTGCGTCCTTGTGACTCTGTTTTTTTTTTTTTTAAATTAATAAGTTACTAAGATAACACCATTACTAAAATTAAAACAGTAGTACCTGTAGATATGCATCCCATACGGGTTTGTCGGCCGTAACTGTTTGCGTTTCCGAGTCCCAGCCGAATCCACTGCAATTAGGTCCAGTCAACATTTCATGAACGACTTGAAAGTAAGATTTCAACGTCTTCAACCTTGATCCAATGTTCGGATTAGCTTCTAAGTCACACCCGGGTATCTTCTTATGCAGTTTTATTTCAAGAGCTTTCAAGTGTCCAGCTTTAAAATTTCCTTCGGCCTTGTACTTTCCTTCATCGTGTAACTCCAACAAGGAGTCAATCAAGGCTTTATCTTCTTCTTCGGTCCAAAACCTCTTATTTTGACCAGGACCTCTTACTTTTGAACTTGTCATCCTATCCATCAACACCATAAATACGTAAACAACACATAAAGAAACCTGTCTACAAACAAATCAAATGCAAGCATTTAAAAACAGATTCAATTCATTTAGAAAAAAAAATATCAAATGTATTATATGAAAAATTCATATGCAAAACACCATATAGCAAAACAAAACAGTAGCAAACTTATAAATACTAGTGTAATAATTATAAATACAATTAAGTCATTATCAATCCACTCATATACGTGCTCTCCACTCGTTGTACATCTCATTAGCAAAATTATTTCTCCATGTCGTCCATTCTTCCGATGGCTCAATGTTTGTTATCAAGTCATCATCAATATTTTCTTCATCTTGAATATTATCTTCTTCCATATCAATCTCCTCACTTGGAATATCATCCGGCATTTCTCTTCGAATAAAGTTTTGTAGTAGACAACACGCCAATATGATACGATTTTGAGTCTTTATTGGATAAAAAGAAGGACTCCTAAGAATTGCCCAACGATTCTTAATGGCTCCGAAACACCTTTCGATGACATTTCTAGCCGATGAATGCTTCATATTGAAATATTCTTGAGGACTGTTTGGTTGAGGCCCTTCTCTCCATACGGTTAGGTGGTAGCGTTGACCTCGAAATGGAGCGAGAAATCCTGGACCATTAGTATAGCCGGCATCTACAAGGTAATATTGACCTAGAGAACAAAATTTTATGGTATATAAGGTGTTTCGACCGATAGTGAATACTATAAACTATGTATGATCATTGACATACCATTTGGAACTTGTAAACCATTTCTCCTACGTATTGCATCACGTAAAACTCTACCATCGGCCGCTGATCTCTCCCATCCGGGTAATACGTATATAAATTGCATATCATGTGAGCACACACCTAAGACATTTGTTGCTACATCACCTTTACGAGTACGATATCTTGGTCTTTCTATCACAGGAACTCTCACTTTAATATATGTCCCATCTAATGCTCCTAAACAATTCTACACAAATGAAGTTACAATATAAGTTAGCTACAATATGTATGGATAGGAAACCAGGTTGAAATTAAAAAGATGAATACCTTAAACCACTTCCACCTCTCATCGATTGAATTCTCCAATATAGGTTCGGGTTTTTTCAACAACTCTCCATGTAATCGAATAATCGCATGTAGAACATTGTGAAAGTACTTACTAACCGTCTCCCCGGATCTCATAAATTGAAACTTGATTACTCTATTCTTAACATGATGAGCCAATATATGCAAAAACATAGCCACTTGCTCATCGACTTGTACATACTTATATGCTTTTAGTCCACCCCTAGTTTCAAGCAATATACATAGATTTGTGAAGGTTTCCCTATTCAATCTAAGTTGGTCATGACACGTGTTATCATTCTCGTAAACTAGTTCATAAACAATCTTTCTATTGGTAGCTATGTCGAGGAAATAAAGTTTCCGTCTAAGAGAGTTGGTTGTGATATAATCTTTTATCATTGTTTCCCGCAACTTTAAGAACCACTCAACACTACGCAAAATATTCAACCATTGTGAATAAAGAGTCATTATCTCCTTCTTTCTCATTATTTGTCTTTGAACAAAAGATAATCGAGCCATTATCCTACAATAAGTAGAACAACATTATTGGTTATTGATATTTTCCTTAACGATTCACATTGATATTCTGAGAAATTTACAACAAATAATTACACAAATAAGCAAACACACATGTTCATCTTTATCACTGTTCTTAAAGGGAAAGGAAATAACATTGGTGTACAATTTACAAATGATGGAGGCTGTAAATAATTGACAAAAGCATAGCTCTGTATTTTTTATTTTTTATTTTTAGAATGTCTACGAGTACATATTCATGTCCATACACAATTAAAATTCAATTACTTCACAATCAATTAATTATACACCGAAAAAAAATAGTTGTACTCGGCTGAGAAAATAAACAGTGATTATGTACATACGAGGAACAATGGTCAAGCAACGAGACTTATTCGTAAAGAAAAACATTCCACATTGCTGTATTGACTACAACAAATTCATCACTTAGCAGAGAAATAAATAAGTTAAAACGTCATCCAGAAGTGGATTTTTATGTACAATAATAAGTTTCCACCAAACTCTTTTTTAAGTTCAGACCATGGAAACCATTTAAGTTTTTTATACTATTCACAGCAAGGCATGAAAAAAAAACAATACATATTCAATTAAAACATCAGATCCAAAACCGTTCCAACAACCAAAGTTGAACGGCGAAGCAGAGAAACGAGATTTACCAAAGTGAAGCAAAGTGAAGGAAAAAATGAAGCAAAGTGAAGCAAAGTTAAACATCAGAGAAAAATGAATGAAAAATAGATAAGCAGTGAAACCCATAGCTTGAATATGAGAAACTAGATTTACCAAAGTGAAGCAAACAAACATGGAGGCGAAAGAAACAGAGAAAACAAACCTGGTGAACGGGAAGCAGCTCCAACGACTACGTCGGTGGAGGGCGGCGTCGGAGACGATGTCGGAGAAGGCGTCGGACGGTGGCCGTGACGGAGATTGGCAAAGATTTTTGGGTGGCTGTGAATTTACTCAGTCAAATGAACGCTGGTTGTGAATAAATGGCTAGGTTAGGTTATGTCTTCAGTTTAAATGAGGGTATGTTTAATGAGGGTAATTTGGGGATTATAAATATGAAATTGGAATGGATTTGTCATTCTA
The DNA here is from genome assembly GCF_054948205.1 of Urtica dioica subsp. dioica. Lineage (NCBI taxonomy): Eukaryota > Viridiplantae > Streptophyta > Magnoliopsida > Rosales > Urticaceae > Urtica > Urtica dioica. The sequence continues at coordinate 15,402,622 of NC_142759.1, forward strand.
CTGGTACCCCTATTGAATGTTTATTCAGCTAAAATGGATGAATTGGTATTACATTATAATAAGCATTCCTATTTTAATTTTAAAACCAAACAATAGAATCACCCAATTTAAAGAATCATGATTCCATTCCCTCTCTCATTACCTCAAACCAAACGTGCCCTTAGTTTAAACTTTAAGCAATAGCTTTGTTACGAACTTACGACACTTTTTTTTTCCTTTTTCGTTTTTAATAAAATGTTACGACACTTTCTGTATTTCTGTTTGTCGTTGTCGCTAGAAGATGGCGATATCTGAAAATCCTCATCCCATATTTTATTGTCGTTCAGTTGTTGCTGTACTAGAGTGGGATTCAAGGAACACGAGTTTTCTTTTTCTTTTTAGTCGGTGATAGTAACACATATGGGCGTGTTTAAACCCAAAAACAAAAGTAAAAAGATCGGCCCAAAAACAAAAGGAAAAAGGAGATCATAACACATGATGGGCTTTATTTAAACCCAAAAACAAAAGTAAAAAGATCGGCCCAAAAATATACAGATGGACATAAATTTAATTCATAAAGCAGGTATAATGTGGAAATCATATATAATAGGTGTGAGTTTTTTTAATTGTAAATAGTCATTTTTTATGTTTTTAGATTCTTTTAAAATTTATTTACTATTTTGGGTTCTAATAAATTTTATTTACTATTTACAATTACATTTATAAAAAGAAGAAAAATCCTACGGATTAGACCACTTCAAATGTCGGATTTATAATCTAGTTAAAGTTTTAAATATATTTAATATCTAGCCACATTTGGTGACATGTCCTTTTTAATCACATTAACGAGATAGCATCTAGCATGATTTTTCTTAACGTTTTCATACGTTAGTTTTGGTAAACGTCTAATTTACTCAAATAAATGAAACATTGACTAGTTCATTAAAATCAAGTTTGAAATTAGTTAAATAGATACGACACCCTAAAAAGAATAATCTTCGATAAATTTTACTGTTTCGAAAAATATTACTATTGAAAATATTTAAAACAATGTTGTACCTAAAATACATTATTTCTGTAATTTTTCTCGTGTAGCCCCATAAGCCTTCAAAAAGTGACTCATAAATTTGAAGACTTTAATTAGAAAAAAATCACACACACTTCAAAAATAAAAAATTTTACACACTATAAATTTGAGGTTTGAATGTGGGTATTGATGCTGAATGTCAGCAATAAATAAAAATAAAAAATAAAAAGAATAAATTTATCACCAATTTTTACTTTAAATATTATTATTATTATTAAATTATTTATTATATTTTTATTTTCATATGATGATGTTTTCCTAAGTTGATATTTTGACTACTAATTTGACAATTAGGTTAGTACACATAGACGACATATATGTTTTTTTAGTTATTAATTCTATTTTTTTCGCTTATAGTTGCCAACTTTACACTATTTTTTTAGAATAAAAATTCAAAAACTCAATTAAATCTCACGTATTTTTTTTCGGGTCTCTTTGAGCAGATGCAAACTACGAGTTCGATCCACAGCAGAAAGCTGGTTAGGATTGAAGTCTCGAGCTAAACTGGTGATACATGCCTGATTCTATAAACATAGCATATGAAGTCTCGAGTCCAATCCGGTCGCTTTGGGAAGAGTGCTCTCCTCGTGGGACTTTGCAGTTACACCTGCGTTCACATAGGATTCGAGGTCAGCCTAACTTGTAGTCAGTCTCTCTAGTTGTTTTGAGACAGCTTAGTTAAAATCTTCATTTTCTGGAGATAATTTGGAGGATAAAGTCTAGAGCAACTCGCACGCCCGACATAGTTGGGGAACCACATATTTTTCTTGGCGAATTGATCAATCGAATCTTGAATGTTGGAGAATTTGATAGTTTTCTATAGACGACACCAAACACTACTACAAAAAAAGCCTTTAGAAGTCGCTTCTAAACACCAGAAAAGTCGCTTCTAAAAGCCCACTTCTAAAGGTCACTCACTTCTAAAAATTAGAAGTGACTTGTCGCATCTAGGGTCGCTTCTAAGTCCAAAAATTTGGCACCTTAAATATCTCGCGAAATGGCGGGAAGTGTTTAGAAGCGACATTAAAAGCGGATCCTCGGGGGATTAAGCCGATGAAGATGCTGATCACTCGGATGTCTACGGGGAGCTCGATGAAGGCGACCATTAGCGGGTCGCAATCTGGCTTGCCCTCGATGCAAGCTCCGGGTCGATCGCTCCGACACTATGCATAGACAAGACGTCGTACGCACTAGCTAGGTCTCTCATTGCTCCCTACACATCTCTTCGTCCCGAGCAGGCGTCGCGACTCAAGCTACTGATGAAGATCCAGCCTCGAAGTCGTGAGTATGGGCTTCTAGCAAATCCGCATGCGAGATCAATGGACATACCCTTATAGCCGAGTCACGTCATGTGCCGAGAATTGGAGTTATCGCAGCCTCCTCCATATAACGTCTTGGCTTGGGGATTCCCCTGCCGCCTTAGCTTGCCGTCTTATATCAGCTAGCTGATCTATGATGTGGGTCTGCTTACAATAGTTACAAAATCAATTACATTAATTGAAATGAATAAACTTTAGTGTAAATAAAATAAAACTTACATGGAGTTCTTCAACAGCAGGCGTAGTCCAGTGCCCATCAGTGGTTTGATGGAGTCTCTTCCACGCATTGAGCGGTCATGGCATTAAACCACTAGGCAGCCTCTGCGAATGTAGATAACAAATTAGTATATTTATTGATTAAGTTGATTAAGTTGTAGTTGAATAAAACTTACGTTCATCCATCGATACTCAACGAATGAAATTGTCTCTTGCCGACTTTGTGTGGTCTTATTGGATTGGTTGACTTTGTTCTGTTCTACTTTATTCTGCAAAATAATATTGTTATAAGTCAGAATATTGACCTAATGGAGGTTTGCACTTGCATTTCTCGGATCATATATGCTCAATTTGACACGTGTTTGATAGAAGGCTTTACAAGTTCCTAAGCAAGTACAATTGGATACCGTTGAGTCATATATAACGCTTTCCAAACGTACTTGCCTATGAACTTGTAAAACCTTGTTTTTTTTTATCAAACACGCGCCAGATTGAGCATAGGATCTGAGAAATGCAAGAGCAAATCTCTATTGAGTCAATTTTCTAACTCGTAACAATATTATTTCGCAATACGCCTCCAGTCCGATCCAGCTTGTCAATGATATTCGAATTGGTCAGACAGACGACCCGAGTCTCGCGAGAGTGTTTCCCGCAATCCTTCCTCTTGACCCGAGTTGACCGCACTGCTTGGGCTTGCGCTTCGGCGAGTTCCTTTGTCTTAGAGGAAGTCTTTGAATTAAATGGACAATGCTATAAGCCCAATGTTTTAATAAGTTTTATGACACATTTAATTGTTAAATTTATTACACGTACTAAATTAGTAAGAGTTTAAGGTATGTAAATGCAGATGGATGATTATGAGATATACATACTGCCTTTGACCAGTTTCATAATCTTTTTGTACAACTATGATTAATTATTTTTTACTAAGCAAGATTAACGTTAACCTGGCATGTTTAGTTTCTCTACTCAAAATAGCAGTACTGCTTTGGATTGGAGGTCTTGGATTCTTTCAATAATTGATCCCAAATTTAGGTAAGTGTCCAATAGACTCACAATATTCATTAGACAATCGTACCTCCCTTTTTTCTTTCCCACCAAACAAAGGAAAACCACCAATCTTTATTTAATATTTTCTCTTATTTTTCTTTTCTCAAATTATTTTCAAAAGTGACTTCCTTTTTTGTGGCTCCACACCCACAAAATTTTCAGTTGTAGCAAACTTGCAAGCAGACAAATCATTGTTTATGTGCTCGCACCAAATAGGTCCCATGAAACAACCCAACAAGCGCTCTGACATTTGTTAATTGCCAATTATAAAAAAATAAAGATCTAACACATATTATTCTTATCCACATCTTAGGAATATGCAATCTGATCAAACTGGCTAGATCTCCAAAGCAAATTAGTAGTTAATTTGGTAAAATATGAACGTTAGTGCAATATACTTAAAAAAAAATGTATGTATCTTAATCAAATGGATGGAAATTAATTTAGATAATCTGATCTTTTTCAAGGAAGTGCATATACGCATGGATTATTTTTGTATCATTCACAATCAATATGTGCTTTATAAAAAGAAACCTAGTGCTCGGGTCTCTCTCTTTTTTTTTTTCTTTTTTTTTTTTTTAACTATGGAAATGCATTAACTTGTACTGACTCACAATATAAGATCTAATGGAATTCCTTTCCATTTTGTCGTGTACTAGTACGTAAAAGCAAATTAAAGCGCTCAAATAATTCATTCTGTATACGAATATTTATTTAACTACAAATATTTCGTTGATCAACTTTTGTAAATGGTCCTGTTATTGACGTGGATTTTTCAAGAATGAAGATTCTAGAATTTTATTTTGAAACTACATAAAATTCCCATAACCATGGAGACACTGATAAATGATTATTAAAAAGTGAAAGAAAATGGTTAATGCATTTATTTTTGCAGCTCTAATTTAATGTAGATGCAGGATTGAATCAAATTATGTGACACCTTATATGACATAGGTCAAAATCAAAACGGTCCATCTTAATCAATGATAGATCAGGCATGCATACCAAATACGCTTACTCTTTCATCATAATAATTTCACGGGAAATAAATACAAATTCAAAACAAATTAAGCCAAAAAGTAATATAAATAAAATTGTATTTTGGCATAGTGATCTATATATGTGCCTTCTCTCCAAGATAAGCATGAAACATTTAAAGCATAATATATATATATATATATATATATATATATATATATATATATATATGAGAGAGAGAGATAGATAGAGAGACTTTTAGTGCTTGAGAGAGACTCTTCTTCAATTATAGAGAGGACTACACATAATAATCTCTCACCGGCCACCCTTTATTAATTAAGGTCCTTTTCTCAGTTTCGTTTTCCGCTTTCACCCTTTCCAGATCTAAGCAGCCAATGGGGATTATTAAATGAATAATGTTATTATTTTGCTTGTACAATTCTTCAGCGTCGGCCACTCGGCCGTATACATATATATATATATATATACACACACATACATATATATGACCCTATATAATGCATTCCCTCTTATTAAGATATTGGACCGTATGAAGTGTGACCCTAATTTGTTTGAGATAAGAAGTAGAGATTTGAGGAAAGAGTAGTATTAGCTAATATGTTAGTAAAAAAATAAAAACCAAAATTAAAGCTTTGCATATGGTATTAATTGTGCTTTTCTGTACAACGTAATTAACTGTATAACGTAAAAAATATATTAAAATAAGAAAACTGATTAGTATAAATCTTGCTCAGAAAAACTCTTTGAAATTACTTGGTAATTTCTAATATAAATTTTGGCCGGTAAGTTAGTTGGGTACCTCTTTAAGGGGAAAAAAATATATATATTTTTGGAGTCACGAGTGAGAACTGAGAACTACTATCTTAACTCGTTTCACACTTTTACGTATGTGCTTGAACATGGTCGTTTAGTTATTTCCATTTCAAGACTGCTTTAGACATAAAAATAAAATAAAAATAAAAACATTAAAAACTAATGGAACGTTGACCTTTCATGCTATTGTTTTATCAAGTTTTCTTATTTTGGCTGCGAATAAAATTGAATAAACTCGCAGAATCAATAGTTTTTAATTCTTCTTATGAGTTTGTAGAAACCGTTTTTTCCCTCTCTTTCAGGAGCGCCTTTGTATGTTTATTATTATATCTGATTTTATTTTAAATACATGTAAATTGGATAACTATTGAATAATGACAGATATTTTGGTCGCTTTCATCTTCATGCACATGTATATTATTTCAATTTTGGCCTTAGCGTTTATATTCAAATATAGTAGTATTTATCTCAATATTTTTAGCATTTGTGGAAAATGAGATATTTTATTAGGCACATCCTTAGATCTAAGTTGTTATAGATGAGCAGCTGTGGGCAACTTGGTATATAGTATTTATATTTCAGTTGTAACTGTAATAACTCATTCAATCAATTAGTCAAACAGTTTCAACCTAATCAACCTAATCGCTTGCTCTCCTCTCTGCCTTAATTCCTCTTCTTGACGTAGTATTATAGCTCATACTTAACGAACTCTAGATCTTCTCGTACATTTGCACAATGGCGTCGCAATCGATAACACAAGCCACTGATGGCTATAGACCACAAGTCCAAGCTATGGCAAATTAAATCAAGGTGTATCAGAATTACGTTCCGCACATGAATCTCCTGAGTGGATTGCACTTTCAATTTTGGAACTCACAAGTCCTGTAAACTACGCGCGCTCATGGACTCGAAGGTTTCTCGTTCGGATCTGTTCCAACTCCGACTCAATTCCTCACCAACATCGACTCCAATGGCGTTGCGACTCAAGTTCCAAATCTCGAGTATGTACTTTGGCTCCGTCACGATCAATTCCTACTGAGCTGGCTATTTGCCTCAATCTCCAAGAGCATGCCAGGGCACGTGATGTGTTTGCCTCAGATCTGCCGATGTCTGTTATACTATTGGCCAGATATTTCAAACCATTTCGAAAGCAAGAGCTCTTCAATTCCGTCTCTTGCTTCAGACAACAAAGAAAGAAAGTATGAATATTAAAGAATACATCCGCAACATGAAATGAATCACAGACAACCTCAACTACTCTGGATCGATAATCAAGGATGACAATTTGACATTGTACATCCTTGGCGGTCTTGGATCCGATTACGAATTGGTCGTAGTCAATTTGACTAGCAGATCTGATGATCTCAGTCTATATGAAGCTCAATTTGCACTCCAATCACAAGGTATGCGAATTGAAGCTCTCAACACCAACATTACGACACACACAACACCAATGGTGAATCTGGCTTATCGCGGTGATGGACGAAACAACAATGAGAGAGAAAGACGTGGAAGAGGCCGTGGTGATTGCTCTGGTGGGCGCTACTCCAACAACAACTCGAGGGCGGTCTGTCAACTCTATGGTCGTGTAAGCCATCTGGGCTCTGGTGTATGCTACTCCAACAACAACTCGAGGGCAGTCTGTCAACTTTGTGGCCATGTAGGCCATCTGGGCGTCAAATGCTTCCACAGATTTGACCTTTACTTCCAAGGTACTTCTCCACAGCAGAACCAATTGTTTGGAAAGTCACCTCAGTCACATCAACAACTACAAGCCTGCACAGCTTCAAGACAAGTTGAAGAGGCGTCACATGATTTGTACCCGAACAACGGAGCTACTCATCTTGTTACATCTGATCTCAGCAACATCAACTGAAAATTCAATAACAAACTCCTTGCTTGTAATGATTCATCTCTCCCTATTTTACATATTAACAATTCATACTAAAAGGTCAATGAAGGCACATTACTTTTGAACAATATCTTTCACGTATCAAACATTACCAAAAACCTTATCAGTATATCACTATTGACAAGAGACAACAAAGTTCTAATTGAGTTTTATCAAGACCTTTGCCTTATCAAGGACAAAGATTTCAAAGAGAGTTCTTCTTGTGGCCGGAGTTAAGGATGGCATGTACCAACTTGACCTCTCGAACCTTTCCTCTCAAGCCAAAACTTCAAGCGTTATCTTATCTTGGACTGGTGTCCTGTTTTCTGATTATAGTCCTATTTCGGATGTTAATGTGTTACCTCAGCTGTGTGATTCTGAGTCTGTTATCTGTAATGTTGACAAATTGTTGCCTATTCAAAGTTTTGTTTGTACAATCGAGTCTAATAACTCCCACACTGCAGATGTGAATACTTGACATAAATGTTTAGGCCACTCATCTAGGAATGTTCTGAGTCATGTTCTCAATTTTGTAAAATGTACTCAAAGTGTGTCAAAGTTTAACTTCTATAATGATTGTACATAACATTGTCAAGCTGCATCAATTCGATTTTTCTATTATTCAAACAAAGTCTGCAGCTCTTTTTTATTTGATTGTTTCTAATCTTCGGGGACCCTCCCTTGATTTTTCGGTTGATGGTTATCGATATTATGTCCATTTTATCGATGATTACACATGTTTTACCTGGATGTTCCCTCTGAAAACAAAATCAGAAGTTGTTTCTTGCTTCACGCATTTTAACACATACGTTGTAAGACAGTTCAAAACCAAAATAAAGTCCATTCAATGTGATTGGGGTGGTGGATATAGACCTTTTGCACTACTCCTAAATCAACTCTGCATTGTTTTTAGAAACTCATGTCCATATACACACCAGCAAAATGGTAAAGCAGAAAGAAAACACTTACATATTATAGAAATGGGTCTCACTTTGTTATCACAAGCTAAAATGCCTTATAAGTTTTGGTGGGATGTTTTTGTCACTTCTTTTTATATCATAACTGTATGCCATCATAAACACTTGAGTATAAATCTCTTTTTGAATTGTTGTTTCACAGATTGCTTGATTACAATACTTCCTCAAAGTTTTTGGTACAACTTGTTTTCCTATCTTAGACATTATAACAACTACAAATTTTGTTTCAAAATCTTCTCTTTGTGTGTTTCTGGATTACAGTCCTCATCACATAGGGTATAGGTTCACAACTCTGGTGAAGTGTACATTTCAAGATATGTCATCTTTAATGAGTCAAGCTTTCCATATATAGAGTTTCTTTCTCAGGTACAAACTAGGTCCAACTCATTGTCCACTGGTCCTACACCAGCCTTGTCTCACACTCTACCCCATGAACCTATTACTGGATCCACCGCCAATCGCCAAACCACATGATCCTCCTCACACACACTTATCTCTGTGACACAATGCCCCAGTCACACACACTTAGGTGATCAGTCTCAATCACACATAGAATCACCCCAACCCACAAATCAAACCAATGGACCATAAATTAGTATTGTTTCGCCATTTTCACCACAACAACCAGAATTCTCGGCCATGCCTTCTCAACCCTTTATATCATCACCAATCTTTGACCCTGAAATTGCACATATACCACAAAACACCCACAACATGACAACTTGCTCAAAAGAAAAAGCTTGCATCTCCAATCCTAAGATATTTAATGTAGAAATGCCAAAAGGTAAAATAATTGATGAATCATATACTATCAATGAGGCTTTGTCTAACCACAATTGGAAGTCATCTATGAATGTTGAATTTCAGAGACTGCAAGACAACAAAACCTAGTCTATAATACCAGCTTATCAAGAACCATTTGTAATGATCACAAAGTGAATCTTCAAGGCCAAGAAAAATGCGGATTGCACAGTGAACAAGCTGAAAGCAAGATTGGTGACAAAAAGGATTGAACAAACAGCTGGTGTAGATTTCTTTGAGACGTTTAGCCCAGTGATAAAACCGGCTACTCTCAAAGTGATATTCACACTAGCAGTCATGTTTAATCGAGATATCAAGCAGATTGATATCAATTAGGCATTCCTCAATAGAGTGCTACATGAAAAGGTGTATGTCACTTAACCTCAAGGCTTCTTGGATTCAACAAAACCTCATCATGTCTGCAAGTTACCCAAGGCATTATACGGCTTGAAACAAGCACTTCGAGCGTGGTATGATCAACTGAGTGCAACTCTTATTCAGTGGGGTTTCATCAATTCAACCTCAGACAGTTCTTTGCTTATCAACAAACAAGAAGAAAAATGCATTTTCTTCTTGTTTATGTATCTTGTAGCTGAAAATGAGCCCACTCTTATCTCGAAGGAAATTACTGCTCTGGATAAAAATGTTTACACTGAATAGCCTAGGCTCAACCAGCTTCTTTCTGGGTTTTGAAGCAACCATAGATGTCGTAAGAATGAGCTTAACACATAAAAAGTATCTGAGATACTTGCTAGCAAAGACTAACATGGTTGAGGCCAATCTAAGTCCCACACCTATGTGTCCAAGCCACAGACTCAAGAAAGATGATAACGAGGCCTTTGATCATCAAGTCTCTCTATACTGGAAGACCATTGGCTCATTGCAATATCTAACCATGACACTTCTAGACATAATTTTTGTAGTCAATAAATTAAGTCAATACTTGCAATCACCAACAATCAAACACTGGGTAGCCTGCAAACGTCTTCTCATACACTTCGCTAGCATGTTACACTATGATCTTCGCTTCACTCCAGCAAATCCACGACAACTCACGGGCTATGGCGATGCAGACCGGTTGAGCAGCTTGGATGATCGTCGCTCTACGAGTGATTTCTGTGTGTTTTTGGGCAACACCTTGATCACGTGGTAGTCCAAAAAGTAAGAAGTTGTGGCGTGGAGTTCTACTGAGTCAGAATATAGAGCCATGGCATTAGTCACTGCGAGGCTTGTATGGTTTCGCGCTCTGTTCAAAGAGCTTGGTGTGGTTCTCCAATCAGGAGCATCAGTCATTTAGTGTGATAATATGGGTGCAGCTTCGTTGGCCTCCAACCCTATTTTTCACGCTAGAACAAACACATCAAAGTCGACGCGAACTTTATTCGGGAAAAAAGTGACGCCGAATATAATGGAAGTTCACTACGTTTCCACAACTGATCATCAAGTCGTAGATGTTTACCAAGCCAATGATGATACCCCAGGTTGTGTTCTTGAGCTCCAAACTCAACATGAGTACTCATATTTAGTTTGAGGGGATGTATTAGGCACAACCCTTAGATCTAAGTTGTTATAGATGAACGGCTATGATCAGCTTGGTATAGAGTATTTAGATTTCAGTTGTAACTTTAATAAGGTAATAACTCATTTAGTCAACTAGTCAAGTAGTTTCAGTTGTCTCTCTTCTCTCTCTCTGCCTTAGTTCCTCTTCTAGTCTTCTTGACATATCTCACGAACTGCATGGCTACTATTTATTCAAGATTCGTTTCCCTAAAATTATTATCTATTTCCACTTATATATATATATATATATATATATATATATATATATATATATATAGCCTTTATTTTGGATAAAATGTATATAGTATTATTAGTCAGCTTATATTGCTCAGAAAGGAGAAGTGTACATTTGTATGATTAATGAACACCTGAACACATACAGAAAAAAAGGAATGAAGATGTATATACATATGCCCTACGAATAAGGGGGAAAATTGAAGCTGACAATGACGGTAATGGTAATATTGTTCCGTGGAAGTTTTTTTCGGACACTTTAAATGTGTCATTTTCTAGGCAGTTTTACATTATTTCTTACATACAGCAGTGCGTATTTAATAAGTATAGAATGATTCAGAAATAAAGAAAGTTGATCAGAAGTTCAGAGGAATTTTCCAGCAATGCGCAATAAATGAAGAATAACTACACAAGAAATATATTCATTTCTTACTATATATATAATTATTATTATTATATATATATATATATATATATATATATATTCATTTCAGTTGAGAGAAAGACTCAGAACTAATTTTCCACACGAAGATATTGTCATTTATACATAACCATACATACACATGTCATTATTAATTACATTACAATTATTGCATAAGAATTGATTATTCTCATGTGTACCACATAATATATTTCAAAATAATATTAATTTGACTAAGTATCCAATAAGTAAAAAAAAAAAGAAAAAGAGAGAGAGAGAGAGACAATAAATGGACACAATAATATCACATACAGAAAATGCTTAAGACATGATCATGTTGAAAAACGATACAAATCGCTAAACAGCTGGAAAATTGTGTGTGTGTGTGTGTATATATATATATATATATATATATATATATATATATATATATATATATATATATATATATATATATATATATATATATAGCGCCAGATAGCTAGATCCAACGTAACGGTACAATAATCATAACAGTAATATTATAAAGAGAGACCTTAATCATATGTAGCAAATAAAGCGCGTAATGAGAAAAACAATAAACTATTAGAGCGTTAACTTTTTTCTGTACGTGTTCATCTTTAAACAACATCCGGGTCAGGTGGACTCGTATAGTGTGTGAATGAGCTAGCAAAAGCTAGCTTGCAAATTAAGATGATGAAACAAACAAGAACCACAAGTAGTGTGAATGTGTGTTATGAGTCTCTATTTATATATCATTGTCATGGACGAGACCACTTCACAGACAAAGCCCTTAAAACCTAATAAATCCAACGCCACAAACTCACCAACCTCGATAGCTAATTCATTAAAATCTCTCGCGGCTCATGATAGTAACCAAACACATATATACAATGCTCTCTCTCTCTCTCTCTCTCCCCCTCTCTCTCTCTATATATATATATTTAATACATTATAGTAACCTTTAACCATATGAAATATTACTTTTATTATTTAAAGTATATTATTCATTCACCACTACTTTTGTGTTGCTTCTACTTTATAACAGGCTTTAGTTTTGTCAAAAGAAGATATCACGTTGTTAAAACTATATTTACCGCATTAAAAAGAGAAGAAGAAGAAGAAGAAGAAGAAAAGTTGAGAAAAGAGCGGGATAGCACAAAAAAAAAAAAAAAAAAAAAAAAAGGGACTGTCACTATATTGATATACGATGATACATAATTTACACATGGCCTTTGCAATGTATGTATGTGAATATTATTACATTACCACATATTCTTGATCAGTATGATTCACTGTATATATGTATATCTAAGAAAGAGCTGATATATACTTCATTACAAGACTCACCATATATATCTCTATCTATACAGCACAACAAAAATTCACGAAACCATGGATATACCAATAATGAAACTTGTACGTTTACCAACAAAAATAAAAGGCATAATAATAATAACAATAATAAAAAAAAAAACCCTTTCAGGCTGTCAAATTATTATCAACAAGAGAGATCATGAACATGAAAATCAGCCATAATAGACGGGGCGATAGGGCGATTCGAGGTACGCCGTTTTCTTCTGCTGCTTCAAGTTCTTGTAAAACTTCTTAATAAAATCCTCCGCTTTCACGTCCACGAGACTATCCCCTAGACCCTCGTCTTTAATCGGGAACGGCGAGTCCGTTATCCTCAGCTGCCTCACGGCCGCCGGAGTCGCGGCGAACCCGGGAAGCGCCGGCGAAGCCTCGTAGGCCTCGAGCATCTTCTGGACGGCGGCGAAGGCGTCGGAGTCGCTGATGACGTGGCGGTGGTGGTGGCGGCGGCGTTTGGGGAAGAAGGCGGCGGGGCTGTTGCTGCAGCTGAACTCGTAGTCGCGGGGAGAGACGAAAGAGAGGGCGGCGTCGCCGGAGCGGCAGCTGAGGGCGGCGGAGGCCGACGAGTGGTGGTGGTGGAGGACCATCAGGCTCTCCGCCACCGCTTTTCCGGCGAGCTTGCCGCGCTTGAACAGCAGGTTCAGCTCCATCATCATCTTGCTCTTCGACACGCCTTTCCTCATCATCGCAAACGCTATTCGCACTATGTTCCATAGCTTCTTCGCCACCTCCGATGTGCTCGCTTCTATTTCCATTTCCGTTCGGTTTTTATTTTCTTTCTTGGATTTTTTTTTTTTTGGTCTTAGTTTGAGAGATTGGAGAGAGAAAGAGTTGATGGGGTTTTTTTTTTTTTTTTTTTAAATGCGGTTTTTGTTATGGAGAGAATGGGAAATGGAAGAGGTATATAAAGGGGGAGAGGGAATGGTTTTTTTTTTTTATTAAATAATAAATTAAGGTGATAAATTAAGTCCAAAGGAAAAGGGAAGCGTGTGTGTGGGGGTTGATATTTTTTCTATTAGGGCTTATTTGGCGTTCATTGGCAGTGGTTTTGAAAAGAGCTTTGAAGGTGTCAGTTTCAGATTGGGTTTGTAAGTGTGTATAGTCTTTTTTTATTATTTTTTTTTAATAAGCGAATGGTGATTGATTGATCACTCAAATAATTCAACTTATGGACCCATTTATTTTATTTTCTTTTACGACTATTTATCTTTGGTAGCTTGATTAACAAATAAGAACATTCAACTTAAACGTTTTTTTTGTTACTCTAGATTAACCTTAAAATTTACTTTTATATCAAGCGCATTATTTTTAACGATGGATTTGAACAACACACAACAATTAAACAAGTCTCTAAATCAGATCATTATGACCTCCTATTCATATTAAAAAAAGTCTTTCGCTCTAGGTTTTATTTAGAAGTTAAAATTATACGCTGTAATTTATAGCTGAATATATATATCTAATATTAACAATGATGTATCATTTGCAAGATTGCAAATATTTGAAAAAAAAAATGAAGAAACAGACTATTGCATGGCGTGCATTTGCGAGCCTACAATATTCAGAGGGCAATTTCAGATCTATTATATCTGGATTTCATTAGTTACCCAATAACAAACTTATAAGAAGCCATTTAAAATAAAGCCAGCATGAAAACATTATCTCGTGTAAAAGCTGCACGCGCTGTCAAAAAGCAAGAGGCACACACTAGTACTTATGGACATTTGTATTATTTGGTTTCTCTTTGTGATTTTTTAATTTTTAATTTTTTTTTTTATGATACAAGTCGTTTTAATACTTCAAATGTGAATAATTTTATTTTTATTATTTTTTATGTATCAAATGTAAATAGTTTCAAACACTCCTAAAATGCACGTAGATCATAGTAATTGGACATTTATCGAATTAAATTTTTTTTTACTATGTTTCAATTTTTTTTAGCAACTACTTTTATTGACTCTTAGATTGTAGGTTATCCCTGTTTATCACAAATTAAAAAAAATCTTTTATTATAAAAATCGTAATAAAGATTTGCTCTCTCTCTCTCTCTCTCTCTCTCTCTCTCTCTCTCTCTCTCTCTCTCTCTCTCTTAACGTGAATAAGTAAAGGATATAATGCTAATTATTATTACATTTTTTAGTATAATAAATAATTATTTTGATGAAATTTATCTGACATAAGCTAACTTAATAGGATAATGGATTAAAGATCAATCAGATTAGTGAGCAAACAAAATTAGAAAGTAAGGATTGAATAAAAAACATATCATCGATATATAAAATGAATTGATTTCTAAAAAAAATAAAAGACACGAGAGGAATCATTTACTACCAATGAAATGGTCGCAGCCATCCATTAAATCATGGAAGATATTTATTATAATTAAGTTGTCAATCATGAGAGTCGATATGTATAAATGCAATCATGTAGATTACATAAAGGTCCCTTAAATTTGACCAAATTACATAAGTATGGTTGTTTAAGAGTTTAATGATTAGGGACTGGCGCGGAGATTTTTGGAGTGTCCAATAAGAAATTATTCATTTAGCAAGTGCAGAAGTGGAAGAGAGACTTCTAGTGGGAGGGAGGAAGGAAGTTGAAGGCCATGGAAGAGTCTTTTTCGTTGCTTCCGACTGGACAAGTCTAAATATTTTTTATTTTTTAACCCCACTTCTTTTTTTCTCCTATAAATATCACCACATTCACATTATTTCTTCACAACTTCTTCTACCACTCTCTTCAATTTACTCTCTTTCTCATATAATCTTCTCATATATTTAATTTTATTATATACTTTTCATATATAAGTTTCCATATAGTTTTATTATGCAATTTTCATATATAATTTTAACATATAATTTTGAAATATAATTTATAAGCTTAAAAAAATATAAAATTATTCAATAATATTTAAATTTTACATGTTAGTCCTTACTTACAAAACATTACATTTTAATCTTTTGTAAAACTATTAAATTTTTTTTTTATTTTAATATACAAAACCGAAAATTTCGGCCACTGGAACGAAAACTTCCGTTCCGTATACACCGGAATTCCGGTCAACACGGGAAAGAAATGTTCATTTCAGTCAAACACGGAATGAACAAAGAACGTATAATTAACTGGTCAGATTTAGTTATATCTTTGACTCGCACACTGCACTAATTACTATCTTACATTTTAAGCTGAAAAGAGAGAGAGAACGAAAAATTATTTGTTATGCCTTCCTTTCAACCGGATAGAGATAAGTATGTATATATATAAAATTAATTTATAATTATTTTTTTTTTATCAAAAATTGAGTAGAAAATAAAATTTATACAAATTTTCACAAGTAAAGCTCGTGCTTGTGTATAATTTTTCCACATTTCCATCTTCTTTTTCTCTCATTTATGACGACTTCTAAACACAACACAAATTTTTGGTTGTTTATTTTATTTTTTCTTTTATTTCCATTTTCTCTCGTTTTATATTTTTGTTTATCGTATTCTTTGAGCTCTTAACAAAGGCTAATGGAAAAAAAAGGGGATAAATAATTTAGCATGCATGTATGTAGGAATAGAGAAGTGCTCAAAGTTTAATCAATGACTAAGCCTTTTTTATTCAACGTACAATACAATACTGCATACATGATGGACAAGAGATGGCATCGCATTGACAAGATTAAAATGATTGATACACAACGTTTTTAGTAGGAGTGAAGCACAATTTATATAATGCATGTATAATTTAGCTCGAATTGTTAGTTCAAGGTTTCTTTCAAATTAGACAAGTGGTCTTTCATTCAAACCTTTTCTTTTAATATATTCCTAATATGAATGATTAAATTTTTGATAGTTGATCATTGATCGATAAGTCGCTGGTGTGAAAAAAATAATTGTCGATAGACAAAAAAAATTTATATGATTTAAAAAAAACGACAAAAAAAAAAAAAAAAATTTCCCACAAATTTTTTATACAAAATTTACTATAAAAAATTTATTCAATCAACTATAACTCAGTAAAGTTGACTATTAAAGTATATAGCTATTCAATCATGTATTAATGCTTTGACATCTTATTGAAAATAAGTGACCCGAATTTCGGCTGAATTTACCATTTATATTATTGAAAGCTATATTGAAACTATACAAATATAAAGTACGTTTTAAACTAGCATATTATTGATCCTCACAATAAAAAAAAAATCAAACAAAAAACTGATGATGCCCAAAATACAATAACGGATTATATTATAATGGAGATGATGATTGCCAATGATCAAAACATTGTTGAAAAAAATATTGCTTGTTGATGACAATGCTAATTTATTTATTTTTTTTTTTTTTGTCTTTTCGAATATCAATATCCACAAAAAAAAAGAGAATTTTTGACGGAATTTCGTGGAAACCAATACTCATATTCTAGTCTTGTTGGAAATTTATAATCTTAATTCTGTATCAACTGATACAAACATGCTATAGCTTAGTTATACAAAGATTTCTATTCAATAATATTTTGTTTTCATTTATTTTTATATATTTGTATGATATAATTAACATTGTCATATTGTTAAAAACAATGAGATGTTTTGACTAGTGATAAGATTCACCCAAAATATATTGTCACATTTAATTTAATGGATTAAGTTAAACATGATGATGAATTATAATGATCTTCGAGAATATTAATAGGAAATTAGTAACCATATTTTGCAGAAATACAACAAAAGAGAAAACGGGTCTTTTCATCTTCATTTAATAACGTTTCCAAGTATTCACCTACGCTATTAGTTACATAAACATGACACGTAAAATTTTGAAAAATTAGACGGAGTAGCCAAATTCAAACGTTGAGATTGCATTTTAGCCAACATTTACATTTATTTTGAGAAATAGCCAATTTCGCTGACGTGGCGTTCAAGCCAATATTTTGCTTCCAGTTTTTCCCTTTTTAATTTAAAAAAAATATAATTAAAGAAAATCAAAATTGATTACTAACATATTTATGATTTGATTGCCAAGATATTCTATTTTGATTGCTAACATATTTATGTTTATATGATATATAATTGATAGCAAGTTAGGAGTTATTGTTGAGTATTTTTTTTATTTTTTTTTCCTTACACGTCTCCATCTCTCTCTCTCTCTCTCTCTCTCTCTCTCTCTCTCTCTCTCTCTCTCTCTCTCTCCACTAGAGCAGCCATGGAAGCCGCGCAGAGATCGCTCATCCTCGAAGCTCTTCCCTCTCCTGCCAAACTTCACGCCGTCGTACGGCACGTCGGGATCCCGCGCCGACAAGTCGCTGCTCCGATCGACGGTCTTTCGCTCCGGAATACTTGCCTCGCTGAGGGCGCTCAAGACACGATCCGTGATCGGGATCGCCATCACGGCGTAGCACAACCAGGTCTCTGACAACGGCATCACGATCGCTTATCCCTCCGGCGGGATGCTCGACCAGGCATGGGAGCCCTTCGCCGACTCCCTCGCCGCCGCTCCGAGCTCCGATCGAGTCGTCGAGTTCGTTGCTGAGTTTGCGGAGTCGGAGGTCGGATTTCGTCTCAAGTATTAGTCTTTGAATTTTCCATATCTTTGTCGAATTTCAGAGTGTGAAATTCTAGGGTTTCGATTGGGGATTTCGAAAATAGTTCTTGTTTAATTCATTTAAATTCGTGTTAATGTTTGTTAATTTGTGTTAATTCGGTTTATTTATGTTTATTTTTTGGATTTAAGAAATAATTCTTGTTTAATTCAATGTTGATTCATGTTAATTAACGTTAATATCTGTTAGTTGCTGTTACTTGACTTTGTTTTTGAATTTTTTCCTTGTTCTTCCCAGCTGATTCATGTATGGAACGATTTTCAATCCTGTTAACTAACGTTAATATCTGTTAATTGCTGTTATGTAGGTTTTTGAACGATTTCAATCCAGTTAATTAGCGTTAATATCTGTTAATTGCTGTTAATTGACTTTGTTTTTGAATTTTTTTTCTCGTGCGGTGTAGGTTTGGATGCGTGTTTGAAAGATAAGCATTTATCACGGTGGATTTGTTAGATATGCATTTATCACGATAGATCTGTTTTAGTTGGCATTTATTCACGCGATTCCAATTTCATTCCTTTCTTTTTTGGACGCGGGAATCTTCCAAATATTTTGATTTGATATTATTTAAATGAAGGGCAAATTTGTATTTTTTTACTGTTAATGTGGTATATTGGTTACACATTAAAAATAAACCAAAAGTTGGCTATTTTGACAATTACAACGTTTGACTTTGCTATTTTGCTCGAGCTCCCTAAAATTTTTTATCGGTATATATATAGAAAAAACTTCGAAAGAACTTTTAGTTAATTTTTTGTCTGTAATTTTTGACGACAATGTTTAGAAATTTGAATCACTATTAGTTTTAAAATATCATCATATCGTCAACAAAGTTTTTTTTTTTTAATAATTCATTGTAATTAACGTCACAACTATACCTAGTGAAAATTATACCATACAAGTGTAAAAATTCTATTTAATTACTTTCTCATACGAATATAAATTTGGTGAGTTCATATTCGTTTTTTGCAAGAATTATATCTATATCTAAACTAAGATAGTGTTCGGCACTCGTACGAGTAAAATATTATATATAGAAGTTCAATATTGACTTGTGCCAAAAAAAAAAAATACAAAATTTCAAAGCTCTTAAATTCAAGTTGGACACAGAAAGCTCATAGTGGGGCAACCGCAAATAATTAATATTTGAGACCACCTTATAAGCCTCCCCGACAACCTTTTGACTCATCAATATTATTGCTAAGTGTCGTGTTTTCAAAAGTTACTACTATTTGATGAATTTACATCTAATGAAAATTATATATATTTTGATTTTTAAATGAAGTACTGTAGTACAAATATATTATATTCTTATTTGTTCAGATTGTTTTAAAATAGTATAGTTGTGTTCTATGATGGCAGCGTAGCTGCGTAACAGTAACCAATCATATATTTTATAACTTAATAAACAATTAAATACAGAATTATCACATTCCTGCCATTTATATTACCAATATATTACGTGTGTTTAGTTTTATTCTTTGATAAGAAACCCCGTATTAGTTATAGTATAATATATGTCAGACGTATATTTCCGGATTAATTTCAGGTTATCTTCTCTTCATGGTTGTTTTCTTTCTAAAAATGGAAAGAAATTAATAAGTGCTTGCTTTGACTTTGAGTACACAAATACGAATGGCTTAATTTCGGTTTAACAAAATAACAATACAATGTATTACAAAAAAAAAAAATATACATTCAAGATACGTACAGACGGAAAGACCGGGATTATAATATTTAACATCAATATCTAGTTTTACACTCTATTTCTTTTATGGATATCATTTTGTATCATAACATCGATATTTTAACATCCAAAGACTAATATATTATATATATATATATATATATATATATATATATATATTCACATTCAAATCTATTAATTTAACATGTATATTTTGTGTGTGTGTTTTTTGTCCTTTATATTTTGGATATTTTTTATGCATCTGTGATCTGTGAGAGGTTATTTCTGGTAAAAAAAAAAATTGGGTGTATTAAATCGATTGTTAACGCACCGGTGATATTTCAGTAAAAAAAAAAAAAAGAAAGGATACCTGTATATATGATTGATCTAATATATGCATATAATATTTAATAGAGATATTGACGACCAAAAAAGCCAGCCAGCCAAGGTTGACAGAAATGAATAACAGTACCTACTATTGACACGTGGCAGCCCGCTTGAGGCCTAGTTGCATCTTTCACCACAGTCCCACATGTTCCATAACACACGTTATACGTCCCGTCTATCCGTGCCCTAATGCTTTTCCTTTTGAAAAGTATGCAAAAACCACAATAGTTTTATGTGTTTATAAATAATATACATGCTAACTATGTAGATCAAGCTTGTTTACTATAACTTCTGGTTTCTATATTCCTTTCTCTATGTTAATTATGTTCCAATTTGTAATTTGCATACACTACTACTCCACATATATCAAGATTGTTATATGCTTTTTATTTATTCTGATATAAAAAGGGCCACATATATATATATATAGTAGTTAAGTCCCACACACATAAAGAACACAAAGGAACGTTAATTATGATATAAGTTTGATGAATTTGTCAAAAAAGTTGACCAACGTTACAAGCTACCTGAAGTAAAATATAATACAAACAGAATTGGTATGACTTCTAGGGAAAAAAAGTAATAAATCATGAGACAAAGCTGGTCAATATCTTAGAGACTAAGGCTATATACAGAAAGCTCCAAAACAAATAATACGGCCAGCAATAAAGAGTTAAAAGATTCTCATCATAGAATGAAGTGTCACTGCTGTAAATTACACCCATTTAACTCGATTTTGTTGAAAAGAGAATTAATAAAATAAAAAAACTCGTTTCGATCAACTATTACCACAGCTAAAAGCATAACTCTGTATAAGTATTATTAACGTTTTAAATTTTAGAATGTCACAATCTTGCAAGTAATTATGCAGAATTTGCAGTGAGAAGTAATTTAATCACTCTTGTAAATATATTCAATTGTTGTGTATTTTATCAAGATTTAAAAAATATTGATAATTCATTGCTTGCGAATGATTATAGCTTACAATTAACTATAGTAATCATAATACGACGTCCATGCATAAATAGCGCATTAGGTGTTAGTGACCTTTTTCTATAATTACTGTATACGGAATTAAAACAATTACTACTCAATGAATTTTTTGGGCATGTGTTTACGCGTGCGTGGACTTATAAAAAGTGAGAAACAATTTGCAAGAGACAGATATTGAAAATACATTTTCTTCTAATAGCCCCATCCGATCTCTATCATGCAATTATGAGTGAAAATGATTGAACAATTAGCCGACTTGCATGCTATTGGTTGATTTAAAATTTACGAAAGAATCATGAATCATCGTAACCCTTTTTGCAACTGAGAAAAAAAGAAATCGTGGGAGGTTTTAGCACGCAGTCTTATATGTTCAATAAAATTGTGAAGATAATTGATCCACGGTTTTGTTTCCACTTTGAATACTTTTGTGTGTGTGTGTGTGTAGAGAGAGAGAGAGAGAGAGTATTATATATAAAAAAAATAAAATAAAGAAGAGAAGTGATGCTATGAGTGGGGTGAAATTAAAGTACTATTTATAGTTGAAGAGATCATGGAAACATAAAGTTAAAGCCATATATAGTGTTGTATATATAAGTTTGGAGAGAGAGATATACATAAAATATGTAAAATGTGAGAGAGGAGAGGAAATATAAAGCCACCCGGGACCGAATGCCACCTGTCGTGATTGGTTGTCCTCATCTCCAGGAAGACTTGTGAATCTCCCGCGATAATATTGGAACCAAGACTTTCTTGGCCATGCATTATATGAAAGGCTAATTATATTTTACCAGAAAAAAAAAAACTATCTATCAGTAGATCATACATAAGTAAAGCTACGGATACATCGACGTGTATATGAATAATTAATATGTGTATCGATCCGTGTATATTAAATTAATATATACCGATATTATTGTAGGCTAAGTTTACACGCTTGTGACATACGTACCAATGATATAAGTTCATGTTCGTTTCATTGTTATGTAAAATTTGAAGGTTTTCTTATATTATATATCAGAAGCAAATTATTGCATACTTTTTCTTTAGACTTCGAGTCAATTATTGGCTCTAATCATCTATTATTGGACGTTTCTTTCCAGTAAACCTAAAATGTTTGACCAATACCTATCAATTATTGTTTAGATTTTTAGGACAAATATAATACTTTTGGATGCAATTTTTGTCGCATCTAAAAGTTCAAAAGTCGCATCCAATGATCAAAATGGATGCGACATTGGATGCAACAAAGTCGCATTCAATAGTCCGTATCTATTGATCCTGGATGCGGCAAAGTCTAGATTTTTGGATTCGACTTTTTGAATGCGACAAGTCGTATCTATTATTGCATCAAAAACTATTCCACCATATTTACTTTGGCGGGATATTAGACTATTGGATGCGATTTGTCGTATCCAATGCTATTCCCGCCAAAAGGCTGGAACTTTTTAAATGCAACTTATCGGATTCAATAGTCTTTCCCGCGTTTTAGAAAATAATAATCATAATAGAAATCAAATTAGAAAATAATTTTTTTTATAAAACGTGATAGAAAATATTCTACATTCGAGATATTTTGTAAAATAACGTTAAACTAATGTTTTGTTCGGTAACAATAAATATACAACTATTTCTTCAATTAACATCATTAATTGAACGAAAATAAAAGGGGGAATTATATCCCGCTTTAATTTTTGAGTTGGATGCGATTTAATCATATCCGAAACTCAAGGTCTCTTATTGTCGCATCCAATGCTCAAAAAACTAACTTCAATGACCGAAGTTTTAGTGACTCATGGTGATTCTTTTGGATACGACTAGTCGAATCCAATGCTGGATTGGCGGATGCGATTTTTGGATGTCATAGTGATTCTTATATTATAATTAAGTTGAATAATCGTTGTTGATGTGATATTTTCTTATAAATAGTGAATGGCAAACCCGGCCGGCCGTCACCTTCACATTTCGATGTAAGTGAATGTAGGTGTAAAACCCCCAAAACATTAAGATATCACTAATTTAGTCTTGTTATAAATTCTTTTAACCTGTTTTATTAATTTATTTATGATATCTGGTGTTTATGTAATGTATATATACATATTATATATATGTATATAATTTGATTAAATGAACTTGTTAGTGGGAGGTATATATATACCTATATATATACTAAACCTATATATAAAGTATATATATAACCTTACTGCTTATAAACTTTTATGTATATATATATATATAACTATTTGGTTACGATATAAATAAAGTTACATATATAACTCAATATTAAAATACTATATATATATATATATATTGGGTTACGTAACCAATAATGCTTCTTCAATAAATGGAAATATATCAGATATGATTATATATATATATATATATATATATATATATATATATATGTATATACACATTTTTTGGGATTCTGTTTTTACTGAGATATTTTGAAAACAAATCACGCGGAAGGAGAATGGCTTCTAGAATATTTCTCTTTATACGTGGAAGGTAGTTTAGAGAATTTTGTGCACCATCTATTAGATTTGTAGCTTTTCTTTTTTCTATAATATCTTTATTTTCATACGGTTTGTTTTCCTTGATAGCTTATAATTAGACTTGACCTAAAAAGAGTATTCTTTTCTCCCAGCCACCCGATCTCTCTCTCTCCCTTTCCTCAGCCCCAATCTCTTTATTCTCTCTTCTTCCCCCTTCACAAAAAAAAAAAAAAAATTAAACCCTAGCCACCAAACAAAAAGATCATTCATAATTTTGTTTTAGTTTTAAGAGCGTTAAGGTTTTATCTTCCATCACTACCGAGAAAATTAGGTATGTAATTTGTGGTCTTCTCAAATTAATTGCTATATTGTTTGTGATTTTTTTGTGAGTTTTTAGATTAACAAAGGGTTTCTGGTTCGGATTTTATTAAAACCTAATTTTCATACGCTTACCGTGGTTTCAAAAATCGTGATTTTGCATCAATTCTTTTTGGAAAAGTTAGGTTTAGATGTCTTCTATCTAAATCATTAATCGAAAAATATTTTTATAAAATATAGAATATTTTCTGATTAAAGTCCGATCAGTGCGCTTACCAGTTTTACAGTTTTGACAAATTTTCAAAATCAATTTTTAGACGCTTACCAATTCAGTTACGTTGATTGTTTTAATGCAATTCTTCTTGTAACGTTTATTTATGTATGTCATCTATTCAAAAAAATTAATTTCATAATTTTTGGATCACTTTGATCTGTTTTACAAGCGTTACAAATTCTTTGCGCAGATCAGGATTTTGCCAAAGTAAATCCTAATATTTTAGTATTTCGTTATTTTTGTCTTTTCTCAAATTTAAAAACTAATTCTGACTTTGTCGATTAAGAGTTTTATTTTTAAAATATTATTTCAGATTTTCTAGAATTTTTCCAGAATTTTCCAGAATGTTAGTTTTTTCCCAAAACCCTAATAGCCAAGGGTATTTTAGTAATTTCGCGTCTAATCTCGTTTCTGAAAATTTCCAGAACCTAAAATATGTCTTGAATACTTTTCTCAGCTGATCCCAATAGTCTTTTATTCCGATTAGGTTCCAATTCTCTTAGAGCGTACAATTCCTTCGACGATCTACGATCGTCACAGATATCCAGGTGAGAATAATCTCACTGCAACACAGATTAGTTCAAAATATATTTGATGAGTGTTTATTCATGATATGAATTGTTTATAGATTTATATGTTTGAGTATGCGATTTGTTATTTGATTGTGTGACTAGTTGAAGTAGTATGTGATTTATGTGTTGTATGCCATGCGGTGTTATGTTAATGAAGATTTGAGATACATGTTTTCTTCTAGTCACGTTTTTGTATGAGGTTATATATATAAAAAAATTATGCTTATGTCATATCAGTATGTAACGTAAGATTCAAAGTGAAAAGATAAAGTTAAGCAAGGGAGTCATACCGCCTCGAGCTACGGAGGTATTATGGAGAATTTCTCGGGCCGAGGCTCAAATAGGGAAATTTCTCGGGCCGAGGCCCTAATAAGTTTATTAGCTAGATTGAGCGAAGTGTGGGCTTTGCAACCTCATATCTTCGTCTCTAAAGTGATCACTGAAATATGTATGACTACCCTAGGGGCACCCCGAACTAAAAGTTGATAGAAGCAAGAAAAGAAAGATCAAGTCATCAATTAGTTTAAAATACTAATAACCGGTTCATGCATTGCATTACTCTTTTTTTGTGAGCTTTATATTATTCTCGCTGAGCGTAAGCTCATCTCTTCGAAAAAAATATACGTCTGTGTTGTAGGTAAACAACTTGCAAGGAACTGAGCAGGGTGGACTAGCGGCGTCGACAGCGAGAGGGCGGGTCATGGTTTCCATTCACGAAATAAGTCTTCCGTTACAAGTTATTAAGAAATAAATTTTAAGGTTTTTGGTTTTCTTTATTAAGAAATAAGTCTTCCGCTACAAGTTAAGATTTTCTAATTCATTAAAGTTATTTTATGGATTACGTTTTATTTTTCTAGTATGTTGGTTTAAATTGTGTATCTCATAGTTTTCATATTTGGTTAAGTACTTCTCAAGATATTTTGAAATGCAATCTATATGTTTCTTTAATGCTTTTGTTTCTTTTTAAAATCTTTAAAATTTTGGTTCACCTTTGTACGATGCGTTTAAAAAAAAAAAATTCCTCCAAGTTTTCTAAAGGATTTTCGAAAGTTTAAAAAGTAAGATAAGTAAGACGGTCCGAAAAGTCGGGTCGTCACAGTAGGTTGGTGACTTCTTTGATTTTACTCTTTACATCATGGATAACAAATCACATGGAAACTCAAAAAGGGTGATTAACCATGAGTTTTTTTTTTTCTAGAAAAGACCACTGAACAGAGCCAGTGACTCCGTTTGGCGTTGTTGTGCTTTTTAAAAAAGTGTTTTTAGCTTATGCTGTAAAAAAATTTGTTGTTTTTTAAAAACAAATAGATGTTTGGTAAATTGTTGTAAAATTGATGTAGCTGTTAGTAGAAGAAGATTTAGTGTTTGGTAAAATATATATTAATATTTGTAACTAATAATTATATATATAAAATGTAATTAATCATAATAATATATTCTTAGCTATATCAAAAGTATATTACAGGTGGGTGTCTATTTTTACTATAAAAAATAAATTATAAATTTTGGTGACATTAAAAAAATTATTTGATGAAATAATATAAAAATAATTAGAATTAATAGTTAAAGTAAGAGAATAAAATAGTTAGAAATGAGAAAATATAAGCCAAAAGCAAAATTACGTAGAAAAAGTTTCAAAATATAATTTTTAAATTTTTAGTTAAAACATTAAAAATCATTTTTCAACTTAAAAATTTTTAATTTTACCGAATACTTAAATATGATTTAACTTAAAAAAAATATTTAATAAGCAATGTTAAACAGTGTCACTTGTTTTTATGAGCGCAACTGAATCTTTTTAGAGGCGATTTTTAAACGTTGCTAATACTCATTTTTGTACAAACAAATATTTACGTTTTGATTTTGGCAATTGCCAAGCACTATTCGTTCGATCCATTTTTTTTTTTTTGGATATGAAATTCCATGCGTATGTAATAAAATGGAAAAATTAAAAAATGAAAATTTGAGGGAAAACTAAGAATTTATTTTACTTATTTAGAAGTAAAGGAAAAGCGGCAAAATAACTTGATAGGTAGAAATAGAAAATAATTCATTAGCAATTATCTTATATTTTGCATATACATAAATTTTAATTTTTTATAGAAGAATTATCCCAATTTGGTCAATTAAACATTTTCCCTGTTTCATTGAATTATTTTTTCAGAATTATTTTTCGTCCGAAAAAAAAAGTGAAACAGTTATTCAAAACATTGTTTTATAAAAATAAATTGATAAACTAATAACTTTTGTAATCAGTACTTTAGAATTATTCCTTTGAATTTAAAACATCGTACTCATAAAAATAAAAATAGGTTATCGAGTTGTTGTTTTTAAATATATCACAAGCCTAATAATTTAATAACGCCACATCAAAATCCGACACAGCAACACTGTAAAAGTGTTTCGAAAATATTTTATATACATATTTCATGTTGGCAAGATTTCAACAATATCTCTAGTCCTCTACTAGCCTGATCTTTCAGAAAATTAGAAGCATATCTACTTGCATTGTAAAGCGATCACATGGAGAACCAATAACATAAAACAAGTTTACACAAATTATTTTTTATTATCCATGATTCTATTTTTATTAGATAATCATGGTCGTTATCCAGTCCAAAGATTGCCAGAATTTTATATTTCAAACAAGCTTCATCATTGCTGTATTAATATATATTAAAGACGACAAAATCAATTCTCGTCGGAATCAATATGAACTATCGTCTTAAGGAAGTACAAAGAAAATCACATGGTAACAAATAATAATTGTTGAGTATTAATGGTCCTTTGAATTAAAACAAGTGTCATCATGAGCACCTTCAGTGCTGTCAATATAATTAGGACAGACGAGCCATAAATATTATATGCATGATAATGGTGCTAAACATATATAGCATGCATGTTTGTAATAATACAGGATATATTAACTATGTGGGCTTGTTGTAGCTAAACATATATAGCTAAACTAAACTGTACGATGTTAAACAAATAATTAGTTAATAAAATAATCCTGGCTTTGTAGTTGGGTTGGTATAGTTTTTTCATTTCTGCGCACTGATAAAAAGAAATATAATTATGCTTACTTTGACTGGCTACTTAAAGTTATAATAAAGCACATCATTTAAATATATTCCCGAAGAGAAAGACATGGTAAAGTGTTTTAATATGGGACCATATGCTTTTCATATTTATATATTAACATATATTTACATATTTTAATCAGCATTAATTATTTTCCCTTTTCTTAATTATTAGGTTATATACTAAAACTAAAAAGCAAAGGCCGTCTGGTCTACCTCGTGGGGCACACCACTACTGTTTGTAATTTTTTAATAGCACCATGCATGCAGTTGCATGAGTAATTTTATTTAATTTTATTAATTCATTATTTTTTTAGAATATTTTTCTTTGGGTCTTTTGCTTCGAATCGAAGAGTACATACGTCGCATAAGTTTTGTTGATGGCTCTTCATTAAAAGTTGAGATTATTAGTATCGAAGTATAGTAGTGATATGTGAGAGGATAATGATGTCTTGATATGGAGGGTTTTTTCAGTATTCTCTTGCTACTGTTGATCTCTGAGAATCTACTTTATTAAATTAAACAAGTATACAACATGCAAGATATGTCGGAAGACATATATATATTTATTTATATATATATATACATATATATATATATATATATATATATATTTGTTTCGTCTAGGGCATAGATTTAAATATATTTTAGTTAATAAAATTATTGGTGGCTTCATCAACCACATGAAAGTGTTTGGCGGAATTAATGTTTATCGCATGTAATTGAGTAGCACGGGTTTTTTTTTCTTTTTAAAAAAAAAAAAAAATACTATTAGATAGAGTATTACTTCCTACTGATTTCTTAGTTTCTTTCTATTAGCTTAATGCTTTTATTATTTCACCTCAGTGTAGTTTATTCAGTGGTGGCTCGACTAACTCAGGAGTTTTGGGCGGGAGAAAAAAATATATTTTTATAATCATACTAAAATTAATTATAAAATAAAAATAACACATAAATTTTATTTTTATTTTTTTATATTTCGTATTTTTCTTGAATTTTTCTCTTCACTATCTAATATCATTTCTATGTGTCTTTTGAGATTGGATAATGTTCGCATTTGAAACGAGTATAAATAAGATAAAAAGTTGTACAGTGAAGCATTCTTGGACTACCAGTGAGGTGTTATCGCTTATTAGAATATGAATATAAACTCAGGTATTATTAGAATATGAACAATATTTAACATAAATTTAGAGGTAGCTAGGGTAATGTAATTTTTTTATTTTATTTTATAATTATGGTGCTTTATTTTGGAGTGATATTTTGACACACACACGTTACATATAACAGTGAAAGAATGTTAAAAACGACACCAAACAACAGAAGCTACAAGAACGAAAAATCACGCCCAGAAGTCCAGAGGCCCCTAATTTTCAATCTCGCTAATCCTTAAAATTTCAAACCCACCATTCAATTCCAATATCCCAAAAATCACGCAATCATCTTCCTCACATATTGAATTCCCCTTATCGAGTCCTAATATTTTAAGGAAATAAAATTGCAATCAAGAAATATGTTGTAAATGGAGATATTTATAAAATAAAAAATAAAAAAATAAATAAAAAAACAGTAAATGAGATATTTGGGAAATTAAATTTCGATCAAAGATAGACAAGATCATTTCCACAAAATAATACGTGTCACATGACCAAACTTTTAGGCCCAAGGCCCTAACAATATTTGTCGTCACAAAATTTGCTTAGGAATTTCCACGATAGGGCTGCATTATTTTTTTGAGAAATTGACATCTTTATTAGTGTTTAATAACTCAATTTTCATTTTCAACCAAAACACTAATTTGGACAATTATATTAGTAAAAAAAAAAGAAGATAATAGTTTTTATCTAATTTTACCTTATTCTTTTTTTTCCTTTACATTTTTTTTCTTAGAGTCTAGTATATGTCAAGAAATCTGGGTTTGTTTGACAATTTGTTGACATAAATATCAATAAATGACACAATTTGTTAACATATATATGTCAATAAATTATAACACTAGAAAGTTTGTTGATTTGTTGATATAAATGTCAACAAATGACATGATTTGTTGACATAGACGTCAACAAATAACATGATTTGGTGACATAATTGACATATAAATCTTGAATTTGATGACATTCATGTAATCAAATGATTACTTTGTACATGTTCACTGCAATATTTTTATTCAAACAAAAACATACATCAATGTAATCAAATAAGTTATTATAGAAATAGAAACTACTCCTTTTTTACTTTGCACTTTTTAATCAAAAGCCAGCTTATAATCCATTTGAACATATATCTATTGAATCATTTTTTTTGTTGTTGGTAAGAATGTTAATTTCCCTATTTCCAGCTTGGTATTTAAAATTTATGGGAGGATGTGGGTAATACAATCATGAGACTAAAAAACTGAGAAAACCCCTAATATTTGAGAAACCAAGGCAACGGGCAAACAGATCTCAATGCATAAAAAACAAGTGGTGTTCAAGCATTTCATCAAACACCTAACAAGCAATTAGTTTAATTTTTCACTAATAAAATGAGTTTGGAAAATCAAAATCCAAGAGAATTCAAATGTGCGCAAAATTTCATTTTCACTATCTCGCACATGCCTACTTTCTTTCTCTGTCCTAGCTCTCAACTTGTCACCGGCTATATTTTTCTTCTTCTTCGGATTATATATACACGTCAACAAACGAATGAAAAAAACGTAAAGGAACTACTTCTCCCGGAATCCGCCATAGTTTGCAAGATCGCGGAGGAGCTCCTCGGAGCAGCCAAAGAGATTAGAGCCGCGTGCGCGGAGGCGGATCCGGAGATCGGCGACGAAGTCAATGAGGAACATTGCGGCATAGCTCTTCCCGTCGTTTCGTCGGAGCTCGGTGAGACGATGAATGACCTGGTCGAAGCTTCGCTTGCGAATGTAGAAAGCCGAGACGGAATCAAGATGAACCCTAACCTTTTTTTGGGTGCGTTGCTTTCACAGAGAGATTGGAAGTGGGGTTCAAGAACCATAGTCAGACACGGAGAGAGAGAGAAAGAAGGAAATGAGAGAAAGAACGAAAAAATAAAAGGAGGGTAAAAATGTATTTGCATACTAGACCCACTAATAGAATTGGCTAAATTATTATTTTGGTTTATTATGAATGAGAAATGGGTTCGTAAATGATAGAAGATGAGAAATGGGTTCGTAAATGATAGAAGATGTGTCAATTTCTCTTATTTTTTTGGCCCCTGTCACCATATGTTATCCATACTCTCCCGATTGCCGTCTTTTTTTTTTTTTTTTTGTACTTTACAAAAAATATGTTTAAATCTTTTATTACAAAAATATATTTTTTAAGTTGTAAACTATCACTTTTCTTAATTTCTCTCGATGTTTAATTTTTTTTTTTTACAAACTTGTTTAATTTTTTGCACTATGTTTAATTTTATTTACTATTTAAAAGAAAAATAATTGTTTACTTTTTGAAAAACAATTGTTTTTTAAAGGATTTGAAATAAGAACTTGTTATTAATATGGATTGGATTTTTTGTTATTGGTAAAACTGATGTCCTTCCTGTTGTTGGAAACATATGTGTTGTGTCATTTAGACTATTTAGTATCTTATTCCACATTAGAATTTGTGATGTTGAATTTCTATAGATTGTTTTCTGTCTGATATGCTTCCGCGCTTTTTCTAATCGACTAATGAAGTTTCATCAGGTGCATTAGAAAAAACCTAGTTAAGGACACACATATGAGAATGTGTCATATAAAATGGTAGGGTTAGAGCATCTTCAATGCAAGCATTTTAAGTTACTTTACATGATTTTATAATTGAGCTGGGTCCCACTTAAACTAAAGTAGTGGTTTATTTAATTTTTATTAATTTTTTATGAGAAAAATGAAAAGCATCGATGCCAAAAGTGACTACAATGCCATAATCATTACTATACACATAAGCTAAAAAAATCATGTGAAAATTATACATAAGTAACAAAGTAACTTTGGTTGCTTGCATTGGAGATGCTCTTATACACTTAGAGTTTTTGAGAGAGTTGTTGTGAAACCCTGAAAATAGTCATTAAGGTATTTCATAATTATGATGAAATTTCTTCTTTTATTATTCATGTTTATGCATAGAATATGTTCTGCGTTGTGCTCCTTAAAATTTTATGTACAAAATATTAGTAAGCGGATTATCTTTTGACAATTTACGAGAAATGTAATTTTATGACAATGATAAGTTATGATTTATTTAGATTTATGTCAAAACTTAATGTATAAGATTATAAATTAATTTAGCTTATATGTGCGTGTGCGTGTGCGTGTGCGTGTGCGTGTGGTGTGTGTTATTTTTTTTTCTTCGTAATAGCATTCTAGCTTCTAAATTCTTTTTGAAATAGAAATATGGTAATATATTTTGTCTCCTTTTAATTTATAATTAGAAATAAAATATAAAATAAATTTTACATTATTTTTATTCAGAATATTCATGCCTCCTCTTCCTATAAATATCACATGTTAGTCTCTCTCCTTTTGGTTTTTATTTTTCAAAACCCTAGATTAAAAGGAAATCCGTTTTTGCAGGTATGTTACCCAAAATTTTTAAAATAACACGTCAACTCCGATTCAAGTGAATTTTTAGTATGTTGTTCGAAATTGTATGATTGTATCACAGTAAAATTTTGATAGCCTTCGATTCAATATCGAATCCGTCATGATTTTTACAAACTCAATCGCTGTTTTGAAATTCGGATTTCAATGTTCCGACTTTTTATATTTTTATGTGAGTACTTATATATCTCCGTTTGAAATCAAATTTTGATATGTTGCTCATAATAATGTTACAAAGTCTGTATAAATATTTGGCTACATAATTATTTTGAGCTAAATCATTTTTTTATAAAAGGCCTTGCAGATCTGATCGTGGTCCAAACAAAACGAATTTTTACAAACATAACGTTTTTCCTTTCTTTTAGAATTTTAAGTAGTGAATTAGTTACTGAGTATTTTTGTTTTTGAAAGAGATCGACGAGGTGGAAAACTTGCGAGTTGTACATTTCCAAATGCCGAACGGTAGTTTCTCAAATAAATTATTTAAAGAATTATTCATATATATGCTCGTGAATGAAGTCTATTTTCTTTTTATATTTTGTGAAATTTTCAAGAATAGATAGCATTGAGATTTAAAGATAAAAATTAGTTTCTCTTCACTATTTTCCAAGATTATGAATACGGAAATAAATTTTTGTTCTTAGAAGTTTTAATTGACCGTTTTATGTATACAAATTTTTAGAAATGAAATAGTTTCAAAGTCTTTATCGACCAAGTTACTTCCGGATAAAGTATTTTAAATGTTATTTATTTATTCTGATAATCATCTCAACCTTCTCGCTATCGACGCCGCTAGTCTTTCTTACTTGGTTCTTTGCATGTTGTTACCTACAACACATATGCATATTTTTTTTCGAAGTAAAGTCTCCACCCGCTACGAATATTTTTACAGATTGGTTGAGATGATTATGTTTTACTATTTTTGACGTTGTGTTTGGTTTTAAATTGATAATTTATATTTCCAGTTTTGGTTAAGAACTTCTCATGAAATGTTTGAAATGCAATCTTCATATTTTTCTTAAATGCTTTTGTTTCTTTTTTAAAATCTTTAAATATTTGGTTCGCCTTTGAACGATGTGTTTTTAAAAAAAAATCTCCAATTTTTCTAACGTTTAAAAAGCAAGTAGAGTAAGACGGTCCGAAAAGTCGGGTCGTCACAATTGTCATCGCCGAAAAACCTTGTCTTTTGTGTGATGCTACTCTGTTATTCTTGACTTCCATTGTTGGAGCATGTTTACAGAGTTGGCTTGTGTATTTCGAGTATTGTAAAATACTCATTGTTATAAGCGTTGTTCAAATACTTGGTGAGTGTATTGAGTGAAAAGTGAGGGGAGACCAAACACAAGGGGAGCCTAGGTTAGAATTCACTAGGGTAGTTTTGAAGTTTAGGAAACTAGGAAGGTGATCATCTGTGGTTGTCCATTGTTGTACTTACTCTACCGTCTAATGAAGTTCTCTTTTCACCGGGAGTATCATCCTTCTAGAAGTAGGCACGATTGGTCGAACTGAGTTACCGATTGTTTGTCTCTTGATTTACAGATTATTTAAGTTTCACTATTCTAATTAATGAACTGCTTGGTGTTCCTTAACTTGTCACTAAAACATTACATTTACTTTTTCACAGCTATTTTATAAATGTTACACTTAAAACGTGTTATTTTTTTAATTTATTGTTTAGGAGAATTTGTCAAGCTATGTATAATTAATAAAATAGAATAAAATTTCTATAATCGAGACGTTATGCTAGTCTACAAATCAAGTTAACATAACCTAATTATAAATTTGTGGACGTAGTAAAAGATCGTTGTGTTGAAAAAGAGTAGAATAACTAGAATAAGAATGTGATACCAGAGAATCCAGAGATCAATCCCCACCAAGAGTAAATCGATCTGCACATAATATTTTAAAAATAATTCACGCGGATTTTTATTTCCCTTATTATATTTTCTTTCTACACAGTGACAGAGCCACAAAAGCTAATCAAGATGGGAGAATTTGAAGACAAAAATTCAGGCGAGGCGAATTTGTAAAGAACAAATCTCAGATCATGGATCATTTGTAAACTTTTAGGATAAATTTAAAAAAAAAAATTAAAACTGAGCCAAAAATGTAAAAAAAATAAATAAATAAATAAATAAATGAGGGGGTCACATGACTCCCCTGGGCCTGTAAATTTGTGCTGGCTTCTACGACCAATGAAAGGCTTTTTGATAAAGAAAAAAAATAAAGTTCCGGTTGCATTACATTACAATTAATATTTAATCTAAATTTGATAGGATCACGTCGAACTAGTAGTACTATTAAAAAAAATGTGTTTTATGTGTGGTTTTTCAAAATGCCATGGTAAGTGAAACTTTGAATAAATATTGCAGAACACATAAAAACGATGATCCACAAGGAGTCAAGGACTAAGACCGGACAAAATTTGACGTGTGTGTGTGTGTGTGGTACCAAGACTCCGCAATTACACAATTTATGTTTATAAAATATAAAAATAAAAAAAGATAAGATTATATAAAGAGTCTAGCTTTATGGATTATGTCTCCAATGTAAGATTTCATAGCGTATATTGGATATCTAATATATTAAGCAACGTATATTGGATATCTAATATATTAAACAAATAAACGTTATCACAAATCTCATATTTATGGTCCATTAAATCTCATAATCTCAGCCACAAATTAATGCCGGTAATAGCTCTCATTTCCGTTTCTCTTTGATGGAAAGAGAATGGTTATAAATTGAGAGAGTGAGTTTTGGTCCCTATGCCAATAATATCATACATAAAACATACACCATCGAGTTCGAGATTATCAAGGTTTAGAAGAGCAAGATTTTGTTCTTGTGTTCATTGGGACGTTACTTCCGTCGTTCCGAGTCGCCGCAAAAGCTCCGACGATATTCCGATAACAATGGCAGGAGGTAAACGCTTGATCCTTTTTGCTTCCGCTTTTGGGTTCATGTTTCTAATCATATATGTTCGGATTAGAAACTATCAAATCTAACATTTGGCATCAGAGCATTTCATACCTTTGCCTTGTTGTTTATGGTGTTATTGTTTTTCCATTCTTAGAATTTTCATGATACATGTTATTTTGAAAAACTTTTACGACCAATCTTTTCAAAATAGTTTTCCCATTCATTATTGGCTTTAAAATCCATGGAGAAATGAAGGAGAAACTATCGGATTTTTGAAACGGGTTACCGGTCAAATTTGGTTTTGATGGGTGAAGAAGACGACAGTAAACGACATCTCGTTTTTTGTTTTTAAATAAATTTTTTGTCGTTTTTCAAATGTTATGTCGTTTAACTCATTAGTCTGTTGTTTTGATTGTGCTATCGCTCGGCTGATAAAGTGTTTTTGGGCTTGACTTATATTGGCTTTTATTGGACCTTTTAGTCTATACCGTGTGTATGTGTGTTACTATATATACTTTTGACATACTACGGCAATTAATGTGTTGTGTTTTATGCATTTACAATAATATGGTACAGACCTTTAGTTTAGTATGCATTTTGTATGCATACTGATATATATATATATATATATATATATATATATATATATATATATATTAAATGCATGTTATTTTGTTTGCATCATTAAGCATATTGCATGCAAATATTTAGTTTTTAATTATATTGTGTTCATATGTCATTTATTTAGAATTTTTTAGAAGTTATATGCTTTATATTTGTATTATTATTATTGTTTGAGACATGCATATAACATTTAGTAATTTAATGACTAGCACAATATTATTTATTTAGTTATATTATTTTGTGATTAATATGATCTTTATTAATTAGAGAGTAGCCACAACATCTTTAATTAATCTAGGTTGTATATTTAGAATTAAAATCACATTAAAATAATAATTGTGATTAATCATATGCTATATTATGAAATCTACCCACAAGAATTTTGTAATATTTGTATGATTAATTAGGATAAAATATCAAATTATATTTCATAATTAACCCACATGTATTAGGAAAAGGAACATAGTTTGAAAGTTTTATCATAATCGTGTGAATCTAACTGAAGTAGAACTTTAGCCCACAGATTCATAAAGTAAAACATGTTTTGCATTGGTAAATCATGATATATTTATTTTCTTCAAAACATATTTTAATAAGCATGTTTAATTTCTGTAAATTGCAGCTAGTCAAATTGTAGGTTACTCTGATGTTAAGTGCGATATTCCCGAACTCAAAGAGGACAATTTTAACGTCGAGAGTTCTCCTTCAACTAGGATGGATGGATATTGACTATGACATAAGGAAGCCTGAACCTCCTTCAATCACCGAGGAAAGTACCCCAAATTAGTTGATCTTTATGAAAAGTGGGAGCGATCTAATTGCATC
Source organism: Urtica dioica subsp. dioica (assembly GCF_054948205.1). Lineage (NCBI taxonomy): Eukaryota > Viridiplantae > Streptophyta > Magnoliopsida > Rosales > Urticaceae > Urtica > Urtica dioica. The sequence goes on from NC_142759.1 coordinate 15,439,682, forward strand.
TGCGTTATGTTCATAAAGACCAAAGTATCCGCTAGAATTAGGGGTTCAATTGAGCAATATGACAATGTTTGTCTGTTAATGAAAGCAATAGACGATCAATTTGTCACTTCAGATACGACTTTGGAAATTACTCTTATCATGCAATTCTCATCCATGAAACTCACTGGGGTAGGAAGTATGCGTGAATATATCATGCGCATGAGGGATAATGCGGCCCGATTAAAGACGTTGGAAGTTGAAATATCTGAAACCTTTCTGGTTCACTCCATTTTGTGCATTCTACCCCATCAATATGGCCCATTTAAGATTTCTTATAACACACATAAAGATAAATGGTCAATTAATGAACTTATGACCATGTGTGTTCAAGAAGAGCATAGGCTGGCTATGGAAGAGGGTGAAAAAGTGAATCCGACTTTCTCTGAAAGGAAGAAGAAAGATCGTTCCAAAAACAAAGGCAAGATCCCTGTCAAACTGGACATTAAGAAAGAGTCAAAGTGTTTTTTTTGCAAGAAGAAAGGACACATGAAGAAATAATGCTCTAAGTTCAAAAATTGGCTTGACAAGGTATTTAACTTTCGTTTGTATGTTATGAATCAAATCTAACTGATGTTGGTCATAATACTTGGTGGATTGACTCTGGTTCTACAATCCCTGTTTCAAATACTTTGTAGGGTATGCAAAACCTACTGAAGCCAGTGGGAAGTGAGCACTACATCCTTTCAGGAGGCAGGATGAGCTCACATGTGGAGGATGTTAGTTCTTGCAATTTGGTGTTAAGTAGTGGCTTAGTTTTGTATTTAGAAAAGACCGTTTATGTTCCTAGTTTTTCAAGGAATTTAAATTTTAGTTTCAAGACTTGTGCCTCTTGGTTTGGACTTTTAACTTTTCGGATGATGGTTTTACATTATTATATAAATTCGGAATTGTTGGTTATGGTACATTATCTGATGGTCTTTATTCAATTACATTGCAAAATAATGTTGCTAATAACTTCTTGAATGTTACTGCTGGGTTGAAGTGTTGTATTATGAATGAAAATTCTTCTCTATTGTGGCACCGGAGATTGGGACATATCTCCATTCTGAGAATTGAAAGGTTAATTAATGAGGGCGTACTTAGTGCTTTTGATTTTACTGACTTTGAGACTTGTGTCGATTACATTAAGGGAAAGAAAACCAACAAGTCTAAAAATGGTGCAAAGAGAAGTACTGAATTGTTAGAAATCATACATACAGACATTTGTTATCCTGATATGGATGCAAGTGGTCCAAAATACTTTATCACATTCATAGATGATTTCTCACAATATTTGTATCTCTATTTACTTCGTTCCAAGGACGAAGTTTTAGATGCCTTTAAAGTTTTCAAGGTTGAAGTAGAGAAACAATGTGGTAAACAAATTGAAATAGTGAGATCAGATAGAGGTGGTGAGTATTATGGTAGATATACAGAGAATGGACAAGCACCTGGCCATTTGCGAAGTTTCTTCAAGAACATGGGATTGTTGCCCAATACATTATGACTGGTACTCCGGACCAAAATGGTGTATCAGAAAGAAGAAATCGAACTTTAATGGACACGATGAGAAGTATGAGGAGTAAAACAAAACTTCCTCAATTCTTGTGGACTAAAGCACTAAAGACGGCTGTGTATATGTTAATCCGAGTTCCAACCAAAGTTGTTTTAAAAACGCCTTTTGAGTTATTCAAAGGTTGGAAACCCAATTTGAAACATATACGTGTTTGGGGATGCCCGTCCGAAGTGAGAATTTATAATCCACAAGAAAAGAAACTAGACCCTAGGACTATTAGTGGGTATTTCATTGGATATGCCGAGAAGTTTAAAGGTTATAGATTCTATTGTCCATCTCACAGTAGTAGGATTGTGGAATCAAGAAATGAAAAATTTCTTGAGAACGACTTGATTAGTGGGAATGACCAATTGTGTGACCCGATCTCTGCATTGGATCATAATGAAGCTCAACCTTCTAATTCAAGTGATAGACTGATTATCATACACATTCCTCAAGCTCAATCGTGTATAGGACAACCAGTTATTGAAGTTCCACAAGCTAATAATGATGATCCTTTAGATCAATTTGCTGATCAAGATCTTGTTGAACAACCTATTGAACAACAAGATCATCAAGAGAATGATTAAGCAACATTAAGAAGATCTACTAGAGTTAGAAGATCGGCAATCCCTAGTAGTTATGAAGTGTATCTGCAAGAAATTGACTGCAACATTGGAGCCGAGAATGATCCTGAAACGTTTTCAAGAGATGTAGTTCTAAAGAATCTAACTTATGGCACAATGCCATGATTAAGGAAATGAACTCTATGGCAACTAATCAAGTCTGGGATCTCGTCGAGTTGCCTAATGGTGTAAAAGTCATTAGATGCAAATGGGTCTTTAAAACAAATAAAGACTCAAAAGGAACATCGAGAGACATAAGGCAAGAATTGTAGCCAAATGGTTCACTCAAAGAAAATGAATCGATTACACGGAGACCTTTTCTCTTGTATCAAAGAAAGATTCTCTTCGCACGAATATGACATTAGTAACTCACTTTGATTTTGCGTTACATCAAATGGATATGAATTCAGCCTTCCTTAATGGAGATCTAGAGGAAGAGGTTTACATGAAACAACCTGAAGGATTCTCCTCTAGTGATCGTGAGCATTTAGTATGCAAGCTTAATAAATCCATTTACGGTTTGAAACAAGCATCCCGCCAATGGTATTTGAAGTTCCATGATGTTATCACTTCATTCAGTTTTGAAGAGAACGTCATGGATCAATGTATATACCAAAAGGTTAGTGGGAGCAAGATATGTTTCCTTGTTTTATATGTAGATGATATTTTGCTGGCAACTAAAGATAATGGAATGTTGTACGAGATGAAACAATTTCTTTCAAAGAACTTTGATATGAAAGATATGGGTGAGGCATCTTATGTCATTGGCATTAAGATCCGTAGGGAAAGATCACGAGGCATTTTGGGTTTGTCTCAAGAGACCTATATCAACAAAGTTCTAGAGAGATTTTGGATGAAAGATCGTTCACCAAGTAAAGCACCCATTGTGAAGGGTGACAAGTTCACATTAGAACAAAAACTGGCAACAGCCGCGACAAAAATCGTGGCTGTTGGTGCTTCAGCCACGACAAAAGTCGTGGCTGTTGCTCCGTTGCTGTTGACCAACAGCCACGACTTGTCGTGGCTAAATTCAGCCGCGACAAAACAGCTGCGACTAGTCGTGGCTATTGTCGCGGCTGATTTCGACCACAAAACTTTTGCCTGGAAATTTATTTTCCTGACAATTTTGCCGGGAAACCAATTTTTCCCGCCAATTTTTTCCAGCCTATTTTTACCGCCATTTTTTTCCGCCAATTTGTAAATGTAAAAATAATTACACGAATAAAATCTTATAAACCAAAATAATATATTTCATTCATACGATGAATTCATAATTATACTAACAAAATGTCTCATACTAATAAACTAAAATACAATACTACAATAAATAACACTCGCGGCGCTTATAAACTACAATAAATAACGCTCGCGGCGCTTATAAACTAAAATATAACATACTATCAAGTAAAGTAAATCACTACTCGTACTGAGTTCCCAAAGCAGACCGACCAGTTCTCTTCTTAGCTCTCTTCCGTGCTATACAGTAGGCACACTCCCAGAGCCAGATCCTCCTTTAGCTCGTAGTGGACGTGAAACCGAGGGCGGGGTCGTCTGTGCCGGAGGGGGTGCCTGAAAAATAAAATATTTAACCACCAAAAGCAAACCTTAAAACTATCCACCAAAGAATTCTAAACACACTTTCAGTTTGTAACAAGTTTAAGAATTTCAATTTATATAATTATTAAACACAATTTCATACATCCTTCTTGATCAATTCTATTAGAATGATCAATTTTATTTTGAGAGAGTGCATGTTTTTTGAAGTTGTGATATCTTTTTAATCATAATAATAAATTTATGAAATTGGTTTAGATATACATCCTTCTTGATCAATTTTATTCTCTCTTTTCCTAATTTTTTTTTCTTGGGTTTATTGACAGGGTAAGAATATCCAATTCACTTTTCTATTTTTTATTTATTTAATAAATAGAAGTAAAATGTTATAGATTGAGTACTTAGTTATAAGATAGTCTTGATATGCTTTATAGCAATTTTTACAGCACAGCTGATAAACTTGTGATTAAATGAACTTACTATTTCTTTGTTGACCTTTCTTCCAAAACCAGCCCTGATTAGTTTTTGAAATTCTACTTCAGTTGCTTAATATAAGTCTTTTCTGATGAGGGTAAGTCATTTGTGAATATATAAATGACAGAGTAAGTCATCTTGGGTTTCAAGTTCCAATACTCAGCAAGTCCAAACATAGCAAGTTTAAACACATTCGGACATACACACAAATAATTTCAAAGTCCAAACATACTCAGCAAGTTAAAACACTCAGCAATAAAACACACACACTCAGCAATAAAACATACACACTCAAGATGACTTAATATAAGTCTTTTCTGATGAGGGTAAGTCATCTTGGGTTTCAAGTTCCAATACTCAGCAAGTCCAAACATAGCAAGTTTAAACACATTCGGACATACACACAAATAATTTCAAAGTCCAAACATACTCAGCAAGTTAAAACACTCAGCAATAAAACACACACACTCAGCAATAAAACATACACACTCAAGATGACTTAATATAAGTCTTTTCTGATGAGGGTAAGTCATCTTGGGTTTCAAGTTCCAATACTCAGCAAGTCCAAACATAGCAAGTTTAAACACATTCAGACATACACACAAATCATTTCAAAGTCCAAACATACTCAGCAAGTTAAAACACTCAGCAATAAAACACACACACTCAGCAATAAAACATACACACTCAGCAAAAATTCTTGAGAACAAATTCTTTCTTTAAATATAAAATCAGAACCTGAATGGAGGAGCAGATGGCGGCGACGAGGCAAAGGAGCTGAGGGCGGTGACGAGGCAGAGGAGATGTAGGAGCAGAAGGCTTGTTCCACGCCAGCCGCAGATTATCGTCCGGCCGAGGGCTCTTCCGTAATGACACGATTCACAAACACACACTCAGCAATAAGTTCACAAACACACACTCAGCAATAACTCAAACATCGGTAAACAAAAAAGCAATAAAGTATTAGGAGCTCTAGACATTGAGTAGATCTTTTTTTTTTATTAATTATCATGCTGTCATACAGAAAAACCAAACTCAAACTAGCATCACCAACATTTGAAGGGAAAAAAATTGAAAATCTATAATATGATTTCGATTTTCACCAAGGAAAAAAAAAGCCTACCTGTGAAGCTCAACCTGGAGAAAACCACTGAGGCTCAGAGCAACCAAGGATGGTGAGAATCTCCGAGTTCGAAGCTCACTGGCGAAGAAGAGTGTAACAAACCAAAAGCCCCAATGAAACTAAAATCATAGAACGAGTAAAAAAAAAAAAAAAAAAAAAAAAAAAAAAAAAACTAAACCTGAATCTCAGCACCCTCGGCGAGGAAGAGAGCTTGACACAGACGGAGATGTCCCACTCGAAGGCCTGCGTGTTTCACAGAGGACGTGTTCAGTTGGTGTTGTTGTATGTTTCAACAACCCTAAGATAAAAGCCAACGTCTACAGTGATTTACAAAGAGAAGGAGTACCTGACGTTCTTGGTGGGGTACCGCTAGCTGGCGCTGTCGGACGTGGAGCTGTAGGACCAGATCGCGGTCTCCTCCGACCAGGTGTACTACATGTACGAGATCGAATCGGGTCTGAGCACAGCCTCATCTCCGTCACCTGCGCCCAGTGTTCGCCCGGCACATGAAGCTCTTCACGAGGTTTCGGTCGATCTCTGACACGAGGCGGGTCGGTGCCTGCTGGGCGACGAGCTTTGTGGCCACCTGAATGGACTGGCGGTGGTGGTAGGAGCGCGGCGGCAGTGGGCGGAGGTCTTCGATTTGGGGGTTAAGAAATTTCTAGGGATTCAATTTGGGGTTAATAGATTTCTAGGGCTGTGAGGCTGTGAGGGTCGTGGCGAAGCTGAGCATTTTGGTTGTGACGCTTTGAGGGTCAGAGTTTTAAAGAGGGTGAGAGAGAGGCGGAGAGGTTGTAAGGGTCGGAGAGGGGTAGAGGCTGAGAGAGATGCGGAGAGGATGTGAGGCTGAGACGGTGAGGTTGTGAGGGCCAGAGACGGGTCGAGGGTGAGAGAGAGGCGGAGAGGTGAGTCGAGAAAGGCGCAGAGGCTTGTGAAAAATAAAGTCTACATAAACACAATTTAATAAAATTTTAACCTAGCAATAGCCGCGACAAGTCGCGGCTATTGTCGTGGCTGATATGCTTAGCCACGACAAATTGTCGTGGCTATAGTAAAGTAGCAAATACTGAGCGCGAGAAAAGCCCGCTCAAATGAAAAAATGAAAATAGAAACAGCCACGACAAGTCGCGGCTGTATCATCAAAAGTCGCGGCTAATTAGCCACAACTTGTCGTGGCTATTCCCGAAAATAAAAATTGTGGCTGTTGCCACTGTTTGTTGTAGTGTCAGTCTGGACCAATGTCCGAAGAATGACCTTGAGAGGGAACAAATGAAAAATATTCCACATGCTTCCGCTGTAGGAAGCCTTATGTATGCCCAGGTTTGTACCAGACCTGACATTGCATATGTTGTTGGAGTATTGGGTAGATATCAGAGTAACCCAGGTCTTGACCATTGGAAAGCTGCAAAGAAGGTTATGAGATACCTTCAAGGAACAAAGGACTGCATGCTTATGTTCAGACAGACCGATGAATTAGAGGTGGCTGGACACTCTTACGCTGACTTACGCTGGCTGCATTGATTCAAGAAAATCCACTTCAGGATATGTTTTTATGCTAGCTGGCGGAGCCATTTCTTGGAGAAGCACAATGCAGACATTGACTGCTACTTTCACTATGGAGGCTGAGGTCGTATCATGTTTTGAAGCTACATCGCATGGTGTTTGGTTGAAGAGTTTTATATCTGGGCTTAGAGTTGTGGACTCTATTTCTAGGCCTATTAAGATGTACTGTGACAACTCGGCTACTGTCTTTATGGCTAAGAATAAAAAAACTGGAAGTCGAAGTAAGCATATTGACACCAAATATCTAGCCACAAGAGAACGTGTTAAAGATGATAAAGTAGTCATCCAACACATTAGCACCGAGTTGATGATTGTCGATCCTTTGACTAAAGGCATGCCACCAAAGAAATTTAAGGATCATGTGGAAAGCATGGAACTTGGTTCCATGATGTAATTTTCCATTGTACGCTACATTTCTATTTATGAAACTCGTATTCAGTTCGATATTTCTTATATGGTTTGTGCACATATACATTTTTCATTATTGATTTGAGAAATATTTTCTTATGTTTGGACCTAGAATAAACATATGGTTTATTCATTATGTTTGATGGGGTTTTATTGGAAAAATAATATATGTGATACACGGAAGATAATACTCATTTAAAGATGACCTATCACCATGATCCATACATAATTTTCTTGTGACATATATTGCACTTTTATAGACCAAGTGGGAGAATGTAGGATTTCATAACGTATATTGGATATCTAATATATTAAGCAACGTATATTGGATATCTAATATATTAAGCAAATAAAATTTATGACAAATCTCATATTTATGGTCCATTAAATCCCATAATCTCAGCCACAAATTAATGCCGGTAATAGCTCTCATTTCCGTTTCTCTTTGGAAAAAGAATGGATATAAATTGAGAGAGTGAGTTTTGGTCCCTATGCCAATAATCTCATAGATAAAACATACACCATCTAGTTCGAGATTATCAAGGTTTAGAAGAGCAAGATTCCATTCGTGTATTCATTGGGACATCACTGTCGTCGTTCTGAGTCGCCGTTAAAGCTCCGACGATATTCCGATAACAATGGCCGGAGGTAAACGCTTGATCCTTTTTGTTTCCATTTTTGGGTTCATGTTTCTAATCATATATGTTCGGATTAGAGACTATCAAATCTAACATCCAACCGTTTTAAATGATCACAATGTTAACATATAATAGACTTTGTTGTCGGATACAGTAACAGTAATCCAGAGACTTTGTTAACATATATCAATAGCTTCCATTGATCAAACAGTCCGAATGAAACCATTCCGTTTATTAGAGCCGAAAAATCATTTTTTTTTACAAAATTAAGAATATCAGATTCTTGTAAAAAAAACATTTATATGTATAAAATTTTTTGTATGAAGTAACCATTGCCCATGAACTTGACGGTGACGGTGCTGGGGATGAGCTTCGGGAGCGGCGAGCCGCGGAAACGGACCGAATCCATCCTGGCCGAGGCAGAGAGCGGAGTAAGAGATGCGATACAGCGGTTTGACGGAGTCTCCGGCACGGTGCGCTTTCTAGTGATTTTGCGGAGATAGACAACGAAGAAGAGGATAAGAGGAACTCGGTGTGAGAGATTCAATCGAAAAAGGGGAAATAAATGGTATTTTCGAGTTTTTTTAAATTTTGGGCTACTTTGCCTCAACTTTGAAAAGTTGGGCTATTCTGCCAAATTCAAACTTAAAAATGACTAAATAGCCGCATCGCCCAAATATATATATATATATATATATATATATATATATATATATATATTTAAACGATCAATATTTGAAAAAGCACAATAATTTTGTTGGGCATGAGATCTCCAAAATATCAGATGATCTAACAATCAAGATTAAATAAAGGGTCGATTATGTATACAGTCGTATTTACAGTTTTATATTGCTATATAATCAATGTTCCATAAATTTTAGGTAAATATCCACGTCTATGTATTTACGCACGTAAATTAAATACTCAACCATTTTATTTCAATGAAAAAGCAAACCAAAAATGTCACGTCATATTTGTGTAATTATAACCCACCTTACTATATATATTATAACCCACCTTATTATATGCTTACCACTCCGGAACATACAGAATTTCTTAGCAAATTTTTCAAACGGAAGGATTCAAATAGTAATTATAACCCACCTTACTATATGCTTACCAATAATATAGATATATATATAGAGAAATTGTCCAATTTGCCACCAATTTGATAACATTTTCCCACTTTCCACCAAAATACTAATTTGGCTCAAAATGCAAAAATAGATGTCAACAATGTTGACATCTATTTTTGCTCTTCACTATTAGATGTCAACATTGTTGACATATCGATCGGTGGTATTTTGGGCCCAATTAGTCTTTTGGTGGAAAGTGAGAAAATGTTATGAAATTGGTGGTAAATGGGACAATTTCTCATATATATATATATATATATATATATATATATATATATATATATATATATAAGCGCAAGTTGCACTATCGGCCAAGATTACATAGTAGGTGACACTATTGGCCAAGATTACATATTTATTAGAATAAATCCTAAGGGGGCATGCATTTCTGCATCCCATGGGGGTTTGAACCCATGACCTCTCCGTCGAGGTGTGTGTGGGATTACCGCTAGACCAAGCTAGCTACCACTCTTTATATATATATATATATATATATATATATATATATATATATATATATATATATATGTATATATATATGTATTGTATATATAATAAAAAGAAAAATAAATAAATGCGAGCTGTCGCTCTCAATTTACCATATGAATTTGAAAGAATCGATCGAATCAGTACTACTATAAATTTTACTTATGTGTGGTGTGTCAAGTCCGAAATTAAAAGTACTACAAATATATATATATATATATATATCATGGGTAAGCATATAGTAAGGTATATATAATAAAAAGAAAAATAAATAAATGCGAGCTGTCGCTCTCAATTTGCTCTCAATTTACCATATGGATTTGAAAGAATCGATCGAATCAGTACTACTATAAATTTTACTTATGTGTGGTGTGTCAAGTCCGAAATTAAAAGTTATATTGAGCCATACAATAGCTGAGGATGGACAGAGTCGTGGTAGGCGGAGCTTAGGATAAATATTGTACACACACGTGATACAACCAATGATCCACAAATTGGTCGGAGCATAAAATTAAATTTTCCTGAGTTTTTATAACCCATAGCAACTCGATTGTGTTTCATTCATATTGGACAAATCCATGGTAAGTATGAATTCCGAAACAAGTTAATATTTTGATTACATATAGTATAATTTCTGGATATATTTAATTTACGATAGAAGCTTATTATATTTATTTGCCACACTGCATGCAGTTTTCTAAGATCATAATTAATTTACAATAAAGTTAATTTTTGGTAGTAACAAACTGAAAATATAATAAATTTAGAAACACATTTATTGAGCTGAAATTCTTTTAAACATGTAGATGTGGTACAAAAGGCCTCCGCAACCACACAATATATTTACGAAAAAATAAATTGATAAGAAGAAGATTTTAACATATACAACAGATTTGTTGTGGTGTACAATGTTCCAGGAATATCTAGCTATAAATATACTAGAATAACATGTAACCTTAAAAAAAAAAAACGATAATTTGTTTCCTTTTGTTCACTTCAATCTTCCTAAGCTTACACATAACAGAATAATGGAGGTCACAAAGGGAAATAAGAAGAAATGGGAAGGCAAGGCTAGGGCTGACCTAAAGTCCGTGGAGCCACGTCACGTGTGGCCTCTGTTGGAAGACTTTTTTGGGCTCGACAAGTGGTTCCCAACTCTCTCGGTTTGCCTGCCCGTCGAGGGCGAGCCGGGGCGGCCCGGATCGGTCCGTTTCTGTGCCGGGTTCAAGACTCCCGTGGACGAAAAGATGAAAACGTCCTCGTCCACTACGGTCAACTGGACGAAGCAGAAGCTATTGTCCATCGACCCGGCGGAGATGGTTTTCACGTACGCGATCGTGGACGGGAACGTAGGGTTCGATGCCTACGTGGCCACGTGGAGAGTGGTGGGATCCAAAGACGGGTGCGCAATCGAGTGGTGCTATGAGGTTGACCCTGTCCAAGGTTGGGAGTCTCGAGACTTGGACGAGTTCGTTCGGGTCGGGTTGAGTGGCATGGCCGCCAAGATGGAACTCGCTCTCCGGGACTATTTCGAGGTCACCCGAGAATTCGCAAATTAATTAAGTGAAAATCAATTATGATCATAAGTGTGTGGTGAATTTGAAACCCTATGTTGTGTTGTAGTACAATAAGTATGAAAGTGGCGTGGTTATGTTGTAAGTTAAGTAATTAGGTATGTACGGCTATTTAATGTTGTAAAGTGTGAGATGATTGATTGATTATTATCAAGAACAAGTATGTTATTGGTTTAAGTAATTTTTTTTTTTAAATATTGAATGTATAATATTTTTAGTACAAATGTGTGTTACTGTCGCGAATAAATCACACACGCAAGTGCACGTGTCGCCCAGATAATATAGTGTACGTGAATTATAAGTATCGATCTCACGAAGAATAATGATTTTAAAGAATTTTTTTAGCTTGATGCGAATTAATTCTAAAATAAGAGTATGATGGTTTTAAGCAATTAACAAAAATAATTAAAGGCAGGAAACAATAAATCTAATGAGTTTAAACAAAGAGAAAAACATGGCAATGACTTCACCACGGACCGATTACGTTGACTATTCTTATATTGTCTATTGAATGCCTCGTTCCTATGCTACCCATCTCACTATTTCTAACATATTCACTAGCATCTCTCGAGTGTTTTAGAAAACCTATGCGATTGAAGGATCGTTATCCTCTCGGCCTTTAATCCTACTGAAACAATTACACGCATAAAGAACAAGAATTCAAACGATTGCACTCTCACCTAGAGTTTTCTACTAACCTAGGTCGATCATGATGATTATAGTAAAAGCACAACAATTTACTCTCTCTCGAGCAGCAAACGATCCTAGACAATAATTCAAAGTTAGTTAATCAATGAACTAACATTAAGCATGGCTAATAATCAAGCAAACATAAAGTGGAATGAGCAATAAACAAATATTAGATAATCATCAACGTGATAACATCAGCACGGACTACATCGCAATCCATAAAAATCTAGCCGCTAAGCGAATTCATAAACATAGCTAAGCACATAATAACAACTGAAAGCAATAAAATCAACATAGAAAAGAAAAAAAAAAGAATTCATGTTTAATCAATGATGTTCACAGTAATGTAATAAAATAAATAAAAAAGAGAAGAAAGAAGAACGAGAGAAGTTGGGGTCGAGAGACTCGTCGGGTTGTCAAATCCGGCGAAGAACACTATTTCTCTTCTCCAAAAACTCTAAAAAACAACCAAACAAGATATGAAAAAGTAAAAGAAAGGGAAAGATGTGTTTTTAAGTTACAAGAGTAATATGAGCCTTTGGATTGTATTCAAAGGCTCAAAAATGCTAAAAATCGGGAAACAAAACTTGCTGATTGGGGTCACCGCGGCGCGCTAATAGACTGGTTTCAAGACGCTCTATCTCGGATGAATCAGCGCGGCACACGGAGTCAGCGCTCCATGCTGATGGCATTGACCAGTGTTGATGATGTTGACTTTATCCGAAAATCATCGTTTTACTCCGTTTTGACCTCCAATTCCTTCTAAAATGACTCCAAAAATGTCCCGATACTCGATTATGCACCCAAAACATGAAATTCATTATAAGAAAACAGCAAATAACCTCAAATAACTAAACTACAAATTTCTTTGAAAAGTAGGGTTTAAATTAAAACAGACTTCTTCCAAAATATGATCTGAGCATGGCAGCTCGATGAGATTTCAGAAAAATATTGTGACTTGGTTAATGACTTTTTTTTGTTACAACAAAAGTTTGAAAAGGGTTAAGTTAAGGCATATATATTTGTCTCTATGTTTAACAAATTCATGATTATATATTTAATATTGAAATTGTAACTAGCCAATCCCCTAATTTCTTTTAAGATTTTAGTCAAAGTTTCATTTTATTAAGAAAATAGTACACCAGGCCGAAGTAAATCAAACTAACTAAAAAAGTTAGTTGAATTTACTTCGACCAGATTGAAGTAAATTAAATTAACTAAAACAGTTAATGTAATTTACTTCGGCTTAGTGAGCTATTTTCTTAATAAAATTAAACTTTGAAGATTTTTCAAAAGGAGAGCGGGCTATTGGACTACTGGCCTAATTGTCCCATATAATAATATTTTGAATAAATCTCATTTTTACCCCTGGACTCGTACCTAGGTTACATTTCGCCCCCTAGACTCGAAAATGTTGCAAAACTCAACTTAGAACTCAAACACGTGTTACAAGGTCCAACTTCCGTCAGTATTTGGACGTTAAGTTTCACGTTTTGATGACGTGACAAGATTTTAAAGGGTATAAGAGTATTTTCTATTATTCTAAATATTTTTAATATTTAAATATTGTTATAAGATATATTAATTGTTATTAAATAATTATCTATTATTCTCTCTCTTTCCTCTCTCTCTCTCTCGGCTCTCTCACTCTAACCTCTCGACTTTCTCCTATATCTGCTCACCGCGAAACCCACACCTCACCGCCTCTCTCTCTCTGCTCGTGCGAGTCTACCAGCACCCAGACGAAGCGCGCCACCCACGGCCTCCGACAAACCGCGCCGAGCTAGCTCTTCTCAGACGAACCCCTTCTTCGCGCGAGCACCACCCACCTGTTTTCGCGCGAGTTTCGACCCATCTCCGCTCGCGCGCAAGACTAGCCACCCACCAGTTTTCGCGCGAGCAGCCAAGCCACCACAGCACGAGTTTCGACCCATCTCCGCTCGCGCCGACCAAGGGCCACCGGAGAAGCCAAGTGGCGCAAGGAGTGAACGCCGGGAGACTCGATTGAGGTAAAAATCTGATTTTGGATTTCGGGAATTAGGGTTTATTAGCTGTTTTGGTGGTTTGTGCATGTTTTATTTGTGATGCCCGAGAGTTGTGGGTTTGTAGCTTGTCGGTTTTGTGGTCGTTGTTTCCTAAATTTGTGATTTTGAGAATTGGTTGTTTGATTTGAATCCGGTTCGCTTGTTGCTTTTCCGCGTGTGAGTCAGTAACGAAGATGATAAAGAATAAATACATCATTTTTCCTTTTCCTCATGTGGCTTGAAGTTGAAACTTGTACTGAATATGTTGTCCAAACACGCGAACCAAGAAAGAAAATAATGCAGAGAAGAAAAGAAGAAGAAGAAAGGAAAGAGAGAGAGAGAGAGAGAGAGAGAGAGAGGAGAGAGAGAATAATAGAAATATTTAATTATTTAATCTTATAACAATATTTAAATATTAAAAGTATTTAGAATAATAGAAAATACTCTTATACCCTTTAAAATCTTGCCATGTCATCAAAACGTGAAACTTAACGTCCAAATACTGACGGAAGTGGGACCTTGTAACACGTGTTTGAGTTATGAGTTGAGTTTTGCAACATTTTCGAGTCCAGGGGGCGAAATGTAACCGAGGTACGAGTCCAGGGGGTAAAAATGGGATTCATTCTAATTTTTTTTTAGTGCGAGTAGCATTGAGCGATGAAGTATGTGGCATTTCAGTCCTTAAACATTTTTTTTTAGCAAAATGATCCTCTTGTAGCATTTGAGTTATTCGCAAAAATAAAACAAATAAAAATATTGTTCCAAAAATATGATAATTTCTCATTATCAAAATGAGTCATTTATTCCAAAAGTATGAAAATGGAAGAAACTACAATTAACGACAAAATGTCATGAAAAAATTATTTTTAATGACACTTACTATCATATTTTTGGAATAAATGACTCATATAGTAAGATAATGGGAAAAACACGAACAAATGATCATACTTTTATAATTCATGGTGCAATGGAAAGGTTTCTGGAGGAGCAAGCGTCGAGCAATGCATCAGCAACGGGGGGTTAGGTGGCGACATTGACGGAATGGAAGAACGAGATTCAAGCGCATCAATCACACTTGGATGAAGTTTGGGCGTGTTCATTATTAGAAAAAAAAAACACGTAATACAAACAACAATTTTCGGGTCGAACAAGTAGGTGGACTAAGTCATAGCTTACCGAAAGGCGCTAGTGGTCGGGAATTCTCACGCCGCGACACTCTTATTAGCAACACTAACCAATTTCACAACAAATTCGATAAGTCAAACGACAAGACTCTAGAGGTCGCGAGGGCTGAGAGGAAGGAAGTTTTTTTATTTTCACGTTGAAGGGCAATGAATTTATTGGCAACACCTAAACATGACGGGGAAAAAAAGCCTCCTCGTGAGACGAAACACTCAAGGGAGGAATATAGGGTTTGCTTCAAACCCTAGATCAGAGTGACCCAGCGCAATTTGAGGAGACAAACTCGCGTGTGGGTCTACACAGCGTGGCAGCGCCGTCGGAGGATGGTTGGAGTCGGAATTGTGGAAAAACATAATAATTGAGTAACCAAACGCAAAGCAGAAGCATGGATTTTTGTATTGATGGTGACATCCAGTTTGATGAGTGACCCTACCAAGTGGCTATAGAAAGTCGATGACTACTTCGAAAATCACGGCATGACCAAAGATTGTAAGGTTCACCCGTTGACTGATTTTTTACGCTTAACCCATTGGCGAGGAGGATAAAACACCAATCATAGCCAAAGCTTGAGCTTGAGGACAAGCTCAACAATCAAATAGGGCAATAATGTTATGTACTTTAGCAATTAGGGTTTTTACCAAGGAAATTTGAATTCTGCAATTATGATCTATTTTATGCAACTAGTACTTTTAGGTGTGCACTTTTACTATTACTAAATTAGATTAGTTAATTAAGATTATTCCAAAATTGTCTCATGAATCTACTTTTTCAAATGGGTCTCTTTATTCCAACCAATAAATTAATCTCTTTACATGAAAAATAAAAAATAAAAAATAAAAAGAGATTAAGTTCCGGTGGAGCTTTAAGTAAGTACAACGGGTCCTCCCATCGCAAGGTGTATCACCTTCTTGCTAAATTAGACATTCAAAATCTGGGAAATCGCTGTGAGTATACTTAGTAAGTGACTGTAAAATAATAGAACTGATACAAACACTACACTAACATTTGAAACATCGTAACACATGGTTTCTCTTGCAGAAGTTTAAAATAATAATAATAATAATAATAATAATAATAATAATAATAATAAGATCTTATGAATGAAAACTTGAAATCCGTGAATCGCTACAATTCGGCTTCAAAACTATGTAACAACACCTATGTCTCCTGAGTCGTAATAACTATTGTGGCAGCTTTCGTGTCTCTCGGGATTACCAGCAGAACCAAGGTCATTCTGCTACTCGATCTGCAAGATTGTAAGTGCTCTCGGGAACTGAAATTTCTCATGCAACTGTATCATAATCTCCGAAAGCGCAAGCAAAACTCCATCGGGCTTTGAAAATTTCAGGCCAGATAATAATCTATCTTCGTGCCTGATCTCTCTCTCTCTCTCTCTCTCTCTCTCTCTCTCTCTCTCTCTCTCTCTCTCTCTCTCCAAATTGGCCGGTGCATCAAATTAAATTTTCCAGTGTTTTTATATTTACTTAGATTTCAGTATAACCCATAGCAACTCGATTGTGTTTCATTCAGATCGGACAAATCCATGGTGAGTAAGTATGAATTCCGAAACAAGATAATATTTTGATTACATATAGTATAATTTCTGGATATATTTAATTTACGATAGACGCTTATTAAATTTGATTACGACAACTGCATGCAGCTTTCTAAGATTATATTTGATTTACAATAAAGTTAATTTTTGGTAGTAACAAACTGCAAAGATAATAAATTTAGAAACACATTTATTGAGCTGAAATTCTTAAATGTGGTACGAAGGTTCCGCAACCACACAATATACTTATGAAAAACAAATAAAATTAAGTGAAATTTGTTTCACTAGCCCATTTTACACTACTTGTTATCGGAATATCTCAAGTTTCATTTAATTAAGGAAATAGCCCATTTTTTCTTAACAGATAATTATACCATTCGCGAATAAGTTAATTAATTAACAGGCTGAATTGAGTTAGGTTAATTAATTAACTGAATGTTTGGATTGAAAATTCACAAAAAATTTACAAAAATCAGAACTTAAGTCAATTCCTATTAATTAACCTAATTCCTAATCCAGTCAGTTAGTAAATTAACTTTACTCACAAAAAAAAAAATCAGAGCCTAAGCTAATTCTTAATTCAACCAATCAGTTAATTAATTAACCTAACACAATTTAGTCAGTTAATTAATTAATTGATTCGCAAATTAATTAACCTAACTCAATTCAGTCAGTTAATTAATTAACGACCCGTTGGCGTTGCAATATTTCCCGTTCGACAAGACTGTGAAGAACTGATTCCGAGAGAGATCTTTGATGATCGGACACATGTTCCCCTTGTAGACGCTGATCCCCGGGAACAGCAAACTATCGCTCTTGTAAGGGTAAGGATTGCAGGCCTTGGACACGAGATTCTCTGAGGAAAATTCTACTCCGCCGAGCTTCCGAGATGTGATGTTATCCCGACATCGTCGAAGTACTTTGGGTTGGACTTTGGGTGCAGACTCTTTATTTGCCCTCGGATAACGTGGCTGGTCAAAGTGAATCTCTACGGGAACTGGAGAACCAGCAAGATCCGATCGTCCTCCAACAACGGAGGCTGGTGATTCTCGAACGACACTGTATTGCCGAGAGAGAGGCGCTGGTTGATCAGCAACGAGGATGGACGACGATCGGCGGCGTGAAAGAGTTTAGGTTTAGGTTTGGGAAATTTTGGATATCTGATTGAGTTTTGCTCTTATATACAAGGGTAATTTAGGTAGTAAAATATCAATTGGACTATTCATTTAATTTATTCAAATTTTGGTCATTCTCCTAATATTGGTGGACTGATTGGGCTAGTATACTCACTTTCCCTCAAATTAAGGAGAAGATCTTAATATATACTATAGACTTTGTTGTGGGTACAATGTCCCAGGAATCTCTAGCTAAAAACATACTAGTATGAATATCACATTGTGAATAAATCCACACATGCAAGCGCACATGTCGCCCAAGTAATATAGTGTACAATAAATACGAGTATCGATCCCACGAGTACTACTAATATTAACAATTTCTTTAACTTGACGCGAATTGATTCCAAAGTAACGTAGAGATGGTTTAAACGACTACTTAAAATAAAAATAAAAAAACAATTAATGATTTGTGAATCAAAGAGAAAAACAGGG
Organism: Urtica dioica subsp. dioica; assembly: GCF_054948205.1. Lineage (NCBI taxonomy): Eukaryota > Viridiplantae > Streptophyta > Magnoliopsida > Rosales > Urticaceae > Urtica > Urtica dioica. The sequence continues at coordinate 15,457,898 of NC_142759.1, forward strand.
CTACGACTTCATCACGAGCCGACTACGTTGACTATCCCTATTTTGTCTATTGTTGTCTCGTTCCTACGTTAATCTCACTCGTTCCAACATATTCACTTGTCTCTCTCGAGTGCTCTAACAAACCTATGCAATCGGCAAATTGTTATCCTCTCGTCATTTAATTCTATAAAAACGATCACACGCATTAAGAACAAGAATTCAAACGATTACACTCTCGTCGAGAGTTTTCTACTAACCTAGGTCGATCATGATGATTATAGCAAAAACATGATAAATTTACTCTCTCTCTCTCTCTCTCTCTCTCTCTCTCTCTCTCTCTCTCTCTCTCTCTCTATGTAGCAAACAAATCCTATAGAATAATTCAAAGGTAGCTAATCAATGGACTAACAACAAGCATGGCTAATAATCACAATAAAATCAATTTTCTTATGCGGAAGGGTATTAGGTGCGACGTATCGCACCTAAAAGTCGCACCTAAATTTAAGTGGTATCCGGTGCGACAAGTCACACCTAATACTTTTCGGTGCGACTTTGTCGCACCTAATACTTTTTGGTGCGACAAAGGTTTCGAAAATTTTAAGCGGGCTTCAAATTCTCCTGAATATTTTTTACTGTGTTTCGGTAGCAAATACCTTCCGATGCAATATGTCGCACCAGATACGTGCTTCCGGTGCGACATGTCGCACCTGATAAGCACAACAGGTACGACAATATCGCACTGAAAATATTAGGGTACTTAAACCCACACGGCCTCTTTCTTCCTCCTCTGCATTTTTTCTGATATCTCCCTCTCCCTCACACTCTCTCTCGCCCGCAACCCAGCCGCCGCCCGCCCTTCGCGCCGCTCGTCGCCGCTCCTCGCGCCCCGCGCCTGCGACCAAGCTGCCGCCCGCCCACCCGCGACCCAGCCCGCCCTTCGTGCTGCCCGTCACCGTCCCTCACCCCCCGCCCGCGACCAGCCCCTATCGAGCGCCGCCCCTCGCTCCCCGCCCAATCAGCCCCCCAAGCCCAGGCGCCCGCCCCTCGGCCCCGACCAGCCACCCCCCCCCCCCCTCGTGCCCTCGATTAATCAAGAAAACACAATTGGGAACGAGCAATAGACAATATTAGAGAATTATCAACGTGTTAACATCGGCTCGGGCTACATTGCAGTCCCATAAAAATCTAGCCGCTAAAAAAAATCCATAAACAAGGCTAAGCATAAAATAATAATCAAACGCAAAAGAACAAACAATAAAACCAAAAAGTAATTCATATTGACTAAATTGATGTTCAACAATATTTAAAAGAAACTAAAATAAATCAAAGAAAAACAAATTAGTTTGAGATCAAGAGACTCGTCGGAGACGTCAACATTCCAATGAAGAACATTTTTTCTCTTTTCAAAATCTCTCCAAAGTAGCCAAACACAAAAATAAAAACTAAAATAAAAGTTGAAGTGTGTTTTTAGGATAAAGAATAGTATATATAGGCTTATGGGTGATTTTCGAAGCTATCTAGATCTTTAAATGAGATCCAATGGCCCAGATTCGCTCAAAACGGGTAATTAACATTCCTGCTCTGGAGGTCAGCGCGCCGCGCTGAACATTGGGCACGATGCGATGGATAACGTTTCTGGCTGCGCTCTGTGACGAGTTTTCAGCGTGGCGTGCTGAAAGTTGGCGCACCGCGCTGACGATTGTGATCAGCCTTTGACTCTCACATAAATCTTCGTTTTAGCTATGTTTTGACCCCCATTTTCTTTTGATTGACTCCCTTGATGTCCCAAAGCTCAAAATATACACTCAAAACCTGAAATTCAATATAAAACACCAAAATAACCTCAAATACACTTGAGAACTCTAAATTCACATTCGAAAATGATAGGTTTGCACGTATAAATGCACTCATCACATGTAAGCTTAAAAAATACAAACAAACAAAAACAATAATTTGTTTCCTTTTGTTCATTCAATCATAACAAAATGATGGAGATCACAAAGGTAACATGAAGAACTGGGAAGTCAAGGTTAGGACTGACTTAAAGTCCGTGGAGCCACATCACGTGTGGCTTTTGTTGGAAGAATTTTTGGGTTCGACAAGTGGTTCACGACTCTCTCGGTCTGTATGCCCGTCGAGGGTGAGTCGGGGCGACCCGACGGTCCGGTTCTGCGCTAGGTTCAAGACTCCCGTGCAAGGACGAAGCCAAGAATCTCATTCGAATAATGAAACAAAGCCGCTTGATAAGAACCCATACCGAGAGCCAACACCATATAACCCAATTGAGACATTGTGGAATAAGCTAAACCCCTTTTAATATCTTTTTGAGCAAAACCTAAAGTGGCCCCTAAAACTAATGTTATTATACCTATCAACGCTATTAGATTCATTATGTAAGGTAAAACTATTAAAAGCGGTAGAAGGCGGGCGACAAGAAAAATACCAGCTGCTACTACTATAGTATTTTTGCCTTGGTGGCTCTCATTTACATTTAACAAAAGTATGGAATCACGCATTATTCTTTGATCCGTCTTATGGCCGTATTTCAACTTTCCACTTTTTTATTTTACGCGGGGCTAATACATTTAGGGAGCTAGACTATACTAGCCAATTTGAAACATGAAATTGGAAAAATAGCCAATGTTTGGTTTATTTTGTGTACTAGCCAACTAACCAAATTAACCAACATAAATAGACTATAATACCCTTCATTTAAAATGAAAGGTAACCAAATATAAACTTGTGAACAGAAATAAATAAATTAATGAAAAATCTTATAATAAATAACTGTTTCATTAATAGATTAAAAAAAACTTCTAAAGATATTACGAGATATTCACCGCCGATCTTCAACGCTAAGCCAACTTGCGCAATTTTCCGCCGATCTTCACCGTCGATCCGTCTCGAACCATCAATTCTCCGACCGGAGACACAAATTCGCCAATTCTCCTACGAATAAAAATCAAAATTAATACGAATAAACACATATTAACACAAATTAACATATTCCAATGACATTTCTACATTGACTCACAAATTAACACAAACCAACACTAGTTTTCAAATTAATAGAAATCAACGCATGTCAACAGATTTAATAACAAATAAACACGTAATTCAACACTAATTTCAAATCAACACAAATTAACACAAACCAACACTAATTTCACAAAATAACACTAATATACTGATATTAACACTAAAATCCAATTCAAATATACCTATACTAAATCTGATCCAGAGAAAGGCATTCTCCAGAGAGCTCTCCCACGGTGGAGTCAGCATGGCGCGGCGGCAGTTCACCACCGGCGACTTTGACTCGTCGGAGGAGGCGGCGACAGAGATTAGCTCATTTAGGTTTCTGTTCTGCTCCTTCTCTTTGTAGTACTTCTCGTAGTGGCTCACCACGCGATTCACCACCGACTACTTTGACTCGTCAGAGAAGGCGGCGGCGGAGATTAGGTCGTTGAGGTTTCCATTATGCTCGCGAATCCATTGGTTGTAGAAGTTCTTGAAGCTTTCGGTCTCCGTATACCGGTCATTTGCGTTTCTTCTTGATATAATAGACATTCTTAGTGCTGATATGATAGCCTTGATTTTATTTCTTCATTATATATGAGAGAGATATATTATTTTATCTATATTTGGAAGGTTTTCGTTGTTAGAATATATTGGCAATCGAATCATAATATCCAATTTTGATTTTCTTTAATTATATTTTTATTTAAAAAATAAATATTAAAAAAGGGCAAAACTTGAAGCACAAATATTGGCTGAAACGCCACGTCAACGAAATTGGCTATTTCTCAAAATAAATGTAAACGTTGGCGCAATATCAACGTTTGAATTTGGTTAGCCCGTCTAATTATTCTTTATTTTTTCATTTGTCCATAAAAAAATACAATTAATTATTTAAAGTAAAAAAATAAAATAAAATAGAGAACTCATAATTTGAAATCATTGCATAATAATGGGAAAAATAACACATATATACCATGTGTTTTAGTGAAATGTCGAGTTTAACCTTTGGTTTTCAAAAATGTCAAGTTCATACCTTCTGTTTAACTAAAATGACGAAATTATACCATATGTTTAACTAAAATGACGCAATTATACCCTGAAATGGATAACAGTAACACAAATCTCTCTTTCATTTAAATTAACTCTTATATATGAAAAACTGAATCAAATCGAAACCAGTACCCTAATTTTCAAATTCCCAATTTTGAAATAAAATTAGTCTTAAATTGAAATTAAATAATAAAATTCATATCTCCTAATAGATTATTTCATTCCGTGTTCGAATTGCAACTCTAAATCCTTGATTATATGTTCGAATTTGTGATTTTGATGACTATCAATTGTCGATTTTTACCCATTTGCATGTTTTTGTGTTTTTCACGACTAAGAGTCTGTTGTTTATTTTTTAGTTTTTAAATAAATTACATATATGGCGTGAATGAATAGATATGGTGTTTATATATAAATATTATAGTCAACGTCAATGAAAATTCAATAAAAAGAAGATTCGTGGTGCTGTTGTCTATTTCATGGTATAATTGCGTCATTTTAGTTAAACATAGGGTATAATTTCGTTATTTTAGTAAAACAGATGGTATGAACTCGAAATTTTTGAAAACCAAAAGTTAAACTCGACATTTCACTAAAACACAGGGTATATATGTGTCATTTTCCCATAATAATGTCATTATCAAGCTTATCAAATATATCTTTCTTAATGTATGTTGTATACAAATGAATTGTCGATCTCACATCCGATTCCGTAGCCAATTCTTCACAATTAACTCGCAAATTAAGTGAAAATAAATTATGATCATAATAGTGTGGTGAATTTGGGAAGCGCTTTGAAACCCTATGTGCTACGCATGTGTTGTAAGTTAAGTAATTAGGCATGTATGGTTATTTGATGTTGTAAAGTGTGTGATGGTTGATTGGTGTTATCAAGAACAATATGTTATTGGTTTGAGTAAAAAATAAAAAATTATTATTAATATTGAATGTATAATATTTTTAGTTCAAATGTGTGTATATATCCATAGTTTTAAGCAGAGTGTATAAGAAGAACTAAATGGGAATAGTCTTAAAAACAAAAACAAAAAACAAACAAACAGGATGAGCATACTTGAATAATAGACAACACAATTAATCTATGCTCATGCAATTCCAAGATTTCATTCTATTTAGAGCATTAAATAATATCAATGAACATACCTCCAAGATTGGGTAGTGTTTCTCTAATGGCCATCCTTGATTTGTTTCCCTTCTTCTTCTTGTCTGCCAGATGAGAATAGAGTAATCCAAGAAAAGCAAAAGAGGGTTTTATGGATAGTAGCCCCTTTCTCAATACCACCGACTCAAAAAACTTATCAGCATTTTCTTCACAATTCCCTCTGATGCATATATTCACAGTGAGAGGTGGTGGACTATGGTTTAATGGGCCAACACATAGTCATTGGGAACTTAATAAACCAATCATTTTGTGACACCACATTTGAAAATAAAGTCATGTTTTTGTACTCTTAAGAAAACCAAGCATTTTTACTTATGAAAAGTCAAAAATACCCTTAATTAAACCCTGATTTGAGTGTTACTGAAGAAGAAAGAAGATAAGGATAAGAGTAGAGAGATTTAATTAAGGATATTTCTGACTTTTCATAAGTAAAAATGTTTGGTTTTCCTAAGAGTTTCAAACATGACTTTATTTTCAAATGTGGTGTCAAAAATGCTTGGTTTATCAAGTTTCCCTAGTCATTTGGGTGCTACCATATGCCTCTAATTTAATTAAAAAAAAATTATTAACCATCCCATTATGGTTTATCTAATGATTAAAAGGCATTTCAATTAATTAATGGTTGTGATTATGGAATTACATTATGATTATATTAGTCCACGTAAAAATTCCAACAAATAGTAGATGAGCAGTGCATTTAGTTCCATCTATGCTTGAGTCGAACAACAAAGGTAACACAATACACGGATATATATAACTTTTGTGTTGGGCTATCTGATGTCCTTCGCATAGAAGTCTAAGTACATAAGCGGAGAATCGATGTAGATCGAGCGAAAACGAGCTCAAGTTACTAGACTGTACAGGGATCTTAACATTCAGTATATTTCCGTTCCGATGACTCGATCATCGGGGAAAAAGTTTACAGGCGGATCGAAAAGCAGAGAGGCGTTAGGTGGATGGAAATTGGCACCTAAACTTGCTGCCCCACAAATAATCAAGAAGGTCACCAACAAAGAGATGGCCGATCTTCCCACGAAATTTGAATTATGCAATTATGATTTTATTATCCAACTAGTATTTTTTTTAAGTATGCACTTTTATTATTTCTAAATTAGACTAACTAATTAATTAAGATTATTTCGAAATTGTCTTGTGAATAATTTTCAAATGAGCCTTCTCTTTTTTTTATTGATGATGTCATTTCCAACAAATAACTTGATCTCTAAAAAAAATAAGTTGCAGCAGAGTTAATGTTCTTAAACTGTTATATTTATTGTTATCGACAATCAAGCACAACGGCTCCTCCCGCTGCGAGATCAAAATCTTGCTAAATTACACATTCAAAATCAGGGAACTCGCTATGAGTATACTTAAATAAGTTACTGTAAGATAGTATAACTGATACAAACACTACACTAACATTTGAAACGTCGTAAAACATGATTTCTCTTGCAGAAAAAAAAAATAATAAGAATCAGGAAGATGAGAACTTAAGAATGAACACTTGAAATCCGGGAACTGCTACAATTCAGTTTCAAGACAATGTAACACCTATGTCTCCTGAGTCGTAATAACTATTGTGGCAGCTTTCGTGTCTCTCGAGATTACCAGCAAAACCAAGGTCATTCTGCTACTCGATCTGCAAGATTGTAAGTGCTCGCGGGAACTGAAATTTCTCATGCAGCTGTATCATAATCTCCGAAAGCGCAAGCCAAACTCCCTCGGGCTTTGAAAATTCCAGGCCAGATAATAATCTATCTTCATGTTTGCGTGATCTGTTCTCTCTCTCTAGTCATTACAAGCTGTCTTCTAGTTCATCAGGCACGAGTAACTTTTCAATAGCAGCCTGTTCAAAGATGAGATTAGAATGAAAAAAAGGTGAGGAAAATATATTCCTTCAAAAGTACGATAGGATTGAAAGAAGCAAAGAACCTTGATAGAAGCCACATCGGTTGCAGAAGGTTTCAGATCCAATGCAAGACCATAATGAAGCATTGCCTTGTCAGGCATGTTATTCCGTTTGTAAATTCTACCCATTAAAGCATAAACGCTGCTTTCTCGCGGGGCACACTCTTTAAGCTCCTTTAGGACTTCTAAAGCTTCATCAAAATTTTCCAGGTTCATCAGTATGTTAGCCTTCTGATACATGGGAAGAGGGTTCTTCGGATCTGCCATGATAGCCTTCTCCATCATCATCAAAGCTTCCTGACTTCTCTGCCGTACGATTTGAAACATAAAGGTCAGAGAGCTGTATAAAGAAGACAATCTCTCTTGAAGATGTAATACTCGGTTAAGATATGAATTTAGCATACGGACCTGTAGTGTATGCAGTGCTGTACCAAGATAAGACATGATAACAGAAGAACGTGGATTTATTAGGAACGCCCTTCGGAAATGATGCTCTGAGAAATCGAACTTCTCTTGGCGGAGATAGACCATTCCAAGCCCATACCAAGAATTGTAATGTCTTGAATCAACTGTAAGTGCACTCTGGTAGCTCTTGATTCCATTCTCAAAATCCTCCAGTGACACATATCTGAATTTTTTTTAAAAAAAAAAAAAAAACAATATCACCCAACTAGTCATAGAAAAAGATAATATGTGAGAGATAATGAGCTCATGTCATAGTGAGATGGAAAATTAAGACATCATACTCGTGGCCGCAAAGAGTATGCGCATATGCAAATCTTGGATTGACTTGTACAGCTCGCTGAAAATTTTTAAGAGCAGTTTCATGGTCTTTTTGCATACTATAACAATTACCCACCGCACACCTGCAATTCGTTGATATGAACGTAATAAGGAACAGATTATCATGGCTAGTTTTGCAGCGACAAAGCAGTTTGACCAAACAGTCATAGGAGACCAAATCAATAGGCTACCAAGATTGTGGAGCTAAGCGGTCTGTTGATATCAATTCTCGTGCCAAGTAACTTAATTTCATATCCTCCTTCAAATGCTGCACAAAAAATACGAAATTGAAATAAAATTATATGAAAATTTTACAAGTGCTAGGTGACAGATGTAATGCAAAGTTCACAATTTGTCACTCTCATCATCATTGACATGCGGAATTGGACAAGGCCAAATGAGTGATTTACCACAGTAAACAAAAACAAGCATTGGGCTTATAACATTAAGCCAATGAGTATTTGTTGCAATGACAGTTTGAAGAAATCCAGAAAAGGTACCCAAAAAAAAGTGCCATGGGAATTATAGTTAAAAAATACCACAAGGCCATCCCTTTCTCAATCATATTACAAAATGGTGTCCAGTTCAATGATGAATAAGAGTGAAGAAACTCACATAAAGAACTGTAGAATAAATGTCCATTCCCTCTAAACTGTAAGGTGATAAGTCACGGGCCAGGCTGAAGGCCGCCGCAGCTTTTAAATAATCTACCAACTCAAAATATGCTTTTCCAACCTGCAGTTCAACATGTCGGCTGGTCAAGTAAAACATGTATAAAAGAGTATTTCTATATGTATCGTAGGAAAAGTAATATACATATAAGAGAAGGGATTGTAGCAGAACAAAGGCATGGTACATAAATTTCAAGGAGATAGAGAGAGTTAACCTCCCAAAAATTAGGAAATTCTATGATACATCCTTTGTTTATTGACTAATCTTTTCATTGATTCAATATGCAAGGTTCATATCAGTTACCTGGGAAAGAACCCAGCCTGTATTATAATGCTTGGGAGGAAGTTTTAGATAGACATCCAACGCGTCCTGTAAAATCAAGACGATTAAGAAAAAAAAAGAGAGAGAATAAACAAGCCCTGAATCGTCTTCTCAACAATAGCCAAATCCATACCTGGCACCTGTATAAGCAAGAAAGCCTATACCCCTCCCCAAGCGTTCCCAATAGGCTCAATATTTCTGACGTTCCGGAAATAATTTTTGAAGTGTTCATGCTACTACCGCCATGCGTGGTTTCAGCTTCGTTCTCTTGTGATCTAATTTCAGCGGAAGGTGTTGTACCAGAAATGGATGAGGTCACACTTATTCTTGCATCCTCTATCTCGTTGCGTATCCCTGGCCAAGATCAAAATTCAGTCCCAAGCAACCATTGACTGTTCTTTTTTATTTTTCAATAGATGGTCGACCACATTAAACGAACAGTATATTTGGTATACAGAGTACACGACGAATTCCTGACAAAATCTAGTGCATTAAAAAACCTTTTGTGATAAAGAAATTGTGAGTAAGCAAATGTGTTCTACGGAGTCTTCACAAATTAGGATATTCGAGGTATTGACGTGAGATAGAAGATACACCACCTTCATCAATATTTTCGTTGGCCCATGCATGTCCTTTTCTAGTAGCCATATAACGTAACGGCATTGAGCTTGGCTTGGACCCTCCTTGGTGTTTAGATGAGATGGTATTTCCATTTCCCGCTATCACTGTGGAAGCTGCAGTAGTATTGACCCCTGAATCACCAGAAAGTCTTGTACTCCTACGCGTGCCAGAATCAGGAAACAACCTGCTTGAAACCTGTAAGCAGAAGAACATGATACTGAGGCCAAATTCAAGGTATAAAGTCGTCAGTATTACGAGTTTACATATGCAAAAATCTGTACCTAGCAATTTCTTCATTACAACAGAAAGTAACAAGATTCCAGAATTTGATATGCACAGATAGGGGAAAATAATGACCTTATTCACGACATAAGATATGGAATGTAAAAAAGCTGACCTTGGCCCGCCCACATGTATCTTTAAAAGGAAGATATGAGCATACGGGCTTCAAATTAAAGGGTGAAGGATATATGCTTGATATAAAAACATTCAATAAAACTTATTACTAGATTGAGGTGACAATCAAATCAATATTGAATTGTATTTTCCAAATAATATATACATATATGTTAGTCGGTGCATGTGTGAGAACATGTGTAGACATACCCACAACCATATTTATATATAAGAATATAGAGACCTTACCCTTCGTATTTTGCCTTCGTCTACAACTTTTCGTCGAGGGGCTTGGATAGTAGTATTTACTGTTGACTTTGGCGAGCTTTCAGCAGCAACTATACCAAGGCTTGGGCCATTTTGTGAGACATTCCTACACAGTGGCGGTGGAGCAACACCCGAGAACTGCAAAGCAACGATGCATTTAGAGAGATGAGGAACTACTCTCTACTAACAATATAGTATTAAGTATGTTCTAAATCTAGAAACCTAGTAGCAGTGAACATCTCTGCGCAGCATGCATCCAAAATACTGAACTAATATTTACAAGTAGGGCAATGGAAGTACAATAAAGTTCTCCTAACACCCACGAGAATTTTATTACATTGTTAGCTCCTATCTATATATCTATAGGAATCAAAACTCCTAGGAATAATGCCAAACATGTGACTCTTCTTTCTTGTGAAGTTGCAAGTAAAAACCGGCACCTGCAAGCACTATCCTTACACACTTTACCGACAAACTTGCATCGAATCACAGAAATTCTAACAAAAAGTTCTAAACTAATAGTGCAACGAAAATCAATCAATTTTCCAAACAGATTAACAATTTAGAAATTTGTTTCTTTGGCCTCAAATTAAGTACATCATGATTCACCACGGCATTGACAGAAAAATAGACAAATAGATTTTAGAACTTCCACAACCTAAAAAACTCTTATACCTGTGCAGCCATTGGGGAAGGAGTATTATAAAATGATAAGTTAGTCGAGCTGCCAGTTAGAGACTGGGTGGATGTACCTCCCATAACATTACTATTATGGGAATTTCCCGGGAGATCTCGGAAATTATTTCCTTGCACGTGTCTTAATTGCCTGAGACTCGATTCATCGAAGCTTAAGTTCTTTGTAGCAGCAAAATTTCGATCCTCATTGGGAACGTGCATACTTTGGGAAGCTGGTCCTTGATGTAAGTATTGCTTCTGTATACAACGACCAGCAGCTTCACCAAAGACCGTAGATGCTTCATCAGCAGCCCCTGAAACAACAAGGAAAAAATACACACAAAAAATAAGTTAGAAAAAATGAATAGAAAAACTACAACTTTCTAAAAGTAAAAGATAAAGCAAAGCAATAATGCAAATGATAAAAACGCCACAAGCTAACAGTCTAGAAGAAATAACTTGATGGTGAGAGCCGTGCAGCAATAGATAGAACACGGCATACACATATTATTTTAGCATACACATTATTTTACAGACCTAATACACAGAGCTCCTCATATGCAGCCCACATCAAAGGATTTAGTGACAAAGCCTCTTTAAAGTGATGGATTGCATTTGTTCTCCTCTCAGTGTACCTGAATATCAAAGCAAAAAAAAAAACCAATAATCAAAATCGTTACAAATAAAAGCGCACCACATAGGGAAAATGCCGCTATTCAGCACTAAGTTACTCAACAATGGAGGTTAAAAACACAAAGATGAAATGCGTCCAGGTTTTGCTACAGAGCCAAGTCAAAGAAGCAAATCTTCTTTTGTAAACAAAACTTTGAAACAGGCGCTGCAGCCTTAATACTTTACAAGGGAAAAAAATTGCAGATGAGCAACCTGTAAATAAGTCCAAGCAGGTAATGACCAGCAGCACCGTTCGGAACCTGGGTATGCAAGAAAACAAGTACGAGTGCAATAAGGATTTCATTCATATAAAATATAACATCATCAGATAACTTTGAATAGAAACTCTTGGAATATAATAATGTATCCTTTTTTTTCTAAGGGCATTTTCTGCCGGTGGGGATTGAACCCACGACCTCCACTTTAGAATTACCACTAGACCAAGCCGGGTATCACTACAACATTGTATCTTTATCGTAACAAAGATTTGGGATACGAAAAAAGATGCTTGTGTCAGAAGTAACATTGTTATGAGCTCATTAGTTCCTTCGGTGTAAAAAATAAGTCCCACTAAACTTATGCACTACCTCTGCGCTGGGCTCGTTTGGTGGACTAAGCGCCGCTTCAGCTTCTTTCAGAAAATCCATTCGAAAGCATGATATTGCAAACAAGTAGCGGGATTGAGCCATTTGTGTTCCTTCATAAATATATAGGAAAGGAAAAGGGAATTATAAAGATACACATATAAATCAGGTTCTAACTAAGAAATTAGAGGGAAAAAATCAGAATCAAATGTAACAATAATATATATATATATATATCAAATGTAACAATAATATATATATATATATATATTATAGATCAGAAAACAAGCTGGTGGAAGAGATTTACAAGACAACATACCTTTTAAAATATGGTAGGCACAGTAAGCTTGATTGTTCCGTAAGTAAGAGCTGGCTAACAACTGCAGATTTGTCTGCATAAAAGAGTTGTTTCTTCAGAGAAAACCCATAAACTAAATTAAGAGACTGAAAATTTGACAGTAAAGCGAACTAAAGAAATCAGTCATAACGTCCTTCAGCTAGATTAGGTGTCAAAATAAGCATTTAACACCACTAGAAAGTTTACACGTAAATTGATTAAAAAGTGGAGTCCCAGAACCTTAGAAAAACTACACAAAATTTAAACTTCGCAGCCACATTTCTCTCGACAATTATCTGTTTAAAAATCGTTCAACAATTTGATCTAATATTATTCAAAAGGCACAATCAAGTTCAAGAAAAACGTGAGAATACATAAATTACACAGTTTCAATTTTCAACACCTATAAGAAATTAATTCTATAAAATTTCACCAACAGAGCTTCACAGTTCAACTAAAAACAACTATCTTACACTAAATTTTCTTTTAAAAAAAAAAGAGCTGAAATCACTCTAGAAAATCTAATTTCTTGATAAGAACATAAGTTTTTATTTTCCAGTGAACTCGCAAAACACAATTCCTTATAGAAAACAACACCAGCATCATATCAGTCTATAGAAAAACGACATCGGAAATCGGTATCGAACTCATAACCTAGGAATCGTGCGGAAAATTGTAAATTCAAGAAGCTAGAGAAAGAAATGCCGATCTCGATTACCTACAGTAATGTTCCGAACTGGTCACTCAGAGACACCAGCAAGAGAAAACAAAGAAATAAACGATCTTTAGGGTACGACAAGACGATTGTTACCAAATTCCGCTCTTTTGCCGATGTTTCTCGGTAACCAAACAGAGCAACGACGACAATGGAAGTTAGCGAGAGAGTAGGTTAAACAAAAAGTACCTCGGAAGGAAACTCGGAGCAGAGACGCTCGCAGATGAAAATGGCGTTACGGTACATGAAATCGCGGAGACTGTGGTGGACACAGTCGACGAGTATGGCTTCCATTATTGCTTTGCTTTTCTTGTTCCTCGATTTGGAGGAGAGTGAGAGAGAAACGTTTTGATTTTGGGGGCTTTTCTAGGTTCAAATCCGGTGGCACGTGCAATTCCTCTCCTTCGAAATGGCTAGTCACGTGACTATGTTTGGAAATTGGAATGATAATTATTTTTTTTTTTATCTTTTACTGTTTTCCGCTTCTTTTGTGACTAGTATTTATTTACTTGCAAAGTTATGAAAATATAGAACTAATACTTGCAAAGTTATGAAAATATAGAACACAAGTTGTTAATACCTGAAAATAGATTAACACTTAAATCGGTCCACGGTTCGGTTTAGAGTCGGATCCTATGATCGTGCGGTGGTCGAACGGAAAAGTTGTCTCCAAACTTATCGTCGCCGTCGTACCGGAAAGAGGTTTCCAGTGCCTCTTCATCTGAAAAAAAAAAACGTTTCACGCTAGAGAGGTGCGGAAGAGTTTCCTCGGGGGGGCACTCCGACGCTCATCATTGGTCCAAGTGGTATGTGAGGTTGCTTCAGAATTCTAGAGAAAGAAAGTCTAGGATGAGAGAGAAGCGGATGTTTGTTAAGTTATGAGAAAACTTACCTCCAAATGACAAGCTTGGAAGTATTTATAGTGAAGTGGTAAGAGTTGAGGTAGATTTGTCATCCACCAGTGGTCATTTCCCTTTGATTCTTGTTGAAGTCAAGGTCAGACTTGCTTCGCCGTGGTCGAGGCCCACCACTGACCATGCCTTGATATCGTGTTGTGGTCGAGGCCTGGCTCTGACCACGCTTTGATATTTTGTTGTGGTCGAGGTTCGTCCCTGATCATGCTCGGATATTTGTTGTGGTTGAGGTCGGTCATGTGCCATCCTTGGATTTTTGTTGTAGTTGAGGCTTATCCCTGACCATGCTTGGATATTTGTTATGGATGAAGTTTGTCCCTGAACATGCCTTGACATTTTTTATGGTGTCCATGACCTTAATATTGATGACTTTGTGGGTTTCGAGGACTTGAATACAAGTTTTTCTCCTCCATGTAAATAGTTTTTTTAGTTTGAAGAAGGAGATGATTTTCAAAAAATCATTAAGGCTGCCAATTATATTTTTCAAGATGACCCTATTGACGAAACTCTTTGCCCATATATTTTGAGTATTAAAAATAGCAAAGGCCATTTAGATAACCACGTGAGTTGGGAGGGTTCTCTTCAGATTCTACTTCTCCTTCTTCGTGGGTTTCACCAGATGTTCTGATTGCCAAAAATAGCAACTTCAAGATCTTTGTTTTGGCCAAACCACTATTTTTTCTTTCGAATTCGAGCGCCCAAGGCCTGAGCTTTCCTTTCTTCACCCATTCCTTCATTTCACGTCCAAGACGTGCAGACCAAGGTCGGGTTTCATGGCGCGTCCCTCTGACTTCTTCCGATCCATGTATGAAGAAGATCGCCACAGATCTGGAGAGTCTTCGTTCTCCCATCGTTTCTTGCAACCAGGTCCGATGACGTCTCTTGGAGGCACGCCTTTCTCTTGGTCCTCATGGTGGTGAGCAGAGCTTCTCAGATCCAATAAAGCTTCCCGATTGGCGTGTCGGAGATCGATCGGTGGCCACCATTCCCGGTCCGCAAGTCGCATACCAATCCTTGGCTTCTAGTTCGCGAAGTTCAGACTAGGCTTCGCCGGTCTTCTTTTTCAGCGTCTATCACCGCTTGGGTCCTTCAGATCCGTTCTCCGGCGCTTCTCTCAATCGGGACCGGTCTACGTGTTTACAAGGTCGGTCGTGGTCAGATCTCGCAGGCATGTCGGTAATTCAGCCTGCCTCGGATCCGGTCGCCATTCTTTCTGGCGATCTACAACGGAGAAGATCGGCGGCGCTCCCTCCCGGCCGCGAAAGTGTGAGCTTCCCAGACCCACCGCGGTCAAGCCTCTTAGATTCGGAGGTGATTTCTATCGCCCCGACTGAGACTCGACGGTGAGTCTCGCTTTCTCCGGCGTTCTGCGCGACCAAGGTCGGGTTTTGAGCTTCCCATATCTAGTGGGTGTTGCCTCCGGCTCGAGGGTTGTGAGCATGACTTCCCCGGGCTCACAAGAGCTTCTCCCTTCATGCCTGTGCGACGAGGGTTTGCCCCCATTGAGTTTGATGTTGTCTCTCTTCTCCGACGATCGACGCGCGTCATGACCAGTCTTCACCTCCCGCCGTCATTCGTTGTGGATCCGGCATCATAGCTACGAGGTTGGCTTCGTCCAAACGCAACCGAGAGTTTGGAGGTAGGTTGGGCTTCGCGCGCAAGGCTGGTCCCGTCGTTACTCGAGCCTGAGGCTTCCCCTCGGCGCGGATATGCAACCCCTCCTGACTTCGCGCCTGAGCCTTCTTTGACGGCCTTTGTTTTGCCTAAGAGAGCTTTTGTCGGTGTGGTTTTCGGAAGCTCCAAGCCCTCGAGGTGTGCGCCTTCTCCGAAGCGGACTACTCAAGACCCGACGTTCTTTTCACACACGACTCTAACCCTAGCATAGGCGATCGGGGCCGAGTCTTTTTCAAACCGCGCCTTTGACTACACGGACGTAGGTATGTCTTATCCAAATCTTCGTGACACGGGCCAACGGGTAACCACGGAGTCGGTGTCGCCTCTCTTCTTCGATGTCATGCGTGGAGAGGGCATGCCTCCCTTAAACTCGTTGAAGTCATGTCTCCCAAACCCGACTTCTTGGCTGGTGAGGGAAGAAGCTCCTTCGCGCGGTCGGCCTACGGTCCTCGCGACAGGTTCGACCATGGTGTAGGGCCAACCCTTCATCCCCTTTGTCGAACCCCTGACTACTGCCCTTCACCTAAGAAGAAGGAAAAGAAGAAAAAAAACTCGAAAAAATTCGGAGGTTCAAGAAGAGGTGACAGGGGCAGCGACGATGGTCGGGGTTACGCCTCTCCTGAAGAAGCCTCGAGTTTGATATAGGGTGCCTTCGACGGGGTCGCATGACTATTCCGGCCTTGACATACCGAGCATGACCACGTCAGTCAAGCTCAAGAAGCTTCGTAGTGAGATTAATTTTTCACCTGACGTGGAGTTTCGCATTCCTTAGGAGAGGGAGGTCCTGAGTCATCCGTCGAAGGGTTACGTTGCCGTCCACCTTGACAGTCTGCGCAATGTCATAGGGTTCACCCTCTTTTTAAAAAATAGACAAAATTTTATTTTATTAAGAAAATAGTCTATCAGACCGAAGTAAATTAAATTAATGATTTTAGTTTATTTAATTTACTTCGGCTTGGTGGACTATTTTCTTAATAAAACAAAATATTAAAAGAAGCAGGGGATCGCCTAGTTGCAACAAATTCTTCTGTTTAATATTACTATAATTAATTTGATATTGTTGATATAGAAAAATAATATAATATTTAATAAGATTATAATTGACGTAACAAATTAATAGAGGGGTTAATATGCAATTGATATGAAGTAATTTTGAAAAGTGTACCGTTTTTGGTGAAGAAAAATATATCGTGACCCTTTGTGACCGTCGTGGGCGAATTTGGTGAAGAAAATGTCTCGCAACACCCTTTGTGACCGTCGTGAGTGAATTTGGTGAAGAAAATGGCTAGAAACCCTTTGTGACCGTCGTGGGCGAGTTTTTCCTCAAGGAGTTCATCCCATGACCCTCTATTTTTTCGTAATTTTTTTTGGGCCGGGTTTCGCGTGTTTCTTTTACATCATTTCGAGTTGAGCCGTCATTTTCAAATTAAAGGAAAAATGACCCATAACAAAAAGTATATAAAAAATATTATTTTTTGTGTACTTTCTGTTATGGGTCATTTTTCTTTTAATGAAAAACTCGCCCATGACCCTCTATTTTTTCATAATTTTTTTTGGGCCAGGCTTCGCGTGTTTCTTTTACATCATTTCGAGTTGGGCCGTCATTTTCAAATTAAAGGAAAAATGACCCATAACAAAAAGTATATAAAAAATATTATTTTTTGTGTGGGAATTGATGTCGTGGGTTGGAGATGAAAACATTGTTTGATATGACAGTTGCATTAATTCGATATAAAAACTACCCCAATATAGTATTTGTTAGAAAATATTACGGAAATAATATTTATTTTTCGAGAAAATGAGACAAGTTTGGTAGAAGAAATAAATAAAATAAAATACTATAAAGACTGAAAATTAAAGATAAAATATGAACAACAACAAAATAAGTACGTAAAGAAAGGAAAAGGAAAAGAACATTGATGACCGTTCGACGGTTTCCTTTAAGTAATATTGCTCTCCCACGGGTGCTGGAAATCGATGAGCAATTTACCTCGCAGGATACAATAGCGGAAAGAGAAGAGCTATGCACCAACATAACTTCTCCGACCAACCAAGACAGTAGCAGAACCAACCAACTACTACAAGAAAAACATAGACAATTTCGAAGAGGAAAGTAGAGAGAAATGATTTCTGGAAGTGTGGTTACAATATTTGAATTATCCAAAATCGTCCACCATATGGCCTTTAAACGCATTAAAAGCTCATTAGTGCATAGTGATTAACCAATGCAAACTTGTTTTATCCTTAATGCTCAGCTATACATTTCCGTTTAGATTTTATCAGAGAATCAAAACTGATCGGTCCCATTATCACATTTACTCACATGGTTACAATGTCATTTGATTTAATTATCATAATAACGAAAGTGTTATTTATGTTTATGAATGTGAAATATGCAATAAAAAGATAAAGATTACCACAAACAAGCCCAAACTCAACCCCAACCCGGCCCGGCAAGGCTCGGCTCGGCAAGACACGACCGATCAGACGGCGACGCGCACATGGTGGACTTGGGCTTCTCTAAGCCATGCCCCTCTACAAAATTGGGTTACCTTTGGAAACTCAAACCCTTTTCAACAAATTGCATATATAAGCTCACTCATTTATTCACAGCTCTTGCATTTCACTTCATTCACACAACAATGTGGTTACACACGATTTATATGTTTTATTAAGCATAGTTTGAGCATCAATTTCTCATTCATTGTAATTCCGATTTTGGAAAATATGAGTGAAATTTTGTTCCAAAAAAAATGGTTACTAGTGAAATATTTTAAAAATATGAGTAAAATATAAAAAGTGACGCAGACATTAAGTTAGTTAGTTATGAAATTTTCCAATTTTCTACACGACCGGACTAAAGCTAGCAACAGAAAGCCCACATAAGAATATATCATCATCAACCCGTGTCCGAAAAGCAATCGAAAACGCTACATTGCCTCAAAGCTCACATACTCTGTTTCAATGGCGGACCGATCGCCACCACTTACTCCCACTGGAGAATATGACACGGTCGAGATCGACTATTCTTCCACAATCCTCGATCTCTCCAGCTTTCAGCTCCACGATCTTGACTCGGTCGAGCTGCCTCCGGGTCTGACCGAAGTGGACCTAACCGCGAACCGTCTGTCGAAGTTGGACCCTCGGATTGGAACCCTATCGAGCCTTAAGAAGCTCTCTTTCCGACAAAACCTCCTCGGCGACGACGCCGTCGAGTCGCTCTCGAGCTGGCACGCCTTGTCGGACCTCGAGGTATTTGAATTCCTCCTTTTTTTTTTTTTTTTTTTTTTTACTTTCGATAGTTCTTTGTGCGTGTCAAATTGTCGGATTGTAATTCAGTGATATTGGCTGTGATGGCGTATTGTATCTATAGGTGTGTACTAATTAACGGTCAAAAGTGCGAATCAAAAGAAAAATGTTGTTCGGAGTTTTAGTGTCATGAGAAGTTAAGTTCCATGGTTACCTAGTGTCGTTACAAAATACCAGGCTAAATCTTGATTTTTTAGAGAGAGAGAAGCCGAATTTCTTCATCCGAAAGCAAATTTGTCTCATCAGAAAGTGATAAGTGATGGAAATATTACGAGAACTGTATGTTAGGGCCGATAAAGTCAGTGTAATGCTTGCCTGTTGTTCTTGCAGGAGTTAGTATTCAGGGATAATAAGCTTACGAAAATACTGGATGTCGAAATATTCAAGCGGCTTTTGGTTTTCGATGTTTCTTTCAACGAGATCACTTCTTTAAAAGGAATGTCGAAGGCCAGCAACACCCTCAAGGAGCTCTATGTATCAAAAAACGAAGTTACTAAGATCGAAGAGATTGACCACCTTCACGAACTCCTTATTCTCGAACTTGGTTCCAACAGATTGAGGGTTAGTGCTTGATTCATTGACTATGGTTTTGGGTGTCCCTTTCTGAATCGTTTGTCCCATTTGTAGTTCCAAATTTCATGCGATTTTGTTAAAGCATTTGGTTTATCCTTGAGCCTCTGTGCTATTGATTCAGGTGATGGAAAATCTGCAAACTTTTACTAAATTACAAGAGTTATGGCTGGGAAGGAATCGCATCAAGGTAGTGAATTTGTGTGGGTTGAACTGCATCAAGAAGATTAGCTTACAGAGCAACCGTTTGACTTCTATGAGAGGATTTGAGGTACTCCTTTTTGGTGCTGTGAATGTGGAACAGTCTCTTGAAACCGTCTCATCATTTTCCGAGTTATTCATAAGAATCTATTCTTACTGCACATTCTCGTTTCAGGAATGCATTGCTCTAGAAGAGTTATACTTAAGCCATAATGGGATCTCAAAAATGGAAGGCCTGTCCACCTTGGTCAATCTGCGGGTCTTGGACGTATCATCAAATAAGCTAACTTCTGTGGATGGCATTGAAAACCTGACTCAGTACATACTATGTTTTTTTTCTTTATCCCTATAACAAATGTAGTTTGACATTGTATCCTATTTCCTCTGTTTTTTTTTTCATTTCCCACGTTCTTCGTTTTGTTGGTAGATTAGAGGACCTGTGGCTGAATGACAACCAAATAGAATCGCTCGAGGGCATTGCTGAAGCTGTTGCCGGTTCAAAAGACAAGCTTGTCACTGTTTATTTCGAGAACAATCCTTGTGTATGTTCCCTTGTAACTTGAATGGCCTGATTTCTTTGACAGTCTGATAACTGAACTTTACTGATGCGTGATTTAGGTGATGTTGGGATAGCCTTATATCAATTCTTGTCACATGTCTTTTTTTTTTTTTACTGCATAACGGACAAAGAAATGTCTTTCTGATTAGTAACCAGTTGATTCCTGTGGTGTTCAGGCAAAGACTCCGAACTACTCTACTATCGTGAAACAAATGTTCCCAAATCTCGAGCAAATTGATTCTTATATGTTTGCCTAAAAGAGAAGACGATGTGTCAGACCTCTATTTACGAAGCTTTCTCTCAGCAGCGGTATGACTATAGCTTCTTCTGTTTTAGGTAAAGTTTGCATGCTTTTCATATGGGTTGTAATCTTCTCTTCCTTGGGATTGTCGTTATATTAAATAACCCCCTCTCTTTTTCAGGTAAACCATGGCTCAGCAAAGCTCTATAGAAGCTAAAGCGTCCGTTG
The DNA here is from genome assembly GCF_054948205.1 of Urtica dioica subsp. dioica. NCBI lineage: Eukaryota > Viridiplantae > Streptophyta > Magnoliopsida > Rosales > Urticaceae > Urtica > Urtica dioica. Next base: position 15,478,775 of record NC_142759.1, read on the forward strand.
ATATTACTGTTATTGGCTATCCAGTTATCGACTTTGTTTTATTCGTTCCCGTTTTCTTTCTTGTTTTACCAAACCGTACCAGGAGGTACTGTAGTTCAGTCCTTGTAAAGGCTTTTTTTTTTTTTGGCTCTCTCTGAGTTGCTTTAAAGGATTTCGGTTTCATATCAAACACTCTCATACCAAATGGAAGTAGAAAAAAAAATGTTTTGTTTTAATCTGTGAAATGTTTGTCGCTTTCCCAAAACCTAATTATGAAGCATAAAAGATCTAGAAGATATAACATTACCACACAACATTAGCAATTCAAACAAAAGCCATTGTAAATAGTAATAATTCATCATTCAAAGTCAAAGCAAAAGGAACATAATACAGAACACAAGATTCCGATGATCAACGACCCCTCTCGAATCCAATGCGAGACCTCCCCGACCCTCTGTCGCCCTCGTCCCTCATCGACGAGCCCGCCGTCGCCCTCATGGTGCCTCCGGTCCCGACCTTGTCCATCTTCTTACCCTTCTTCACCTCCGTCAAGAACTGGTCCAAACCGAACGGGTCAGCCTCCTCCGCAGCGTCCTTCTCGAACTCGACGGGCCTTTCCCTCGGGGCGGCCCGCTCGGAAGTGCCCGCGAACGCCCTGTCGGGCTTGAACCGATCCGTCTTCATGATCTTCTCGAGCTGCTCGTCGGCCCCGCCGTACATCTCCGAGTCCACGTCTTTCTTGGGCCTGTAAAGGGTCGACAGGGTTGGCTGGGCCGTGAAAAGCCCTTTGTCGTAGACGTTGTACTGGTCGTCGGCCGCGAAGCCCGACTCCATACCCTTGTCCTGGTTGAACAGCCTCTGGTCATACATGACCTCGCCTCCTCTACCGGACCCGGCCGAGGCCATTCCCAGAGCCACCTTCTCGCTGACGTCACGGTCGCGGTCCCTCGTGATCTTGCTCTTCTTCCCCATCGCCGCGTCTTTGGCCTCCAATCTCCTCTCTCTCTCCCTCTCTCTCCGCCGCTCCTCACGAATCTTCTCTCTTCCCACCCGCTCCTCTCTCTCCTCCCTCGTCTCTGAATCGCGATCGCGGCGGTGGTGATCGCGGTCGTAGTCCTCGCTCGCCGGCATTACGACGGCGGCGGCCGCCGGGGCAGCAGCGACGCCGGTGCGCTCCGACCGGGCTTTCTGGGCGAGAGCACGGAGCTCCTGCTCCTTCCTCTCCTTCTCCTTCATCAGCATCTCCTTCTGGACCTTGGATCGCATCGAGACCGCCTCCCTCGCCTTTTGCTCAGCCACATACAGAGCCTCCGAGAGCTTCGCAAAGTTGTCGTTGATCTGGACATCCTGTAAATAAAGATGCGCCATTTGACCGGTTAAAAGTTTAATTTTTTTTTCCCCCTTCTCTTTTATCTGGTTGGATCCGGTTATTAAACAAAGTTTTTTTTTTGTACTTTTTTTCTTTTGAACCTTTTTAGTCTATTTTCGGTTTTGAAAAAAAAAACACAGTTAACTGTAGGTTAACCATTTTTAAGTTTTGGTTCTTCCGATTTTCCAGTTAACAGTTAACCGGTTAACCGTCCAGTTAATCGGGTTTCCCAGTTAAAATATTGCGGTAAAAAATGCCTTGTTTACCTGGAGGCCGCGGCCATCAGCGGCGAGGCGTTTGTCGAGGGGAATGGTGTATCCCTTGGGATTCTTCCAGTTGGAGATGCAGGGCGGGATCTTCCAGTCCTGCTGGTCCTTGACCGTCACGGGGCGCGGCGGCGAGTGCATCACTGGAACCGGCGGCGACCCGGAAGCCCGCGGGACCCGCTTGTGCTTGAACTTCGGAGGCTCGAGCGGGTCCACCGGCATCTCCACCATCCTGATGATCCGCTCCCTCGCCCCCGAGTTGAACGCCGCCGACTGCTGCGAAGACTTGTACTTTATGAACTGCGAGTCCGAGGAGTGCTTCGGGACGTTCTTGGGCTGGGCCGCGCTGAGACGCACGTTCACGATCTTCTCCAGCGCCGCTTTCGTCTCCTGCATCGTCTCGTCGATCTCCTTCTGGAGATCCTCGTCTTCCTCTTCTTCTTCTTCGCCGTCCTCGTCGTTCTTTAGGATCTTCGGGATGATGTCTTTGTGCTGAGAGTAGACGATCTTCTTCGAGTTTTCGTTCTGTTTGACGATGGCGTCGTAGGCTATGTTGCCGCGGGCGTCGACGGTGACGGGCAGGATGTCTGATCTGGGCTTGGACGATCGGTCCCGGCCCATTCCCAGAGGGTATTGGGCCACGTGGATCTCGGGGAAAGCTCCTCCGTCGCCGAAATCCTCCACTTTTCGGGGGACGAACCCAGCTCGCTTCAGGTACGGAGGGACCGGGTTGGGCTTGATAACCGAGGCCTGCTCAGCGGCCTCGGCGGTGCTGAACCGCTGCTTGAACCACGGGTCATTCGAGTGGTCATAATGTGTCGCCGTTGTCACTTTCACCGCCGGAAGAAAGTCCTTCATGTTCGTCGCCATTTTAGGCCAAACTCTTGTTCAACTGCCAACCCAACAAATTTAACAACGAGGAAAAAGACTTGGGTAAGAGAAAATAGTAAATATGAAATAAAAATGCATATACAGAGCTATTCTACAAACCAAATCATCAAATTAAAGAACAAATTCCAGTGATTTGAATATGAATCGACAAATTCCAACGGGAGCTAATAGATCACAGCACAGGCCAAGCGTATATTCATAACCCACCACACCATTCTCACTATATAGCAAATAATTTGAAACAAAGAATTCAATAGTTCAGATTACAGAAGAGCTCAAGCACCACAAGCGAAGCGCAGAGATTCACCGTAAATTCTAATCAGACAAGAATCCCACTAAACTGAGTAAGCTGAATCCAAGAGCAGAATATAGTCGAAAAAATTTACTCGTCTCCAACATCAGTTTTAAATAAAAATCAAGTTTCCGCATAAATCCCTTCAACTTCAACACAGTATTACATAATTAGACGAGCATGAGATCCAAGACGAGCAACACTCACATGCGACGATAAAATTGTTGAAAACGAGTAAATAAACAACTCAAATCGTCGGTATGAAATTGAAAAGCATCAATCTCCTAAATAACAAGCATAGCACTTTGCGGCTAGGTTTAATCGAAAACGACTAGACCAATTTTTCTACGTAACCCAAATCTACAAAATCCCTACTTTAATCCGCAGACAGTGAAAGAGAAGTAAAGATAGATTTTAGGGTTTTCAGAGAACTCACTTCCTCGAGGATCGATCTTGGGACGAGAGTTCTGAGAAAGGCTCGATGATGGACAACAAAAGCTCAGGCGTTGTCGAGAGTGCCAACGAGGATGAGCTCGGAGTCAAGAGAGAACTTGACAAAGGTTACCGGAGAATTCTTGCCGACGAATATGGTGTTGCCTCAGACGGTCTCGTCAAAACTTCGGCAAATATGGATTTACGGTGGAACTTTTAGTTCAATTGAGCTGATTTTCGCAATTATATATATATATATATATAAAAGTTCAATTGAGCTGATTTTCGCAATTATATATATATATATATATATATATATATATATATATATATATATATATATATATATATATATTAATACTATTTCTCATTCATAACATCTCGTATTTAATTGGATTACAAAAAAATTATTTATTGAACCCACACAAAGGAGACCTCACACTAAATGGTGCAACCCAAATTATATATTTCGGAGTATATATTTTTATTTCCTTCAAAAAAAAAAAGAGTATATATTTTTATCAGTTAAATGACTGATTTATTTGCAAAATTATTTTTTAGTTTGAAAAATATATAAAAAAAAAACTTAATGTAATCTTACAAATAAAAAAAATAAATTATCAATTTTCTACCTTAACTTTATTATTTTGGAAACTGGATATGGTTGTAATCGATAGTAAGAATAACGTGTATGCAATATTTATCACGACAATAATTTATTTTAAGTTGTATTTTTTTTAAAAATTTATTTTAAGTTGTAGACAATTTGATGTTTACATCATTTAATGTTTACTCATTTACTTGCTCGTGCATTTTTTTTTTCAAAAATGCTTTAGAGTGCCCAACATCAACTCATGCAATCGGACCGCTACTGAATCTGTTATCGATCGCAAAAGCCTGTCTGTGTCCATAGGTGCAAGGCCTTCTACTAGTCAGTTGCTTAAACTTTTGCTTATGTGGTAGTCTCATTGCGGCATAGAGTGACTCTTGATGACACTACCCCACCTCCCAGTGAATCACATCGCGTAGTCCTACACATAAGAACCAGATGCTCTACTCTATCGAGACTCACATTTGATGTTCTAAACACGCCTCGAATTGTTATTTGACAAAAGGAATGAAAAAACCTCATAATGAGTTAGCATGATCTTTCCAGCCTTAAATAGTTCATACACATCTTGGAGATTTTGGCTCATGTACCGCACCTATCAAGATGAATCGGGCTCGACGTACCTCGGACTCTTGAAAGACGTATCAACATAATTTTTTGCATTTTTTGAGTAATTCTTATGTATCAGCGTTGCCGTCATGCGTTGAAAAGTCCCTCATGGCGAAGCGTGGAGCCCTATTTTTCAAGGATTGGGTGTCGATGGTGTTCAATTCATCGCGAGCTTCTTCATGTTCTCGTACCTCCCGGGACTCCACGAGTTCAATTCATTGTCGCATGTCTCTTGGTTTTTCCTCATCCTTGGTACGCCAAGGCTCCGCCTTGTGACTCTGTGGTGGATCCTTGCGGATCGTACACTCGTGGACCTTGGCAGAATTGTGCGCTCGTGGACCTTGGAAAAAGTTTTCGAATCTGATTACGATGAGGCTGTCAACGCTTAGCTATGCTCTAATGCTATGTGCTCGCCCCCTTCTAATGATCTCTCTATGATCGTTTGCGGCTTAGGCCAACCTCACTCCTCCTTGGAAAGCCCACGACCCTAAACTCCATATATGGTTTTGATTTGGGTCCAAAAATCCTAATGTGGACATCAGGATGAAATACACAAGGGGACCAATCATGAGGGGAAGGACAAAACGAAATAAGAAAGATATGATAAAACCTCATTTTATAAGGTGTTTGAGAAGTGGAGAGCATACACACCCAAGACAACAAAAGAGAGCTTATTCATATCATTCAGTAAATTATTGAAGCAAGCCTACATTAAATCTTGTTTTTAGTTATTTATTTGTTGTTTTTCGTAGTTAAAAACAATAGGTTAAATTAGTGTGTTTGTAATAAGTTTTTGGGCTTTACTCATTTTAATGAAACCGATATGTTTTAGGTATTCAGTTAACCCTTATAATTTCGATGTTATTATACCTAGGAACTCCACATTTTGTTTGTATTTTCCTTTGTTTAAGGAGGTGTCTTGAATAAGAAACTCAAATTACGTTTTTGATAAATAAAAAAGTGCGATACTTCTCTTTGTTTCATGAAGCAAGTTTATAACTTATCATGGTATCCCTTGTAATGTTCATCCCCGGATTATCAAGGGAAATTACATATTCGTTTGTGGCATCTGAACTATTCCAAATTTCACGTCTATATAAGCGTTGAGTCGTAGAGTCACCGAGTTTTATGATCTTGGTTTTGCGAAAACATTAACATTGATTTCGAGTCACCGTCACTTGTTGGATTGGTTTGTATCATTTAGTATCAGATCTGATCGAGTTCATCAAGGATCTATCTATCCTTTTTTTTAATAAAAGATGAAATGACGACATAAAGACTTAATGTTACGTTTTAGTTGCGCTGTAGGTACTTTTGTCAGTAGTCTTTAACGAAATACACGGGGCGCTACGATTTCTTGAAGACTTACTACACGGGTTTTGTAACAAAAAAAATGATAATAATCAAGTAATTTATATATATATATATATATATATATATATACGTATATATATATATATATAAATCAAATGTTAAAATAAATTATTTATAAGTTACTCAACGTTTATAAACAATTCAAGTTCATAAAAGGCTCCAATTTTTTAAATTCCTAAAAATCATTGCTATTTCTTCTTCTTCTTCTTCTTTTTCTTTCGAGCTATATCAATTGTGGAGGCTTGTCTTCGATTGACCCCCAATGGTAGGGGAACACTTGTCTTTGTCTTATCTTATGGGAGCACTTGTAGCAAATGGTGTAGAGGCTCATCGTACACGAACACATGTTCGATTGCAAAAGTTTTCTATTGTGGCATGGCTTAGGTTTAGAGGACATCGTTGATGGATCCGAATGCTGAGAGGAGGTTCATAAGGTGCTATAAGAGAAAGACAAAGTCATGTTCTTTTTGTTTGGAATCCTGAGAGGATGTCGTTGGATAATGAGGTAGGTGTCTTTTATTTTTCAGACAGACGAGGACTATAATTCTTTATGTAAATCGACCCATAGATTTGCAATACATTATAGCAAGTGATTCTAAGACTGATTAGAAGAGTTAATCTGTTGGAAATGAAAGATCGGAAATCATATTAATTCATGAAAAATTTATGAAATTTAGTGCAAACAACGGAGATCTTAGAAGAAGCAACAAATATGGAATATCTATTCCGTGATCAATACCAAAGCAAAATTTCAATACAAGCCAGAACATGATTTCGGTTCTATTCTGTTCCAAAGGTCGGATTTAGTCTTAGTCTTATTTTTTTTCTTACTTAAAAGTCTCAGCCTAATTTGTACTTCAACAGATTCTTCCAAAAAAATAAAAAATTATACTTCTTTTCTAACAGTCGCCCAGACAAGCACCTTGATTCCCCTACACGTATCACATGAAGCCACGTGGAGATTTCCGTAGGCGTAAACAAATCACAACGCGATTGTCTCATGCAATAAAAAGTCGCCACCTGTACGTCAGAGGAGCTTTATGTCATTTCAGATCGTAAGAGAGACCCAATATCGTCACTTGGAAAACCAAGGGGTTTGTTCTGAAGATGTTTTAGAATTTTAGCTCCTTGGCTACAAAATTTACAAAGTCTTCCCTCTTCGTCCACTCGCTAAACCTCGTCACTCTCTCTCTCTCTAGAAAGACGAAACCAGAAGTCGAAGATCGATTGTAGGCCGTCAATGGCGGCTCTGGAGGACTCTAGGGAAAAGACCTTGAGGAACGCTTTCGGGAATGTCCTCGCTTTGTTCATCCTCATCTTGATCGGCGTTCTCGCATTCTCGATCCGGCTCTTCTCTGTAATTCGCCGATCCTTTCGTGATCCCAGTATTATTAGATCTAATAGTTAAAAGATTAGGAAATTGACTACCATTTCCTCTTTAAAAAGGATGAATGCGAACGAGGTTCAAATTTAGAGTAGTGAGCGATGTATCTCACATATATGTCGGCATTTGTAATCTCGGCTGTATAGATATGTATATATGACCTAAATTGGGTGGTCTGTGATGAGTAGTTGACCTGAGCTTTCTTTTTTAAAACTGAAAATGTCGACGATATATTTTTTTTTCTCTCTTTCTCTCTCGTGAATCGTGATTAAGTTTTGTGAAATGTTGTTTCTCATTGTCAAATTGGATGGCTAATGTCTTCAGGTCATAAAGTATGAGAGTGTAATCCACGAATTCGATCCCTATTTCAATTATAGAGTTACTCAGGTTTGCTTTCTTTTTCTTAGCCTGGTTTATTTTATACAAGGGAAAGATTTCATATTTTGTGCTACTTCCATCATATTATATATTTGATCTAATGGCACTTGATGATTTTCTGATTATCTCATTACCAAAACAATTTTTAGATATACTTAACTTAGAATTGCTATTATTTTTATAATCATATAGCAAGCATTTTTAAGAAGCTTCCATATACTTCAATTAGAATCGTTGTCTTTGTTTCTTTATGTTGCCTCTGCATAAAATCCATTACCTATCACGACTCTGTCTGGAAAGATTATTGGCTCATCTGTTGGTTTCAGTTTCTGACGAAAAGTGGGATCTATGATTTTTGGAACTGGTTTGATGACCGGACATGGTAACCTTCTACTTAATGACTACTTTATGGGTTGCACAAAACCAACCTGGCTGTACTAATTGCTCTCGATTCATCGCTTTTAAGGTATCCTCTTGGGCGTGTAATTGGTGGAACGGTGTACCCAGGATTGACCTTGACAGCAGGATCCATTTGGTGGTGAGTTTTTTGAACTTACTACATTAAGTACTATACTTCTATATTCTAACAACCAACATGTTGCTCTCCCTGGAAAACCAGTTGAAGGGGTTGCAAAGGCACATCCAAAATTTTTATTTTTTTATTTTTTTATTTTTTTTCCACTCTCTATTAGTTACCTGTAAGTACTGATTTTCCAGTGTTGTCATTTTGCAGGTTCGTGAATTCTCTAAATATCCCGCTGTCTGTTGAAACTGTTTGTGTATTTACTGCTCCTATATTTTCTGCTTTCGCTTCATGGGCGACTTACCTTCTGACAAAGGTTAGTCTGGCTTCGTTTAGCTCTCCTTGTGTGTGTGTATATATATGTGTGTGTGTGTGTGTGTGTGTGTGTGTCTTTTTTTATATCTAAATTCTCCTTTTTTATTGACAATGTACTATTGCATCTATTTCTTAGGAAGTTAAAGGGGTTGGTGCTGGACTGACTGCGGCAGCACTTTTGGCCATGGTAAATTACATAGCGGGTATTTGTAACTCTTATTATGATTATAATTTCTTAAATATTTGAATGGTGGGCATGCAACATCAATCTTCTCTCATTGCAGTTGTTTCTTTAGGGAGTTTCCTTTTTTGCTGCATATGTTTTCACTAAAGAAGCATAAATGTGCAAAAACTTGCTGTGATCTCACTATTTTAGATAGCCTGTTGACATTGCTTTTACCGAAATAAATTCCTATGTGCGTGGTTATGCTATTGCCGATTGATCATGTATTTTAATGTCCTTGATTGTTGACTGGAGATACTAAGAGTACAAATAAACACAATGCATATTGCTTTTTCCAAATGAATTATCATGTGTTACTTGCTGTCCATAGATTCATCATCAATCTGATGAATCAGACAAGTTTATTTACTAGTTTCTATTATAATGAAATAATTTACGGTAGCATCAAATACATACAAGGGAGGCTAAATACGTGATTTTTTTTTTTCCAGGTTCCATCCTATATATCTCGCTCTGTTGCAGGAAGCTATGATAATGAAGCAGTAGCCATATTTGCTTTAATTTTCACTTTTTATCTTTATATAAAGGTTGGTGACGGTATCCAAAAAATACAGTATTTCCTTCATTTTTTCTCTTGATGGGTAGCAAGTCTTGATAGGTGGTTTGTGTTATCGATTTCATTTTACTAGATTAATATGTTGACTGCTTCTCTACTTCCGTCTTTGTATACTATAACTCATTGACTACCACTATTGTATGCAGACATTGAACACCGGATCTCTCTTTTACGCCACGTTGAATGCTATAGCTTACTTTTACATGGTATGGAATGTATTAGTTGTTTTACACCCAAGTTTGTCTCATCGTGTTCATAGCATGATTACATGTTTGTTCCATTCTTTCAGGTCTGCTCGTGGGGAGGATACACCTTCATTATTAATCTTATTCCAATGCATGTCCTTCTATGCATTGTAACTGGTCGTTACTCGCCGCGGTTATATATTGCTTACTGCCCTCTTGTAAGTACACTACTTACACTTATGTTATTGTTAAATAAGACTTTTTTTCTTAATTTTTTTAATAAACAAAATCAGTTAATTCCACTTCTGTCTTTGTTCTTGATTGTATTGCTTTGGAATTAAACTGATGAAGTGTTTATCAACCTGACCACTTAAAATGGTTTGGAATAAGAAAATCATGTATGAAGGTGTTGAAAGAAATTTACTTTTTGCATTATATTACCCACTTTCCTAATTCTTTTGTCATTGTCACACTTTAGTCTGCTTTTGCTTCATTGATGGAATTCGTGATTGCTGCTGAAATGAAGCCTTTTCTTTTTTATGCAGATTGTATTGGGAACCTTACTTGCTTCATTAGTTCCTGTTGTTGGATTCAATGCATTCATTACATCAGAACATTTTGCGTCCTTCTTGGTAAGTTATACGTGTGTGGGACCAGAAAGAATTTTTATACTTCCCCTTGTATTTTCCAATTCGATTTCTTGAACTCCTTATTTGGTCTCTGAATATTTGATCCCGCTTTGTTGTTATATCTGATTCTTTTATGTGATATCTCGACTTGGGATAAACTGTATAAACAAGGAAAAATTGTACAAAATAGCCATTTGAAACTTATTGATTAGCAAAATAGCCAAAGTTTCAACTTTTCAGCAAAGTAGTCAAATTTACATTTTCAAAATTTTTTTGAGAAGGAAGATTAAAATTTTTGACGATTATTATAAGCAATTTATTACTTCAAAAAAAAAAATCTAGGGGTCAAAATTTTTTTTGAAATCAGTTGCTGCACATTTTGACTATTTCACTAAATTAAGACAAACCTTGGCTATTTTGCAAAATCATAACTTTAAATTGAGTTACAGCTTGCATTTAGGAGTTTAGGAACATTTTATTTATTTATTTTTTTTTCTGGCTGAGGATGAGTACTTGGAAGAATATGTTTTCTCAAAATAGATGTGACCTTTGATAAACTCAGCAATTATTAATATTATCTCCTGCAGGTTTTCATCATTATCCATGTTGTAGCTCTTGTTTACTATATCCGAGGGGTTCTCTCTGCAAAGATGTTCAAAGTAGCTGTTGCACTCATTCTATCTGTTGGCCTGTAAGCCTTATGCATTCTCTGTGCTCTCTCCATCAAGAGTTCTGCATATGACCTCATACTTTGTTCTTTCTATTTCAGGATAGTGTGTTGCGCTGTTGTAGCTGTACTGGTAGCTCTGGTTGCTTCAAGCCCTACAAAGGGATGGAGTGGAAGAAGTCTCAGTCTACTTGATCCGTAAGAGTTCGAATTCTTTTCTTTGTCTCATCTCTGAAGCTTAATTTCCTTAACACTGTATTGTATAGTTGTCCACACAAACTACTGTGACCTTAGTCGGGTGCCGTCAGGTGACTTGATTACTTGTTGGTTATCACGTCCCCATTTTTTTTTTTGGTATATGAAAACAATAATATCTATCCTCCTTGATTGAGCATTTATAGCCGATTCTCTTTTCCATGTTATAACAGAACATATGCAAGCAAGTACATACCAATTATTGCCAGTGTTAGTGAGCATCAGCCACCAACTTGGCCTTCATACTTCATGGATATTAATGTTTTGGCATTCTTGGTTCCTGCTGGAATTATTGTAAGTTCTTTATTCAACAGGTTTTTTTTTTTTTTTTTTAAAACTATCTACGTCTGTTTCTCCTTAACCTGTATTGTGATATTTGTCTGTTGGCAGGCATGCTTTTCACCACTGTCCGATGCAAGCTCTTTCATAATCCTTTACATTGTAACATCAGTTTACTTTTCCGGAGTCATGGTAAGTACCAAGAACTATGTTCCAAGCAGAAAAGTTTCCCTCTTTTTTTCCCTGCACTTGATTTGTTTGCCCTTTTTCTTAATCATTGTCAATTATTTGCTCCTTTAATGCTAGGTACGTCTTATGCTAGTACTTGCTCCAGCAGCTTGTATCCTCTCTGGGATTGCACTCTCTGAAGCTTTTGAAGTTTTCACTCGGTCAATTAAGTTTCAGTTACCTGGGACATCAATAAACTCTCAAATCAGTGTAAATATGCCTTCATGCTTCTGTTAAACTTCTATTCAAACTCATTTACTTGAAAGGCTAAGATTCATTTTGTTTTCTGGATTGTTAGGCAGGGGATGCCAGCTCTGATAATATAGCCGTACAGAATGATGTGGCTAAGACTGAAAAAACTGAAGATACATTGAAGGAGCGACCGTCAAAGAAGAACAGGAAGAAGGAAAAAGAAGCTGTAGCTGTGGAGAAGCCATCCATTAAATCTAAAAAAGAGAAGAGGCTTCTGGTTTTACCTTTGGAGGCATCTATTCTGTCGATTTTCTTGCTTGTTTTACTTGGTGCCTTCTATGTGGTATATATCTTTTCTCTATCTCTGTTTTATGACATGCATTGTGATTTTCATGAAACTGTATTTCCTGCGAAAATAGCTGTAATTTTTTTTTTTAATCTAATAATATTGGTCATTACGGACTTAAATTTCAAGTACACATCTTTATATAAAAAAAAGGTGTTAGCCTATTTGTCAGGGTCTCCAATGTATCAACTTGTGGACCTTGGGGTGTCAAATTTTTTTGGGATTTTATATTCTACTTCATCCACGTCTAGTTAGACAGAACTCTGTTGCTGGTTGGAGCTTCTGAATTTGAGTTAAATAATTCCTTTGCAGGTACATTGTGTCTGGGCAGCAGCAGAAGCATATTCGGCTCCATCTATTGTTCTAACATCACAGTCCCATGATGGTCTTCATGTTTTCGATGATTTCAGAGAGGCTTATGCATGGCTTAGCCACAACACTGATGTGGACGATAAAGTGAGTTAATTCCCTCATTTTTATTTCTATTTTCTTCTAGGTAACTTAGCTTATCCACTGTTTTCTTCTTATTATTGTTTCTCTTTTAGTTGTGTAATCCATATAATAGGGAACACAATCACATTTTAGACTCAAAAGAAGCAGAAATAAGAAGTCCTGAAAGATGACACGTAAAAAAATAAGGTGCAAGTAATAAAAGAAGACTGACTGTTCTGAAAACAAGAAGTTAATGTCTCCCAAATTTTATGACTATCAAAGAAAAATAAAACACCATAACAGTTATAAAATGTTCTTGGCTGAATTCTCATTCTATTACAAATTCGGGATTCTATATTTCTAGTCAGACACTTCTGACCTGTCTTGTATAATACCTTTCTTAGTCGAATTATAAGTTGGAATTCTATAATCAGTGTAAATCATAAATAAAATCGCCTGCTGGAATGGTATCACTTTCAAATGTTGACTAGTTTGACGAAAAAAAATACTTGTTTTGAAGGTTGCATCCTGGTGGGATTATGGCTACCAAACTACTGCAATGGCCAACCGCACAGTCATAGTTGACAATAACACATGGAATAACACTCATATCGCGACCGTCGGTACTGCCATGTCATCTCCGGAAAAAGCAGCTTGGGAAATCTTTAACTCCTTGGATGTCAAATACGTTCTCGTCGTTTTTGGAGGTTCTTTTCTCTGAGATCGATGCCCATACTAAAAGACTTAGAACTATACATTCTAACACTTCTATGTTTTCGTTATTAGGTCTTGTTGGGTACCCGAGTGATGACATCAATAAGTTCTTGTGGATGGTTCGGATAGGAGGGGGTGTCTTCCCTCACATAAAAGAACCCGACTATCTCGTAAGTGGTTTCTTAGATTCATACAGCAACGTCTTTTAACTGTTAAAAAGTTTCTTACAGTATTTCAACTCTGCTTTCTGTCAAAAGAGAGACGGTCAGTACCGGATTGATTCTGAGGCCACTCCAACTATGCTAAACTCCCTCATGTACAAACTTTCTTATTACAGGTTTGTCTCAGCTCTAGAACAGTTTTTATTTTTAATTATATTTTCTTCTTTGTGTTTGTGTATATTAATAAGATGTAACTTTGTTTCTTGATCTACAGGTTTGTGGAGACAGATGGCAAAGGCTTTGATAGAGTAAGGAGAACTGAAATCGGAAAGAAACATTTCAAACTTACTCACTTTGAAGAGGTGCGATATATCAATCTTTCAATTTTTGAAAGTACTACTGTCAGCCTTTATCTATAAGATGTTGATGGACTATCTCGTGTTGCCACTTTTGAATCGCAGGTCTTCACAACACACCACTGGATGGTACGACTATACAAACTGAAGCCGCAAAAGAACAGAATCCGAGGAAAGACCAAGAAGTCCAAATCAGTAAGCACCGTTCTAGCTCTAGTTATGCGATACTAACCTGAATCGGTAAAATGCTGGTGAAACTGACGTTCTTTTTTTTCGTGGCAGAAATCATCATCCGGAACTTCGACAAAAAGAACCGTAGCAGGAAAGAAGAATCCGTGGAACTGAAATTCTGGCCTCTCAAATTTAGTTGCTAATAGTAGACCAACGATTTTGCAGGCTTAATTATTCACGCATCTTCTATACTCTTTTTTTTTTTCCTAAGAAACTCGGAAAGAATTCGGAAAGAAAGGAAATGTCAACATTGAGGTTATCATGTTTTGAAGTTTAGGTTTTATAATTAGAAAGGACATGGTATTGAAAAAAAAAGAAACAAAAGTTCATACAAGTCATGTTCGATTTCAGTTCTGTTTCTAGACGAACTTGCGGGTCTCAGTTAGAATATTAAATTCACTAAGAAAAAAACAGATATGTGGACGAACATGGAGTGGTTAATCACCGCATCATTGCACATCACGCTGACATGGCTGATCAGTGGCTTTTCAAGATAGTGGGAGTGTGGGACCCACCATCCGAGTCATACTTTTGTTTTGATAGATGATGCGCTGATTAATATCAGTGTTCTTAAATTAGTACATCGGTTCAACTATTAACAGCAAACCTAAATACCATAATGAACTTTGGACTAATAGGATGTCCTTGTATTTTTTAACAAGGTATAAATCATTTTGGATTGGTTGGTTTAGCTCGCTTAATGGAATCACTTTTATTCTATTAAGTTAGATTTTATAATTGTGAATCTCAAGCATGTGCTTACATGTGTGGTGAGGCTTATTGACCTGACTGGACGTAGAAGCCGAGCTGCAATCTCTTGCCAACATATTATTGAAGGATTGTGGATGAAAAAGCTTATTATGTGATATTAATATCATGCTCAACAATCCTATCAAATTGTTGTGTGACAATCAAGCTGCCTTGAGCATTGTCAAAAATCTCATCCAACATAATCGAAGTAAACACATAGATAGATCGCCACTTCATCAGCAACAAGATTGGATCTCGAGTCCAAAACAATCTTCATGCAATATAGTCCAACTAAAAAATAAGTAGCTGGCATCATTACCAAGCCTCTCGGACGAGCTTAGAATCAGTCCTAACTCGTCCAAGTTCAACATACCTTGAAACCGGTCTCATCTCACTAGGAAACATCATGTCGTGCTGTTTATGACTGTCTAGTATCTATGTAATCATTACCTTCTTTTTGCTTTAATGTAACTAGTGTAAATAGGCTACAATCTTGTGTCCTCAAGTGTAATATCGAGAATCTCTCAATAAAACAGCTACTTGAAGTTTCGTCCTTTCTCTATTTCCGAATTTCCACACTTATATATAAGAATACGTTTAATATGGCTACTACTTTGATAAAAAAAAAAAAGAAAAAAAAAAGAAGGTAAATGGCAGCAAAAAGAATAGTTATATTCAATTATAGTTTGGCTATTTTATACTTTTTTTGTCCTATTAAATAATAGTTAGCAGGAGCACCGGTTTTTGCACGCTCAATTAACTTTGACTTTATTTTCTTGATAAAAATGAAAGCTAGGCTATTCTACAAGAGCATTATTAAAAGTGGCCTAATGTTTGTGAATTCTCTTAATAAAATAAATATCCAAAATTTTGACTTAAAATATTTGAATTTAGTATCATTATGTGTTAGAAGTCAATTCAATGGAATCCGCTTGCGTCGAGAGTGATTACATTTAAAAATAATAATTTTACTAATCTGATTTTTTAGTTGACTATGCCAAATATTATTTTAAAAAATGTAAATGTAAATCTTAATGAATGGATAAAATTGATTCGATTAAGCAAATACTAATTGTTATGAAGAGATTTTCCTTGTCTGAAAAACATGACGGTCCAACCCAAAAACAGAAAAACTCGATGGGCCCGGCTCAAACAACGAAATGAAAAATCCAAGATTTGGTCGGAAGACTGGAAAATGGATGAGGGCCAGCCACGACTACAAAAAAGATTATCTAGGGTCGACCTCGACCACAACAAAACTAGGCCAGTCTCGACAACAACAAAACGTGCTAGCCTCGACTTCAACAAAACGAGGTCGGCCTTGACCACAACAAAACATGGCCGGCCTCGACCTCAACAGAACGAGGTCGGACTCGACCACAACAAAATAGGGCTGACCTCGACCACGACAAAACGTGGCTGGCCTCGACCACGAGAAAGTAGGTCAGCCGCGACCTAAACAAAAACTAGAGAGGAGGGGCCCTAGTAGATGACGAATATACCCCTACTCAAGACTGCACCATAAATACTCATAATCTCATCATCAGAAGGTAAACTTTTCTCAACTTAACAAAACTATGTTTCTCACTGATCACCTCACACTTTCTCTCTAGAATTCTTAAGGGAGAACGAAGGCCCCCACTTCACATAACACTTGGACTAATATTGAGCGTCGGAGAACACGCAGTGGGAAACCCTCCGCGCCCCTCTCTTCTCTCTTTTTGCTGGTGACGAGCCACCGAAATTTTCTTTCTTATTGGCAAGGGTGGCAAGCTTGGGAGTTTCTTCACCGTTCAACTACCACGCGATCATAGGGTCCGACCCTAAATCGAACCGCGACCAGCTATAAGTGTTAATTCTGTTTTTCGTCATTAATATATATATATATATATATATATATATATATATTTTGTTGAGAAATAGACACTAATATAGTTCACACAAGGGGGAAAATATTATAAAATTAATTTATATGTAAGAATTTACAGACGCGTATAAAGTGTATATTATCTACAAATTCAACAAGACAAATAAAATCTTTATCAAACGCTGCATAACGCAAAAGCTCAAGAAAAAAACCAATCAATCCATCCTGACAAAATTATTATCGACCAAACTACTCAATCTTCTCTCTGGACTTAGGATTGTGGAATGTTTTCGCCGCGAGTATCACAGGCATAGATGTGCACATCTCCGAGACCAATCTCTTAATCATTTCCACATGAAAATGTCAGCAAACTTATCTTCTTCCT
This sequence comes from Urtica dioica subsp. dioica, assembly GCF_054948205.1. Classification (NCBI taxonomy): domain Eukaryota; kingdom Viridiplantae; phylum Streptophyta; class Magnoliopsida; order Rosales; family Urticaceae; genus Urtica; species Urtica dioica. The sequence goes on from NC_142759.1 coordinate 15,495,674, forward strand.
TTAATCATGGTGGTGCTTCCCAAGACTTGAAATCATATCACAACTTTGTAGGCAAGTTGTAATTTTTCTTCAGAAACTTGGCCGCAGCCTCGTCTTTCCGATAACACAAAACCCGGAGAAGCGTGTTCGGTTCGGTCGGACTCCATTGTCCTGAGGTCTCAGGCATCGGAAGTAGCCTCGATTTTCCCGAAGGAGGCCCAAAGCTCTCCAGAAGCAAACCCTTGTACCGCTCCACGAGGCTTTCGGTCTCCACGCTATACAGAGGAAGAACATTCTTCACTGCCCTCGAGAATCTATCGATCAGATCTGACGGCAATCCATCCCCGTTGGACCAGAAAAGCTCCATCAGAAGCTTGAAGTCCTCCTCGATCACATCCGAGTCTTGGGGAACGAAGCCCCGGATCGGACCGCCAGCGAGCAGAACCAAAAGGAACCCATCGAACGAAGCTTTCATCACGTCGGTGATGGCTCGAGTTCTGACCCTGTCGTGCACGGTGGACGAGATCATCTCCAGGTATTGCTCGAGCTCCTCGATGAACGGCTCGATTCTGGAGGAAGAGGCCTCGCCGATGTACAGACCGTCCCAGAGGACGTGGCTCAGGTCTTCGAAGACAATCTTGTACGCTGCCGCTTCGCTGAGCTGTTGGATTCCTTCGAGAGAAGTGGATCTGGAGAGCTCGAACGTTTTGCCTACTCTGTCCGCGATCTCGTCTACGCTATCCGAGTCTTCCGAATTTGAGAGGTGAGCGATCATTCTCTTCCCAAAAACTCCCAACTCCAATCGGATGAGCTGCAAAGTGTTGATGCGAACACAGAGTTGGAGTACCCCGTGGGAGTTATAACCATTCTCTGTAGACCCGACCTGGGACTTCCTCTGCGTAGAGTTTGACCTTTCCTTCTTTTTGAATACACCGCTGAACTTCGACCCAGCTGAACATCTGGTCAGAGAAGGAAGTGTAGGAACAAACGTACTTCGAGACCCTGCAATTGCAAAAACGAAGAAAAATAAATGGCGGGTCAATACGAGATTTCGTAACCTAATAACTTATAAACATGAGTCTTGCAAAGAAATCCTACCACAGCCAGTCTTGACCTTCAATATGTAATGGTTGAGGCATTTATCGAGAAGAGTCTTCAGCTCGGGAAGCAAGGCGGAATGTGTTGGTATTGGCAACATAAAGAACGCTTCTAAGGTATCGTCAACGATGCGTAGTACTTCAACCGCAGAGGGGGCGAAATGCTCTTTGTTTGCCTGTGGATTCCATAACTGTCGAAAACTTGTCCAAATTAGATACACTTGCCCATCAAAATATAGACTTGTCTCACCAACATTAAAATGTCAGAAAAATATGACCAAAACTCTGTTAGGATTGAAGGAATATAATATTTCTGATTAGTAGATATAATGGGGTTGACTATACAATATTCAAGAGTCGTTAATCTATAAATAAGAGATATTTGGTCGTGTCCTTGTACCTCTTGTTGCAGATTCCGGTCTATCCATTCCTTGAGTCTGTCAACTCTCGTCTTTATCCAACCCTTGACCAGATCGCCGATCACCTTTTCAGCCTCATAAGGAGGCATCTCCCTGATGATTGATTTCCCTCCATCATCACTCTCCGCCGCATCTTCGACGGCGATTTGCACGAGATCTTTCTCCAATTTGTCAGCGGCTCTCAGCACTTGAATGGCGTCGGGCGTTAATTCGCTGATCCCTACTATGAACCGCTTCAGTTCATCGCCATAGCACGAGTGAAGGGTTGCGGCGGAAACACCCGCTGCAAGACTATGCCATCTCTTAAACACGGGACTATATATATTCTTCTCGCTCAAAGCCAGTTCGCCGATGTCCTCTGCTAGGACAGAGAGGACATGCATATTGCAGTTCGAGTCCTTAGATGGACGCTTGGTAGACTTCGCCTTTTTCAGATTCTGGTGCAAGAGAAGGAAAAAAAATAAGACCTTTCATTATTGTACTTCAACGGGTAAAAAGAGCTAAGATAATCATTCTTAAATTTGTCGACTTCATCTTAAAATCAATGTGACGAGGAATTTGCAATGAGCATACGTAAAGTTAAGAAAAAGATAAATCATCTGAAGTAGCTTATGCTCTAGTAATACAAGGCGGCAAAATGAAAAAAAGTTTCTTAGTGGCACAAGCTTTGAACAAAATGATTTCATGTAGCTTATATATGAGGTTTTCAAAATTCAGGGGCTGCTGGTGCAAAAAAAAGTATGGGGGTGGGTCAATTTGTCATCTGAAGAATTCAGGGGCCACATGTGCAAATATGCCTAATTAATATCCATCCCGGAAGATAGTGTGCTTGAAAAGAGTATGTATGACAAAGTACAGACAATGAGGACCTACCCGAGCAAATGCATTCCGAACCGAAGATCGAATGTACGAGTCAACACTGTCATACGCTGCATCCACTTCTTTTTTCTTTCGGTCGTAGTCACGAGATATATCCTCAACCAACATCTTTGCCGATAATACCGCCAGGGAAGCAATGTTCTGCATGGACTCAATGTTTCCACTGTGGAAAACATCCCGGTACGAAACAAGCCTTTTCTCGGCCCAACCCAATATAGAAGTCAGCGTAGAGCTCAATATCTTAGAGGTAACAGAGTCCATAGTTGCCTTGATATCTCTTTCAACTTCCACCAACAGATTATTAGAAGCAAAAAGAAGGTCATTGTCTACCTGGCCGGTCGTGACATAACGGTTAAAAAAAGCCCACGAGAAGCAAAGATTATGCAGCATTTGGTTGATTCCAAGGACCACCCAAGTCTTCTTAACGAGTTCCAAAACCTCGTCGACTTCTTCGATAACCGATGTTTCTTCATTCGTGTCAAAACAGGACTCTAATAGCATTTGGTACAGCTTGAGGTTCAACGGGTAACCATCGGCCCAATGGCATGTATCGGAGGAACCATCGAACGATCGGCAAGAAAGAGACATAACCAAAGAACGGAGCAATTGTATCGTCTCGTTGTTTTTTCCAGTTTCGATGGGTTCTTTTAAGGCTCCTTGTATTATCGCCCTGAGTCTCCTCGCGGTACCGTCGGTTTTATCGAGTGGCAAGTGAGGATGCAAAAGTAGAGATGCTTCTAAGACCTTCAGATTTCTTCTCTGCCAAGCTTCGTATTCTTCTTGATCAGCAAAATCCGATGATTTGAGATGTTGTAAGAACTCCAGAGGCAGAACTATCGTCTCAATACGTTTTCCAAGCTAATACATAAACCAGGAAAAAAAATGAACAAGTTGTGGTTTAGTGAGCGAAAAAAAAGGCAATAATTTACATTTAATGTTATTTGTTATCACTAAAATCCAAAGATTTCTCTAAAAAACAGTTTGTGATATGCTGAACATACAATTTTGCTAAAAAGTTTATAGCAAAAATTGAATATTAGTGGATTCAGTTTTGCTGATTTGATGTTCTTGAAGTTACAAACTTCAAAAGTCTAGTACTGAAGAAAAAGAAAAAGAAAAAACACTCGTAAACCAAGTATAGAAACTAGAAAGCTTCTACTACAGCCTAAAGTAAGCTTCTTTATCGTTAAGCGTGAAAACAAGCACGAAAAGAATATTAATTTACTCGTTCTCTAGTCAACTTTTTATTCTGAAGATTATGGTTTCTTTGCCAAATACGAACACTTGATTTGTTGTAATTCTTAAGTTCTGAGTAATTTAATCTGCAAAAAATTCAAGGTCTTGATTTTCCACATACAAACTCAGAACTCAAATTCGAACAATAATAATAAATAAATAAAAAATCATAAATTCGTTCGAATTATTCTCAGTACTACAGTTCAAATTCAAATATAAAAATTTGGAAGCACAAACCTGACCAGCAGCGACTCTGAGGAGCGCTCTTCGAATCCTCGAATCAGCCTGCTCCGAAACCCTCATCTGAACCCTAATCATCTCCCCCACCGTCACCGAACGCTTCGCCGCCCTCCCCTGGCTCGCCGAATCTCCGGCGCCTATCCGCCTCATCGTCGCCGGCGACGACTTCAGTCCCAGAGCCTTCTTCAATTGGCTCGCCGCCGTCGACGTCAGTGATCTCTGCAGCGACGGCGAAGCCGCCGTCGGAGCGTGGTCGGCTCTCTCGGACTGCCGGATGAAAGTCAGCGGCTTCCCGCCGGAGCTCCGGCAGGCTCCGACGAGGACCTCGTAGGCGGTCTCTCGGAGTTCGGAGTCGGAGAGTGAAAACCCTAGGTCGTCGCTTCCGAAGGGAGACGAGAGGGCTTCGACGGTCCGATGGCTCAGCATAGCCGCGGCGGTTTCGCTCTTTGGGGCTTGGTGTCTCTGAGAGCTTCCAAACACTTTGTCTCTCAGTATGTTTGCCATTGAAGAAGAAGAAAAAAAAGGTTCAAGCTTTGGCTTGGTGGTGGGGCTCTGAAATAGAAAAGTGCATATATATATGTATATGTATATATATTTGTTGCTTGACTTTTAAGGAAGAACCTAATGTTTTTGCATTTGGAATTTGAAGTGGATAAATAGAATTTCACCAACTAGAAAGAGTGACAAGCAAATAAGACTACGGAACTTTACTAAAAGCCATAATATTCTGGTTGTGAAGTTGTTCTTTTTAGTTTTAGAGATTAATTTTGGTGGCTGCTTTGGTTGGTTAGTTAATTGGTTGGTCATTTATGGATTTTTTTTTTAAAACAAGGGGGACGGAGTATGAAACAAAAGGTACATCACAGAGATATAATAATTATGCAATAATGAATGGTAATTGATTAAACATTATTGTCAAACATCAGGGTATTTTTATTTTACTTTCAAAATATTATGTTCAGTTTTATTCATTTAGATGTTATCTTGCTAACGACACAGTATAATACATTGGCCGTCAAGCGTATTTAATTGGGGTGATTTTATATATCGAATATTTTAAACATAGAAGTAATCAAATATGATTTTATTTATTTATATAATGAAATAGGATCAGCTCAGCTGGCTCTCTTCCTTATATATCACAAGCTATCGCTGGATTTAATAATGTCTTTGGGTTTTTGAATACCCAATTTCTATTTCAGACATTATTACTATGAAATTTAATGCATAGTGGCTAAACAGCTACAGGTTTTCCTAAATATAAACAAAAGATATATTACTGTATTTGTACCCAATCGTTGGTTGTACATTTTGTATCTCAAAATACAAGGCAATCTTCACCCTAAAAGTGATCGATTCAAAGCAACCATGCCCCATAAATAAGGTTGAATTTGAGTATGACAGCAATCTTATTCTATATCATAATTTTTAATTTATTTATTTATTTATTATTATATTGACAGAGAGAAAGGAAAACTCTAGAGAGAATATTATGATTTCCTTAGTTTATTATCCCTAAGAGTATCGATTTATATCCCATAATTCTTAGACAATAAGCTAAACGTGATTAATAGACTTAATACATTAATAACAGAAAGAGTGCCCTTAATAGCCTCTCAAGTTCATGGTTGAGAAGATATCGGAGAGACGACATAGATATACTTTCCACTGTGAGCTAGGACATGTATGCTTGACTTGAAGAATACCTTGTGTCACCATCTCTGGCACAAAGTACATGTCCATTGAAAAATGCTATGTGCAAGCACAAAGAATAGGGTTGTTTGATAGCTAATTTGCACTAGTGTTATCACACAAAATCTCAAGCACACGAGTCATAGGATATCCAAGTTCAAAGAGCATAGAGAGAAGCCATGAGATCTTAAAAACAACACTAGTCACCATTGCCGGCCCTGGGCTAAGGCGGGTTAGGCCTAGGCCTAGGGCCCCATATGTGGATGGGTCCCAAAAAATTTACACTATTTACCTATTTTTAAGAAAATTTACAAAATTTACATTTTGGCCCATTTTCTAAAAAATTTACATTTTTTACCTTGAAAATTTAATTTTTTATTAGTATTATAGGGCCCCAAAATATTGTTTCGCCTAGAACCCCCTGGTGAGTTTGGGCCGGCCCTGCTAGTCACTCGGTGCATAAAATTAAGCTTCAATGGAGGACCACAAGATGGTATTCTCCTTCTTGGAGCTCCAAGACACTAAGTTAGTGCCCAAAAACACACAATGCTCAGTAGTAGAACGTCATTCATCAAAGTCAGTACCCTAGTTCACATCATAAAACCCTGACATGTTGTAATGAGGAGACTGGCGAAGATGCAATCCATGATCTAAAGTCCCACTAACGTATTTCATTGCATTCTCGTAAACTTTGGGAGAGTTCTACATAAATTGGCATACTTTGTTGGATGAGTAAGCATTGCATTCATTGCATGCTCCGATACAAATGGACATCCTCTACAAGGTCACTGCCAAATTTGCCGAGTCCTGGACCACTAGTCATAAAAGTGGCATTAGGTGAGTTAAACCGTATCTTTGCCTTGGCGAGAAGATCAAGAATATAATAGCAACAAACTTTAAGCGGTATGAGCAACTTCAATACCAAACAGCCAAGAGAACCCAGATTTTGAGAGGAAATGACTCACTAAGACCCATGATTACTCGTTCTACAAAAACTCTCTCAACTTGTCAAAACTATACAAAATCACACCACAACTCGATCTCTCTCTCTCTAGAAAATATAAGAGACGAGTACAAATCGTTCGCCAAGGACACAATACAAAATGACTAATGTTAAGCGTCAGAGCACGCGCCGAAGGAAAACCATCCGCGTCCCTCTAGATTCATATTTTCTTGTGCTTAGGTGAAGGTGCAAGGATTTGAAGATCCGGCGAAGAACGTGGAAGATCCAAAGACCGGGGACTCGAAGATCAGAAGACCCGGACACTCAAAGATTCGAAGAGCACGATGAACGTGACGAACACGAACATGTAAAAAACACGAAGAACGTGAAAGATTCGAAAACCCGGAGACTCAAAGATCCAAAGACCCGAACACTCGAAGATCCGAAGAACACGAAGAACGTGGAAGACCAAAAGACTTGAAGATCCAAAGAACGCGAAGAACCTGAAGAACATGAACGCGTGAAAAATACGGAGAACATGGAAGATTCAAAGGGTTAAAGATTCAAAGAAGCAAAAAACTCGAGAACTCGACGAAGAACGCGAAGAACGCGAAAGATCCCTAGAGCCATAAACTCAAGGACCCGAATACCCGAAGATCCGAATAACACAAAAATGACAAACCCGATGAACGCGAGAAGCGCGAAAGAGATTCATTGACAAGACGAAAACGACGAGAAGAGGAGAACTTCACCAAACCCAACCTACGTGCAGTCATATGGTCCGTCTTTAGATCGAACTACAGACGGTTCTTAATGCTAATCCAAAAACCAGATTAACAATGTATATTGGGAGAAGACTTGAAAACTACAGTGGGCTCCAATGTAGGGTCTGACGTTGATGTACGCAATAAAGCTGATTAAGAACCATGTTCAGTGAGACGAACATGTACAAGAACATGTAGAGCAGGTAAGGTAGTGAGACCACATGGTGAAGATGAGTCGGGGTCACACGGTGAGCCAGAGCTAGAGCTATTTAGAATAGTGCATCTAGGCTGATATAGACTTGTTGTAGAGGGGCTAATAAAAGTAGGCATGTGTGGTCTAAAGTACACGGTACATATACAATTAACAAATTACAAGGCAATTCTAATTGAAGCATGTTATGAGGAATTTTCCTTGTCTGAAAAATATGACGGCCCAACCCAAAAACAAAGGAACACAACGAGCACGACCCAAAAGAAAAAAAAATGAAAAACTCAAAGACTTGGTCAGAAGACAGAAAAATGAACCTTATCTTCACCTCAACCAAATGGGGCTCGCCTTCTTCTCAACAAAAAGGAGGCTCGCCTTCTTAATTCTAAACGAAAGGAGGCTCGCCTTCACCCCTGCAAAGTGAGGCTCACCTTCACCCCAGCAAGGAAAGGCTCACCTTCACCTCAACAAAGTGAAGTTGGCCTCTACCACGGAAAAACAAGGCCGACCTTGACTTTACCAAAATAAGGGCGATTTTGATCACAGCGAAACTGGGCTGGCCTCGACCTCAACCAAAGCTAAGGAGGAAGGTTCCCTGGTAGAAGACGAATCTACACCTACTGTTAAGGTTGTACTATAAATACCTATAATCACATCATTAGGAGGTAAGTTTTTCTCAACTTAACAAAACTCTGCCTCTCTCACCTAAGACATTCTCTCTCTAGAATTCCTAAGGGTGAACAAAGGTCCCCAACCTCACACATCACTTGGACTAATGAGCGTCGAAGTGTGCGCCGAAGGAAACCCATCTGCGCCCCTCTAGCTCATGTTTCTCTCTTTTTCAAGTGACGAGCCACGACAGAGGCGTCAAGTTTGGAGATATCTTTCATGTTCGACCACCGCGGGGTCATAGGGTCTGACCCTAGACCGAGCTGTGATCAATTTTCCATTTTCGGCATTAACATTTTGGTGCTAGAAGGAGGAGTTTTCTAGGAACAACCACGAGATCCCAAAACCCATTTTCCTCGGCGGAAAAACTTCGAAGAATCAGCTTCTACAAAGAATGTGGCTAGACATTCTTCTCGCGGAATGCTCAGCCATCTAGCTGCTCTTGAGAGAATCATTCTTCACCTCATGAGGAGCGGTGGGATCAATACACGGGCACAAGTTCAAGCCCAACAAAATCAAGCGTAAATCTCGTTCTAAGAAAGTATGCATTCCGATCCTCCCAACAACGAAAAAGACACACGTATGACACACCTCAAGAACAATTTCTTCCGAATAATCGGTGTGATGACTAGAGTCGTAGGCAAAGAGGCCAGTATGTGGGGGAATTCAATGGAAGTCCCACCAGAGCGCAAGAGACTCAACCTCGAACCAATCCTTGACAATGAGCACGGAGATGGCGTCCCACCGCCCTAACACGGTGAAAGCGAAGATGGTCCCGACCTAAGCTTTTGGGTCATTGGTCGTTGACACGTCTAATGTGCGCCATATCGCGCAAACAACCACCGTGAAGCCCCGTGCCATAACGAGCCTTGGCCAGTGAGCTACAACAAACTCTTGGCCGGCGAGCCACGACGAGCCCCTTGGTTGGCGAACCTCGCGATGCAACCACGTTCCCGGCAAGATGGCGTAGTCCTAAGAGCACTCTCGGTGTCCCTGGCGGATTCAATGGCGACACGTCGAACCTCGTGAAGCAACCACGTCCCCGGCGAGATGGCAAAGCTTGAAGAGCACCCTCGGCGTCCCCAGCAGACCTGATGGCAATACGCCAAACCTCTCAGCAAGACGAGGAACTTCGTGAAGCGATCACGTCCCCAGCTAGATGGTGAAGCCCGTATAGCACCTCGGCGGCGGACCCGACGACGATAAGCCAAACCTCTCGGCCAAACGAGAAACCTCGCGAAGAGACGACGTTCCCGACGAGGCAGCAAAACCCAACAAAATCAAGCGAGGAGCGAGCATCTCCCCCGACCCCATCCGCGGCGGATAGGACACTTGGAAGGAATGTCTCAATAGAAACCGTCTCTTATTGACTGACGTAGTTGCAAGAGTCAGAGGAAACGACGTCGTCAATGAAATGTCTTTAGAAACAAGTCGGCCTGGTGAAAGTCCCACAAAAAGCAAAGGAAAACCTCAATGTCAGGATATCCCGACATGCGCCAAGGTCGGACACGCCCCGCGCAAGCCCACTCCGAGTGTCTTTTGACATCTCTAAAAAAAACTCACCTCGGCTAAGGTCTTCTCCAGCGACTCCATGGTGCATAAAGCGGTAACAACATCAAAATGCGTGACTAGCGACCTCAAGGTGAGTGCCGGCCTTGCAGCTTCCGCATGTGCACGCGAGCTTCCAAGTGCATATAAAGACCGTCTTTTCAAGACGACGGCCGACCAAAAACAAAATTAAATTAGAGTTCAAACACTAATAGAAAAAATTTGAGAGTTCGTGGATCGATATGACACAACTGTAATTTATTCTAAACAATATATGCAATGATGGCAAACACATAGCCAAATAAAATTATTTACAACAACAAGACAACAAATCTACAAAACACCACCAGTAAAAAACTCCCATTCCGAGTTCAAAAATTAATTTTGCTAGAATGTAATCTCGCAAGGGGCGTGAAAGGTTCTCCCGCATCAGCGGGGCTCGAGATTCTCTCTGGCGTAGGAGCATAACGGCAAGACCTCAACTCTGGTGGAGTATAGTGGCACATAATGCATCAGAAACCTGCGGCGGCGACTACCAACCACAAGTGCAACCGGAGGAGCAGCAGCCTCGCGGTCTTCGACGTGTCGTACGTCGCCGGAGACGACGACCCATTCGCGTTCTTCACCGGAGCATACTCATCCTCCCGGAGCACCGAGAACAGCGCCATTGAAGGCGCGTACAAGACAACGTTGAATAGAAACTACTCGAGCTTGAACCGGCACGGTAGCAGAGTTAAAAGAAAGGATCGGCTTCTCGGCGAGGTGGTAGACTGAGTCCTCCTCGAGCTTGTCGGCCGCGTGGCGGAGAAAATCCAGCGAGAACATGTGGAGGCACATGTTGCTCCAACAGTACTGGAATAGGCTGGTCTGCTGGCTCACCGCCGAGGCGTCACAGGTGTCGAGCTCGTTGTACTGCACCACCGTCACCAAGTCGCTCTTTTCCCTCGGCCTTGGCCTCGACTCCAGAAACTCGTCCAGGTCATTCACGTTTCGGTTGCTGATGTTTGTGTGGGGGCAAATCGTCGAACAACTTGCTTGCCATTTTTTTTTTGCTCTGTTGAGGTTATCTGATTATAATAAATAGCTCAAAATAGTTAATCTTAAAAAAAATGTCAAACCGTCCCAATATATAATTATATACAGCAAACCTGATTATAATAAATAGCCACTGTAAATGGATTTTTTTTTTGAATAAACGGATTTTCCATTAAAATTGGGTAAAAAACCCATCATACATGAGAATAACACCTTAGTACATGGAACACCAAGACCTAAGTCGAATTGAATCTAACACTAAGATCCGGTAAAAGTACGATACGTGCATACTTCCGACAATGGGAAGAATTACAAGCACAAATAGAGCACACAAGAGGCTCGTTTAAAAACCCAAAGATTGGCGGTGGAAAAATCCAACCAACCTCGGTCCGATGGCCACGAAAAAGATGGCTCTTCAACCTGCATAGATCAAAACCTAACAGGAAATCCACTGCGGGAACGGAGACTACGGCTAATCCGGCTCCAAAACAAGTCAAAAAAACCAAAACACAACAATTAAAAGACAGGTTCACTACAATACCAGAATTAAAAACAACTGAAATAAACATAAAACAAACGCCCAAAAACTGAGAACTCATCCTCCCCCAGCGCTCTAACCTCGCCCAAGAAAACAGCCTCACTGCCGCCGACTTTGGGGGGGAAGATGCCGGGTAAAAACTCACCCACGAGGGCCCGATCTTCGCCGAATAAATCCCGACTCCGAGGATGACGAACCACGCCGAGGCAAAGCCGTCGAAACCGAGGAGAGAGAACTGAGCTCCCATCAACGCCGTGGGAGGAGGACGGCGCCGGGATAAAATCTCAACCGAGGTTGCTCTCCGCCGTAGCCGGGACCGGTGCCGAGAAGAGAGGCCGACGAGTGGAAAGGATTTCGGATGGCTTTTTTGGAAAATGGGGCTAAAAAAGGAAACGGGAAGGAGAAGGACCACCAGCGTCGTCTCCTCCAGCGATGCCTCCCCCCCGGGCCGGAGCCACACCGGGCGCCCAGATCCCAGGAGGGAGAAGAGCAGCGGCGCTGCTAGAAAGCTAGGGTTTTTTTATTTCCTGATGGGCTTTCACGAGAGAGAGAGAGAGAGAGAGAGAGAGAGAGAGAGAGAGAGAGAAAAGGAGAACTGCTTTTTCCAGTAGAAACTAGATGTTGCGTCGCCACTGTAAATGGATTGGACAAATGCTAATTCCTATTTACCACTCTGATTATAAGAAACCCTTAAAAAAAAGTGACGTATACCTTGAAATTAGAAAATTTACTATTACATTCTAGGGTTGGAAGCAAACGAACCAAACAGAGAAGAAAGCGAACCAGAGAGAAAGAAACTTTGGATGAAAAGAATTGATTCCATTGAATGAAATCAGACAAAGTCTGCATATATACAACGAAGATAATGCCACGTGTACACATCCACGAAGGCAAACAACCTTACTTGGCTGAGTTAGCTAAACTACAAGTCGTTTGATAACAACGACAACTAACTAAACACAAACTGAACAAGAGAGTAGACTTCAATCCTCAATATTTACAACTATAGAAAATCCCATTTAAATTGTCAAGTAAAAACAGTCTCTTGTATATAAATAGCCTTTATACTTGCCACTTGGTAATATTTATTTGAATAACTGTTAAGGTTGTGTATCTGAGGCATCAGAGAGATTGAAGATTCATCGAGGCGATGGGAAAATTGTAGAAACATTGGTTCAGTGAAGCAAAGCCGCAAAGGAAAATCAAAGCCTTTGATGGGATTTACGGTGTGCTGCCAGGCTGCTACAATCCTTAACATACTATAAAAGAACGTATGTACATACGTTTCGTAAAAAAAAAAAAAATTCGTTTTTTTCCTTCCACATCATCAATTTAAACCGGACCGGACCGTTTTCGATCCGATTTTTACAGTTTTTTGGTCCGGTCCGGTTTGGATTTTTTTTCGACTGTTTTGAGCGATCCGGTCTAGTTTTTTTGGTCGGTTTTGGACCGGACCGGACCGTGCATAGCGCTACTATAAAAGAGCGTATGTACATATGTTTCGTAAGTTTTTTTTTTACGTTTTTGCCTTCTACATCACCAATTTTTTTTATTCAGTTTCTATAGAGTTTTTGTTTTCGTTTAAACCATATGTGGTTCCTAACAGACGAGCAATTTGTATATCTAAAAATTTATTGATAGGGTCAACATACATATGACACGAGCAATATTCAAATATATGTGTGTGTGTGGTTTTCCTAATTCATTTAAGGGTTTACTTTTATGTTTGCTTAACATATTATTTAATTATTTAGAAGTTACTAGAATTTATCGTTAATTTTTGAAAAATTAGGGCATAATATTTGAAATGAAAAAAATAAGAAAAGTTAATTCTTAATTTCACTACATAGAAACATAAACCACTAAGTGTTATTAATAAAAATAAAACGAATTAGAATAATATATCTATAAATTTTACACAAAGGAGTAAAATAAATAAACAAAAACGACAACAAAAAAAGAATACATGAGGAGAGGTCTCAACGATATATAGTCTCATCAATTTTGTTTTCTCTATATATGTACGTTATGTTATGGCTTCGTTCTGCTTAAGATCAATAAAACTAATCAAAGTAATTAATGTAGAGATTATTATTCATTAATTGAAATTTATATATGAACCAAAAAGATTGTACAAATATATCTGTTGTTCGATATTATATATACATCTAAACATCACATTCATATAAAGAAGAGAGTGTTATCATTTATATACTATGTTATATATATTGAAGAGTAGATAATTAACTTTTTTTTTAATTTGAATATATTCTTTTCACTCTATGACATCGTCTAATATTATCTATTGTAATATGAGACAGTTACAACCCACGGCAACGCGCGGGAAAACAAACTCGTTTATACTATACTAAACTGAAAGGAGAAAATACTGTAGTTTTTACAGTACCCGTTTCTCCCATTCAAAAAGTGACACGAGTAAATCTTCTCCCACGCAGTGCTACCACGTTGCTACAATCTTTAACATACTATAAAAGAGTGTATGTACATACGTTTCGTAAGTTTTTTTTTTACGTTTTTGCCTTCCACGTCATCAATGTTTTTTATTCCGTTTTTATAGGATTTTTGTTTTTATTTTTCTTTAACATACTATAAAAGAGCATATGTACACACGTTTCGTAAGTTTTTTTTTTTTTTTTTTTTTTTTTTTTTTTTTTTTTTTTAAACGTTTTTGCCTTCCACATCACAAATGTGTTTTATTCAATTTCTATAAAGAATTTGTTTTCGTTTAAACCACATGTGGTTCATGGTACATGAGAAATTTGTATGAGTATCTAAAAATTAATTGATAGGGTCAACATACATATTACAAAAGCTAACGAAATAGCTAACTAAATTTATTGGTTTTTAATCATTTTTCCTCTTCCTCTTTATTTTTCATATTCTAATATAAGATTGTATGGAGCCCATCTAAATGACGCGCGCAATATAGATAGAGTTCGTTTTATCCTAGACTGGACTAATCCTCAAAAGTATCTTAAAATCCGTATATCTTAATGAATTTTATATAATTGCATTGTTTTTTATTCATCCAATCTATAATATTATTAGAAGTACAGTGTAGCAAAAATAGCCAAAATGAAACTATGAAATTTGTTTTTAGTCTATGTTTCACAACTTTTAGGGAAATAGCCAACAAGTTTATGTAGCAATAATTAAAGTCTGATTTGCCCTTGTTTATTAACAAATTCGTTATTTTCTCTCTCTTACTTTTTCCTACACTTTTTTTTACATAAAAACTTCAAAAAATCATATCTATCTCATATGAACTCGAAATTGAGTGATTCCAAATCCTACAGATTCGTGACGCCGAGATCTTCAAAAATAGATCCATTGTGTTTGATGAAAAATCATGTTTAATACCATAGATGTAGAAAAATTACGTTACTAACTTAAATATGGAAATAATTGGAATTTTTTGAAATTATCGACATAAATATAATTTTTCATCAAATACAATGGGTCTATTTTTGAAGATCTCGACGCGACGAATTTGTAGGATCTGAAATCACTCAATTTTGAGTTCGTATGAGAAAAATACGAATTTTTGAAGTTTTGATGCAAAAAAAATTATTTGAAAAAAAATAGGAGAGGGAAAGTGACGAATTTGTTAATAAATAAGGGCAAACCAGACATTAATTATTGCCACATAAGTCATTTGGCTATATCCCTAAAAATTGTCAAACATAGGCTAGATCCAAAATCACATGTTTAAAGTGACATAATTATTTACAAATCTCTTATTATAAAATAGACTTCATCTATATCTCTTTGCATATCTCGTGTTGTCCAAGACTCATAGAAAGACATGAGACTGAGACAAGACGAATAAAGAGGGGGAGAGAGATTAAGAACATTGGAGAGAGAGAGAGAGAGTGAGAGTGATTGAAATTCGAAAAAAAAGTGGTACGCGATTGGGTTATGGGAAGACGAAATCGAAGAATAATGGAGGGGATGAGAAAGAAGAAAGAAGAGTTGTAGAGGAAGAGCGAGAAAATATATAAACAGGTCTTCTTCTTCTCTTCTTTTTATCTGTTTTTTATTTTAATTCCTAGGAGGTGACCATTGTTGTTACGTTGTTTTGTTGGCTCTATTTTTTAGTGCAAGTAGTATGGAAAGATGTCGGATGTTATGTTTCATCTTCTGGATTGACATCTTTCCTCGTGTGTGCAGACAGTATTTCAGGCAAGTTTCCAGTTTCGACAGATTGCTTCGCTGGTGAATTATTGCTGAGTTATTGCCTTGCTGCTGTCTTCATTACAAGATATCCTCCGCTGCTATCTTCATTGCACGAATATTCTCTTTGATGGAGTCTTTACTTTGAGATATTCGCATGAGGCCGGGTAAGGAAACCCGAGATATCTTCCAGGATTGTCCAGCTGCTATAAAAGTCGTGTGCTCTCCCTTAGCAGCCTTGACACTTTTGATCAAACACTCAGAGCTCTTAGACGTGCAAGACCGGCGGACTGGGAGGCTGTGTGTTTTGGTTTTAAGTGGTGTACTCTCTCAAACACTATTCTACAGATTGAGTGTATGTGAGATTTGGGTTCTTGTGCTTTTCGTGATTGAAGGTTCACGTGCTTCTGAAGACTGAAGGTCAACCGAGCCAGGAGGTTGCTCGAAGGGTGGAATTGAGACGGAGCTCAAATTCAGGGGGAGTCCCTGTCTAGGTGATCACTGGTAGTAATAGTCTCTAGGTTTTATTGATTTGTTGATTGTAATCAGATATAACCTTGTGTGTACTATTGACTACAAGATAGTGAAAATCCTTTCCACTGGCAGCGTGCCCCCAGACGTAGGTGTGTTTCACCGAACTGGGTAACCATATCCTGTGTTCTTTATTTCTGCACTTTTGTTGTTTATCCATATCTGTGTTCAAGCAAGTTGTCGGACACATTGTCAACACATTGTGTGCGACATCTTGCCTTTGCAACTAATCAGAATTTCAATTGGTATCAGAGCGGGCACCTTGTTCTCTTAGGTGGTTTCCTGTATTTTCTTTCTGATTGCCTATTATGGATAGTTCCCGAGAAGGAGGTTCTGTCAATCGCCCTCCAGTACTCGACGGAACCAACTATGGATATTGGAAGGCACGCATGACCGCCTTCTTGAGGTCCCTGGATAGTCGAACATGGAAAGCTGTGATACATGGGTGGGAAGCTCCTGTGACTACTGATGACAAAGGAGCCCGTACTGGAACCAAGCCGGAAAAAGACTGGACCCCCACTGAGGATGAGGCGGCCCTTGGTAACTCCCGTGCTCTCAATGCTATATTTAATGGTGTTGATAAAGATGTTTTCAGGTTGATAAATACTTGCACTACTGCCAAAGAGGCCTGGGAAATTCTCGCTGTTGCCTATGAGGGAACTACAAAGGTCCGGGAACAAAAACTTCAGTACCTCACAACCAATTTCGAAGCTCTCATGATGCTCGAAGACGAAACTGTCGCTGAGTTCAACGTTCGCATTCGTGATCTCGCCAATGAATCTTATTCTCTCGGAAAACCCATGACAGATGAAGATCTTGTTCGAAAAACCCTGAGAGCTTTGAGCCCCAGATTCAAGATGAAAATCACGGCCATTGAGGAAGTTCATGACCTAAAGACGTTGAAATTCGACGAATTAATGGGATCTCTCATGACATTTGAACTCTCTCTTCCTAAGGTGGAAAAGAAACAAAGAGGGATGGCCCTCAAAAGTTCTGTTCATGAACCGAGGGATCAGGTATATTCAGACTCTGACAATGATATTGATGATACTATTGCTATGCTTGCAAAAAACTATGGCAGGGTCATGAAAAGACTTAATCAGATGAATGGGAAAAATGTCTCACAAGATGTCAAGGACAATTTCCAACAACGTTTCCAGAAAAATACTTATCCTCACAGGAATAGTAAAAGTGGTGAACGATCTGGGAAAGGCAAAGGCATTCAGTGTCACGAGTGTGAAGGATTTGGACATATTCAGAAGGAATGTCCCAACTTCCTCAAGAGACAGAAAAAGGGATACAACGCTACTCTTTCAGATGAAGAAGATGAAGAGAGCGACTCAGATCAGATAAGTAATTTTGTAGCCTTTACTGCTTCTGTTCATACTCATGAGTCTACTAATGAATTTGGTGAGTACTCTCAGAAATATGTTCTTGATGATGAACTATCTGACGATGCTATGAATGAAGCCTACAATACCCTTCATACCAAATGGGTTGAGGAATCTCAGATTCTAGACAAACAGGGTGCTCTCATCCTTACCCTGACTGAAGATAAAGCTAGACTTCTGGAGACTATTGTGGATCTAAAGAAGGAAGTCAGTCGTTTGAACGGCGAACTCGAGCACATGACTAAAACTGTTAGAATGCTGAACTCTGGGACTGACAGTCTTGACAAAATCCTCACCATCGGCAAACCCGCGAAGAACATGAAGGGACTTGGATATACCCATGGCGCTTCATCATCCCAGACTACGTTCGTTCCCCAAAAGCAGACTAGCCAGATGTCACGAAACTTGCCTCAATCATCTGGTAACAACAAATTTCATGACATTTCTCGATATCATCAATCTGGACCAAACAGGTCTCCTGTCAACAGACCTCGCTGAGTATGCCATTATTGTGGAAGAAAGGGACATATCCGTCCTTTCTGCTATCGTCTGTATGGGAGAAATATCCGTCAACACAGGTCCATCCACAGAAATGTCTCCTCTCATCAACAACCTGCTACTCGGATGGAATGGAGAGTGAAGAATACCTCCTATCATGCCAATATTGCCTACACCTCTCTGAGCGCTTCCACCGGGAATGACTGGTACTTCGACAGCGGCTGTTCTCGTCATATGACTGGGGATCACACCTTTCTGACCAACATAAAACCTTACTCGAACTGCCATGTTACCTTTGGAGATGGAGTCAAAGCCAAAATTGTGGGTAAAGGTCAATTAAACTATCCTGGTATGTCTTGTTTGACTGAGGCTTTGTTGGTAGAAGGACTCACTGCTAATCTCATTAGTATTAGTCAACTTTGTGATCTGAATTTGCATGTCAACTTTACTCGTGATAAGTGTGTGGTGATTAATGAAGATCAGGATGAACTTATGCGAGGAAACAGATCACGTGACAACTGCTATATGTGGAACCCCGCACCTACCAGCAAGTGTCTCTTGACCAAAGCAGATGAAACCAAGCTGTGGCATGAAAAGCTCGGTCATCTAAATCTCAGAAGTATGCAGAAAATTGTCTCTGAGAATGCTATCATCGGTGTCCCAAATCTAAAGATTGTCGAAGGTAAAATTTGCGGTGAGTGCCAGATTGGGAAACAGGTCAAGAAGCCCCACAAGATGGTGCAACATCTTACCACATCTCGGGTTCTGGAACTTCTCCACATGGACCTGATGGGACCGATGCAGGTCGAGAGCCTTGGAGGGAAGAGATATGTGTTCGTCTGTGTGGATGACTACTCCAGGTACACGTGGGTTGATTTTATTCGTGAAAAGTCTGACACTTTTGCTGTTTTTGAAGCTCTTTGTAAGAAGGTTCAGAGAGAAAAAGGGGAGAGCATAGGCAAAGTGATCAGAATTCGGAGTGATCATGGGAGGGAATTTGAGAACATAAGCTTTGCTAAGTTTTGTATTGAAGAAGGGATATCACATGAGTTCTCAGCTCCTATCACACCTCAACAAAATGGAATTGTTGAACGAAAAAATCGAACCCTTCAGGAGATGGCTAGAGTAATGATGTTGGCCAAGAATATTCCACCACATTTCTGGGCTGAAGCTTTAAATACTGCCTGCCATATTCACAATCGAGTTACTATTCGTCCAGGTACTTCCAGCACTCATTATGAAATATGGAGGGGGAGAAAGCCAAATGTGAAATACTTCCATGTTTTTGGTTCGGTGTGTTATATTCTTGCTGACAGGGATCCACGGCGTAAATTTGACCCGAAAAGTGATGAAGGTATATTCCTTGGATACTCTAGAAATAGTCGTGCATACCGTGTTTTTAACAAACGCACTAAGACTATAATGGAATCAATAAACGTGGTGATAAATGATGATGATCATGATGCTACTAACAGTCCTAATGATGAGGATGAAGTTTTTCCCAGTAACCCAGATGTCAGGACAGATGCTGCTAACTCCTTGGACGACATCTCCACTGGAAATCCGAATGTCAGGACTGATGCTGATGACAAAGTTAGCGACATTGTTCCAGATGAAGGCTCCCCTCCTGAGACTGAACAGAGAGTCCCCTCTCGAAGAATTCAGAAAAATCATCCTGCTCATGAGGTGATTGGCGAAATCAGTGAAGGAATAAAGACTCGTCCAAAACCTCCTGTTAACTACCGGGAAATGATTGGTAATCTCTGCTTCGTCTCTAAGATTGAACCAAAAAATGTTAACGAGGCTATTGATGATGAATATTGGGTTAATGCTATGCAAGAAGAACTGGTTCAGTTTGAAAGAAACCAAGTCTGGGAGCTGGTCCCCAAGCCTAACAATGTAAATGTCATTGGGACTAAATGGATTTTTAAGAATAAATCTGATGAACATGGTAATATAACTCGCAACAAAGCTAGACTTGTGGCGCAGGGCTATTCACAGGTGGAAGGTGTTGATTTTGATGAAACCTTTGCCCCTGTTGCGAGACTAGAAGCTATCAGACTTTTGCTTGGCATCTCTTGTCACCTGCAATTCAAGCTTTATCAGATGGACGTTAAGAGTGCTTTCCTCAATGGGTACTTGAATGAGGAAGTTTATGTAGCTCAACCGAAAGGGTTTACAGATCCTAGCTCTCCTCAACATGTCTACAAACTCAGAAAAGCTCTCTACGGCCTTAAGCAGGCCCCTCGTGCTTGGTATGAAAGACTTACCCAATTTCTTGTGCAGAATGGGTATACTCGAGGTGGCGTTGACAAGACTTTGTTCGTGAAAAAGGAGAATGGCAATCTCATGATAGCTCAGATTTATGTTGACGACATCGTCTTTGGAGGAATGTCAAGCAAAATGGTGGATCTTTTTGTTCGACAAATGCAGTCAGAATTTGAGATGAGTATGGTCGGCGAATTAAACTACTTTCTGGGTTTTCAGATCAAACAGATGAATGATGGTATCTTCCTTTCCCAAAGTAAGTATGCCAAAAACTTGGTGAAAAAGTTTGGTCTGGAGAAATCCTCTCACAAGCGGACCCCGGCCGCTACTCACATCAAACTCACTAAGGATGAGCATGGAGAATCTGTTGATCAAAGTCTCTACAGGAGCATCATTGGCAGTCTTCTTTATCTCACTGCCAGCCGACCAGATATAGCCTACTCTGTAGGTGTTTGTGCGCGCTATCAAGCCAATCCCAAAGCCAGCCATCTGGCTCAAGCTAAGCGAATCATAAGGTACATCTCAGGCACTGCTGATTTCGGTTTACTATATACCTATGATAATTCTTCTACGCTTGTGGGATACTGTGATGCTGACTGGGCAGGTAGCACGATTGATAGAAAGAGTACTTCTGGTGGATGTTTCTATCTTGGAAACAATCTCATCTCCTGGTTCAGCAAGAAGCAAAACTGTGTTTCCTTGTCTACAGCTGAGGCTGAATACATCGCTGCTGGGAGCAGTTGCACTCAGCTTCTCTGGATGAAGCAGATGCTCGCCGAGTATGATGTTGGACAAGATGTCATGACATTATTCTGCGACAACATTAGCGCCATCAACATCTCAAAGAATCCTGTTCAACACAGTAAGACCAAGCATATTGAGATCAGACATCATTTTATTCGAGATCTCGTGGAAGAAAAGAAGATCAAACTCGAATACATTCACACCGAGAAACAGCTTGCAGATATTTTCACCAAGGCTTTGGATGCTAACCGGTTTGAAAATCTCAGATCCTCTCTTGGGTTATGTGTTATTGATCAATAGCAATTATTGTTTATCGAAGGATTTTTTGGTCTTAACTTTTGCGCTAATCCTTCGCTGACCCTTGTTCGTGTTACTGGTGTGTTATTTTTCTCATGGGCCCATGTTTCTGGTTGGCCCATTCGACTGTTTTGCCGGGCTATATTGCCAAGTGTTGTCTCTCAGGGCCCAGGAACTTTCAAGGCCCACTTGAAGTTGCGACGTCGTTTTTCTTGCCATGTTCTCACTCATGCAGACGGTTACTCTTCCGAGAAAGAAGGGGAAGTTATTTTCTGTTTGAATTTCGAAATTTCTTATTCTTCTTCAGTGCTCCTAAGATTTGTTTCCCGAATTTGCTGTCTTACCCATTTTGACAGTTACCTTTGTGACAGTTTCCTCATTTCTTTTTCCAAAATGGTGGGTACAAGAAGCGGGATCAGTACCTCTACTCCCTCTGGAAAAGTCGAAGCCACAATGAGGAAGAAAAATGTCGGGACAAGAAAGCCCAGTGCTGAGAGCAACATGCATGGAGTTAGGGTTCGTGGTCTGAAACCCAGCATACGCGCCGATGGTCAGGCCGGAGGTGCGATCGCTGGGTCATCAGTACCACCTGAGAATCCATCTCTATCTGCCGCCAGACGCACAATTCTGAAGAAAGCTGCTCTCTCCATCACAGACATCACAGGAGGAGTTAGTTCCAGCAGCTCGTCTGAGGAAGAAAGAAGAAGTGCTGATGATCCTGAAGAAGAAACCCCATCTGGTGTTTCCCCCGTCGAAAGCCCTCACAAGGTTGTAATAGGTAATCCTACTGTCTCTGCCTCCTCTATTGATAAGGTTTCGCTGCCTCAAGAGCCTACTCCGGAAGATGCCATTGGGGGCATGTTAGGCTTAAGTAAAGATGTTTCGCAAGATGTGCCTGCATCTTCTCAGAGGCAAGAAAGAACATCCGACCCTATCCAGGATGTTGGAGAAGATATCCTTGCTTCTCTGAAAAGGAAAATTCAGAAAGATGATGATGTGTGTCTAGCCACTCTTCTCTCAGAGAAGAAAAAGAAGAAAAGAAAGCTGGTGGAAGAAGCTGCTCCCACTACCATCCCGGCTAAAAAGAAGATGAAGAAACCAGTAAAGATGGGTTTGAACAAGAAAAGGCTGAAGGGAAAGTCTGTTGAAAAGACAATTCCAGATGTTCTGAAAGACTTGGAAGAGGAAGAAGATGTTGCCCGTCCTGAAGGGATGTCTCTCATCTCCAGGAAAACTGTCGGAGGCCAAAAGCTTCCCAAGGATGTCCCCGCCGCTCCTCTAGACAATGTCTCCTTCCATAAGGAAGATCGTGTCAGAAAATGGAGGTATGTCTATCACAGATCCATTTTTCCGGAAAAAGAATTGTCTAAAGAGGCTCTGAAGATTGATGTGATCATGGAACTCTTGTCCGACGCTCAACTTGGGAAGACTGTCACTGGGATCGGTCCTTATTATCCCAGACTGGTAAAAGAGTGCATCGTGAATCTGTCCTCTGAGATTGACCAGCCCCATCACCCTGAGTTTGGGAAAGTCTATGTTCGTGGCCATTGCTTTGATATATCATCCACTGCCATCAACGAGTTTCTGGGTAGAGGAAAAATTGTCACTGCTGATCGGCTTCCTTCCTTGGATGAGGTTGCCAAAGAGCTCACCAACGATGATAAGAAGACATGGCCCACCAAGGGTTCCCTGCCGTCCTCAGATCTCTCGGCAAAGTATTCTGTTCTGTACAGAATTGGGATTGCTAATTGGGCCCCTTCCTCTCACGGCTCAAGCATCAACTCCGACCTGGCATGCCTCATTTTCCAGATTGGCACTCGGGCGTCCTTTGACTTTGGGGAGTTTGTTTTCAGTCACCTGGCGAAGCATGCTAAGTCCTATGCAGTAAAGCTTCCTATTGGCTTTCCTTCGCTCCTGTCTGGCTTACTGGTTGCTCAGAAGAAGGATCTGCTCAGGGCTGACGATGTTGCAGGTAAACCTCCCAGTGAACTCTCTTTCAGTCCTAAGTTGTTTGAAGGGAAACATGCCAGGGACCTTGTCATGCCTTCTGTCGCAACATCTGTCCCGGCTGGTGGTACCATCAAAGTGGCTCCCCTGTCAGAAAATGCCAAGAGCGATATCCTCAAGGGCTTGTTGGAAGAAGTTGCTGCTCTTAAGGAAGTCATTGCCATCTCCTCTCGTAGAAAGACTGCGTGTGAGCATCTTATCTCTGTCATGACTCTTCCTTCTACCATGGATGGTGCGTCCTCGTCTCAACCAGGTCCTGCCACTGGGTCTCATATCTCTGAAGCCACTGAAGACTCTGATTCTGAAGATGATGTGTATGAGGATGATCAGGATACTATTGGTTGATTCGGTTCTGGTCTGTAATATTCTCTGTTCTAGACATCGTTTGCTACTTTTTCCTTTGTGCTTCAGACTGATATGTTTCGTTTTGGATGTTTGTAAGACAGCTCTATCGTACTTTTTCTGCTGAATGATATGCTGTTTTCCTAGTTCTCATTTCCTTTTCAGGCTTTTTGTTCCTCCCTCTGTGTTGGTCGATCCTTGCCTTTGGTATCTTTTTGAGGCAATCAGGGGGAGAGGCGTCATGAGGTCATTTATTTTGACTCTCTTTCTGGTTTTGACGCTTGTATGAGAACTGGTCCTGGAAGTGCTTGCCTAAAAAATAGCCAAAGGGGGAGTTTGTTGTTACGTTGTTTTGTTGGCTCTATTTTTTAGTGCAAGTAGTATGGAAAGATGTCGGATGTTATGTTTCATCTTCTGGATTGACATCTTTCCTCGTGTGTGCAGACAGTATTTCAGGCAAGTTTCCAGTTTCGACAGATTGCTTCGCTGGTGAATTATTGCTGAGTTATTGCCTTGCTGCTGTCTTCATTACAAGATATCCTCCGCTGCTATCTTCATTGCACGAATATTCTCTTTGATGGAGTCTTTACTTTGAGATATTCGCATGAGGCCGGGTAAGGAAACCCGAGATATCTTCCAGGATTGTCCAGCTGCTATAAAAGCCGTGTGCTCTCCCTTAGCAGCCTTGACACTTTTGATCAAACACTCAGAGCTCTTAGACGTGCAAGACCGGCGGACTGGGAGGCTGTGTGTTTTGGTTTTAAGTGGTGTACTCTCTCAAACACTATTCTACAGATTGAGTGTATGTGAGATTTGGGTTCTTGTGCTTTTTGTGATTGAAGGTTCACGTGCTTCTGAAGACTGAAGGTCAACCGAGCCAGGAGGTTGCTCGAAGGGTGGAATTGAGACGGAGCTCAAATTCAGGGGGAGTCCCTGTCTAGGTGATCACTGGTAGTAATAGTCTCTAGGTTTTATTGATTTGTTGATTGTAATCAGATATAACCTTGTGTGTACTATTGACTACAAGATAGTGAAAATCCTTTCCACTGGCAGCGTGCCCCCAGACGTAGGTGTGTTTCACCGAACTGGGTAACCATATCCTGTGTTCTTTATTTCTGCACTTTTGTTGTTTATCCATATCTGTGTTCAAGCAAGTTGTCGGACACATTATCAACACATTGTGTGCGACATCTTGCCTTTGCAACTAATCAGAATTTCAACCATTTTAGAAGACCTCCAAATGTTTGATGAAATGTCTTTGATCTTATTCTTGGTAAGCAATGTGTCTTTGATCTCTTTGGAATTCGCTCTTCTCTGAGGCGTACGAATGCTTGAAATAAAGGTCCATCTAAGATTCGCAGCCGCTGCTGAATTTCGATGATGATATGTTCATCTTAATAATTCATTGATTTCCCTAGTTCGAGTGACTAATAGTGTTAAAAAGAGAAGATTATATATATAGAATTGAGGCTAGTGTTTTATGAGGGAATACTCGATATTATTTCCGATACTCGAATGAGTCTTTTTATACAGGGAAGAGACGAATAAAATAACTTAAATACCATAATAAAAGCCTATTATTCCGATATCTTAACAGCCAAGATATTCGGAACTAAACATGCCTAAAGACTCGGTAACTTAATTACTAGGCTAACTAATAGCAGAAAATAAAGGAACACTTAAAGAATAAAACGAAACACAGCTCGCAGATCGCAATTCGGAGCTCGCTCAACTCGCAGCTCGCAGATCGCTCAACTCCTCAGCGAGCTCGCAGGTCGCTCCAGCTCGCTACCCAGCTCGCTCATCAGTTCGCTCCTGCTTGCTCCAGCTCGCTCCACAGTTCGCTCCTGCTTGCTCCAGCTCGCTCCTCAGTTCGCCCCTGCTTGCTCCAGCTCGCTCCAGATCGCTCCAGCTCGCTGACGGAATTCTACACTCCCCCTCAAGCTCGCTTGTGGATGTCAAACAAGGCGAGCTTGGAACAATTGTTGGTGAAGAGTTGACGTGGCAATGGCTTGGTAAATATGTCAGCAGTTTGATCTGTAGAACTCACATATAACAGGGAGATCACCTTTTCTTCAATCTTCTCACTCAGAAAATGGCGATCGATTTCGACGTGCTTTGTTTTGTCATGCTGAACAGGGTCTTTAGCCATACTTATTGCTGACTTGTTGTCGCACAATATCTTTACTGGGCCATCTATCTTGATCTTCAAATCCTCGAGCAGCTTCTTTAGCCACATTCCTTCACACACCCCAAGAGCTAAAGATCTCAGCTCTGACTCGGCACTACTTCTGGCTACAACTGACTGCTTCTTGCTCCTCCAAGTGACCAGGTTTCCCCAGACAAATGAGCACATGCCTGAGGTTGATCTGGAGTTAGTCTTTGAGCCTGCCCAGTCTGCATCGCTGAAGACTTGGATCTCACAGCTTGAATGTTTCTTGAACATCAATCCCATTCCAGGTGTGGACTTGAGGTATCTGAGGATTCTCATTACAGCTTCCATGTGAATATCTGAGGGGTCATTCATGAAGCGGCTTACCATGCTTACTGAGAAACTTATATCTGGTCTTGTGTGAGCCAGATAGATAAGCTTCCCAACAAGTCTTTGGTATTGACCATTATCCACTCTCTTCTCAGTGCTGCTCTTCAGTAGTTTCACAGTTGAATCCATTGGAGTCTCAGCAGGTTTGCACCCAGCATACCTGTGTCTTTGAGCAGATCCAGAGTATACTTCCTCTGAGACACTGAGATTTCAATCTTGGACCTTGCTACTTCCATGCCGAGGAAATACCTCAACTCTCCAAGATCTTTGACTTCAAACTCAGTAGCCATAACACTTTTGACCTTCATGATCTCTTCTTCATCATCACCGGTGAGGATTATATCATCCACATAAACACTGAGGATGGTACATTTTCCCTGAGCTGAATGCTTGGTGAACAAGGTGTGATCTGCATGGCTTTGGCTGAACTGGCAGCTCTTGAGGACTCTAGTGAAGCGCCCAAACCAGGCTCGTGGACTCTGTTTGAGTCCATAGATGGACTTGTGAAGGTGACAGACCTTGCTTCCATGATCACCTTCAAATCCCGGGGGCAAGTCCATAAACACTTCTTCCTCAAGTGTGCCATTAAGGAAGGCATTTTTGACATCTAACTGGTACAATGGCCAATCCAAGTTTGACGCAATGGACATAATGACCATGATTGTATTCAGCTTAGCCACAGGTGCAAATGTCTCTTGGTAGTCAATTCCATAGGATTGAGTATATCCCTTGGCTACAAGTCGAGCTTTGTACCTTTCAATGGAGCCATCTGACTTGTATTTTACCGTGAACAGCCATCGGCACCCCACTGTTCTCTTTCCTCTTGGAAGTTCCTCAATGCTCCAGGTCTTGTTTTCTCTAGGGCTTCTATCTCATCCATTGCATCTTTTCTCCATTCAGGGGTTGACATTGCTTCCTGAATTGTATCTGGTGTGGTGACTTGATCCAGTTGGGTCAGGAAGGCTTGATACTTGCTGGAGAGATTTCCATAGTAGATGTAGTCTTCGATCTGGTATGGACCACATGCTCATGATGGCTTTCTCAAGGCAATGGGAAGATCATGACCTATTTCACAGTCAATTGTACTATTTGCAGGTATTTCAAGACTAATGTTACCTTGAGTTGACTCATCTGTGGTGTTGATTAAGGATCGATCAGGTGATGTCTCATAGGAGTGCTGAAGTGTGTGTGTCTCTTGTGGTATCTGGTATTGGTGAGATTCATCTGTGAGGTGTGGCTCTTGTTGTAGATCTGTTATGGTGTCTATGATGTTTAGGGTAGTAGGCATGGACTGAGTGTCATGGATTGGTGTGCTTGGGGTTTCTATGAGTCCTTCCGAGGAGTCATAGTATGGTGTGGTCTCATGGAAGGTAACATCATAGGAAATATAGGTTTTCTTGGTTTGAGGTGAGTAGCACTTGTATCCCTTTTGAGTGGAAGAATAACCAATGAAGATACATTTGATGGACCTAGGATCCAATTTGCTGTGATCATATGTGTGTACAAAGACAGAGCATCCAAAGACTTTAGGTGAGATTGTGGATATGAGCCTAGTTGTTGGAAAGGATTCTCTCAGTTTTTCACATGAGGATTTGAATTCTAGGACTCTTGAGGGCATCCTATTGATGAGGTATGTGGCAGTTAGAATGGCTTCTCCCCAGAGGTATTTTGGTACATGTGAGGTAAACATAAGGGATCTAGCTACTTCTAATAGGTGTCTGTTTTTTCTTTCAACAATGTCATTTTGTTGAGGTGTTTGGACACATGAGCTAAGGTGAATGATGCCCTGAGATTGACAGTAAGTGTTGAGTTGTGCATTGAAATAATCTTTGGCATTATCTGAATGTATAATCTGTATGTCTGTGGTGAACTGGTTTTTTATCATCTTGTGAAACTGGATGATGATTAAGCTAGCCTCATATTTGTCTTTCATAAGGTATACCCAACTTATTCTAGTGTGGTCATCAATGAGGGTTAGGAACCATCTAGCACCATTTAGATTTTTTACTCTTGAGGGACCCCAAATGTCACTATGTAAAACAGAAAAAGGTTTTGATGGGACATATTGCTTAGGGTTATAAGAGCTACGAGTATGCTTAGATAGTTGACACACATCACACTGAAACAAATTTATATCTTTATTGATAAATAATTTTGGAAACATTTTCTTGAGGTACATGAAATTTGGGTGTCCTAAGCGATAGTGATGCAACATAATATCTCTATCTGCTTGAGAGAAGGCTGACTTATTTTTGAGGATTGAAGCTGAGTCAATTTTGCTGGTCTCGACGCTTGTCTTGATGAGGTAGAGTCCACCACACATTTCAGCACTGCCAATCGTCATCCCTGATTTCTTTTCCTGAATTTCACAAGACACATCATCAAAGATAGTTAGGCAACATGAGTCCTTATTTACCTTATAAACAGATAGTAAATTGCAGTGTAACTTAGGTACATGTAATACAGAACTCAGTGTGAGTTGATTGGTGATTTTTACTGAACCAATCCCAGCTACCAAGGCCTTTGATCCATCGGCTATTGTGACATACAACTTCTCATTACATGGTGTATGATTGGTGAATAGATGGAAACTGCTTGACATGTGATCTGATGCCCCAGAATCCATGATCCACACAATTGAGAGATTAGTAGTCACATGGTATGCTGTTAAGGCTTGAATAGCCTCATGTATTGTACCTTTTTGAGCAATCAGTCCGGTTGTAGGCGAGTCACCTTGTTGGCTGGCTTTTCTGATGAGGCATGTGAGCATTTCAAGCTGCTCAGGACTGAAGGGGCTGGAGGATGCTGAATTGGCTTGAGTCTCCTGGTCTCTTGAGTACCTTGAAGGCTTCCAGTTTGCAGGTTTGCCATGAATCTCCCAGCATGTCTCACGTGTGTGTCCTGACTTCTTGCAGTGCTCACAGTAGGGTCTTCCTTTCTTGGTCTTGTTGTAGGGTGCCTTAGCAGCCAGGGCCTGAGACTCTTCGTGAGCTATCAAGGCAGAGGCATCATGAGGACTTGGAGAGGATTGGGGTGCAGTCATCATGAGCTTTCTACGGCTTTCTTCATGTCTGACCATTGAAAAAGCTTCACGAAGAGTTGGCAGTGGCTTGATGCTCAAGATTCTCCCTCTGACTTCGTCTAGCTCCTTGGTGAGACCTGATAAGAGCTTGAATACACGCTTGGTTTCCAAGATCTTTGCATAGAGCAGCGAATCTTCAGGGCAGTTCCACTTGTGTTGATCATATACATCGACTCTTTGCCATAATCTTGTCAGTGTGCTATAATATTGAGTAACAGAAGCTTCTCCCTGTTTTGAGTCATGAAGGAGGTTTTCTGTCTCAAATAGCTCCGATGTGTTTTATGAATCTGAAAAAGTGATACGAGCAGCTTCCCAAATTTCAGATGCAGTAGAGTAAAGCAAGAAATTTTCACCTATCTCAGGCATCATAGAATTAACAAGCCATGACATGACCATGCTATTCTCAGCCTTCCAAGTCTTGAATTTTGGATATCTTTCTTCGGGGCTTTGGCTTTTCCGGTGAGGTGATCGTCTTTGCTGCGACCACAGATGAACATTTGGACAGACTGTGACCATTGAAGATAGTTTTGGCCATTGAGCTTGTGACTGGTGATGGTGTGAGGGTTTTGATCGGCCATGGAGGTGTTTAGGGAAGGTGTTTCAGATGATGAAGCTAGGGCGTTTGATTGACCATATTTAGTCATTTTCTGGATCGAGGTTAACACTGCTCTGATACCATATAGAATTGAGGCTAGTGTTTTATGAGGGAATACTCGATATTATTTCCGATACTCGAATGAGTCTTTTTATACAGGGAAGAGACGAATAAAATAACTTAAATACCATAATAAAAGCCTATTATTCCGATATCTTAACAGCCAAGATATTCGGAACTAAACATGCCTAAAGACTCGGTAACTTAATTACTAGGCTAACTAATAGCAGAAAATAAAGGAACACTTAAAGAATAAAACGAAACACAGCTCGCAGATCGCAGTTCGGAGCTCGCTCAACTTGCAGCTCGCAGATCGCTCAACTCCTCAGCGAGCTCGCAGGTCGCTCCAGCTCGCTTCAGCTCGCTACCCAGCTCGCTCCTCAGTTCGCTCCTGCTTGCTCCAGCTCGCTGACGGAATTCTACAATATATGGTGAGGGAGTTTTTATTATTGGATCTCTATCTATCCATTCCATGCTATTTATACAAGTAGTAATTAGAGTAGAAAGAAGGAAGATTGGATGGAGAAAAAAAAAAGAGAGCAATATATATCGCATTCCAAAGTTATTAAGATTGAAACAAAGAACCACTGGAAGAAGAACAGAATTTGGAAAAGAAAAACTGTATTGATTTTATTGATGTGATTGAATAACGAACTGATACAAGAATATATAGTCAATGCTATGCCACGTAGGCAAGTCAAAGCTACTAACGGCAAGACTAAAACTACAGGTCGTATCAGCTACAAACGACAAGTAAAAAAAAGATGCAAACAAATAAGTTGCTCCGTACGCAAGTGAACAAACTGAGCACAAAACCTATGCAAACCATATACACAGTTATAGACTCTCAATAAGCAAGTAAATCACATTCAAATTATAGACTATGGTTGGCCTTTCTTATATCCTTTGTCATTTTCATCGCTTTGTGAATGAATCAAAGCTGCCAGTTGGCTTTTGGTATGTCTCTGCATGTAAGCTTGAGAGATAGAGAGAGAGAGAGAGAGACCAATTTTGACATTTGTTGGTTCGTTTTTGTTTTGTTTTATATGTGTAACTCTGAGGTATTACTCGCCAGGCTAGGCCCAACTGTACAGTCGGAACAAGGGACGCTCAGGTAATTAGTAAACTTTGTTGTCTCTTTAAGATGCTTGAAAACTGATGCTTGCATTGTTGTCATAGAAGGTTGAGGTAGACAACACAGTTGGGGTCGTTAACAATGATATCATTCAGCGTACTCCTATTAATAATCTATCCACAACAAACACTTAAAGAGTATTTTTGATGTTTTTTTTTCCTCATCTTATCCTATCTGTCTCTTGATGTGAACTAGACCATCGTGAATTCGACACCAAATTCCTCGCAGAGTCAGTACAAGCTTTAACTTATCGGCAAGCCATGAGGTTCTCCGATCTGACACATGTGCCGTCACTTATAGTATACATTCACGTGGTGAGAAATTTATTCACGAGTCACGTTTTTCTGGGTTTTGATTTTGGGGTTTTTTTTGGTTCTCCTCTGTTTTGGGATTTCGGATTTTCTTATTAGAACTGAAAAACTCTTCTTTAACATTGTCAGTCGTTGTTTTTTTTGTTCGCGTGTCATGTTTGGCTTTGGCATCAAATTGTTCATATTGCTTTCTCCGACATAGAAAACGAATTTCCCCATTGTCGTCTCGAGGTGTTGATTTTTTTTATCCAAGTTTCGTGCTTCAATTTTAAAATTCTGAAAAACCAAATATGTTCTCTTTTCCCAATCACCTCTGATCATTTCTTCATGGCTTTTAATTTTGGGCTATTCGTCTTTCCATTATATTTTTGGAGGTAGATATCTTCTTCTTTTTGTTATTTCAACTGAATGAATTTTTAATACATTTTTAAGAGACGCTACTACTTCATATCTATTTTTTTTAACCAAATATATGAAATATAGGGGGCTTGAAATGATTCAAAGAAACCCAAACTTGAATAAAATTCAATTTTGTTGCACACTTAGTCTTTAACAGATCAGCAACACGTGTAATTCACTCGAAATTTAGGAAAATAACTCGATAGCTAGGAAGACAACTTATGTAATTCATTTTAAGTTCATATTTGACAATTATTTTATAGCTTTAAGGTAAAATACAAGTACGTATTGATTGCTTGATCATGAATGTATCAGAGTTAACTTTACGTAGGAATTAATGATTTGAAATAGTGTTGAAACTCATTCGATATATTTTTTATTTACTTTTAAATAAATATTTAATTATTGTTTATGTTTCATGTCTAGCCAATTTTTATGTACGTTCCATAAATATACAATTGTATATGAAGAAATGTTATACATATAAACTAAAAGGACTTTGAATATATAAATATATATTTATATAAGTCTGTCATGTATTTAATCATTTATATTTTTCACACATTATTTATTTAACTTGATTTTTTTAATGCTCCACCAATCACTTCTTTTCTACTTATAATCTCAATATATTACCATGATTGTATAAGGCAAATAAAAATTATTATAAATGAGAGGATACACATTATTAATTATCATTTACTCATCCTCACACACACACACACACACACACACACACACACACATATATATATATATATATCACTCTTATTTTATCTACTTTTTTTCTTTTGAAATTTTGACATCGAATGAAAATAGAATCCCTACTATTTTCTCTGCATTGTTTGGATGGAGTAAATTTTACGTAAAAATAATTAGAGGCATTCGTTTTTATCTTTCTTGATCAAATACAATATAGAATTCTAATTTCCTATCCTATTTTTATTTTTCTGCGATTTTGCACTTTATTCATATTTTTCGGGTTCCAAACACTTCCTAAGAATCTAAAATCATATATCCACTATGTTTCGACCAATTGATGTTTAAATACATAAAATTAAGGTTATGTAAAATATAAATAGTTCAAATCTTATTTTGTGCTTCAATTTTTTTTTTTATACTTATTTATCTATATGATGTTTTCTATCAAAAGTGAATATAATTGCTCTAATAAAAAAAAAGCATATATAATCGTTTTTATATTAAAAAAGTGTTTATATTACATTGTAAATGAGCTGAAAGCCCAAGAGAATTGTAATATTTCATCGTGAAAATTGTAAGTGATAGTGTTTTTTGAAACTAATCGCAAGAATAGCGTGTTTAAAGCTTTATCGCAAAATTAACGTTTAGTCAAATTGTAAACAATCATTTTTTATGTTTACATATTTTTTAGAAATATTTATCTATTGTTTGTTTACTAATTAAAGTTCCATTTATATGGAAAATAATATCAAAATACTGTTTAGAGTTTGAAAAAATACTATAAAAAAAAATAGAAATAGCGCTATTGACCAAGATTACATTATGTATTGGCAATGCAAGCGCATGTGGTATTATTGGTCAAGATTACATGATTTATGATAAATTATAAGGGGCCTGTATTTCTGTAGTTTATGAGGCTTGAACCTAGGATCTATCAGATGAGATATGTGTGGGATTACCATTAGACCAAACTAGCTACCTACTAATAAATACTATTTCAAATGATTTAAAACAACAACTATTTTAAAAATGTTGCACTTTAAAAAATACTATATAAAGAAATCGTATCTCAATGGATTTCTGTGTGTTTAAAACTCAAAAAGTAAAAGTCGACTCTAATGTTCTTTTACACCTTTTGCAGTTCTATTTTTCTTGAACCGATCAAGTTATATGTGTATTTATTTGTTTTTGGATTATATTATAAATATTATTTCAAATTGATATTTGTATTTAAAAAATTGTCCGGTTAACGATCAACTTACTATAAAATATTCATTTATTTTATGATGACTTTTTTATAGTTCAAATTACAATGAGTTGACATATTGTACTATGGGCCGGCCCAAAGGCGAGGCAAAACAGGCCATGGTCAAGGCCCAAAAAGAAAAAGAAAAAACAAAGAGATAATTTCAAAACTTGATCATATATATATATATATATATATATATATATATATATATATATTTTACCAAAACTTATAAATTGCCACTAACTTCAAAACTAATATCGAGTTTGTTAGTGAGCACAGTTGTTTACTGATATTTTTGTCAATAAACATAGTAATTTATTGATAAGTTTGTCAATAAATAATCATAGTTTTGAAATTAGAAGTAATTAATGGATTTTAGTCAAAAGTTTTAAATGGTAGGTTTGGTATAACCCCAAAATAAATGCGTACTAGTATATGTACAATTTTTTTTAATGTAAATACTTTATACTCAATATAAAATTCGACAATTCATAAATACGCGCAATTTTTAATTCTCAATTCATAAATACGCGCAATTTTTAATTCTCAATTCATCCATTACTAATTATAATTGTTGTACGGTCAACATATGGTGACGTCCTTGTCTCACTACTCTACTCAAGAAATCATGTTGCATGTTGTTGTCTTTGAACGTGTCTTTATATATGTGTTTTTACATTTTACCAAGTACCACCAAGTACCGACTAATCTCTGCCGACTAAATGACTAACTGTTTTCTATTTTTACGAATTATTAACCCTACTATTTTTAACTTGTAGTGTGGACTACAGTCTATAGAAAAAGCTATGACACACAGCACCAAGTCACTATAAGTTTACTAAGTTAACCTTTAAAAAAAAAAAAGTCACTCTAAGTTCTAACATCCAGATCCTTCTATCTTTTCTGTTTTCCTAGTTTTTGTCTCCTCGTAAGTTTTGGCCATTTATGACATTCAAAAGCAAAAATATATAAATAAATAACAAATTAACAAGCCAAGTCAAATCATAACTGTTGTCTGTTTTAGTGCAAAGTTTGATTAAAATCTCAAATCATTGAATTATAATTATAACTAACTAATAATTAATTAGTATATGACTGTATGTAATCTTATATTTTATATTGCGCTATAATAAAAACGGATATAACAACTAATCTTTTAACTTTTTATTTTTTATTATTGCTTCACTTTTTTTTTTTTCATGTTTGAAATAGTGAGGTTATGTCATTGTTCGTTGGTCTTTTCTTCTTTACATATCTGACACACACCCAAGACGACAATACAGTGGTGAGCCCATAGTTTGAAAAATAAAAGAAAAAGTAAGATGTTTACTTTATTTTACCATCACCTATGAATCATAACTTTTCGATAAGTATATCTTAATTAAACTGGATATCAGTGCATCTATAAATATTCTTGATTTAGACTGTTGAACGACAATATTTTTTTATTGTCGTTTAAATTTCAGGCTTAGTATGCAAGTCACCTTTAAGAAGTCATTTAACTTCTTTTTTTTTTTTTTTATGACACAAACAGTCATTAAACCTTCACGTTTTGAAATAAGGGAAGTTTAAAGTTTTAACATAGAATACGTCCATAAAGAAATAAATAGATGATAGATGGCAAATATGATGTTGCGTCAAGAATGGAAGGCAATGATAGGTCAAAAAAGTTTAAACAGTGCCAACTTTTTTTTTCTATGATTTGTCCATGGTTTTGTCGCTGTCTCTAAGAAGTGTGTGAATTGTACAAGTCCACAACTTCAGTGACGTACTACAGGGAAAAAAAAAAACACACAAATCCAAATTTGTGGCTCTACAACGTGGCGTTTCGGAAAATTACTAAAGAATCTCAACACTGCCCATGTGAAGGTGATTTTGATAGTTTTAACTGTCTCAATAAATTCACGACATCTAATCAGACAATTCCATGTCTTATATAATAGACGGTCGATGACAATACGAGGTGCCTTCATGAAGATCGTGATGCAATTAGTTAACGAGGTGGTAGTAAAATTCGTCAAGATGAGAATTTCGCAGCGAAGAAAGTGATTTCCGATATTTTTATATTTAGTCGATCTCGAGGTTTTCCATTTTGATGTTGTATTTCATCTCCGAGTTTGTACTCGTGTAGCTCATATTTTAGCTAAAAAAATCATTGCTTTTTGATGTAGATGTAATTTGGACCTCTATTTTTTCCCCTGATTTGAAAAACGGGTTATCAATGGATATGCCTAATTGAGTTTATGTATCTGAGTCTTTTGGTAAAAAATAATGAAAAAAAATTAGACGGTCGTGTAATCATCTAGGTCCGTTAGTAACTTAGAGAGGTACACGTAAAACTACTATTGTATCGCTATCGTTTACAATTATCATGGATAAATCGAAATGTAAACCTTCTTTTTCCGACTAATGAGTACAGATCAAACAATTAGAAGATTATTGTGACTGGCTTTTAAATGTTGTGTACGAAGATAATATTATTCGAATGATAGTTTTCAGTGTCGGCCCTTGCTATAGACAAGAAGGCCTGTGCTTAGGGTCTTCGATTGGGTTGGGCCCTAAAATTTTCAAATCAAATGGATAGAGATTTGAAGGAAAGGAAAAATAAAGAATTCGAGGCGCTATAAAATTCAGCAGATAAAGAATTTGAGCAGATTTATAGGCATTAATTTTAAATGTTGATACTTTTGATGTAATTATAGTATATTTTATTATTATCAAAGGGACTCAAAATATTAATTCGTCTAGGGTCTTTAATGAGTTTGGGTCGGCCCTGATAGTTTCTCATAATACTATATATATTATATGGGTAAGTCAAAATTGTTTCTAACGGTTATAGATAATATTTTGATGAGTGTCATTTTTACTTATTAAAATATTACTTAACCAACTCATTTGGTTAGTTTTATAGGCGTTTTTCCTGTACTAAATAACCTCATATATTACAAAGAAATTTTGTAAATATTAAATGATATTAAATGATGGGGACAAATCCGGGATTGAACACATTTTATCCTCACACGGGCAAAAGGTAGTATACTAGTATCATGATCATCTAAGTTAGATGATTGGGGTCATGTCATTGTATTTTTAGTATATATAAAAGTAATTTAGATTTCTTTCAAACAAGAAAGCATGGATTGAAATCCCGGGGGGAACCGGACTGGAATCGGTCGGGATACCCCTTTTTTGAACTCCCCGGCACTGAAACGTTCAAAACCGGAATATTCCGGTGATTCCGGGGGAACCGGACCGGGAACCAGCAAGGAATCTGGTTCCCACCTCCCGGTCCGGTTCAGTTTAAAAAAAAAAAAAAAAAACGGGTATAAACCCCGGGTTTCCCCCAAAAAATCAAAAATATGACAGGAAAGAGGATCTGAAATTCCGACGCGAGCAAGACCAAACTTCCAGAAATTATGCCCGGATCCCGCCGTCCGGAGCGCTTCCCGACGCGGTGAAGGACAAAAGTCACTGTATCCTGCCGGTTTGCCCAGATCCCGGTGAGTTTCCCGACCATTTCTTGTTTTTTGATGATTTTGAGTTTAATTTTTGAAATTTGTTTATAATTCTTGAAGATTAAGTATAAATTGGTAGTTGTGAACATGAATGTAGTGTTTATTTAGAGTTTGTATTCATGTTTCTAATTTTTTGTAATTAATCCGAATTTTGTTGTAATTTTTTTATTAGTTAGTGATGATTTAGTCAAGCTCGTATGATGACGGGTATTCCAGTTACAATCAGGAGTACTATCCATTAAGTCAAGCTCCCGAGACGGTGCGATCAGTTCCAGGTTATCCCCTCCACTCTATGTATGTTGCTGCATCTCAATATGAGTACGACTATCACTTGGACATGTCCTTTCGTGCATGTGCTCATTACATGACTTGATATGATTACTGTATGACCGCTGCATACGGTCGATATGAGTAGTTATTTATATTTCTTTTATGTTGAATTTCTTGAACTATAGTATTTGGTGGATTGTGTTGAACTTTATCATTTTGGTTTGTACTTTGTACTATTGAATTTAGTTTTTGTTGTGTTTGTAATTTGGTAATGTGTTGAAACATTGTACACTATTTTTAATTTTATGAATTTATCCTACGTAGTTTGTATGTTTTTTTTATATGTCTTTTCTGGATTCCTCTCGGTAAATACGGTATTTGACGGTATTTCTCAACGGTAACGATAAGTTCAACGGTACCGGTATTCTTTTTTTTTCTTGCTTTTCCCGGTATTCTTTTACGGTACCAAGGGTTACCAGTAGATTCTGTAAATTCTGAAGCTCGGAACGGTAATGGTAACGGTATTTCGATCCTTGCTAGAAAGTACGAATTTGATTTTTTTTCCTAAGCATATGCACGTCCTATTTTTTTTTTTTTTTTTGGTCGTAACTCAAACTCAACTCAACTTCTTTGATGCCCTTTATTAATCATCACATAGAAATTTCTTTCTCTCTTTTTCGAAGTCGGATAGTCTTAGTTTAAATCATCGACGTGATACATTATTATGAGCACTAATAAACGTGACAACCAACAACAACAGCAAAAAGAGCATAAAAGACCAATAGAAGAAAAAAGAAAACTCTAATGGTAGTAGATAGATAGAGGACAAGTGGTACGAGACATGAAGTAATAATAATGTGACCATTGTCTTGTTCAATTTTTGTTTTTCTGGAAATCTATTATCGGCAAGCGAAAAAGTAAAGTTACCAAGAAATGAAGAATAGGGACTCACCACAGTCACACGCGGAAACAAAATCTTTCGGTGATTTTATTGCCTTATTCTCCACCCAAAATGTTTCTTTTTTTTTTTCAAAACTTTATTTCCAACGCAAACTTTATACCATATATAATGTGCCAATATTTTCAACACGTTGGGTTTGCATTGCACGTGTGTTGACCTAGCCAAACCGGCCTTATCCTTCATCAAAACAAGCATTGCCTTTATATGTATTATGTACATATGTAAAGGTTGTGTTTGTTTGTTTTTTTAGCAGAATATAACAAAATATAAGAAGAAGTGCCTTTGCAATTGATTTTAATATATATATATATATATATATGTAAATTCATTAACTTACAAAAATTCAGTCAATAAAGTTTCATTGTTTTAATCGTTATATTTAATATTTAATTAGATGTTATAATTTAATAAATTGGAAAAGAAAATTAATTTGAACAGAATACTCATGGTAATTTCTTGGTGCAGGTGTATGAATTAAATGAGCTAATACCTACTAATATTTAACTCTATGAAATTACCTGGTTTGTATATACCAATGATTTTATAGTTTTTTGTCCGGCAACTTTTCGACCTATGGAAATCTTTCGAGTTTCATTCTTACAAATGAACTTCCCGGACGGAGTGTCGTTTCATGTTTAGCTAACCCCTTATTATATCAATATGCATTAATCATAATCAACCATTAAAAATCAAGAGTTAATAATTATCGTTTATGGATAAGACTACTAGAATATCTAACCTCGTTCGCTCGGTACTCATTTACAATAATTATCGTTTAGGGACCCAACGAGCTTCATTTGCTTTGATCGTTACTTTGTAGATAGAATATTAGATCCCTTGTGCACAAAATTTTACTCTCCACTATCTAACTAAAATGAAGTGTTTTATTTGGTATCGCTCTTAAGAAAAAGTATTGTAATCTAATCGCCATATATATATATATATATATATATATATATATATATATATATATATATATTGATTATATAGCAATTTTATTGTGTTTATATACTGTAAATCTAGCGAACTCTAACAACTTAGTTAGATGAATATGTGGCTTGTATCTTTACATACATACATATATACATATATATATATATATATATACATACATACATATATACATAT
Organism: Urtica dioica subsp. dioica; assembly: GCF_054948205.1. Lineage (NCBI taxonomy): Eukaryota > Viridiplantae > Streptophyta > Magnoliopsida > Rosales > Urticaceae > Urtica > Urtica dioica. The sequence continues at coordinate 15,535,142 of NC_142759.1, forward strand.
ATATATATACATATATATATATATATGTAAAGATACAAGCCACATATTCATCTAACTAAGTTGTTAGAGTTCGCTAGATTTACAATATATAAACATAATAAAATTGCTATATAATCAACCTTAATTTTTTTATTTGCAAGTAAATAGCTATGTATTTTTATTAACATGGTCAAATTTACGTAAATACCCAAATTTAAGTAACAAACAAAGGGGTATTTATATAATGCTCGAATTATCCAAATATTGACACATCATCCAAATGGCTATTTACCTATAATTAACGAAAGATTGCCTATTTAGCAATTCATAAACTTTTTTTGGTTTAGCTACTTAAAAATTTGTTTGTTAATTTATCATAGATAATTGTATATCTATTTTATCTTATAGTTGTAATTTTAGATAACCTTTTCTTATAGTTATCATTTTGCATCTAATATATTTATAATAATCGTGTTTAATTAGGCCGAAATCATTATTCTTCATTATAATCGTACTCATTGTGTCATATTCGTACTCGTCATGTTTCCATTATTGTGTCATTTTGACAAATTACTTAACTGTTTTATCAGTTTGACTTTTGACCCAACTAAGAACAAACTTATTTATTAATTAAAATCCAAATCTACATTAGGTTGTATCGTAATCCTTTCGTAGTAGTGATCAAATTCTCGGCAATAGCTATCTTTATCTCAATGTCTATACTTAGCAAAATAGCAAAGTGCTTTTCGTTAAATTAGGATCTTACAAAATAGTCAAGCGGCTACCCTCAATTAAAATCATAGACAAACTATTCAAATAATTAAATAAATAGTCCAATTCATGCTTACGGTTCCATAGTATGAAGCATGCATCATGCTTTAGTATGGAATATTTTCTTAATATTTTAGACAATTGGGCCAAAATTTTAGGCTATATGCTTAACCCTCCCTTAATTTATTTAGGCTATACATGATATGTGAATAGGTTTGAATATTAGTCTTAGTTTATGCAAACTAAATTAATGTAACCCTGTTCATATTTCTTAATGTTATCAAATATATAAGTAACTAAGCTACCAAACTTTGGAGATTTGCTAAATAGTCAACTTGTTTTGTAAATTTGAAGTAAATAATCATTTTGCTGATGTAGCATTGTTTGAACATTTTTAGTATTTCATTTATGCCCTTTGAGTTTGATGGTTTATTTGCAATTATTTACAATTATTAATGTCTTTTTGGCTTTATTAAAAAAATCTCGTGGTTATTTAGTTAAAATTTACTAAATGTTAATTATATGGAAAAACATGAGTTTTCATATGGCTATATATCTAGAGAGCCCTATTATTTTTAGGATTTCGTTTATATCCTTGGAGTCTGATGATTTATTTACAATTATTAACGTCTTTTTGGTTTTCTTAATAAAATCTCATGATTATTTACTTAAAATTTATCAAATGTTGGTTATATGGAAAAACTTGAGTTTTCATACTGCTATGTATCTCGAGAGCCCTAATGTTATTTGTGTTGTGACATAATTAAAAAAAAAAGTCTGATCATTATAGTTATTAATATGAATTATAATTTTACTCTGTAACTCCTGTAGTAGTGTCCTATTCCATTAAATTAATACTCCCTTAGGGCATGTTTGGTTCACCATAAAATGAAGGAATGGAATGGAATCCATTCCAAAAAAATTGGATTGCTTTGTTTGGTTTAATTTTTTTTAAGGTAATCATCATTCTATAGAATCTTCATTACTCCATTTTCATTCCTCATATATTGGGAAGAATGAACCATTCCATTATGTAATCAATTATTTTTCCAAATTTATCCCTAAATCTTTATTATTTTTTTTACTTAAAAAAATTAAAAACTTTCAACTTCAAAATACCAAACCCAGATATGTTGATGGCAGATCTCGACCTCGGCCACCTCCTGCACCGCCTCCACCGACGACGCCGTCTCCGACCGCCGCCCTCGCAATCCGCCTTTATTAAACCCTAGTCAATCTTTAAACACAACGGAACCAAAAAACCCTAGCAATGGCGTTGGACCTGAACTCCGGCGGACCTCACTCTATCCACGCCGCCGACTAGCCGTCGTCCCCGACCGGCTTCGTGGAGTGGGCGAAGGCCAACAGCTCACTCGGAGACCGAGGCTTTTCCGGCGCAGGCGCAGAGGACGCTCGAGACCGTGAACTCGCTGAACCTTCGGCTCTCTCTGTGCATACGCGAGAACAGTCCGAGGGCTTCTCTCTCATCGCCACTCTTCGCCAGCGACCCAATCATGGTGTTCCACGACACCATGCTTCTCTCAGGCATTCCGCCGAACACCTTACGGGCGTCTCTGACCAGACTGCATTTCATGGCTTGCAGACATTCGAACCAGAGGGCCTTTGAACTTTGGGGACGATAAAGTCGGGTTATTTTTGTCAATTACCATCTCATTCCATTCTTATTTTTAATTGATTAAAAATAATTACCAAACAACATACTAGCTTTTCATTCTCATTCTATTACCATTCTCATTCACATTCTCATTCATATTCCACTTTTCTTTTTCAACCAAACATACCCTTAGTGTCAATTGAGATAAGAGATGTTGTTTTTAAGTCTCTTTCTATATATGAAAAGTTAAAAAAAAAATCATCATATAATAATTCAGGAATATAATTAGTCCTTTCATTTATCTTTATCCATGAAGATAATAAATTTGGTCGGACTCTATTATGGATTTTTGATCATATTCTCCATCGGTCCCTCATATCTGTCTCATTTTCTTCTGGAACAATCACAGTCACTTTTTTGTTATTATCGATCGACTAACAGAAATTCAACGCATAATCTTAGCCTTCAATGTGTATTCCTTGATAATCCCTTTTTTTTAGTTAGTCAACCGTTTCATTTTACCAAATTCAATGTTAGTCAGATTAGTCAACATTCGTATGTTTCGATGCGATAACAAGATGTGTTTTGTAACAAGTCGTTTTGTTGGTTGGTTAATTGGTCACATTTTATTCATGAAATAGGTTGGATTGGTATTAGTCTAGATACATCAAAATAATTCTATTAGATCAAATAAGTTTGTTCTTAGTTGGGTCAAATAATTATATAGATTAAATTTTAAAGTTATTCTCTGATGATTTTGTATGGACTTGAAAACAGACATAGAGTGGATGGAGTCCGGTTGAACTTGTGGAGTGGACGGAAGGTTTCGTTAATGAGTTTCGCGAGGCTTCAGGCAAGATCAGGGGAGCTGTGTGTCCGAAGACGTCTCGGAAGTGGACGCCTCCTCCCAAGGGCTCCATTGCTATTTCGATTGACGCGGCGGTTCGTCCTCACGAACGCAGATTTGTGGTTGGCTGCATTGTGAGAGATTCATTCGGGGTGGTCCTTGGTTCGTGTAATGTATAAACTTTTGTAAACGCTCGACTTGTAAATTTGAATAAAATGGACGAGTTTTAATTCAAATTCTTGTTGCATATAAGACGTCCTTAAATTTTAAATATCTTGAAAAATGATAATATTTAAGGTCGATGAAATTTCGGAATGAGAATATTCGAGTGAACTCGATATTATTTCCGAATAAAATTATTCGGAACATACTCGGAGATTTAAAAATCTCAAGAATAGAAATAAATTCCGGAATCCCTTAAATATATTCAAGGTAACGGGAAATAATGAGAATTTTCTCGGTTATTTTTCAAGTTTATTTTTAACTAATTAAGGACAAAGTTGTGAAGTTTTATTTTAAAAGGACTAATGTGCAACAAAATGAAGGACGAGATTGAAAGAAAAATTTACAGAGGGGTCGTTTGGTTTGAAGCGTGGCATTAAAGACGTGGGCCACCTGTCCCACACGTGTCCGAAGGAATGGCTGCCATGTGGATATTTTTTTCTCTCCTCCTTTAATATTTGGCCACCTCACCATTTCTCTCCCTTTCCTTCTTTCTTCTTCTTCTTTTCTTTTCTTCTTCTCTTCTCCTTCTCTTCCCCGCGCGCGCACACCTGCAACAGACAATGGAAAAAAAAATTCGTGAGCTTGGATTATCACCATCACCGAGACTCACCATCACCATAACCTCATTCTCTTATCTCTTCTTCTCTCCTCTCCTTCGCGCGCCATCACCCTCGCCGAGCCTCCATCGCGCGCGCTCTGGGCCGAGGAAGAACAACGCCGCCGAGGACTGCCGTGACGCCGGCGCAAGGAAAAACACCGGGAAAGAAAAGAGGACCCTCCGAGAAAGCTAGAACCCGTGGGTTGAGGTGAGATTTCCTTTCCTTGGATTGTATTTGAAATCTAGGGTTCATAGCTTGTAATTTGGGGGTTTTGGTTTCGGGTTGATTCAGTGAAATTGGTTGGGTTTATATGTTGTTTAGAATCGGTTGTTGATGTTTATAGCTTGAATTTGAGAATTAATTTCGAATTTCTTTGGTTTGGTATAAATTTGGCCGAAAATGTGATGAACTAGGGTTTGAGGATTCTATTTCGGGGCTTTTTGATTTCTGCATATTATCTGATGACTCTGAGATGTGCTAGGGCCCGTTTATTGATTGGGTTTTGTTGGGAAATGGTTGTTCAATGGTAATTTGTTTTATTTTGGACGAATTTTCATTGAAGTTGTTGACCTGGCCGTGTGTTTGATTTATGTTATGGCCGTTTGAGTATTTTCATATTTGGAATGGATTTTCAATTGATATTATTTGAGGCCATGATGATGATTTGTGAGATGTTGAAATTGTTTGGTTGTTTGGAAATCTTGGCCGTGTGGTTGTTATAGCCATATGACTTGTTTTGGTTGTGTGTTTGTTTGTGGTCGTTGGCTTGGTTTTGGCTGCGTGGTTCGGTCTGACTATGTTGGGATGATGTTTCTGAGCCTCGGGAATGAGTTACATTGAGTTGGTTTTGTCATCACCTCCCGAATCATTGACTAATGAGTTTTCAGCTTCAGGTTTTAGTTCTCGGCGCTTCAGGACGTGTTAACGCTTCAGGACGTGTAGAGTCTCGGGAAGCGTAAAAAGGAAAGAAACTCCGGAAGTCAACAAATATTCAGACGATCTTTTCCGGCTAAGTGAGGAGACATAAGTCAACTACTTACCAAGGGGATAACCCTATTTGTTTGTGCATTTGCTTGCTAGTAAACAAGAGTAGGTAAAAGCCTAAAATGAATAAACTCAAAAGTTAAGGCTTCGGCCACTCTTGCTTGAAAACTTAGTTCGGGTACGCCCGTTAGGTTCAAACGTTAACTTGAACCAACCACGTTTGCTTTGTGTATAGTTAAACTTCTCTTATAACTCTAGGAAGTAGGTTAGAATCGAGAGGACGAAAGAGCGATAGACTCTCAAATTCGATCGAGAGTAGAGAGTTCGGAAGTCACATTTTGAGCTTTCAACTTAAAACACTTAACGAGCTTCAAAGGGAAACAATAATTTCTTTCGGGTTTTATCCCGTTACACTCTTCCGTATATAAGTTTAACGTGTACGCTGCTAGCTGCAGTGTACCTAAACTTTAAAACTCGTGTCGGTGGTACTCACAAGTCCACGACTTGTGCTTAGTGGGCTATGCCGGTCCGTGCGCCGAGTACTCGAAGCAATGGGTGAAGGTCGCGCATCGCGAGCTCATTGCTAGCTGGAAGACTCACCGGAAGCTGCCTTGAGCACACCGGGGCTTAGTGGGTGAAGGTCGCGGTTCGCGAGCTCACTATGCCAGAGACCAGTGGCGCTGACGTCATGATGAAGAAAGTACCACTCGTGGATCCCAGACAGGTGTTAAAACTTAGATCAGCTGACGATTGTTGCTCGAAGTCTGAAACTGGTCTCTAGTCGGACCGGAGGTTATAGCAGTGAGGAGTGTATAACCTTGCGGAACGGCTAGTATTCTAGGATGCGCGCTCATTAGTCACTTATAGGTGATAGCTGCATCCTGCATTCTTGTTTGTCTGTTCGCACGTCATATGTTTTGCATTAGCTTGTTTTTCTTTTCTAGGCTAGACTCTCGCTTACTGAGTCATTCGACTCATAGTTTTATGTCCATTGGTAACGTAGATAAGAGAAAAGCTGGTAAGCGGGAAACGAGATTGAAGACCGAGACCGAGAGCGTATTGCCTTGACCTATGAGCTATGGGGTTTCTTAATCGGGGGTTAGTATCTTATGATAAAACGTTCCGGAACATCTTTGTATAGGAGTCGCTATAAGACTCTATGTTATAAAAACGAAAAATTTCCCCGAATTTTGGCAAACTATTTTATTATATAATCTTATGAGATATTATGTTTAATTTATGTGTTTATATTATGAGTTATGTACAGATTTGAGTTGATCAATCACGGTTCGTGGGCGAGCTATCGCTCGCGGATCGTGACAGTTCGGAAATTGTCATTCGATCCCAAGGTCTCTCGCCCCAACTAGCGGAGGCTTCGGCGACTCTTCATGGTATGATTTATGCTCTAGAGGTAGGATGGAGAAAGGTGTTGATTCAGTCTGATTGTCTTGGGGTAATAGAAACCATTCGCCAAGGCACGTCGTCGACCACGGAGCTCGGTACGATTTTGGATGATATTTTCCTGCTTATACCTAATTTTATAAACATTGATTTTAATTTTCATCCACGGGATTGTAATAAGGCTGCTCACAAGCTGGCCAGTTATGCTTTAAATTTCGAGTCGGGCGTCCGGTGGTTGGGATCGGTTCCTCTATGTGTTTATGTGGAGGTAGAGCACGATCGCCGTGGTATTAGCCCTTAAACTGTAACTACGGTTTTCTTCCGCCATATGTGAGAGTTTTAATGAAGTTGTCTCCCGTTGTGCCGCCCACAGTTTTTTCAAAAAAAGAAAAAAAAAAAAAAAACAGCCATAGATTATGCAAATGGGAAGACAGAGCCGCAAGAATCCCCTAACCGGACCAGCTAAGCTGCTCCACATTCCACCGTAGCCCCACAACATCACCTACCAAATCACTGACACCTGTCAGATACGTACTGTGGGTCCCACTGTATTGCAAACGTTTGTTTGACGACTCTGTTAAACTCCTACCCTCAGACATTGAGAGAGACGCCATGTTTCCGATGTGTGACCAAAACGCTTGACCGATTACTGATCGGACGGTGCAAAACAGCCCTTGTTGTTCAGAATTAGATCAACGGTTTCGATTGATTTTTTTTTTCAGGGTCGGCAGTGCAACTATTGGTTTGGGACCCGCTTCATTATATTTTTTTTTTCCTATTCTTTCTATTGCAATTTGCATGGAAAACTAATAAAGCTTTTTTTCTTTTTAATACTATGCATTGAATGAAAACTTTATGGAAAGCTATTGGTCAATAGCTCCATCATCAACGATGCCAATAATTCAGTAAGAGAGGGGAATTTTCATGGGCCCCAAGAATCAATGAGGTAGGTGTTTAAGGCCCATCAAAACCTTCTCGGATCAACTAAAGAAAAAACAAAACTATTTTTAAGGCTAATCTATACTTCTGACCATCGTGATTCTTTAGACGGTATTCATTATATAAATTCCGTATACAACAAAAATTTCGCCATTTGCACAGTACGGAAATGTACCATTTTTTATTATAAATATATTCACAATTAAAATTAATTATATGGACAATAAATCACAAATTATAAAAATATAACAATTTAATTTTTTTACGTTTGATTTGTACTCGCAATCTCTAATATTATCAATAACAACCTAAGTATTTGTAAATATTATTTTCTCTACAATTATTCGTATTTGTAAAATAGTTTGGTTTTCGTTTTTAAAGCAAATGGAATAATAAGATTCTCGTGAAAAAATTTCTCTGTTTACGTGCCCATACATATCATCCACACAATATCGGCTGAAACTATATATAAATGGTAGTGGAAACTTTTTGAGAACTTTCCGCCTACTTATTTGGAAATAATATATAACTGGATTACGACATAAAACTTTTTACAGTATTATAATGCGTCTACATCATATTTTGATTGGAAAATAAGAGCGGAATTTAGATGCTTATTGTCGATCGGTTGTCGTCAAAGAGGAGATAATTTTCCACTATGACAAAATAATATGAATAATTGCATGCAGAATATATACAAATCATGCACTGTTCAACAAATATTATCCTTACGCTATTCTAAATTATAGTAATATATTATGCTTGCATGCCCGTATTATAGTATATCCAAGTACTTACCTCATAATAGGCAGCGAAGGTGATCGCCTTTAGATAAATATATATTATTATAGAATTCATTGTATTTTTTTCCCTATATTTCCCTCTGAATTTACACTTTCTATATTAATATTTTTTTCTATATATTTTTAAACGGAATTTTTTCACCATTTATATCAATCAAATATTACAACTTCTACTATATGTCAAAAAATAAATATTTGACAACTTAAATTTACATTAATGGATAACAGTATTAATTTATAAGAGAGAAATAAGAAAATGACTATATGAGCTTTTACCTTTTGACTTTCTTGGCAAAAAAACTAGTATGTTATTTTTTCTTATAAAACCAATATGTACACATACCAAATTCTCAATTCCTCATTTAATTACTACCATTCTTAGAGCATATGCTTGAATCATACAGAACCTTTGATCTGTTTCTCGGCATTGCTCCGGTGAAAATATATCTAACGAACGAAAAATATGTGGATCAAAATATACTCTTTTTTTTTTTTTTTTTCCTTTTAATGGGGTCTCTCTATGCAAAATGAAAGTGTATTGTCCTTCTTCCTTTAACGAAATTTCAGTGACGCGAAAGATATGGGAATTTTTTTTTTTTTTTTTTTTTATGAAAATATTTTATTTGTATTAATTAATTAATTAATTAGCTGTTGGTCCCATTGCCTTTTTTCAAATTGTTGCTCGACGACCAAAAAACAAATACAAATAAACTAAAAGAATAAAAAATAAGTACGACTAATGTCAAAATGTTGTTAAATTTTGTACAAATTGCATTTTTGTTTTCATTTTCTATTGTCTTTACACTGTAATGCCATTTTTTTTTTTTACATTTTTACTATCAAAATATCACTCCTAAAACATGTCAAATAACGTGATTTATATTTCATTATTTATGCATTTCAGTTTTGTAATTTATGTCTACAGAATATTTGTGTATTTTTTTTTCTCTATATAAAGACTTGTTTTTAAATATAGGCAACATATTTTTGTACAATATTTTTATCATCTTCCGATTTTTTCGTTGAAACAATGATGTCGACAATCTTTTTCTTCCATTTTTGGGATAAAAAACTATGTGACACATTTCAAATATTAGTCTGAAACATTATAATCAATCAAATACTGGTTTTTTTTTTTTTTTTGGTGTTCAACTTAGATAATATGTACATATTCACTAGCTAATATTGTTGAAAAGCAAGCCATTATATTTTTAATATTTGAATGAGAAAATTGCGTCATAATTATCTAACATTTTCAAAATATACACTTAAACACATTTTTTTTTTCGCGACAATGTTACCTAATGTTGAATTTCAGGTGCACCATTATATAAAATAAGTTAAATTTGACATAATTACACTTGACAACTTCATATTAATTAATCACAATTTAATATTTTTTTCTCAAAATTAATTAAAAATTAATAAAGTCATTTTTATGACGAAAAAATACATAAAAGCGACTTTAATTACTTACGTTTTGATATTAAAATATGAATTAATTTTTTTAAAAAAATGATATCATCAATGCTTGATTAATTTTAAGAAATAAGTATTAAATGATTTGTAATAATATTATTTATATAATAACAAATTAATTAAGTATTTTTCTAAAAATGATACCGTATAAATAATTAAATCGTTTTTAATATAAAATACATATAATATTAAAAAATTAATTAAGAATTTTAAAAGAAAATATATTATTTATGCTTGATTAATGTCAAGAAATAAATCTCAAAACGTTTTTACAATATCATCGATGCTTAATTATAATATAAAATTCGTTTCATTATAAACATAATATTATTCATGTTTAATTAATTTTTTTAAAAAAAACTATTAAATCGTGTTTAATCTGAGGCTGATAGTTGTATTTTCATCAAATTTAAATGACTTTATTTGACTGTACAATTGAAACTTAACATTAGTTATTTTTGTCACGAAGAAAAAGAATGAGTATTTAAATGTATGTTTTTAAAGCATTAGTTATTTATGCCGTCATTTCTTCGTTTTCCTAAAGTCACCTATAATAAATATTTTGATTGTGAAAAATTATAATATATAGTATTAAGCACTAAAATCAATATACAACAATAGTAATAAAACAATAAATTAGAAAAATGATCATTTCAAACCAGCAAGAATTTTGAATATATTATTTCTTAGATTAGCTTTTACTTATATTTTGTAAAATAATAACAAATTATTATTATTATTAGGATATTACAACTTGAATATTTAAAATTACCTATATATCCTTTATTTAATTATTTTATATTTAAAATTAATAAATTAAAATTAAAAAATTTAATTTTTCATTTTGTTTGTTGTCTTTTTTTAATATTTTTTTTATACATTTCCATTATACTTTTTTTCACGATAATAGAAAATTAATAATAAATAATAATTCATTTTTATTAAAAATTCATATTTTACATAATTATTTTATTTTTATTTATTTTTTTTATATAATATATTCCGTTATTTTCCGATATGTGAAATTAGCGGACCACCGAAAAAATAGGTCCACGAAGTATTGGACCATCCCTCCAATAACAAAGCTCATTAACTTGATGTGTCGAGATTGGACTAAAGTCAATGCCTCGCCAAATCCCATGAACGGCGTTGAACCGTGAATAGCTTTGAGAAGACATCTCAAAAAAAAGTCCCGCAACGTCAACTAGGGGATAATCCTTAGACAAAAAGGCTCTATGAAAAACCTCGAAGTGAATTACGTAACAACTCTTAGACCAACAACTCAAGATACTTCAACGAGCTAAAATCCTAAAGTCAAGTCATCAAGAATGCCGTTGAGAAAAATTCATAAATAATATTGCGCGCGCCGATTGATGAAGTAAAAATTCTCGAACTGACGACTTGTCAATAAATTGATTGACAAGATGCAAGCCAAACCATCGTCCATGAAAACCTTCGGCGAGCCTCCAAGTGACAAGACCATCGGCGAACCTACATGACCGAGACTATCGGCACAAAACCATCGGCGCTAGACCATCGGCGAACTTCATGGTCGAGACCATCGCCATAAAACTATCGGCGAGTTTCATGATCGAGACTATCGGCGTGAAACTATCGGCGATCATGACCTTCGGCGAACACAAGCCCATCAGACTATCGGCGTGCAGAACCTCGGCGTACAAACCATCGATCATCTCATAGACAATCGGCGAGACTCAATGCCGATAGTCTCATGACGATGCTCGGTGTCACGTTTTTGGACGAAGTGCTCAGATTCTAGGCCATTCTCAAGGGTCTTCAATGATTCTCCATATTGGCCACAACCTCAAAGCTCACCTATAAATACCCCACCTTCACAAGACATAAAGTAAGTGAGAAGAAACTTGGGAAAAGGCTGCCCAAATCATAACTCGTTTCTCTCTCTCTAAAATCCTTAGAGACGAACTTGATATCACCCACCTCGGCACCACGATTGGACTAATGTTGAGCGTCGGATCGCGCGTCGAGGGGAAACCCTCCGCGTCTCTTTAAGCTTACGTTTTTCGTTTCTTAGGTGAGAGGCTCGATTAGCCCAAAGGACCCGAAGTAACAGAAGGACTCGAAGGGCCCAAAGAAAACAACAAACTCGAAGAACCCGAAGAAACCAAAGAACACGAAGATCTCTGAGAATAAAGCGAACCCAAAAACCACTTCAGACGAAACAATTCAAGAAGCGATCAACTTTACCATCTCTCGATCCACGTGCGATCATAGGGTCCGACCCTAGATCGGGCCACGTGTGATTCGAAGTGTTTAACCCGAAAATGGCGTTAACATTTTGGCAATAGAATGAGGGGGTACGCGAATTCAACCACGAATTCCCAACGAAAAATTTCTTCTTTCCACAAGTAGAGTTTCGGATCTACCAACGAAAGATCACTTCGTGCGACCATACTAGATGATATCCTTACGAGATGCTCAACCGAGTAGCCGTCTCCGAGAGTCGACCGCCCCGCCAAGGAGGAAATGTTGTTCACCGCACACGGGCTCAACTCTAAGCCCAACAAAATCAAGTTGAAGACGCTCCCCAAGCGAGTGTAACCTCCGGACCCGTCCACCCCGGAAGAGATGCTCGAATGGAACGCCTTGAGAATAGTCTTTTTCGTTTGACCGGCATGATCTCGAGGATGAGAGGAAAAAAAGACACCCTAGGCGAAATCTACGGCGAACAAGAAGATCCGGTTGAAGCCATTCCGGAGCACGAAGGACAAGAGCCGGAAGAGGCTGCCGAGGGGCACGAGGGAAATGAATACGTTGACCATGACGCGCAAGATGATGCCCTTGACCCAAGTATCCGAGACATAGACCACACAGAACGCTCAAACGAAAGGAACGGCCATGAAGAAGACCGAGCACCCCGACGCATGGAAGCTCGCCCTCGTGAGCCACCGAGGCGACCAAGCCACAACCAACCTCGGATTGTCCACTCGACGTCCGATCCTAGGGTAGAACCCTCCCGTCGTTCTGCCTTTGCCCGCCTAGGTCGAGGAGAAGAAGTTGCAGATAGTGGAGACATTCGAAGATTCTCACAACCACGGCGAGTAAGTGTTCCGAGAGCGCCCTCGCGCAATCTAGACTTAAGGCAACACTTCAACGCGCGATGAGAAATCCCCCGCCGCGATATTGAGCGAGTGAACACGGATCTAATGAACGCGACGGAACCGGTCGTAGCGAACTGTCCTCCGCCGCAAGTCGATGCGGTCAATCAGGAATCCAACGAAATGGGTCGCACAATGCAACCCGCTCCTAGAGAAACGGCGACTACCGAAGTTGACTTGGAAGGAATGATTCAAGGGCTAAGGGAGGAAATTCGAGAGCTGAGAGAGGCACGAACTCTCACGCCTGCTGTCCTGAACTTAGTAGAGAATACGGTTTCCCCATTTACCGCTGACATACTCGAAGAAGAAATCATGGGCGACTTCCGCCTACCGAATTTTCCTCTTTACGACGGAACAAGTGACCCGTCCTACCATATAACCCAGTACCAGACGGAAATGAGGATGAAGAGATTGTCTCCGACGGCGATGTGTCAAGCGTTCTGTCTCACAGTTACAGGCACAACCTTTGAGTGGTTTTAGAGACTTGGAAAATGAACAGTTCGCTCATTCAAAGACCTACAAGGCCGATTTCTCACACGTTTTTCCGCTTCGCGAGTTCGAAAGAAGAAGAAATCTCACTTGTGGTCAATCAAGCAAGGGAGAGACGAATCTCTCAGAAGTATCTCACCCAATTCACCGACGAGTCAAATAAAGTGGGTGATTACGACGACGGTGACGCGATTGTTGCCCTCATGAATGGGCTCTTGACAAGCGAATTCCTTATATCCTTAGTCAAAGAGAAGCCAACCTCGATGACCGAACTCATGGTCCGCGCAGCCCAACATATCTCCGTTGAAAAGTATCTCGAAGGTCGAAGAACCAACGAACGAGGAAACCGGAATAGAGAAGATGATCACCATGATAACAACGACTCGCGAAAGAAGAGGAGTAGAAATATTCCAGTCCCACACGTCCGTCCTCCCACTGAAGCAAGACCCCATTTGGTGGAGAGATTCCGAAAGCAATCATATTTCACTCCGCTCAACACCCCGCCAGATAGGATTCTCGCTCTTCATGGGAGCAAGTTCACCGAACCCGTTCCTATGAAAAACGATCTCGTCAAGCGAGATAAAAATAAATATTGTGAATTCCACAAAGATCATGGACACGTTACCATTGACTGCGTCCACTTGAGAAGACAAATCGAAAGTTTGATTCAAAATGGAAAACTAAAAGAATTTGTATTGGCCATGGTAGCAACGGGGAACGCTTCCTCGAGCCGACAAGCCACACCTGCCAACCACCAACAACGAGGTGTTAGAGGAACCTCCGCCGGCAATGACAACCGTGACAATACCCGAGGGAACACCGTGACCGCCCCACTCAACATTGTATCAACCGTATTCGGTGGTCCGAAAACGGGGGATTCTAACAAGGTCTGAAAGAACTACTCTCGGGCAGCACTCAAGTTTGATTTCTCTCACCACGTCAACCTCGTTGAGGAGAATTGGCCAACCACCCCGTGCGAGGTAATCCATTTAACAGAGGAGGAATTCGTTCAAGTGATGCATCCTTACAATGACGCGATAGTCATCGAGACCCAGATTGCCAACAACATGGTGAGACGAATTTTGATCGATAACGGGAGCTCAGCTGATGTCATGTTCAAAACGGCTCTCGACCGGATGAACTTGGGAGGAATCAGCCTCACACCAATCAAGAAGCCGCTCTTTAGTTTTACCGGAGAACGCATATACACAGAGGGATCCATTGAATTGCTGGTCACATTCGGGACCAAATGAGAAGCTCAAGTCACTAGGATGGTTAATTTTCTCGTGGTGGACTAACCATCCGCTCATAATGCAATCATCGGCCGACCGACACTCAATAGGTTTCGTGTGGTCACTTCTACATATCATCTCCTCATGAAGTTCCCGACTCCCGCTGGAGTCGGGGTTGTGAAGGGAAATCAAATAGATTCACGAATGTGCTACATCCGTGGGATCAATCACAAGGCATCCGACCTCACGATCGAGACAATTCACCAAATCGAAGATAACTATCCGTATAAAAAAAAGAAAATGAATATTGACTAATTTCCCTCCGCGTCTCTTTAAGCTTACGTTTTTCGTTTCTTAGGTGAGAGGCTCGATTAGCCCGAAGGACCCGAAGTAACCGAAGGACTCGAAGGGCCCAAAGAAAATAACAAACTCGAAGAACACGAAGATCTCGGAGAATAAAGCGAACCCGAAAACCACTTCAGACAAAACAATTCAAGAAGCGATCAACTTCACCATCTCTCGATCCACGTGCGATCATAGGGTCCGACCATAGATCGAGCTACGCGTGATTCTAAGTGTTTAACCCGAAAACGGCGTTAACAATATCTTTCTCTATTTTCACTTGATAAAAAAGAAATTAAAATCCATACCATCATATTTTACGAGCTGTGTTCACACGTGAAGCTCTCGACCAACACTAAATTATTTTGAGGCCGTTGACAACCACATTTGACCAAAGTAAATTTTATAATACAAATACTTACGGATCAAAAACATTAAAATTCAACTTTAACATGAAAAATACATAAAATTATATTGAAATAAAATGAATGGCCGTCAAAATTCCTTAAAAAATGTCTGATAAAACATAAAATTGCATTTACATCCATTGATTACCACCGATATTTCATAACCTTTTTTTTTTTTTTTTTTTTTTTTTTCTAAAACTCCGTTACTAAACATCAAATAGGTATCGTGACAATGTACATTACATTCCTCACTATTTAGCCATAAATAATTGTAGTTCTTTGCATTTCTCTATGTCTCCCCCACAACGGTAACAATCACCAATCAATAATTGATGTCAATTAAGGAAAGACAACTAACATAATCCTAATTACGAAAAGTATAAAATTTTGTTTTAAAAAAAAAAAAAAAACAAGAGGATTCTTCATTTAAAAAAAAAAAAAAAAAAAGGTACAATACCCACAAATACAAACACCAAACACTTTTCCAAAAGGAAAGTTATGACCTCAAATAATTTCAAATAAAAACTAGAATCGACTGATGACATATTGCGTGTAAATTTTCTAACGATTGAAGACAATCATGCACACTAATTTTAGAACAACTCTAAAGCTTGTTTAAAAATTCATCAAAAGTTAATGGATGAATTCAAATAATCGAGGACCATCCAACACGGAGAAAGAAATTTGAGTACCTGTACAACAAAATCTCAAGTAGAAAAATCCGAAAGATAATAAATCCATCTTTAGGACACGAGATCCACAAATGAAATGTGAAATCACAAAATCAAAGGCCACGTTTGGTATTCATCTCAAAAACAGTTTTTGAGTGGAAAAAATTGAAAACAAAAAGTGAAAGTTATGTTTGGTTTAAGTTTTTGGAAAGAAATTTGAAGTTGTTTTGTAAAAGAGTAAAGAAAACTGAAAAAAAATAAAATGTGTTTTTGGAAAAAAAAATTCTTCTCTTCTCTCCTCATTCTCCTCATCTTCTCTTTTCATTTTTTCAAAAACAAAAATGAAAACTGTACCAAACACTTTTTTCAATTTTTTCAATTTCTCGAAAACAAAAATGAAAACTGTACCAAACAGCTTTTTGAAAACAACTGCAAAATAAATTTTCAGTACAACTACAAAAATTAGAAAATAGAAAACAAAAACTTTTTGAGTTAATTACCAAACACAACCAAAATAACCCAACCGCAACCGTATAATATGTCCAAACAGTAAAATAAAATAAAATAAAAAAACGACTTATTTTGAATATAAAAAAAAGGCTAATCCTTTCAAAAGAAACCCCCCTTCAAAGAAAGGCACCCTCGATCTCAATGTCCTCTCCTGCTTGCCCGAGTTTGTATAAGTAAACGTCATAATAAGTTATAACTGTTACTGATACCATAACTTTATTTGGGGCAATGATCATTGATCACCACACAAAAAAAAAAAAAAAAAAAAAAAAAAGCCACCCAGTAACCGAACATCAAGGCCTATTTTCACCAACTATATAGGCCCAACTGGATTAAAAAAAATACCCTATTATTACACAGACCAAAGATTTTATTATATTCTCGGATATTTGTATGTTTGTTAACAATAGGACGACTGGTAATTAACACCGACTTATTTTCTTTATCCTTATAAATTTTCATGAAGGAATAAAAACATTAAAATGGTCAAACCCATGTCAAACCCAAAATTCGCCCTAGATTTTTTCTTAAGCCGCAAAATTTGAAAATCATTAAAATAAGGAAAAATCCATAATGTGGACCCCCACAAATACGAAAGTCTTATTTGTTTCTTTCTTTCTTCTTCCCTTTAATCTAACACCAAAATCTTCATATAGCAAGCGTTGGTGGTGACAGAGTACAATAGAGAATAGAGGGTCGTTTTGGAGACTAGACAACGTGCACGTGCAGTGACCTCCGGATGCCGACAGTCGCTGTTAATTGGTCGCTTTCCCTCGTATTTTTCACCTTTTTTTTCTGACCCATTTTTCACTTATTTATTACACACGCCATTTATTACCGTCTGTTACTCACCCCACCGTCACCGGTCTGTCTGTCACAGCCTGGCCGGGACAGCGATAACACTTGCCACGTTTCCAAACACGCTTCCTCCGCCGACGTCGACATAGACGCCGCTCTTGAGATAGCACGTGATTGCTCACGTGACTTCTCATTATTTGACTGCGCATTTGACTGTTTCCCTTTCTTTTTTTCTTCTCTTCCTAGTTTACCGAACGCTTTTTGTGTTTTTAGTTTTGGTTTTCCCAATGCATAAGTAAGAACAATGCGAATGAAGTACCTTGATTTTTTTTATTTTTGTCTTCTTTTTTTATAAACAAAACGAAAATGCCGAATGACCATAATATATATATATATATATATATATATATATATATATATATATATATATATATATATATATAAAAGGTACCTCTTCGGGTAGCCAAATTGATTAATTAAAAAAAAATTCAGGAGGGGAAAATATGAAAAAGTTATATAATTTTAAACTATAAATATAAAATTTGGGGGTTAAAGTAAATTCGTAAGGAGCGTGTAAAAAAAAGATTCAAGCATATGAAAAGTTCATACTGCATGGGCATTGGACCACTATGGACTTAAGCTGCATTCGTCATTACCCTCTAGTAACTAATATTATAAAATTTACTGCGTGATTAATCATTTTGATCACTCCCGAACGCCCAAAACACTACAGAAAAAAGCTATTTAAATAATAAGAATATTAATTAAGTATTGTTCTTGATTTATTTTATTTTGTTAATTAGGAATATAAATTGTGTTGCTAATGAATAATGATACATTGAGTACTAAACATGATCTGATAAAACCTTCTATTTTTCAAGGATATTTCCTTGTTAGACTTAACAATTACTGTGTACTAAAATATAGATTTATATCTACAAATCAACACTGTCAATTTAAATTTAAACTAAATATATATTTGATAAATCAAACGAGGCCCAAGTGACTATTCTTCATTAATAGTGAAGAACATCATGACAAAAATGACTCTTTTTTTCTTTAGCGTCTTTATTCCAAGCTATCTTTTTCCTATTTCTTTATAGCTGTCGTCAATTTTCTTATATCAACAGTTTATTTTTTTGTCATGTTGCTTCCTATTGAGTATACTCCGAGGTATAATAATAGAAGGAAAATAAAATATAAAATCAAGCTTAATGATGATCTTTGGAGTTTGATGCAAAAAAGCTAGCACTAAAAAATTAATGTAATCAAAAGGGATTATGTATCATTTAAAAAAAAAAATTATATATCAGATCGAATTCAGACAACAACAACTCGATCGGTCAAAAAAGCCCTCCAAGTCGTTGTCTTTCTTCTATCTATATATCTTGTCCCGTAATCATATAACCATGTTTAATTAGTCGAAAATGATGTGTTATTATTTTAATGGGCATGCAGATTATCGACGTAGCAGCAATAAATTATCGATAACCATAGAGACCATCATTTTCAATTACAGTTTATTTGTTCATTATGCTATTAATTCTCACTTTAAGAAAAAAGCTAGTCCACGTGGAAAGGAAAAGCTATCATAATTGTTGGAAGTTTGTGGAGGATTATCTACTTACTCTTACTTAAGGTTCAATTACAATTACTCGACCATCAATGATATTTAATCCCTTCTCCAGGCTTGCAAGTGAATAATTAGAAGGCAAAAAAAAAAAAAAGTTTATAATTTTTTTTAGTATAATTATTGTATAACTTTTACATGAGTGAATAAACTCAATAATTGATGGAACGTACACGTTCAACATTGCAAGTTTACAACTAAATACTGAGACATTCACTATTCCTGTTAAGTTAAAGAAAAGTAAATAAAATGAACAAACCTAATTATGTTGTCGTCATCGAATCGAATTGTCAAAGTGGACTCATCAACAAGCTTCATCGTGGTCGTGCGACGAGTCCTCCATTGGCTTGGGTTCTTAATAATTTCATATGTTTTTACTTTTTATAATGTGCATGGCTCATGTTTTGATAGACATAGTTTGTCAAATTGGTTGAATATTATTTGGTGACTCGATTCTCCCGATTGTATCTCCGACGCTCAATCGATGCGAAATTCATTGATTAATGAGATCCATACACAATCTTTCTCCTAACTTTTTCCCCGGTGAATTTACTCGTAGAGATTTTAAAGATGACTTTTTAATTATATTGAAGAATAAATTTGATTCCCTTATTTCAATTTAGTAGAACACACAATAGTGAGATTCTAACTCACGATTTTTTTTTACCAAATTATGGATTTTATAATGTCGAAGAATAAATATTGACTCGCTAATTAATTACATTATAACACTCAAATAGAGAGATTCTAACTCACAGAATTTGTTAGATACAATCATCACATAAATACAATTTTAAAACATTTTCATATTTGATATTGTCATTCAATATTTATTGAAAACGCATAATAAATAATTGTTATTATACATAAATATATATTGTTATAGAGAAGAAAATCTCAAACTCTAATATGTTTGCGAGGCACGAATTGTGTGTGATTCACGACCTCCCCGGCCAGACCAATTAAATATGTCAAACACATTAAATACCTAATTTATAAGCTTTAATGAGAGCATAAGTAGATTATGACATGTTTAGTTGATAATATCGATCTTAACAAAATCGATAACCTCTATTCCGACAAAGGT
The DNA here is from genome assembly GCF_054948205.1 of Urtica dioica subsp. dioica. Taxonomy (NCBI): domain Eukaryota; kingdom Viridiplantae; phylum Streptophyta; class Magnoliopsida; order Rosales; family Urticaceae; genus Urtica; species Urtica dioica. Next base: position 15,555,087 of record NC_142759.1, read on the forward strand.
TAATTAGAACTTCGACTAAGTCAAGGTTGAGAAATTTGACCAAACAACGGTCAGAAGTATATTCTCCACCAAAAACTTACAAGTCTCGAGAAATTATTATTCAATTAGGATATTTGGATCATATATATTATTTCTTTTTCTACCGTTGTGCTCCCGGACACCTACAAGGTAATGAGCCCTAAAGCACAAAACGTAGCTAAACCTATGTAATTCCTTAGCTCTCCGGCTCTTTTGAGGTTAAGTTTGCTTATCTTTTATCTTAAGTGAAACACGAGCCTTGACTGAAACAAAATATTGTTGGCGGTAAAAAGATTTAAGCACATATTTAGTATTTGTTTTTTGTTGGTTATCAATCTTAGTCAATTCGGGTGTAAGACTTATTCAAACTTGTTTTAGTTTTATTTCAATTTTTGTTTTGCGTGAATATAATAGTTATTGACAAAAAAAAAGTTATAACAATTGAGGTACGGGGAACTCGTTGTGATGAGTAGAAGTACGTCGATAAGAATATAAATTCCAAACTACATGGTCTCTTATTACAGACGAATCTACTACGTGAGTAAATTGTTAATTTGAATATGTTATACGACGGAGAACAGTCTCGGTGAGATAAAATAAAAATGTGTGCTTGAGAGCATCCTTTTTTCTTTTGCATACCCTATGCTAATAAATTCATAATTTATGATGATGCAAAATGGGATAATTTCGATTATAATGGACAGTTTTATGGAGTGCGTCGAGTTTTTTTTATACACAAGCGCATGCATTGTACAAATTTTTTTCCCCTAAAGTGAAACAAATATTTATTCATGTTTTGGATTCTAACGCACACAGATATTTTTTCATTTGGATGACATGTCGATGTCGAGTTATTTCTATGACCCCTATGAAGGTAATCCTCTATTATCTCTACGACTTCTTCATTTTCATGCATGTCCTAATAGCTAATTTAGATGCATATTCTAAACACACGCTCACAACAATTATGCTTCGTATTTCAAAATGAATATTAGGAAGAAATTCGGTGTTAAGTTTCATGAGATTTTATATCAAAACCGATTAACGATGAAATGAGTAATTTGTGACTTTATTAAACTTTAAAAAGTTCATTTATAATTATAATTTGGGATCTTTAACATTCATAGATATTCATACACTTCCAAATTTTGACTTTCCGTATGAGGATTCATCTTGCTGTCTTTGGCCATAATTTTTGACGAAGTTTGTGACATTGTCATCGGTGGATCTCATGGTTGCGGAGAATTAGCATTGGTCCAAGCCAAAATTCACGTTGACTCTCTCTCTCTCTCTCTCTAATTTGTCCTAGCACACGCATGAGACTAATAATAATAATAATAATAACAATAATGATCTTGTAAATAAAGCAATCACATTTTCTTTGTCAATATCACCGGACAGGAAGGATTGAGAAGATCATGTGCAAGCGGGGAATCCAATGGAATCTCACATATTTTATTTGTTGAAAAAAGAAACGACCATTTTCTAGCAACATTGGCTATCAATTAATGTGGATTAACGATTCAACTATCTGCTAATTAACTAAAATCTTTGTGTACGATGTTTGCATTATTTAATTACTAAACGAAGAATGATGTGTTCATAGATTTGATTGATACTTACCTTCTTTCTTTTACTTCTCAAGAAATATTAATATATTTGTTGAATATTCTTTTTAGTTAGACCGTGAAAACAAAACAAATATAAATGTTGATTAAGCAACAGTGGCTAAAAGTTAAATTATACATACATTTCAAGTCCAACTATATAGACTATCTCAATATGCTTTAGGTCAAAAAAAACAACAAAACATAATTTACTTACAAGAGACCAGTCGATTAAATCAATAGGATTAAGACTTTAAACACAAATAATATCCTCTTAATTACTCTAGGATGATAATTAGATTTTTCAATACAACATTTGAACTGTACTTATCAAAATTTTGGGAGGCCAAAAATAGTCTAATTGTATTTTGTAGTATATACTGGTTAACTAGTTGAAATTCCCAATTAAATCCTTGAACTATAGGGGTCAACGTTCTAATTAAGGGGCACGTGTAATTAATTGATTAGGGAAACTTACCAAAAACTAATTAATTATCCCAAACCCCAATACCGTGTGAAAACTCAATTTTATAAACAGTTTTGTGTATGTCACCATTAAATACTTGATTCTTCGATAACGAAGCCACCCTAACCTCGTTTTTGCCCAAACAAATAGTAAAGCTTTATATTCATGAGTCACTTGAAAGTTATTTTGTTTGCAAACTAATAATAAATAAATAAAAATAAAGCGACAACGCACAGCCACATAAACCGACTCTTCCTAGTGTAGCACACGAAGACTTTTTTGTTTTTGTTTTAATAGTATAAATAGCTGTTACATAATAAGGGAGTAACATATTTTTGTCTTTAGTTTAGTTTAACATATCTATTTAACACTTTTATAGTAATTTTAATCCTTAGAAAAAAATAACTTTATCTTTGTGAAGTTCAACATTAAAACATACCTTCCTAAGGTACTGTACAATAACTAAAATGAAACTTAGCTTTTTATGAATTAGCAGAGGTTTGGTTATTTTGTAAATTAGTCAGTAATTAACATATATAGTTTAAAATTTATCAGATTGTAATTAATTAATTATCGTAAATTGAACCAAAAAATAAACTAAATTATAAACCCGATCAAAGTAAATTAAGTTGTTTGGGTGTAAAGTTTCATTAATATGATTTTTCATCACAAAAAAGATTAAGAAAAATATAATAAAGTCACTGAAAACCGTTAATATTATTATTTAGTCAATGTTTCAAATATAGTCACTGAATTTGACGTGACAAAGTTAATTTATGTTATATTTTGGATATTTATATACCGTTAGTTTCTGTTAATAGTTATTTTACAAAATTATCAAAATTTAATTTTGAATGTGACTGTCAGTTAGCTATATAAAAACCCTTTAGGGAAAAAAAAAGGACTCAAATGTAACAAGTATGGTGGCCAAATCACCACTCACATAATAGTTCAAAGATTTGTGCGCTAAAAAGCTTATAATTTGTGACTCTCCCGATCAGATAGCCACAAAGCGACTAAACTAATAACGATTCTGAAGTAAGGAAAAAAAATCTATGAACAGAACTTTATATAAAATGTGAAGTTGACGGACAATAACACTAATGAAAACAAGAAAGAACATTTGAAGCAATAAAAAAAGGATCATTTACCCTAAAATAATATGGCTAATACATAATTCTCTAAACCCCCAATATGACATACGAGATACAAAAAAAAAAAAAAAAAAAAAAAAAAAAAAGATAAATTTTAATACTATCGAGCACTGTATTTGGATAAAAACAATAATCACTCTGAGTTGGTATCAAGTTAAGATTTGATCTTTAAGCTCGACGACGATTCACGCCAAAACACAAAATCTAAAATCAACATATATGTCGTAGCAATCTAACACGTGTGCCCAGAGGTTGCCAATTATTGGTTTCATTTATGTTAATTGTGAAATCAAATCAATTTTGTTATTGCAATCTTCAATAGAAAGGACTATCAATTTCCAACCACATAATGTATTCAATGTATAGGAAAATAATGAAGCATGCACACAAAATATTTTATATATAACTGGTTAGATGATGTTTAATTCATAGAAGACAAAGATGGTAATCAAAGAAGAGGGTCCTAGCTCTCATATCCTCCAGCTATGTGATGGGGTCATCAAAGTTTGACTTCGAATTACGATCAAATTATTCTTTTTTATAGCTTCGAATATATAGATAGAGCCATTTTATTACTCGACAAGCAGTGAAAATTGATGGGAATTTTTTAGTTTAATTAATTCATTTTCTATTCTCTTCTTTTCTATGTGCATGGTGATGTGTAATAATAAAGTGATGGGATTGTTTTATAGTGAAGGTTCACCAAACCAATCCTTTTTTTTTTTTTTTTATATATATATATATATATATTTTCAACTATTTCGAATGTTAAATTTAAGGAAATGGACAAAAGGTAATAACCGCGACAATGAAAAGTTAATAATGAGCCTGATTTGGGCTGCTTTTATATCATGCATGGAGATAAATATATGATTCCAATTTTTTTTTTTTAACACACGTACTCTTTTTATAAGTTTTAATCGTTGTTTTAACTTTTAGTATATCCACTAGTTATTGTCACGCAAGTAAGTGCGTTATGTTCTGTAAAATATTTTTATTGTTAAAACTAAATTAAGTTAGATAGGATGGATAATAAGTAGAGATATGATAAATAAAATAAGAAAAATTACACGGACTAAGTCATTTGAAATGTTGGTATTGCAATCTAACAAACGATTCATTTAAGTTTCAAATGTAACCACAAATGATGACGTGACTTTATTAGTCATTTAACAAATTACTACATTAACCTTTATTAAAATCAGCTGAGGTTAATTTCAATTAATTTTCATTTATTTTACAGCGATAAGTTTTGGTTGGCTGAAACATTGGCTAATAGTTGATTTCTATGATCTAGCCAACGTTTCATTTAACTTTCAAATGTAGCTACAAATGATGGCGTGACTTTATTAGTCATTTAACAAATTACTACATTAACCTTTATTAAAATAAGTTGGGATTAATTTCAGTTAATTTCTGTTTATTTTACAGCGATAAGTTTTGGTTGGCTGAAACATTGACTAATAGTTGGTTTTTATGATTTATGTTATATACGGATATTTGCGATATTTTCTAATCGTTAAATTTTGTAAATGATTAGATTACAAAAATTATCAAACGTTGACAACATCCTTAAAACCATGTTTGAAACGTTCCCTTCAAGCCGTAACTTGGAAGTTGGCAGCCTATTAATAACTACAGAAAATCAATTAATCAATATCTACTCTTAATGAGCTTTGATGTCACCCTATTATTTGCTGGTCTTAAATATTATGAATTGTTTTTACAATTACAGTTTCTATATATCATGAATTGTCTTAGTTTATTATTGCTAATGGAAAAAAGCTCTTTCAATCGAAGATTTTTTTTTTTTTTTTTTTTTTTTTTTAGTGTTTGTTGGAGGACTATATATTCTATGAATTTTCGGCAAAAGATACATAATTCCATAAGAAATGAAAAAAAAACACTGTCTGAATTGTTTGACGAACCCTATTATTAAAGAAACTATCGATAGTAAACGATATTGAAAATTAACAAAAATCACGAACTATCCAATATTAGGAACTTTTACGATACACTTAACATCCACGAGTTACTATATCATTGACCTTTCTTCCAACTTAGTGTTTTTTTGGACTCTTAAGTTGTTACCTATTTTTTTTTTCCCTTCACATATCATTGACTATTTTCTTGACAAGTTTTGGGGCTCGACAAAATGTTGAGGTTAACTTGAAATTGAAATCGCTAAATTGTAAATTGAAAAAATCAAATGCCAAATATAAGTACACTAGACAACGAAATTTTGGAAAAATAATGAAGCTTCTCAAAAGAAAATGTAAGAAATAAATTGAATGAGAACCCCAGGAAAAGAGAGAAAACATTAGAATAAGTGAACCAATAAACCAAAACCTACCTGACGGCAACATAAAATAATTCATTCGGCTTCTTTGAGACGGGAGATTGGATAGTTTTAACTTTGATTTTTTAGTTAATGTTAACTTTAATCAAAATCTCATAAAAATAATAAATCTCGATTAACTATTTAAAAATGTCCAAAATCTCTAAAAAAAAATGTTTATTTTTCACATAAAAGATTGTTATTTATGTAAAAACTAATTGATTCATATTAATCTATTTTTTTCATGTTATAAAATGGTTGACCATAAAATAAAAGTTAATAGGGTCATCTCAACTAGGCAATTACTAACATAGTGAAGGGGCAAAAAAAGAAGAGATTCAATTAACTTAGGTTAACCTTTAACCGAAAATTTAGGTTAAAGGTTAACCGTTTAACCGATTTTTTTTAATTAGGTTAACCGAAATTAACCGAATTAACCGAATTGTTTTAATATATTTTATTTAATATTTAAATTTATTTAAGAAATTAATGCATTTAATTTCATTATAATTAAATTAATTAGTAAATTGATATAATTAATTTTTTAAAAATTATTATAAATTCGTATAAAAATTTTAATAAATTTCAGTTTAACTAAATTAAATTTTGTTAATAGATATTATTAATTATAATTAAAGTTAAATTAATTAATTTAATTTGAAAAATAATATATTTTATTTTTTTTATTTAATAAGTCTTATAATCTAGGTTAACCGAAAATTAACCGGTTAAAATTAACCGAACGGTTAATTTTAACCGAAATCGCGGTTAAAATTAACCGTTCGGTTAATTTTAACCGGTTAATTTAGGTTAAAAAATAAATCAAAAAGATTAGTTTAACCGAATTTGCATCTTTAGGCAAAATGGACCGAGTAACATATTCTTTTAAGGGAAAATGACATTCCGTTGGCATAGATGGAAAACAAATTGGCTCACTAATAATAAGCACTTTCTTTATTTATGTATAATTGTAGATATTGCATACAAGTGGGTTTTTAACGGTATATGGAAATGGTTTTTGCGGTCGTTTTCAGAAATTAACATTTGCTTTTTGACCATTACTTTCACATTCTAATAGACTGTCACAGCTCTTGAATTGAAACGAAACCAAGTTAAATTTATTAGGCTTATCTTGCTGGCAATTGAAAAGATAGTTGAATTAGCATCAATATTAGTTGTTACCTGACTTAAATAATCAGGCTTTGTATACCTCAGGTGGGTAGGTAGGTATTAATAAATTTTGGAATTTAACTTATTAAGTAATTGCATGCATAAACCACGTTAATTATTTATTATTTTTTGTTAGTTATTTAATCTGAGACTCAGCAAAGCAAATCTTTTCTACTTAATAAACCAATCCAGTGAATTAAGCAAAGAAAAAGAACTAATTGAAATATTAAATCCAACCACCATTTGAAGGATAGTCAATTATGATTCTAAGAGCAAAGACAATCAAGCTTTTAATGAGCGACGAAATCCCTAAATCAGAGAGTCAATAGGAATGATGTACGACCAACCTTTCCATTATTTCTTAATTGCATTATAAACATAGACACCGGTGCTAAGCGTGTTAGGAAAAATATACTCATATTTATAAGATTATGCAGTTTATACATACACACCTGTGCTAAGCGTAGGAAAAATATATTTAAAATAATACTGGTATAGTCAGATATTATTAAAAAAAAATGGACCTCGCAAATATATGGTTGTTGAAGCGCAACTGTCATTGGGAATAAGCTTTCCCAACAGACAAACATAAAAATAAATTTTTAAAAAGACTTATATAAACAAGAATCTAAAAACATCTTCGAAATAATAATAATATATTGTAATAATTATATTGCCTACATGTAAATAAGAATCCTTGAAAACAACATGTACATTTTTTTCCCCAAGTGCTTATGCTTGGATTCATCAGGTACCATACAATTCATGCTTAGTTTTCAGAAGATATTTTGTATTTCATGTATCACCATCAAACATGAGCCAAATTTTTTTAAAAATACAATACACATGTCCCAATATAATTGTATCATTCATATTCATACAATTATATTTTACAGAAGGATTTTATTGAAGTTATTTGGAGGGGGGTGTCTTTTTTATTTATGCGTTATTAACCCAAAGAAATTTCATATAAGCTATATATATAGTAATAAGTTAAATAAATTTTGTATGCTTAAAATTGCATAAATTTTGAATACATTTTTTTGTTTGTTAATTCACACTTAAAAACTAATAAAATCCTCTAATAGTTCATACTTCATAGCACCTCACAAAACCTCATGTGGCTTTTAATTTTTTTTTTCTTCCACAAAGCAGAGTACAATACCGAATGATGAGGTACTATGAAGTGCAATAAGAGACTTATGTATATTTTTTTAAATTATTTTTAATGGTAATTTGGTTAAAAAAAATACAAGTAATCTTAAAATTAATTTCAGACAGAAAAAATAATTTAACCTATAGTCGCACATAAAATTAATTTTCATTTAATTTAACCTATAATTTCAAATATAAAAAAATTATCTTTACTAATTGAACCATTTTTCGCAACCCATAAACCCCAACATTTAATTTGCCATGCATTGGTTGGTTAAGTTTGATATATAGTATCCGTACATACAGGTTTGTAAACTTTCTAGTTGTAATAATACGGAAAAAAATTGGAGGGTCGGTGAGTGTGTCACAATCTATGGTTCAGGGTTTAAGTTCCAAAGTCAAAAGATTCATAAATGTGCAAATGCTAAAACCCATGTTGCATTTTGATTATGTTACAAATTCCATGAATTAAATAAGTATTAAGAATTATTGAAAATCGAACCCCATCTGCCATTAAAAATTACTCTCTTTATTTTCCACTTCGTAGTAGATAGATACCAAGATAAAACCTTGAAGGAAAAAAAAACCTCCCTTTATGATTAACACACTAGAAAATTTGTATTTCAAAAAAGGTTAAAAAAAAAGGAAAAGTAACAACAAGAAACTCTGCAAAAATTAATCACTTTGTGTGTAGAAGAAGAAGATGGAACAACAACAACAACAATAATAATATATGACTTATACTTACTTCCTTACTTACTTCAAAGAGAAAGAAATAAAAAAAAAAAAAAAAAAGGAAAAAAGGAAGAAGAAAGAAAAAAAGCCAAACACTACTACACTACTTACTTTGATTCTCCTTCTTCCCCCTCTTCTCCAAACAAACTTGATAAACAAGAAACGTATTTTAGAAAGAAAGTTATAAAAAAAAAAAAAAGGAAAAGAAAAAAAAAAGAAAAGAAGAAGCATCACTGATGACAACACAAACTAAGCCAAACACAGTGCTCTTTTTTTCTTTTTTTCTTTTTTTTTGTGTGTGCGTGGAATCAATCAATGTTGCCACAGTAAGTTATTAGCATCAAACAAAGACTGATCCGACGACGACATCGCCGGAATGCTGACGTCACCGTAGTAATCCTCGAACTCGAAATGCTGCGGGTAGAAGAACCAGGCGTCGGCGGCGAAATCCTCCGGCGAGTCGTACCTCTCGTCTCCGAGGCTCGGGAGCTCCACGATCTGGCAGAGGTCCTCCTCCGCCGCGGCGGAGGAAGGTTCGGCCGGAGAAGGATCCATGGCGGCGGCTTTTGCGGCGGCGGCCTGGACGTCGCGGGGAGAGTTGGAGTCGGGGCGGGGGAGAGAGGCGGCGAGGTCGGGGAAGTTGAGGATCGCCGACGAGCCTTTGATTGTGAGAGCCGCCACGTCGTGAGCCCTGGCCGCCATCTCCGGCGTCGAGAAGGTTCCGAGCCAGATCCGATTCTTCTTCCGCGGCTCTCGGATCTCCGAAACCCATTTTCCCCAAGTTCTCATCCTCACGCCTCTGTACGAAGGGTGTTTGCTGTTATTATTAGTATTTATATTGCCTTCTCTCGCTCTCTTCCCCGGCCGTTTCCGTTCGGCTTCCGTCTCCGAGGAGCACGAAGACGACGGCGACGGTGAGTCCTCCGACTCGGAACTCGGCGGAAACTCTGCCATTGTGTGTTGTTTCTTTTCAATTTGAGCTGACCTAAGCGTTGTTATAGGCTCTCACAGCTATTTTCTATTTTATATGTATAATGTATATGTGTGTAGGTTTTTTCAATGAATGAGTTTGAGTTTTGTTTGGTTGAATAAGTGAGAGAGAGAGAGAGGAGATTTGAGTATTGGAGGAAGAGAGAGTGTTGAGGGCTATATATATACATAGATATGTAATATGGAATATGTGTGTGTGTATATATATAGGTGAAACGTGGGAGTTCTGTGAAATGTGACCCCCCATACACACATACCTCTCTAGCTATGGGCTTTCCATTTTCAACACTTTTCTTTTTCTTATACTTTTTCTTTTCGTCGACACTCTTTTTTATTTCAATGTTCGTATATTATGAAGGGCTAATTTGATAAAATTTTATTCGAGAAACAAATTTAAAAATTGAATAGATGTCTTTTTATTAATGTCGTTTTGTTGAATGTGTGACATGGTATATATCAAGTTAAATTTTTTGTAACAAGTACTCCGGATACTCACATCACATGCCATTCCCAAGTGAATTGAACTTAAACATATTCTTCTTTTAGTTCCAAGTATTTGAAAAGATATGATCAGATTCGATTTCCGGTTATACAAATTCGCAGAAGTTCTTGTTGCAAATCTAATATAACTCTCTAATGATTTTCATTAAGTTAAGCACTTTTAGATATTAGTCCCACACGACTGACTTATTCTTGAACTGGCCTCTCTGCATCGAAGATCTACATTGACAGCTGGTTTAACGAATTTCTTGCTAATGTTGAGACTTAATTTGTATAGAGCATGTGAGTTACGTCGATTTGCCGAGATAATCTTCAAGAGAGGATTGCGTAGAAAAGATATAGAGTATATGATTTAAGATGATCTTAAATTTTAATTCATCGAAATATCAAATGAGATGACAATTTGATAGTGAGTCTTGAAACTCGAGTCCTTATAGCCTTGATTGATTATTATTGGACTACTTGTCTCCATTAAACGTATTAGTCCTTTTGGTTAAATGTTTTTTTCACTAAATATGAATAACAAATCTATATGTTCTTTATTGTTTTCTGTTTGTTTAATTAATCTTACATAAATAGTTAGTTGTTCAATTAATTGTCACACCCAATAGTTAAATAACCATCTCACTGCTCATTTACTAATTTCATATTTTATTCTAATTAACCATGATAAGTTAAGAATATATGTCATAATTGCTACGAAGTTTATTAAATACAACAGTTATATACACTTTTTTCATAGATTTAATAAGGGAAAATTGACGTTTATCGAATAGTTTTTTTTTTTTTTTTTTTGGTAGTAAGACATTTATTTATTTATTGAAAACAGTGGACATAAGCTTAAATAGATACTTATTACTTGTATTAAAAAGATATAAACAACCAAATTAGGAAATTAAGGATATAATTTGCTAAATTTATTTTTATCCAAGCTCAAGTATTATCACACATATTATGTAACAATTGATGGTATTGGTATTTTACTATTTTACATTGTGAAATAAATAAGAGATCTTTTGTTATGGATGGGATTGGGATGTGTGGATATCATCAAATTAATAGAGTTAATAATTAGGTGAAGAGAAGTAAATTATTTGTACAGTCCTCGCAATAATAATTAATTGGTGATAAATGAAGGGAACACACACACTGTGTACATACAGACACAGAGGCCACGTCGGCATAATTGACAAAAAAAGGAAAATAAAAAAGAGGAGTCAAAAAACGAAGTAAGAGTGTCAAATGTGTGTGTACGGTCAAGTTGGTCCACTGCCTGAGCTGGCTTTTCCTTCGCCCTTAACAAATTGAACCCAATTTATTACTTTGCTAATTATTACCCCACTTTATTTAATCATTACAAATCACCATTAAACTTTTAATTTTATTCTATTTTATTTTAACCGAACCCTAACAGAAGTGAAGAACATGAATGATGCTCTACTATATATATACACGTAAACGTAAACAAACAAACCCGCACGTACGCCTACCTGGATTCAATAAAGTGTGTGTGAGTACTTCTTTCTTCTTCTTCTTCATTATCTTTTTATTTTTTTCTTGTTTCAATCAATCTTTTTTGCCAGCTTTGAATTTTTAATGCCAGTTTTTTTTTTTTTTTTTTTTTTTTTTTGTCTATTTAAGTGCACATATCTTCGGATTAATGACCGGTATTTCCTATGATAGAAAAATATGCTCTCAGAGTGACTGGTACTTTTCTCTTGTAGGAGCTTAATTGCTCACTTGTAATATATATATATATATATATATATATATATATATATATATATATATATATATATATATATATATATATGTCACTGCCAGCTCTGAGGTTTGAGAGTATACAATATACAATATAATATAAATGGGATGTTAGAAGTACAAGGGGAAACTATTTTGTTATCATTGTTCATGATTTATATGTATTTGAAGAGGGTATTGTTGTTTTGAGCATAATGTTTGGTGTTTTATGTGAATTGTAGTTGTGTAACAGTTTTTCCGATCAAGAATAAATACTCACTTGTGGTAAAAAAAAAAATCTTATGCAAAATTATGAGGGGAAAAAAATCATTTCAGGAGGTAAAATTAGAGAACTAGAAAACTCTGGATATCTTGATTTCTTGAGTAGAATTTATATATTTATTTATATTTTTGGTTTCTTTCATAATTTGGTCAGGAAATTGGGTTCAATCATTACAAGTGTTCATTTTGCTGACGTCGTGAGTTTACCGATTTGGTCCCAGCTTGAGAAAAAAGCTAAACTTAGGTTTGATCGATTGTCCAATCTCACCACGATGACATTATATATAGATAGTTACACACACACACACACACATATATATATATATATATATATATACTGAAAAAAATGTTATAACCATTGTTTAATTGTCTCGCGAAGAGCACTTAATTAGTTCCGAGCACGTAGTCCCGAGAACTCCAAACTTTTAAGTAAAATTTTCTCTAAACACAGACGAATATAATAAAAAAGAGAATGTAAAAGGAGAGTGTTGATGGTATGTGAAGCTTTCTGATTGAGTTTCCCTATGAAATTGTGCATGTCCCTGCTTCTATCGCTTCCTCATGTATTTATAGGGACTGGAGCCGATAAGTGGGGTGAACAAGCCCACGTTTTCAGCAGTTTTTGAATAACCGCTCCCATACGTGTGTAGTTGGTGGTTATTTTCTCGTGTGCTCTGAATAACTGTCAAGGTGTTTGTTTTGCTTAAGTTTTATTTATTTTTACGTGTTTTTTTACTAGTCTTTGACCTACGAGCTTCTCTTCTCTTCGAAGTCTTGCTCGGTCAGATTCGTTGTTACCTTATGAACGGGTGCATCCAGGAGGTATCACGTTGAGGGGGTCGGATGGGATCGTTCGGTTTTTGCCGTACCTCTTTCCGAAGTCTATCATCGGCCTTCGGGTCTCTCTGAGTCTGACACTAGGAAGATTAAAGATACGATTTTTTTTATCCTTCCACACTATTATGTAGGGAAGAGATTTATTCCTAGGAGCATGAGGCACTAAGAACCGAGGAGGAAACTCAAGAATCGGAACTAAACTCCGAGCAAACGTCATCTTCTGCCACACGTTCTGTGGAAATGGGCCTTGCTCATTTTGGTGTTCCCGATACCCGTCCTACGGGGACCAGTGGTCGAACTTTTGGGGTTGATGACCCTCCGGAGAGCTCCTAGGATGAGTATTCAGTTGGCCAGCTGCTCTTTGGATGTCCGATATTTGGAGAGCATCCGTTGGGAGTTTAAAATTCCCGCAAATATAATTCTCTTGGCTCCCGAGGAGCACGAAAGGGCTTGCTCTCCTCCCCTCGGAAAAGTAGCCTTTAATAGGGCCATCCAAAAAGTGATCGCGGGGGTACCTTTCTATACGTTGCTTGCTCAGTTTTTACATCGACTCGGATGTGTCCCCACCCAGTTGGTTCACATTGTCTATTGAGTAATTGTTGGGATGACGGAGTAGTGGGCTAGATTTTACAAAGTTTCCCCTACGTTGGAGGATTTTTCGTTCTTTTATGGCTTGAAGCCTAGCCCCGACCAGTACGGCTGGTATTACGCGGCAGCTCACGATGACATTAATAAGCTCTTCGTGGATCTCTCGAGTAGCCATAGGAAGTGGAAGTATTACTTCTTTTGGGTGGAAAGAGCCTACGACTTTTATAAGTTTCCTATTCTAACTTAGTTTTCTACGATTGGTAAGGATCAGATCTTTCACTCGCATTGGCTTAACGTCTGAATATTTAATTGATATTAATCGTATCTATGTGTAGGTCTTTTTCCTCATTACTCGGAACAAGATCTTCTTGAATTTTTTGAAATCTTTGTTTTGTCGGAACACGGGTGATCTACCAACACATTGTCAGACCCGAACTTTTTTTACGAATATTTCATCTTCCTAACTCAAGTATGTTATATTCAAGTACTATCTAGTTTGCTTATCTCAATGAATTTTATTTTCATAATTTGAATGTACAAGTATTTTGCGCAGACATGAGGAAGAAAATAAGTGCCCTTGTCAAGGTCCTCTCGGACCCGAAGAGACGCCGAACTCCTAAGGATAAGTCCCAAGTGGCCGGCCCCTCTGAGGTGATCGAATTGGCTAAGTCTCCACGAGGGAAAACTCTATCCTCGTGGCCATCCGAGCTTAAGGACCACTGGTACCGACTTTCAAATTCCTGAATGATCACTTGACTGCAGATGACGTGAATCTTATCAAGTCTTGAGCTCCCACTGATCGTCTCACCGCCGCAGTTGAGGCTTTTGTCTCGGTATATTATTCTTGTTATTTAATTTTACTTGGAGATTTGTTTAAATTTCTTTTGCCTAACTGTCATTCACCTCTTAGGTCCTAGCTAGCCTTATAATCCCGATCGGTACCGTCGGTGCCAAGCTCATCTCGCTAAAGAATCGGAACAAGCGATACTTGCGGGAACAGGACGCTCCTTGGGTTGACGCACAGAAAATACTGTCCGAGCTGGAGGCAAAGCATCAGACCGATCTTTTGACGACATGTGCTTCTTTCGTGGAGGATTACAAGTCGGAGGAGGAGTACAACAATATGCGGGACGACCTGTACTCTGCGGGCATGAATGACGTGGTCAAACTCCTTGGTTCGAAGAATCCTAACTTGGATACTTCAGATCTCAACAATGAGAGTGAAACTCGTGAGGAGGAGCTTCTAGAGAATGATGCTGAGGCCGTGGAGCACTGATCGGGGCGGGAAAGAGTCTTAGTTTTTCTTTTCTTTATCTTTTTTAATCCGAAGGAGTTTTAAACAGTAGATCCGTGTTCGGATCTTTTTGTAATATCTTAATTTGGTTTTTTGTAACCCGTTTGGTTTTAATTTTGTAATACTGATCTGTGATTGGATCTTTTATTATATTTTGTGATACTGAGCTATGCTAGTTCTCGTTACTTTTGACATTTGTTTTTGCCAAGTTTGATGGAAATCGTTGTTTATTTTACATATTGTACTAGAAGTTGTTGGTTAATATGCTCCGAATATCTGAAAACATTTTTAAGCTTATACGCTTTAACTAATTTTTTCTAAAAAATTTCTAAGTGCTAATAACAAATCCAAGAAAAAAATAATTATAAGTTTTAACTATAGGCTCCAAGGTGTATATATTCTCCCTCTGTTGTTTTATTATTAATTGTAAATGGTGATGAAACAAAGAAGTTATTTCTTTCTAAAAATTTGTAAGTTTGAGAATATGTATTAGGAAAATGGGGAATTAAAATAGATTGAAAACATTTTATAAGTTCGAATAATGGTAAAGACTTTAACAAGGTAAATATTTTTCATTAACTTTCAACGGTTCTGAGAATGATATAAACAAAGTTATGGCCAAGTCGCTTTACAAATTTAAATTACATTGTGACCGAACCGCTTTGGGAATTAAAAATTTTAAACATAATTTTTTTTAAGATGCTCAACATTCTATGGATTCTTTTCCATCTTTTCGCTTAGATTTTTTAGTCCGTACGCACGCTCAATTTTCAAAGTCTTCTTCGATAATGTGCGGTCTTTCTCAATTGGCACCGAGCGCCCTGAAAGTTTCAGAAACTTGGGAATTCGGTAATTCTCATCAAGCCATTAAACGACAATATATATAGTACAAAACAGAATAACAAATAATACTTTTTGATTGAGCTTCCATATGAAATTGTGCATGTCTTTGCTCCTGTCGCTTTCCCATGTATTTATAGGGCTTGGAGTCGAGTACGTGTGATGATCAAGCCCATGTTTTCAACAGTTTTTGAATAATTGCTCCCATACATGTGTAGTGAGTGGTTATTTCCTTGTGTGCTCTAAATAACCGTCGAGGTGTGTGTAGTTTTATTTATTTCCATGTGTTTTATTGTTTTGATCAGTTTTTGGCATAGTAGCTTTTATTCTCTTCGAAATTCTGTTCGATATGGTTCGTTCTTGCCTTATGAACATGTGAATTCTTAATTTTATTTGTCCTTCGAGCCTATTTAACTCGAATTTAGTACTAAATTCTTACTGTTTTCGGTGCATCTGAGCATGCGCTTGGACTCTGTCAATTATATGAGTAACAATCTATTTATCGCCCAATCAATTTTCTCAATTTAAATACGATCTGCGAATTCTCTCCAGAAGATGTAATATTATTCTATTGAATGAGCTATAAAAATCCCTTCGTGCTTATGATCCAGTAGTTAACAAAAGTGACAAAGCTTATGCTATAAAAATCTCAACTCTGATCAACACCAGTACACCACACACACACGTATACATGTGTATATAAAACTGTATGTATATATAGAGTACAAGTCTGGTCCAATTAGCTTGAAACCGATAATCAGACAAACAACACCTTTATTACAACAGCTGTTCTGGAGTGGGCTTGATTCGCAAGTCCATTATTTAATTAATCATAGATTTTCTGATAAAAAAATGAATAATAGATTTGATAATAAACTAAAAATATTCATATACAATAATGTGTTAAGCTCCCTTTCACTTCGAAAACAAACAAACCAGGCTATATATGATTTATATATTATATTTATCTAATCCTCTTCTTTTTACCACAAGATCAAAGGTATATATATTTATTCTATTTTTCACAAATGTTAAACCTATGATGATATCATATGATATAAACCCGCTAAGAAATATATAATGGATCAACTCATTATTAGAAAATATAAGCATTACCAATTTGCCATAAAAGAAAAGGTGATTTATTCATATGCAATCAACATTGATGCCAGTTCAAACTTTGTCATATATCACCAAACCTACATAATTGATACGACTATATCATATATATGTGATGTAAATTATGGTCCATTAATCACTTGAGTTTATAAATTGTAAAACAAAACGAATCAAAACTAATGCATGGTTGACATATTAAATTATCCTTAGTTACTTTTATAACTGGACTTCATCTTTATTAATTTATTTATTTATTTTTACATCAACTAAGATTGTAAAAAAAAAAAAAGTTATATTACACAAGTAAGTAATTTCATGGATTTAAAATCGTATCCACAAGGTACACAAATATCGAGAATGTATGTTTAGATGGTTTGGAAAATGAAAAGTATAAAAACAAAATAAAAGTCATTCGTCCAAGCCCAAGCTAGTACGAAATTGCTTTTACAAGTTGTTCAATCTTTCTTTTTTGTGAAGTACAGACACGGTAATAACGAAAGGTTTTTCAAGGGTCCCAGTTTTTTTTTTTTTCTTCATCCATTTTTTTCTGCGTCGATCCAAATTAATGGTTGTACAAAACAAAAAACAAACAAAAATTACACATTTGATGAAGGAGGCATAAATGAATCTAATAATACACTATGGCCTATGGAATCCTTGCCAAAAACGAGGAGGTCCAAGACAATATAAGAATATATAAATTCGTAAAATAACATATATTTTTATTTTTAAACATTTTACTTTCCTTATCAATGATTTTTACCCAAAGTTGTCAATATTTAATATGTCACTCTATTTATAAGAAAAAATATCCTTAATAAGCTGAAATGTACCATATGTATGTGAGCTGTCGTAGCAGGCTTTAATTGGGTTTCAATTTTATTTTATTTTATATTAGTCCAGTTATTTTCTGCAATTGGAATATATCTGTATTTTTGGTCCTTAAGGGCATGGATATCAATTAATTCCATGGCTGCACAAGCTTTTGAATAAATTGGTGGTAATTAAAGCCCATATGAATTTTTTGCAGGCTATTATACGGCAAAACTCAGTGTGGTATTGAAACTCAGAGTGATCAATAACAAAAAAAAAAAAAGTCACAATCATCAGATTTGTGCATGTAATTAATTGAGTAATATACAGTATGTATGTATGTATACATAATTAACTATTTGATACGCTTTAATCAATCATGAGGTACTAAGTGAATAAATCATGTGTATGCAAGCTTGTGTGTATGTAAAATGGGAAATAAATTACAATGAAGAAAAAATAGTACAGTACAGGTACCACATAAATTTTGATAGACATGCATTTGAGGAATTCTGTATTGAATGTGAATGGTACAAGTTCATCACTGTCTAGCTTTCAGCAGAAATCATGTTGTTGTCTAGTTGATGCCTACAGAAAAAATTATAATTAGTTTAAATTTGTCATGAACTTTTTTGTTAACCCTAAAATAGATATGGCATATATGGATACTATATTAGGAAACTAGCGTATATAAAAACATCAAATTTTGACCTAATTTTCATTAACACTCTTTCATAGAACTATCCTCCTATTTTTTTTTTTTCATGACACAATCCTCCTTTAATGCTAACAAACACAAAACTAGCGTTTTTTTTAACAATATAGTGTAGAACACATAAAAATTGTGTCAATAGGTAAATGAAACTTGTGTTTTTTTATTTATTTATTTTTATGATAAACTGTAAAATACATGGGAGAGAGTTACGGGACTAGATTAAGACATTTGGGTTTTCTTCAATGTTATATTCCCTAATATATGTCTCTAAGAATTTATAGAGAGGAAAATAATACACTGCACATAATTAGATAGTTTAGAACTTTAGACTTTAGATGTATGCTACGTGTATAATATATAACTGTCTGAACGTTCTTATTTTGCATTTCTTTACTTCTTTAATTAATAAGCTCTGATTGGCTCTCCTTCACTGGATGATATGAATTTATTTCTAAGTTTATGTGTGTCACTTTTTAAATAACGGCATTTTTTTTTTTTTAATCTTTTAGGTGAAAAAGTAAAGGGACGATCTTTGGGATTTATTACAATGTTTTTTCTTTTGGATGACAATATTACTGATTCGGAAAGTGAAATTTATTGGTGCACGGTTTATAAGTAGGAAGTTAATGGCTGTTATTAATTTCTCTAGGGATTAAAGTCTGTTGGAAAGTTTACATATTAAATAAATAGCTGCCATTTGTGGAACTACCTTATCTCAACGATAACATAAGAAGACTAAAGTTGTCACTCTAATATATTTAAGACAATCACATTTATTTGTTAACGGACAGATTATCACTGATATATATATATATATATATATATTATTCGCGCACTTAATAAAAAAGATCACATTTAAAAAAAATTATAATAAAAAGATCACATCTTTTATAGCTAACTGACTATTTACAATTTGATATTATTAGAACAATACATATACACACACACACACACACACACACACACACACATATATATATATATATATATATATATATATATATATATTGAGATTATGGATTCTGAACCTATTTTAACTGATATTTATTTAAACATAAAATATTTAGGAGAAAAGTATAAATATATATATATATATATATATATATATATATATATATATATATATAGGAAGAGAGTAATTGAAGATATTAATGCAGATTGTGATTGAAGTGCTTGATATTCTGAGTAGTAGTTGATGATAGAACACTGAGGAGGACCCAACATTTTGATCTCTTAAATACTGTGGAGCCATTCATTTACATTCATACACATAACATATAAATAATCCTATGCAAGTAATAATTTCTTCTTTCATTTTCCTATGGTTTTGACCACCAAATGCTTAAATAAATGCCACTTTGTGAAATCTCAGCCACATGGAATTCAAGTTCCTCCCATACTAAAAAGTAAATGGTTTCTATTGGTCCAAGAAATTGGCTCTCTTTTGATATTTTGTGATATTTTTTTATCCTCCCAAATTGTGTTATATGCTTGTAAATTATACAGTATTCAATTTTTGCATATATATTTTGTCGTCTATTTATGAATATCAACCTGCTGCTTCATAGGTGCTTGAAATCACGTTAAAGTATGGCAAAATGATATGGACCTCATACATAAAATATATGGTGTCATTTCATGTGTATTAAGTATATTTCAAGAGGAAATATTTATCCTTAAAATAAAATAGTAAATATATATCATACATATTTGGTGGAGTAATGTTTATTAACTACATTGACTCGTGTCATTCATACAAATGGTAGTAATAAGAAAAACATTTTTCATCGTAACCAAGCCATCATTCTTTATTCTTGAGAAGAGAGGATATTGCAATGATATATTTGTGGAATTGAAGCTGAGAGAAAACAAGACATTACAATTAGCTTTGTCATATATATACCGTACAAAATCATGTGGTTATAACTTATATTGTATATGTGGTTTCTTTTCCTCCACCGTACCTGCCCTTAAATTTTACGGCTTGTGACTTGTTTTTCTTTATCTATTTATACTAGCTGCCTGTAATTTTACCTGGTTTTGTACTCAAATTTAGCTTTTCACTTTGTTTCTCCATGTTATCATCGATCTATATATGTACTAAAATTTAGCTTTTCACTTTGTAGCTCGACATCCTAAGGAAATAAATATAAATAGGTAGCACCTTTGAGATTTCGTTTTAAAATTTTTGTGACAAGAAGGCAGAAACGATTGCTATGTATATGTATTCAGACATTAAAAAGGAATGGTTTTGAATGAATTTTATCGATGGTGAATTGCTGTATTATAGCAGTGCAATTACAATTAAGGAAATAAATATGAAAGATAAAAAATAAAGATGGAAGATGGAATCGGGGGAGAAATATCGATGAAACCCATCTTGCTTAAAAGACGATTAAATGCATCAGCTCCAAGTGGTTTGGTATATATAGGTCAGCGAGTTGATCAATGGAGCGTATGTAGGAAGGTGAGATGAGGTCCGACGTCATTTTTTCACGGATAAAATGACAGCCAATTTCTATATATTTTGTATGTTCATGAAAAACGGGATTTGTGGCGATTTGAATGGATGATTGATTATCACAATGGACAGGGATAACAATATTAAGATGAACTCCTAAATCATTGAGAAGGAATTTAAGCCATTGTAATTCAGCGGCGGTTCCTACTAATGCTCGATATTCTGCTTCGGTGGAAGATCGAGAGACACTACGTTGTTTCTTGGATTTCCAAGAGATTGGACTATCACCTAATATGGTGAAATATCTAATGGTAGAACGTTGACTAACGGGACAACCGGCCCAATCAAAGTCGGAATACCCAGCTAAGGTAAGAGAGTTGGTGGATGACAGAAAAAGTACTTTTTCCAATATAACCTTTTAAATAATGAAGAACACGATAAGCAGCATTGAGATGAGCTGAATGCGAAAATTGTAAAAATTGATTGAGAGAGTTGACTGCATATTGAATGTCTGGTAGAGTGACAGTTAAATATAAAAGACGACCAATAAGCCGACGATAAACTGTTGGGTTTGGAAGATGAGTCCCATCAATAAGTATTAAATAGAGATGTTGTTCCATAGTAAAAGGAGAAGGTCAGCAACCGAGCATACCTGAGTCAGTAAGGATATCTAGCGTATATTTGCGTTGGAAAAGGAAAATTACTTTCTTGTAATGAGATACTTCAATGCCTAAAAATATCGTAAAGGGCCAAGGTCCGTAATGGAGAAGGATTTAGCAAGAAGTACTTTAAGGTCATCGATAGCCTTAGAATTATTTCGGGTGATGATGATATCATCAACGTACACTAGAACAAAGAGAGAAATATTGTTACAATTATATGTGAACAAACTATAATCATAAAGAGAATGTTTGAAACCACGTTTTAGAAGAGTGGAAGAAAATTTTGAAAACCATTGAGGAGAAGCTTGTTTTAGTCTGTAAATAGATTTTTGAAGTTTACACACATTATGAGAATTATTTTTTGAAAAACCAAGTGGAAGTTTCATGTAAACTTATTCAGTTAAATTACCTTGGAGAAAAAGCATTGTTGACATCAAGTAGGTGAAGAGACCAATTCTTGATTGCAGCAATTTTGAGTAGTAGTCGAACAGTTACCAATTTAGCGACATGAGAGAAAGTGTCATGATAATCAATACCTTCAATTTGGGTATATCCTTTAGCGACTAATCAAGCCTTATAACGCTCAATGGTACCGTCCGAATAATATTTTATGTTGTACACCTATTTGCATCCAATGGGTTTCTTTCCAGATGGGAGTGGACAAAGAATCCAAGTATGATTAGATTCGAGGGCAAGTATTTCCTTAGCCATGACATCACGCCAATGAGAAGATTTCATTGCCTCATGGAAAGATTGAGGTTCAATATTTTTTATAAGATTAGTGAGGAAGATCTTGTGAGAGTGACTAAAATGAGAAAGTGAAAAACAAGATGCTAACGGAAAGTTGGTGGAGGAAGAGACTTGAGAAAATATGTAGTCTTTTAGCTGATTTGGAGGACGACCAAGTCGTCGAGAAGATTCACGAAGTAAACGTGAGTCGGTTGAAGTGGAAGCGGAAGCGGAAGATGGATCAATTTCATTGATATTTGGTGTGGATCGTGTATCATGATCCAAAGCACCGATATTTGGATCAGATGATGGTTTATCAAACAACATTATTATTAATTGTAGGATATTTTGTATTTAAAATAGTCAAACCGTGTAACTAAAGTAGACCGCAATTTTAGACCATTATTTTCAGCAATTAGCTGTACAAATCATGTACGTGTATCTTGCATCTTTGTTTCTTGTCTTTCATATTTATTTCATTGATTGTAATTGCACTGCTATAAATACAACAGTTTACCATCAATCAAATTCATTCAAAACCATTCATTTTTAACGTTTGAATATGGTATCAGAGTACTAGTAGATCCAAACATTTTTTTTTCTTTCCTTCTTCTACTAGACCAAGCTTACCACCATGAGTTCTGAAACTATCAATCTGCATCAATGCATGTCAATACCTCTTCCACCATCCCCATATCCGACCCATACACCACGCATCATCAGATAGTCCTTCTTCAGTCCTCGGCACTCTACTCCTCAGCTGGGCCTTCCCTCGGCACATGGCCGCCCCTGGGCTTCCGACAACTATGGCTTGTGGATGGTTCTCTCCCACGTCCCACTGAAGAAGGTGCGCTGGTGAATTGGCAACATTTCAACGATCTTGTTGGAAGTTGGCTTCTCAATTCCGTCTCACCAGAAATTCGACCGAGCATTCTCTACGCCGATAGCGTGGCTCAAATATAGTCTGATCTCAAGGAGCGATTCTCACAATCAAATGCTCCAAAAATTTATCAACTCAAACAATTAATCTCTGCTCTTAAACAAGAGAGCATGACGGTCTCTTTATATTTCACACAACTCAAATCCTTGTGGGATGAGCTGAGTTCGATCATTACACCATCTCCTTGTATCTGTGGAAATGGAAAATTTATTTTTGAACAACAAAATCAAGACAGGTCCATGGAGATTTTGCAGGGTCTCCATGACAGTTTCTCGGCGATTCGTAGCTAAATCCTTCTCATGGAGCCGTTTCCCTTGGTCCAGCGCATCTAAAATCTTGTCCATCAAGAAGAAAAATAGCAAGAGCTAAATGTCCGACCAAATCCAAGCATTGAATTGGCCTACTTTCACTCTGCCTCTAATCAGATGAATCGCCACAATGGAAAACGTCCACAACCCTTTGGTGATCATTGCAATAAGCTTGGGCATACCAAAGACAAATGCTTTCAGATTCATGGATTTCCCAAAAAAATATGCCAGCCACACGCAAACTCGCTCATCGAATCTGGCCACTCCAATGGCAGTCGCAAGCTTCACTCTTGAGCAGTACAACAAGTTATTGGCTCTTCTCAACAAAGAT
This sequence comes from Urtica dioica subsp. dioica, assembly GCF_054948205.1. NCBI lineage: Eukaryota > Viridiplantae > Streptophyta > Magnoliopsida > Rosales > Urticaceae > Urtica > Urtica dioica. The sequence goes on from NC_142759.1 coordinate 15,578,880, forward strand.
TAAGACAATAACGCTTGACAAATCTAGCAGGTACATCTTTAATATGTTCATCTCCTACTTGGATTATTGATTCACATGAGCATCAAATCACATATGCTCATCTCTTAATTTTTTTTTTTACTTCATATTCACCTATAAACAAATGTATCAATGTGCAGTTACCTGATGGTTCTCGGTCACACATTGGAACCATATGTATTTCACAATCATTGGTTCTTCAAAATATGTTCTATATTCTGTCATTCAAATTTAATCTCATATAGTCTCACAATTAATTAAATTCAACAATTGTGATGTAATTTTTTCTTCAAATTATTGCTTGTTTCAAGCCCGTTCGCTGAAGACGACGATTGGTCGGGGTGAATTGTGGCAATGTCTTTATTTCCTAAATAATGATGTTTTTCATGTTTTGAATTCTGCATTTTCTTTTCATTCATGTGATAATTCTGACCTATGACATTCACGCCTAGGCCATCCTTCTCAAGGATGTTTAGATTTTTTGCATTAGAACTTTTCAAATATTTCAATTAATTTTGTTTGTGATGTTTGCCCTCGAGCAAAACAATCACGTTTGCCTTTTCCTTCAAGTATATCTCGCACATCTCATTGTTTTGAATTATTACATACTGATGTATGGGGTCCTTTTTCTGTTCCATCTAAGAATGGATCTCGTTATTTCTTAACAATTGTTGATGACTATTCATGTTGTACTTGGATTTACTTAATGAAACGCAAATCCGAAACTTTTCAAACATTATTCTTGTTTTTTCCAATCAAGTCAATCGTCAATTTAATACATCTATATCACATATTGAATATGGTAATGGCGGAATATTTCTTCCCCAATTATAAATTGTGCGATCTGACAATGGCCTCGAGTTTACTTCAAAAGAGTTCGAATCTTGTTTCCACGACACAATATCATTCATCAGCGTAGTTGTATATTCACTCCGCAACAAAATGGAATTGTCGAACAAAAACATCGACACTTGCTTGATGTCGCACGATCGTTACGTTTTCAAGCTGATTTACCTCTCTCAATTTGGGGAGAATGTTTATTAACCGTCACACATCTTATTAATAAACTTCCTTCCTCAAAACTTCAATTTAAATCACCTAATTATTTATTATTTGGGAAAAATCACTCTCTGTCTCATTTACTTATTTTTTGTTGTATATGTTTCACTAAAAACATGCATATCAAACATAAATTCGACGAACGTGCAAAATCTGGCATTTTTCATGGTTATCCCTACGGCCAAAAAGGCTATCGAATTTATAATCCTCAAACCCACAAAATTTATGTTTCTCGTGATATTATCTTTCACGAAAAAATATTCCCTTTGTTTGTGGTTAATAGCGGTAAATAATACCTATATTCATTCTTTTTTTGCTATGGCAAAAATATTCCACGTTACATTTTAGTGCCTCCGTTAGCACTTTCGCCGTTAACTTCAAACAGAATGCCACTTGTAGTCGTCAGATTGAATGTACAAAATAGTCATATAACATTTTGTATTAAAAATTACTAAATTATATATATATATATATAATCTTTTATATATCAAATTGAAAATATTCCATTCCGGATCGTCGACGGTGGTGACATTGAAGAAGTTCTGATATTTGACGAAGCAAAGCTTCGAGAAGGCCGAAGACGGAATACGATTGAGCATATTCCATTCCGGCTCCGAGGATTTATACATAGTCGCTTCTGATTGTATTGCCTACCGCGGCGAGAATCGACCTTCTCATCGCGGCACTGGGGAATCTGAGACCTGTTGTGGCCCTAGTTGACGGGGTCCATGGAGAAAGGGAGCGATTCGTTTGCCGGCAGATTTGACGCGATCCTAATGAAAGACACGCCGTTGCTATAAAATTTTGTGGTACAAAATTATGAATCGGTCATTGTCATTGTTTTTTTCATATACTAATTATATACAGCATGTTTCCATAATCTTCTATGATTTTTTTTTTCTTTTCTTATTTCAATAAACACCATATTTCCCTCGTTTGTAAATTATACATGTACAACGCAAATGATTCAATAATTGTCAGTGGTTTTCAATAATTTTTTTCGCTACAATTTAAAGAAGTCCAAAGGTCAGGTACACATACGTAAAGGCCTGGGGACAGTGATTGGCCTACAAAATTTAATTTTGGACTTAGGTGTGTCAGCTAATTTTATGGGCTTTGAAACATCTCATTACTGTGGCCCATATTATGCTTTCAATGATCAGCAACAAATAGAGCTCGTTTTTAAAAGCAGAAGCGTAAAAGGGACATTTCCTTGGACTAAATTTTTTGGACATTTCAATTTTCCTACTTTTTAAAAAAATTTACCAAACTAAGACTAGTAAAAAAAAAAATTTCTTTTTCTCGATGGGCTGAGCGGGAAAATAGAAAGAAAGATAAAAAATAAGAGATTTTATTGGGAAGATTGTAGGTTGGTAATTAGTATGATGGTATAATAGGTAGAATTTTGTGTATCTCTCATTTGACTTTTTTTTTACCGGTCCTAGTTTGGTAAATTTTTTTAAAAAGTAGGAAAATGAAAATTGACCTTAATTTAGTCCTACTTTTGACAATTTTCCTAATAAAAAAAACTCTGATCAATTTGACATCTCCACGAGGATTGAGGGTTACATAGTTTACCATTCTAGTGCCAATCTATAGCTTGAAAGTTGAAAGACCAAACTACATTCAATAATTTTAAAAACACTGTCTTTCTAGCTAGTACTCTTTATTTCGAAAAATCGTCATAAAATAAAGGGAAAATAATGGTATAAATACTTAATATTTTCGGTTTGATACACTTAACTATTTGAGCTTTTTTTTTGCAGCTAAAATACTGCCGTTGAAAAAAAAAGATTAGATAGTTAAGTGTATTAGATAAAAAAAAAAAAGGTATTTATACCGTCATTTCCTCTAAAATAAAAATTAAAAAACAAAATTTCGTATGTTTATAAATGCCGTTATGTGATAACACTCAATATTTCGCATTGCTCAATTTTAGGCTGGACTATATGATTGCATCCACGTGGAACCAAATGGAAGTCTTCATGTTTTTATCCGACGGACCGAGAGAGCCACGGCTAAAAACGGAAGACCCGAAATGCCACCTATTTGATCAATATTATCCTTATGATATTATGATGTACTAAAGTTTAAACAACATACGAACTAATTATATATATATATATATATATATATATATATATATATAATTGATAAAAAAAAACACAAATATACATTGACAATTATATGATTGATATAGTATTCACAAATCATTATATGGTTGATGAGGTCGAAATGGGATGAATCATAGAGATAGTTGAAAAAAAAAAAAAAAAAAAAAAAAAAAAAAAAAAAAAGAACCTCAATAAGAAAAGTAAATTATATGGGTAATAAGTATTCAAAGCAAGGAAGCTCTCAAATGAAAATAGAAACAAAAAATTAATCAAATAAACCCCCGAAAGTCTAAGAATCGCTAGATAACCAATTTTTTTATAAGTAATCATCTCAACTTATTTACGGTACTAAAAAAGATAAAAATACTCAAAAACATTCTCGCCTATTTTGAGTTTTTTTTTTTTTTGTCTTTTTTAGTGCCGTAAATAAATTGAGGTGGATATTTATAGAAAATTAACAAAAAAAATTAGTTATTATACAAAACGTTATAAGTAAAAGGGCTGCTAAATGACCCAAATAGAAACGCACGCACTCATATAATTGAAAATTTGAAATACAACGGAAAAAAAAAAAAAAAAAAAACCTCAAATATGAGAAATGAAAGTGAAAAGTGGTGAGCGAAGCGTTTGCCGAAGAATACCACTTTTGGTTTGCATATCTTAAATATTAGGAAGCTAGTATGGTTAAATAATGCTTGGTCTAATTGTAAATTTGGTGGAGGTTTGATTTACGATGTATGACAGCGAAGAGACAAGAACAATGTGCTAGCGAATTCAAGCACATGCAAGATTACGATTTACAATAACCTTCCAAAAAAAAAAAAATTATCAAGTCAATTAGCGTCCCTGTATGATATTTTCCAAAGAACATCTTTTGTCCACATCAAACAAACATATTAAAAAAAAAAAAAAAAAAAAAACCTCATCATCTACCAAATGAATCATGTGTTTGAATTATTTATTGATATACATATATGTACATTTTAAGATGAAAACGATTGATAAACTAAACTAACTCGTTTCTGAAGCAGATATCCAATGTTAAAGAAATAAAACATTAATAAATAAATAAATATATTTCCTTATGTGCATCTAACAAAAGTATAAGTGTATAACGTTTTTGTTAGCCATATTACAAATAATAGGCGGGAAAAATAATTGCAAATTGCATAATAATTAAATAAAATAACGAGAAATTAATATACTAAAAACGTAGACATGAAATAAAATAATTAAATACAACCGATAACTAAAACCAGGAAACAAAAGAAAATAGGGAGCGTCGAGCCTCGTCAAACAATTTTTTTAAAGTATTATTGTTCTTCCACCGAGTGTTGAAATATTATGAGCAATCGTTTTTCAAGATAGAATGACGTACGAAGTAGACGATGCACCACTTTTTCTACCTCCGGCGAACTAGAACTTGTATTAGAAATTAAAAACCAAATCAAGAGTAGTGAGAGGGAGTGTAAGTTGTACGTAGTGTTTTATGTATTCAGCTCTCTATTTTATTTTTCTTTCCCACTGTGAATGAGAAGACCACAACCATTTATAGACTATATTTGATCAGATTTCTTTTTCAATTCCATTATATAAAACTACTGACGCACGTTATAGTTTATAAAGTCTATTGGAATCTCAGAACGAGAGAGAGAGAGAGAATCCATAAAAGAATATCGGAGAGAAAAAGAAACTGTAATGAATTGATTGATTTACTGTAAAGGAATTTAATTCCTTTTATACAAACAAACTTATCGAACAAGTCAAAACGACTAGTCGTATAAGTAAAGGATAAAAACGACAACAAAATAAAAGTACGAAAACGACTAAGTAAAGTACTCAGCGTACATAACTTGTATTCTAAGAAACAGACTAAAATACTCTAGCCCAAAACTCCCCCTCAAGATGAAATTGGTGAAAAAAGATCGACCAAGTTCATCTTGGATGACAGTCGAAGAATCGTCAGAGAGGGTAATGGTTTCGTGAAGATGTCTGCAACTTGAAGATGACTCCGGATAGGAAGTAATTTCACCATGCCACGATTGAGATGTTCCCGAACAAAATGAAGATCAATCTCAATGTGCTTGGTTCTTTCGTGATACGTTGGATTCGAAGCGATGTGCATTGCCTCTTGATTGTCACAGTAAATCACGGAAGCTGAGTCGGCGATAATCTGAAAGTCCTTAGCCAATTGCTGCAACCACAAGACTTCACTCATCACGGCCGCAAAAGCCCTGTACTCTGCTTCCGCGGAGCTCCTCGCCACCGTTGACTGCTTCTTTGACTTCCAAGCCACAAGAGCATCGCCTACAAAAACACAATAACCAGTAATGGATCGCCTAGAATCAGTACATGTACCCCAATCAGCATCTGAAAAGGCACGAATATTTACAGAAGAAGAAGAAGGATAAAATAAGCCTAATCCTGGGTTAGACTTAATGTAACGCAAAAGATGATGTGCAGCTTGTAGATGTTTGTCCCTTGGCGAATGAACAAATTGGCTCAAACAGTTAACTGCAAAAGTAATATCTGGACGGGTAATAGTTAGGTACAATAAACGACCAATGAGTCTCCTATACCCAGTAATATCAGTTAGTATAAGTGTATCATCAGATAGAGATAGATTAACCCTAGTATTCATAGGAGTCTTGACAGGTTTAGAGTCAAGAAAACCCGAGTCTTCAAGAATCTGCAAAGCATAATTCCGTTGACTCAAAACAATTCCTTTCTCTGACCTAGCAATCTCCAAGCCAAGGAAATATTTGAGATCACCAAGGTCCTTCAACCTGAAAGCTGAGTTGAGAAAGGTTTTAACATCAGCAATAACAAGTTTATTTGGACCAGAAACAATGATATCATCGACATATAATAATATAGCAACAAAATTATTCCCACTGCCACGAGTGTACAAAGAATAATCCGATTTGGATTGAACAAAACCAATTCCCTGAACAGCCTCAGTGAACTTCAAGTTCCATTGTCTAGAGGCCTGTTTAAGACCATAGATAGACTTATGTAACCTGCAAACTAACTTCCCTGTATGTGTTTTATACTCCCCCTGAGGCAAATAACCAAGCGGTAGATCCATATATACTTCCTCAAATAAGTCTTCATTAAGAAAGGCATTGCTAATGTCTAGCTGAGACAAATACCATTTCTGAGAGGAGGCAAGACTAAGTAAAAATTTAACAGAAACCAATTTGGCAACAGGGGAAAAAGTATGAAGGAAATCAACTTCATCTTGTTGAGTGTAGCCCTTAGCAACCAATCGAGCTTTTCGTCTAGCTAGAGTTCCATCAGCATTCAATTTATTTGTGTAAATCCACCTGCAACCAATAGAAGTCTTGTTGGCAGGTAAAGGAACAACTGACCATGTGTTATTAGCATGCATGGCAGTGATCTCCTCGGCCATAGCTATCCTCCAATCCTCTGACTTCACAGCAATGTGGTAAAAAGCTGGCATTGAATTAGCTGTGACAGACAAAACAAGATTTCTAAAGCCAACAGACAATCTGCTATAGTCAAGTACTTTATCAATAGTATGCTTGGAATTATAGCATTGACCTGTTTTAAGTAAGTTGCAATGATAGTCTTTGAGATAGGCTGGTGGAACAGGAGTCCTTGAAGACCTTCTGATTGTTGAATCATGAGGAACATGTTGATCAAGAATGGCCAAAGGTTGTGCAGGTTGATCATTGACTGGTTCTTGTGAGGCAAGGATATCAGGACCAGAAGATGGAGCATGATAATGATCATGAGACTCATTAGATGAGTGAATCATGTGAGTGAGATCATCAGGAACTCTCTCAGAAACATGAGACTCGGGAAATGAGTGAATCATGTTATGAGTCAGGACAGGCAGGGGAAGACTTGCAAAAGGATCATCAATGGTGGTAGTAAACCGTATGTTCTTAAAAGGAAAAATATTTTCATAGAACAAAACATCACGAGATAGAAAAACATCCTTGGTATTAAGATCCAAGAGTCTATATCCCTTGACCCCTTGAGGGTAGCCAAGCATCACACATTTCCGAGCTCTAGGTGCACTCAGAGTAGAAGCAAAACATAAACATCCAAAAACTCTCAAATGACTATAGTCAACCTCCTTGTTGTAAAGAATTTCATAAAGAGTAAGATTAGACAAGTTAGGGGTAGGAGTACGATTAATAAGATAAGTAGCAGTCAACACACAATCAGTCCAAAAGGTAATTGGAACATGTGACTGAAAAAGTAAAGCTCTAGCAACATTAAGAAGATGATGATGCTTTCGTTCAGCCACAGAATTCTGCTGAGGTGTTTCAACACAAGAAAATTGATGTATAATGCCATGTTTAGAAAAGAAGTCAGTGAAAATAAGTTCTTTTGCATTATCAGACCTAAACTGCTTGATAGTAGTAGAAAAATGATTCTTCACATAAGCACAAAAAGTAGGAAAAACAGTATGAACATCAGACTTTTGTTTCAACAAGAAAATCCAACAATACCTGCTTTTATCATCAACAAGTGTGAGAAAATATCTGTGACCATTGCGAGAAGTAACCTTATAAGGTCCCCATATGTCACAATGTATCAAATCAAACACATTAGCAGCAAAGTGATTTGCAGAAACAAAAGGCAATCTATGTTGCTTAGCTAAGGGACAAATGTAGCAAGGCAAGTGTTTATCATGATCAGAAATAGTACAAGATAAACGAGATTTCAGACAGTCTAAACGCTTAAAAGAAAGGTGACCTAGGCGTTGGTGCCAAGTTTGAGCAGTCACTTTATTCACATATGTATTGGAATTGGTGATGATGTCTTTGGTGAGAACATACAGATCCTCATAAAGCCTACCCTTCCCAATCATCTTCGAGTGATTGATATCCTGAATGAAAAAAGAATCACAGGTGAAAGTAACAGCAACCTTAGAGTCTTTGGTTAAGGCATTAACAGAAATCAAATTAAACTTGAAACTAGGAACATAGAGAACATGATGAAGAGTCAGATCTGAGTTCAAAACAATGTCACCTATAAAATGGACAAGGATAATAGTGCGATTTGGTAAGGTAACAGTGGAGTTAATAACACTCCTAAGCTTACTAAACAAAGATTTCTCAGCACTAATATGCCTAGTGGCACCTGAGTCCATAATCCAAGCGCCAAGAGAAGAATTAGTGCAAGAATGAGAAAAATTAACCAAACCATATAAACCTGTCTTTGAAGAAGTGAGGTTGACTTCTCCTGAGGTGGACACTTGAGTGGTGAGTTGATTGGAGAGATGGCTGATTAGCTGATGGATTTGCTCGGTTGAGAGGTGAGAAGAGGTGTTGCTCAGTGCAGATCCGTCGATGATTCCTCCCATACCAGTCGCATCCACTGCATTTGCTTGAGGCTTGGTCTTGAATTTGTATCCTGGTGGATAACCATGGATCTTGTAGCTCTGATACCATATTTCCTTGGCTGTTCCTCCATAAAGAAGGCTTCCAGCAATTTCTTTGCTCACAGAGTTCATGATCCACGCCACAATGGTGCTGTTGTTGCGACTCCATAGGCGGACGAAATCTGGATCCTCTGGAGGTGGTTTCTTGATCGTACCGTCAATAAAACCTAATTTGTTCTTTGCCTCAAGAATGATCAGCATCGATCGACTCCACGCCGTGTAATTCGTGCCGACAAGGACATTCGAGACAAGAGAGCCTCCAGAAGAATCAGAATGATGCAAGTAGTATGGATCATCAAGGACAGACCTAGGTCTTTGGTTGTTGTTGATTCCGGTGATCGGCGATTCCAACGATGAAGCTTCCTGATCCGGCATGATTGCGAAGAGGAAAGGAGCTCAAAAAGAAGATAGAAAAGACGCCTGAGATCGGAGAAGAAAATCAGAAAGAGCGGAGTTGCTCTGATACCATATTGGAATCTCAGAACGAGAGAGAGAGAGAGAATCCATAAAAGAATATCGGAGAGAAAAAGAAACTGTAATGAATTGATTGATTAACTGTAAAGGAATTTAATTCCTTTTATACAAACAAACTTATCGAACAAGTCAAAACGACTAGTCGTATAAGTAAAGGATAAAAACGACAACAAAATAAAAGTATGAAAACGACTAAGTAAAGTACTCAGCGTACATAACTTGTATTCTAAGACACAGACTAAAACACTCGTAACCCAAAAAAGTCCAACATTATAACTTCAGCCATTAAGGCAAATGAAGTAAAAAAAACGGTCTGAGTACACTATTGCTCAAGAAACGTCCATAGGCATCTTGCCCATTAATTTTGTTGTACAAATAACATAAAAAGAGTTATTTATGTAATAACAAAAAAAGAAAGGTGAAATCTGGAATAAGGAGATAGGATATAACCACATCTAAACCAAGCGAACCAAAGCCCGACTCAGCCCCACCCGCTCGATCGAACAACGGCGGCGCGGTGGCAACCTTATGCATATACGGGCTATAAAAGTTTATGCATTTTCTCATTCTCCTTCCGCATGAGAAATTTGTAATTTCACCTGATTCATAAAAGTAATTTTTATTAACATATTCCAAGCAATATCAATTTCTCATTCACTATAATTCAATATTGACAAATATTTATAACTCTCACAACGCGGAATAAAAATCCGTTAAAACATTCGGTTCAATTTGTGGGCAGTATCTCGTTAACCTTCAATAATCTGTATCTTCATAATCAATAGTCTCCCAAAAAAAAAAAAAAAAAAAAAAAAAAAAATCATGGACTGAGAGCGTAAAAAATTCCGCTGCCAAAATGTTTTTTTTCTTGTCCCCTTCCTTTCCCTTGGTCTTCAAGGGAAAGCACAACAAACAAGCACTGTTTCTATTGTTGATGATGTTGTTTGAGGCTTCCAATCTCAACAAGGAGAGTCAACAAAGCCTCGCACATCTCACAGGCTTCGGTCTTATCGGAGGAAGTGTAGACCATCCAGGTGTGGTCGAGCTTGCGGGGCGGGACCACCACGACGGAGCCGGGGACTTGGGCGTCCCGGCAAGTCACGAGGCCATCGCTCTTCTCTCCGTACCGGAGCTGCAAGTGGAGAGCGCAGAGAGCCATCGCGGCCGATACCGGCATCACCACCGGGACCTGGCGACAAATGTCCGATTCGCCCCCCAAGATCGGGAGCAGCCAAGGGAGCTCCGCGTGGGCGATGTGGGTCATTGTCGCGAGCACTCCCGGCCCGATGCTCGCTTCCGAGTGGAACGACACGATCGGGAGTCTCTCCGGGAGTTTGTGCTTCATCACGAATTCTTTCCTCTTCTCGTACGTCAGATCCTCCAATGCCCGTATATCGCCCTGAAATAATTTCAATTGTGGCACCCATGTGTCATTTGGCTCGGGTGCTCGCCACTTTGATTTTTTTTTTTTTTTTTTTTTAGGGGAGGTATGTAAAAAATAAGATAATAATCTGAGGAGGCCTTTAAGAAAGAAAAAAAAAATCATATAATTTTGAACCAAAAGATTGTCTCTAAAACATCAAATTTTAAAAAGTTCCGACGCCCTCATATACTATGCATTTTTGGCTTTGGGAATTTCTTCCCTCAATCTGTTGCTTTATGTAAATTTTATCTCTGAACAGACATTATATATGAGGGGATGACATATTTTACACCGAAATATATTACCCTTGCAAAGTCAAATATTGTGAATTTTTCTGTTAAAAAATATAAATATGTGAAACTGCCAAAGAAAAAAAAAAGTCAAGGGCAGTAATAGTAATAATTAATTGCAAGTAAAAGGCTGGGTTTAGAATAATTATGAATATGTTAAATTATATATACAGAATCAGCATGGAAACTATACGAGCGGAGAAACTTCCTCCTAAAAGAGACCTGGGACTCTCGATCCCCCGATTATATTGTAATATTTTCAAAACATTTTATAAGTAAGGAGTGAGACTGACCTTGATGAATTTGCAAATGAGAAGCTCCATGATCCTCCTGGTTTCCTTGTCACCAATCTGACCTTCGCGCAGAATGTCAGAAGCAATGGGAGTACCACCGTAAGGGCTCTGCACCAGCGCTAGACCGGCGACTTTGTGACGGAGATCGGACCAGTAGAGGGACAGTGCGGCCGCGGCGTCTACCCCGCCCTTGCTGTGACCCAGCAGCATCACAGGCTTGCCAGCTCCCCAGTACAGCTCCTCTATGTATTGCTTGAGTTCCCAAGCATTGTGCTCCACCGATGCCTTACACCGCAAGAAAAAACAAGAGTTTAAACCATGGATTGTTTGAGATCCCAGATCATGAACATCCAATACCTCGCTGTGAATTTTCGCGATATGGCAAGCTAAGCCCATTTTAGAAAAGAATTTTTTAGTTCCCACGAAGTATAAAGGTCCGTGATTGCTGAATAGGCCTGCAAATCGGAACGTTAGATCACCATGTTGTGTTTGATCTTGAAAAAGCTTCATTTTTTTTCTTTCGAAAAATTCTGGTTTTCATACCGGGAATAAGTAGATAAACATAGGAGTTGGGCAGGCTGTGCTCTCCGTTCCTGCAATAAAATACAATATAAATAAAATAAAATCAGTACAGTAGAACAATCAGACGATTTGTTTGGCTCACACTGTCATGCACCGAGCAAGATGATCTATTGAAAGTCGAGGCCCAATGGGTTAAAGATCATAAGGTTGGAGTCATACTATAATGTATCAAGTTGGATCATGGGAATTGGATCCGAGTATAAGTCTTTTGAGGGAAAAAAGCTCACGATTGTAATTTTCTCAAATTTACATTTCTTGTAGTCTTTTTAACTTATTTTTAGGCATCTGCAAAAGAATTTATGTCCATTGAAGAGTCCTAAAAATATCTCATAAAAAACTTGCAGATTTTTTATTATTCCTCAAAAGACTCTAACTCAGGTCCAACTTTCTAAGAGACTCTAACTCAGGTCCGATTTCCTAAAAATATCACAAATCGACGCCCAGTCGTTAAAGACCATAAGATTTTTGTATTGTGTACCTAATTGCTTCAAGCAATTCCATGAATCTCGTCGTGCCATATTTCACGGGAGGCAAGCCCGGAGTTTTCTGTAACCACCCAATATCATCTGAAGAACCACGCAGCGTCTTTCTTACTCGAGAAACAAGGCTGGTGATCCACCAAAACACGTGCAGATATTAATGCTAATCAACCAAACAACATTTAAGCTTTTGTAACTAAAGCAAATGAGAATTGTCTCCTCTTTACTTTTCTTTTCTTTTTCACCTGCAGAGATGAGCTTGAGAGCGTATAATGTAAGAGAAATAGCATCTGCAAAACGACACTGCCGACTTCCAGGCTAACCGTATTCCACATAACGGGAGCAAAAACCTATTTCCACAGAAAAAGAAAAAATTAAAATCGCAATTAATTATAGCTGTTTACACTTTACGTGTATAAATGTAGGTCCACTTCCCTCGAAGAACAGAAGATATCACCCTCGAAATGCTTGTTAGATTGAAAGGTGAAAAATAAAACTAGGAATTACCCTTGAAAAACGAAAAGGGGACCCGAATAAAAATCAGTGATTCCTAAAATGTCAGATCTTGTATCTACAGTCAGTTCTTCGGATCTTCTATCACCGACTCTGGGCCGAGTATTGTGGTCAGTACCCATACCTTGCTCCGGAGAACCAAACACTATATTCTCTGAGCATCGATTAATGTCTTTGAGTACAAGATCCTCTGAAATAACATCATCATCACTAATGAAGCTCAAACAACGAACCACTTCAATGCGAAAAATTCGTTGTGTGATTGTAAAAGCTCACCTATGAACAGAATAACTTGTTGGCCGATATAGCCAGCGAGAGTCAACAAACAGTTGACAATCTCGTCCACTGATGAGGCGATTTCAGTTATTCCGGTATTCATCGCAGCATTCTCAAAGGCCTGTGATAATACAGAAAGAAACCACTCAGTAATTGAAAACCACAGGGATTAAGAAAGGCAATATTGTTATTACTTACACTTGAAGTGATTTCATGTTCCATCAAATCCTCCGATCCTGCGGTCAGGCAATAGAGAATTGAGAAATGGCCAAACAGATATGAGAGCAGAGATTTTGAGAAACGATCGACCTAAACCCATTTTCTTTCAACTCTATGCGAAAATTAAGAGACAAAAGATTAGTTGAAGTTGAAGAAAGTCTTGGGAAATGAAGACCTTTTTTTTGTAAGACTTTGACTAGATAACTCCAAGAAAGATTGCGTAAGGCTCGACAATTAGGTTTGGAAAATGAAATCTAAAAAAAAATTAAAAAATAGGTTCTGTATTTCTAGCTCTAAACAATCAAAGCAATTTAAAAAACCAAAAACTAGGTACCAAAATGAGTGGATATTCACACAGTTAATCAGTCTCATTTCAACGTAAACTCAGATCATGATATTACTTACACGGATTAAATCAAGACTCCAAGCTTTGAACTCCCAAACCAATTGAGAGCGAGAGACTTTATAGCGGGAAAATAAAAATCCACAACCCGAATTCCAAGAAAGAATTTTATAATATTTAAAAAAAAAAAAAAAATTCAAAGCCTGAAAGCGTGAAGTAAAAGAAAGACGTTAAGTGTGTGAAGAAGACAACATTATTCTCATTACTATTATCACCATCGCCAACTCTCTCGCATTCAGAAAAATAAAGCTCTCTCGCATTCAGAAAAATAAAGAGAGTATATTATTTATGACAAGTTGGTCATGGGATTGGGAATGGAGCAATAGATGATCGTTATCCAGAACCCGTTTCTATAATTGTGGGCTGGGCCCACAATAAAGAATGCGTATATGATAGATGTGTGAATTCCAAAGCTATAAAATTCTCGCGTGTGAGTGTGATAGAGACAAAAACGGACTCCATCAGCGGGGTGAGGCGACACGTGGCAGTAAGCAGAGTGATGGGTGGGGTCCCCAGAATCGGATGGGATGTGATTTGTTTGGTTTGCTTTGCAAAGGCTGTCCCTCTCTCTGTGATTCAAACCTGGAGTGCCACGTGGCATGCTGTGAAGCGCGTGGGCAATTGCCATTTGCCAGAGCTCTCTCCTAGTGCTACAGACGTGGCGTCATGGAAAAGCCTTTGAAATCCCACCCCGTCATCATCATCACGGTCAACTGTCGGGTCGGGTTTGGAGATATCAAGTGGGCTAGACCGGACTGAGCAGGCCCAGTAATTTGTCGGCCAGTCTCGGTTGTGGGCTGAATTGGGTATCTGGCATGAAATTCAGGTCTATTTTAAAATGGACACCGGAATCCGAACTAAATAGAAGTTCCGGTTTTTTACGATAAATTCCAATGATCTTAAAATATCATCGAAATTAATTTGAATTAAGAGTGATATCTATTTTTTTTCGTATTCGCTGTTTTAAAAAAGACTCGTTGTTTTCTTAATTACGATAATTTTCGATAAAATTCAATATTTTCTTCAATGATAGAGTTTAAAATGAAAATTAAATTTTTAAAAAAATAATAATTTTACACGTGTTTGTTAGAGAACGTCGTTGTTCGTTGGAATTTGTTGTAGTTTTTTTCGAATCCATCAATGCCGAGAGAGAGAGAGAGAGATAATATTAATTTAAATTTAAAAGGTATGAAGATATTTTTATCTGTTTTCATTCTTACATATTTTACAAGCAGGAGAAGATATTTTTGAAGTTAAGAGATTCTTCCTTCTCTACGCCACATCGTTCGTTTTTTTATTTGTTATTTTATTTGCATATGATATTAAGCTCAGAAGCTCTGTACATATTGTAATCTCATATATAATAGTAATTTGAGTGCGTTGTTAATGTTATATAAACTTTCGATTGTTAAAAACCAAAAGTAACTAGCTTTGTCAATACTCCTCTCCAATTTTATTTAAGAGCCAAGATATACACAATCCTTGCAACTGCCCGGCAAGTAAACATGTTAGGCCGTCAACGTGGCAGGGATTTCCAAACAAGCTCTTAGAAACAAAGGACAGAAAATAAAAACATTAACCACTTGTGCTATTTACCACATATTTACATCCCCAAAACTGAAAACTGAAAAACACTATCTGGGTTTCAGCTGAAAGACTCTGTTGTACCAAAGGGAGTGAAGAACCATATGAAAGAGATCGTACTTGACAGGCTTGGCATGCCATAGGAAATGTCTTTGAGCCCTCCTCACCGCTCTCTGCATAGCCTCGTACCTAGACATGAACAAACACTTCAACATTCTTTTTTATTGTTTTCTCAACCCATTAAATTCACTTCGGTTAGTTTTTAACCGAAACTTTTGGTTCAATTTACCTGGGAGTTCTAGCTAATTAGCCAATCCGAACCAACGGATTTGCAAAAATAGCAAGGTTTGTTTAAAATTTGTGAAAATGTGCAACTACAAGTGTCAACAATGTTTTCGACCCTGTCAATAAATTTTTTGACAGCTTATATATAGTGGTCAATATTTTTAACGAATGTCTCAAAAAATATTTGGAGGACGTAATTTCGGCTATTTTGCTCAAACTTACAACTTTGGTTATTTCGCTAATCAATAAGCTGTAAATAGCTTTTCGTATAATCTTTTCTCGTGTTAATTGTTTATACCGATTAATTTAAATTCAGTTAGATTTTAACTGAAACTTTATTAAACAAAAACTTCAATTCGTCGAAATTAACCGAGAAATAAAAATTAAAAAAAATACGGTAATTAGTCGAAATTTCATACCTCTCGTCCGGTATCGCCAAGAGAATGTCCTTGAGCTTCGGAACGTCCTTCTCCGCGACGACCACCGAGAAGGCCTCCCAATCGAAGACCTCGAAAAACGGGGGCACGAAATTATCGGAGAGGATGACGGGGATGCACTCGTAGAAGATGGCCTCGACGATCCTGGGGCTGTTGACCTCGTAGCCTTTTGGGCACACGCAGTAGCGGCTCGTCTTCATGTGCTCGATGTACCTCGCCTTGCTGGCGACCCCCGGGGCCATGGGGCCCAGGATCTTCATGTCCGGGTCGCCCTTCCATCGCCGGAGCAGGATCGGGCGGAGGTACCCGTGGAGGTTTCCGGCGTAGAAGGCCAGGGTGGGGCGCCGGAACGCGGGTCGGCCGCCGAGGTCGCGGAGCGGGTCCCGCGCCGACCGAACGTACGTCTCCGGGAGCGACACGTCCCTCCCGATCTTGAACCCGCCTGTCACGTCCGTGTTGCACATAGCTTTCATGCACCGCTCCATGTGGTGCCTCGTCTCGTACGGAGCCTAACAAAAAAAAAATACTAAAAAAAACATGAACACAAAGATATACGTGGAGAATCGCTATGAAAGTCCTTGTCAGCTTTATCCCTCAAATCTATGGGTATGTCATGTGATTATCAGCTATTTAACCAATTTCAAACTTGATTTTGAGAAACTACCCAACGTTTCGTTTATTTTAGTAAATTAGTCATTTACCGTAATTAACGTATAGAAATGCTAGGGACAATCATGTAAAATATTATGTGATTAATGAGGTCACCTAGTCAAATGTGGCTAGATTTTAAACATATCTAAAACGTTGGATGGATTGCAAATCTAACGTTTTAAGTGGCCTAATCCGTGAGATTTTTCTTTTTGTTGGAGCATAGGATTTCTAGGCGCGATCCAGCCTACTCGGGTCACCAAAACTCTTGCAAGAATGTTTATATTTTATCACCATTTAAACAGTATACGATAGTAAGTGCGTTTGCAAACAGGTTAAAAGCAGTAGATAGCCTTGTCAGGGACCGAAAAACTGGGGAAAAAAAAAAAGAAAAGAAAAAAAAAGTCAATGTTCCTATTGATCGCGTATACAACCAAAAGAAAACGGGCTGTTTACATGCTAGTGATCTTGATTCTGCTTAATTTATCGAGTGTATTAATAGTAACAGGTATTCACTGTCTCATTCTGTGTCGCTCCGACCGAAAACAGTGTTAAGAGAAAGATTTGTGTTACTTATCTGAGATAAAGGATCAAAATGATGAATGAACAGAGTCAATGAGAGAGAGAATGTACGTACCCAGTCGTGGCAGGCAACGAGAAAATGATCGGCCCCGCGGGTTCTGTTCCAGTGGCGATACTTTGACGCTATTTTCTCGGAGTAGAGCCTCAAATAGTCGCGGAGGTTCGTGCGGTTGTGGGAGTTCCGAACGTAGAGGCTGAATTCGAGCATCCTCGAGCTGAAAGGCATGTAAAACAGGTGAGCTTTCCGCGGATCTTTCACGGCGAATTTCTTGTTCCCTTCCATGAGCTTCATGAACCATCCCTCCGAGGCGTACAAGCCCTTCAGTATCGGCTGGTGGAAGATCGGCTTCTCTCCTTCCTTATACACGTACACTTTCAGAGTCCTCTCCATCATCTCGTAACTCCTTTAAGAAAAAGAAAAACAAACTACAAACATTACCAACTTTGGATTCAATGTGTTTTATCGATTTTACGGACTCGGTTCTTACTTTTTGAAGGTCGAGATGTTTCGGAAGATCGGGGCGTAGAGCTCTTTGTCGTCCCTCGCAACTGGAGCGCGCTCGATCGCAGCCCTCGCCGCGAGAATTTCCTGGTCCCGCGGAGAGGACCATAGCGGTCTCTGCCATGAAAACGAATAAGTTAACGAGTTAGAATCGAATGAGAAATCGCTCGGAGAACATACCGGCGCGCGTGATTTCGCGCGGTGCCTAATTAATATCTGGTTCATCTCTTGAAACGTTGTTACGGTCTTCGGCGGCGTATCACACCTCATCTTTTTCGGCCCCGGAACGATCGCGGTCGACGATTTGGTGGTCTGTGAAGCCAGAGAAATGTTTTTGCTCGGTGTGGAGGTTTTGGAGCGTTGAAGACGAGTTTCCAACGACCCACTGTCCGATCTTCTCGAGCTCAGGCTGGCGTTTGGTCCTGGAATCTGATCATCGTCGAATTTTCGAATAATATCGACACTCTCGGACGAAAAAACGTTGTTTTCTTGCAATGCCAAACCAATCTTGGTGATATCGCTATATAGTTCTTCATCAACACTGAAGCTCTTCTCATCCGAGTCTTCCTGGATCGGATCCGAGGCATTGACCGTGAGGGTGTTGCGAATGGTGGAGGAAGAGCGAGCGTCGTATCTGATGCTTTTCGTGGGTTCGTGATCGGGCAATAGAGATCGGAGAGCGTTCCCGTAAGGAAGCAGAAAGGATTGAAGCAACAAATGGGTGACCGCCACTAAGACCACCGCGAAAAGCCATCTCCGATCGATCCTGCGAAACCCTAATTCAAATTCCATGCCAACTAGGCCCTGAAAATCTATGCACAAATCACTGGCTCTTCCTTCATAAGTACTTCCCTATAACTTTCTGCACACATATTCATCAAAATCACTACCATTTAGTTAGGCCATTGATTTAGAGCATAAACGTAGTTGATTAAGCTTTGTTTAGCATGTCGTTGTACATGTAGAAGTGCACAATGATTTCTGACATTTAACTTTAGCTAAAACAAAAGAGGGTCCCAATATTTAGCTTCGGTGTCATGACAGAGACAGAGAAACACAAATTGCCACTTTTATTTACTGATTCTACAAAAGAATCGCAAATGATGATCAAAAGATTTCAACTGTAGCAAAACCCAGGAGAGCCTAGAGCAGGACTTACAGTTGGCGACTAGTCATGAGTCTTGTACTAAAAGAGAACTGTGTTGGAGCTTCAAATGGTCAGTGACAAGCACAGGAAGAGGGAATCAAGTGATGTGTGTTTAGACTTTAGAGACCGATTGAGCTTGCTTCGATTTTCTCTTGTTTTCTAGGCACGAGAGAGAGAGAGAGAGAGAGAGAGAGAGAGAGAGATCCCTTTAGTTACCGACACAAATATGTTATAAATTCTCTTTCGCTTTTATCGATTGCTGCACAATAAACTGTCGTCTTTGTAGCCTATTCGTAAAAACAAATAAACATAAGGAAAATTACATAACAAATCTATTCAAAACATTTTGTAGTTCCTTCTTTTCGAACAAAAATATCTTTGTATTTTAATTTAATCAACAATTATTAAAATTTAGTCAATTGTTATTAGAATCTCGTCAACAACTTTAAAAATCTAGTTAATCATTTTCTAAATTTGATTAATAATTATTGAAACTAGTTCAAAATATTGATATATTAAAATCTAGTTAACAGTTATTGAAATCTGATTAATAATTATTGAAACTAGTTCAAAATATTGATATATTAAAATCTAGTTAACAGTTATTGAAATCTGATTAACAATTATTAAAATATAGTTAACATTTATTGAAATCTAGTTTAAAATTATTGAAATTTGATCGGCAATTAAAATCTGATTAACAATTATTAAAAGCAAAATGTACACTTCAAAAATTAAAACGGCTATTTATGAAAAACAAAATTTCAACGACTAATATTGAAAAAAAAAATTATGAAAAACGGCTATTGAAAGATACTTCCATTAAAAATAATTACTTTACTTCAATAAATGTCCTCAATTCTCTCTGTGACAATAAACTTTAATAGCATAATTATACTAAGTAATACCTCAATAATTATTCTGAACTAGAATTATATAATTATGTAGACATCAAATAAATAATTAAATTCATGCTTATGTCTCACATGTGTATTTTATTTTTGTTTGAACTATTTTTTTAATTATAAGTTAATTAGAATAAAATTTTAACATAAAAATGTAAATTAACTATACCGGACTTTCCCAATATCTCGAATAAATCTAAAAGAAAAAAAAAACTCAATATTCAAATATCTCGCATATTTAGACTAGTAACACGTACAATTATATTTTACCAAATAAATATATATATAGACAAAAATATTATTAATAAAAATAAATATATGTGTACAATCCGCATAGTAATCAGACGTAAAAAAAATTAAATAAATAAATAATTCTGCACGGCTAGAACTCTACGGGACCGCATGATATTTTTGTATTAATTTGATCATTGTTGATGTTATATTTCCCAATTTTTTTAATAGATAGAAACCAATCTCATTTTGTTATAAGTCATATTTCTTCCAAAAATTTATCATATTAAAATAAACAAATAATTGGCTGCGTAGCCATCTTAAACACTAGCAATTTATTTTTAGCCAACATTTCGTTAATTTCCTGTAAATAGCGCCATATTGCTTACGTGCCAGCTTATTAATTAAATTAGGTTTACATTTTTGCCCTTATTTAATTCGGCAGATTGAATTAATTAGGCAATTTTTTTTTCAAATTTCGAATTAAATAAATAAGGCAGTTTTTTTTTTTTTTTTTAAGGAAACCGATTAGGAAAGTAGTTATAGGTACCGGTTGACCTTAGGCAATCAGTTTCGATTTTTGTGGCAAAATATAATATTCAATCTGCAAAATATTCCTCATTTATTGACTTTATTCTGGAAAACAATTCAAATATTACAATTACGATATTCATGATCTCAGTTGGCCGCCAAAATATTTTAGAACGTCCAAAATATTTACAGAATTTTTTCCAATTTTTATTTACACGAATATACTGTAAATATGTTTTGTATTTACAATGAATATACTGTAATTATGCTTTGTATTTACACGAATATACTGTAAATAAGTTTTGTATTTACACGAATATACTGTAAATCAGTTTTATTTTTATAATGCTTTACACTGAAACAATTGATATTAACTGTAAATCAACGTCGTATTTACAATACTGGAAAAGAAACACCAGAACTAAAATCTCAACAAATTCACAATCACTAAAACATATCTCATACACTCAAAACCACCAGCAATGCCGATGAAAAAGAAGAAAAAGAAGAAGAAGAAGAAGCATGACCACGGCGGAGAACACCATGGCCGACATCACGGCGTGGACAAATGAATATTTTTCTCTTTTAAACGAATCTTTTCTTCTTCTGCCATCTTATTTCTTCTCGTTGCCTCCCCGAAGAAGAAAGAAGATGACAGAAGAAGAAAAGATTCGTGGTGAGCCTGTCGACGAGGGTGCATGTGCATTTGTTTTGAATGGATTTTGTGGTGCGTGATGTTTGAATTCGTTTGTTAATGCATTTATGGAGTTTTAAATGCTCCCTTGATTTATGCAAGGTAGTTATGGTCGAATTTTTTTTTTCCATTTAAATTATTACGCTGAAAATAATGGGCGGGAATAACAAAGGGCAATCCCGTCCAAATTTGACTGTTAATAAATGACACTGGCTATTTACAACATATTAACGAAAGGTGGGCTAAAAAAATTGCTTATTTTTGGGAAGCCATTTAACTTAATTACCCTAAAATAAAATGGTTAAAGTTGGCGCTTTGTTCCAACAATTCATCCATCATTATGCTCTTGCCACTTTCAACTCGACTAGATAGCTAGATGTTAATAATAATATATCCAACTGGGCGATACTATCATCATATAGATGATTACAAAAATTGCGAGACATGAATTAAGGCATTTAATCAACATGTTAAGTGAAAAACTAAACCCAAATAAAAACACCAACACTATTGCATATCCATATTAACTAACAACACCGCAAAGCAAGAATTCTTATCATCGGGTCTCCATTTGAAGAAGCATGTTGTTCCAAATGGAGTGAAGCGTCATGTGAAACAAGTCCGTACTTGACCGGCTCTCTGTGCCAAAAGAAATTCTTTTGCACCATCTTCACGCCGTTTCGCAGCGACTCGTACCTCTCGTCGGAGATCGAGAGAAGAATGATCCTTATGCTCGGGGCGTCCTTCTCGGGAACGAAGACCGAGAAGGCTACCCAGTCGAGCACCTCAAATAAAGGAGGCATGTAATTTTCCGACACGATCACAAGAACGCACTCGTAGAAGATGGACTCGACGATCCTCGGCGTGTGAACCTCGTATCCCTTTGCGCACATGCAATACTTGTTCATCTTCATGTACTCCCTGAAAGCCCTTTTGCCTTCCAGCTCGCGAGGCATCGGTCCCGAGATCTTCATGTCGGGCTCTCTGTTCTCGCCCCAGTGTCGCAGCGAGATTGGCCGGAGATACCCGTGCGAACCCTAAGCAAAGAAGGCCAATGTTGATCTCTCCAAAATCGGTTTTTCTCCGACGTTTTCGAGCGCACGTACGATACGGGAAATTTGGTGTTTCCAGATCTTGAAGTCTTTCTCGACGTTCGCGTTGCAGAGAGATCGAATGCAGCTTTTCATGGTCTTTTTGTGAGATACAAGGCCTGAAAGTTCAGCATTTTGAATCAGATAAAAGAAACAAAATATAGTTTGCTATCTCATTACGTCTCGTGGGATTTCAACTCAAGACAATTGATTTTGAGACTAAACTATGCAATAGCTACAACAAACACACAATCCAAATATAAAAAAATTTGAACCAAAGATGAGAGAAAATGAGAGAAAAGCTATGTTCTCAACTCACTCGAATGATTCAACTTGCTTTAAAAAAAATGTCCCACATTTCCAACATAATAGAATTTTGAGAATTATACATAGATAAATATCATAAAAATGTATAGCATGCTTACCTCAGTGACTTTTAATAATAAAAAAATAAATTATTACCATATAAAATAATAGAAAAATTACACCAACTAGCCATCATGAAACGTTAAAATCGTAAACTAAACAACATTTTAAAACTTTTGTTAAGTAGCCAATTTTGATGATGTGGCAGTTAAACCAATTTATTGGTTCCTATTTTACCCTTTTATTTAAATGTTTGGTTAAATTAAAAAAATTAATGATAGCGGAATGATGAATAATGTATGAGTTATAAGAGTTCATTATTCTGACCAACTCATAAACAAACTTTAGTCAGTCTCTCGTATGGTGAGCATCTCACTTCGTTCCTTGTTTGTGACTGAACCCTTATGTCTCCGGACTGCTTATGTACATACCCATTTTTGGTGTTGTCTTGCCTTTTCTACTACGTTTGGTACAGCCTGTAACTAGCATATTTTATATTAATGAGAATATTTGGTAATGATGATATTGTTCTCGTCGTTTGGTATAGCCTGTAACTAGCATTTGTTTCTTTCTAAATATATTTGATGAAAACTTCTTTTTTTTTCTTCGAAACATGCCAAAAGCAAATCAAATCTTTTGATCTGATTGTATGTGTGGAGGAATACAACAGAGATTTCTTCAATCGAAATCATCTCTCTTGCAATGGATCCCGTCCGTGTTCGGGCTCAGCTATGGCGACGAGATCGTCACCTCCTCGTCGGACTACGATCTCAACGCAATCGTCGGCCTCGCTGTGTGTTCCGACTCTCCCTCGTCCAAGCGAAGGAGAATCGAAGCTCCGGTGACATCTCTGGCGACGACGCATCAAGTTATGGTGGTGGACGTCGACGACTGTCATTAACCACCCTGCTCTCAAGCACGTGAAGAAGAAGGGTTGACCGCGGCATCAAATCGAACGACGTCACATTCGTCGGAGTCTTCAATGCAGGCTGCCAAAGGAGGAGGAGGAATTCGTGTTAATTCGTGGTAGGACGGTCAGTGTTAATTTGTGTTAATTCGTTCAACGTTAATTCAAGTTAATTTGTGTTAATTCGTCCAGCGTTTCTTGAGTGTTTGTTATTGGTTTTGTCCGGTCGTGTTTTTTAGAGTTTATGAAGTCGTGTTTTTTTGTGTTTATGTCCGGCCGTGTTAATTTTTGTTGATTGATGTTGATTTGAAATTAGTGTTTGATGCAGCGTGATTTTGTGTATGAGATAAATGGACTACGATTGTTGATTCGACGCAAGAATACCCAATCGAATAACCTTCCTCCACCTATTGATTCGCTCATGAATACTAGGTCTCGGGCATCAAATCGGATCCTCACAAGAACACACGAATTTGGGGATAAAAACACAAAGGTTTTAAATTTTTTGTTTTCATTCATAATCTCTAATCATCAAGGTCTAAAAATGATGATTAAATACAAGTCACAGAAATTCCAAAGGACAATAAACACAAAGGACAAGAAAATCAACGAACAAAATAAACCCAAAAGACAAGAAATTCAAAGGACAAACAAACCCAAAAGTCACACAATTAAATTGCTAAAACATTAAATGGGCCCGAGGTATTTGGAAGCAGAATAAACTGGATCTGGGATTCGATTTTTAACAAACTTTCTGCAATGTATTAAAGATCTCGTCTTTCTCTTCGATTTGATATGATGTACGCGTAAATTCGACAACTGAGTCAAAAGATACGGCCCTCTGAAGTTGGACCGACAGATTGGGACGCAGAATTCGGCCCGCATCATTCTCTCCGGGTTGGAAAGAATTCGCATCTTCAGGTGTTGTGGAAGGAGAATGATTTTTTTTATGAATTGCAAAGATCGAAGCTCCACCTCAAATAAACTGGACATATTAACAAAGTCTTCGTGAACTCCATGAGCTTGATTGATCGTTGAGATGAATGCTATCTTCACTTCTTCTTCTTTCTCTATTTCATTAAAAATTTGGCTGCTCAAACGCTCACCAATGATTTCTTCTTCATCATCGCTTTCATCGTAGATCGGATCACCGATTGCCTCGAAGAAATATTCTTCATCTTGTTCGTCATCAATCTTGAACACGCGTGACATGAAGTCATCATCAATAAATCCACATCAAAAAGTTGCATGATTCACGATCGTCTTCGGCTCTGATACCAACTGATGCAGCGGGATTTTGTGTATGAGATAAATAGACTACGATTGTTGATTCGACGCACGAATACCCAATCGAAGAACCTTCCTCCACTTATTGATTCGCTCATGAATACTAGGTCTCGGGCATCAAATCGAGTACTCACAAGAACACATGAATTTGGGGATAAAAACACAAAGGTTTTAATTATTTTTTTCATTCATAATCTCTAATCACCAAGGTCTAAAAATGATGATTAAATACAAGTCACAGAAATCCCAAAGGACAAGAAACACAAAGGATAAGAAAATAAACGGACAAAATAAACCCAAAAGACAAGAAATCCAAAGGACAAACAAACCCAAAAGTCACACAATTAAATTGCTAAAACATTAAATGGGTCGAGGTATTTCGAAGCAGAATAAACTGGGTCTGGGATTCGATTTTTAACAAACTGTTCGTGTTGTTTTCAAGATCTCGTCTTTCTCTTCGATTTGATATGTTGTACGCTGAAATCCGACAGCTGAGTCAAAAGATACGGCCCTCCGAAGTTGGACCGACAGATTGAGACGCAGAATTCGGCCCGCATTAGTGTTGATTGTTGTTGGTTTGAAATTATAGTTGATTTTGTGAAATTGGTGTTGATTGCGTATATGTTGTCATGGAAACTGTTGAAAATGTCAGGCAATGAAATTATTCACATTAAAGAAAGAAACCCGTAAAGAAATTAGTCTGTTGATTTATGTTGTTTGTTGTAAGTGGTGATTGTTGTTGGTTTGAAATTAGTGTTGAAATTAGTCGTGATTTGGGTTGAAATTAGTATTTATTTATGTTGATTTGAGAATTAGTGTTGATTTGTGAAATTAGTGTTGATTTGTGTTAATTTGTGTTGATTTTGAAATTAGTGTTGAACGTATTTTGGAATATGTTAATTTGTGTTGATTCGTGTTAATATGTGTATATTCGTATTAATTTCGATTTTCATTTGTAGGAGAATTGTCGACTCTGTGTCTCCGGTCGGAGAATTGGTGGTTCGAGATGGATCAATGAGGAAGATCGACAGAAAATTGCGCAAGTTGACTAGGCGTTGAAGACCGGCGGTGAAGATCTCGTAGTATCTTTAGAATTTTTTTTAATCTATTAATGAAATGAAACAATTATTTATTGTAATAGTTTTCATTAATTTATTTATTTTTGTTAACTAATTTATATTTGGTAATCCTTCATCTTAAATGAAGGGTATTATTGTCTATTATGTTGGTTAATGTGTTTAATTGGCTAGTCCACAAAATAAACCAAACATTGGCTATTCTGCCAATTTCATATTTCAAATTGGCTAATATACTCTAACTCCCTAATATAAATGGCTTTGATTATAAAATGTGTGTCATTTTCTCCTTGCTAGGTAGATAGTATCGTTATTTCATGGCTCATGAGCATCAAATAAGTTATAAGGTTTTGTTGGTGTAGCACTTTGTACTTTTTTCACAATGTCATTTGAGCTCGCGGCCCAAATCCGTCGGACTACTCTTGATCAGCCCAGCCCACTACGGGAAGTATTGTGAGGCCCTTTTAAGTCAGCTTCTCGAAGATCTCAGATTGGTTATCCGAGCTCAGCATATGATTTGGAGACCGTTCAATGAGAACTGAGGAAACTTCGAGACAACGATTGGTCAAATAGGTCCCCCTCAACCGCCTCCCTCATTTCAGATCATGAAGAGACGTGTTTCCTTAACAATACATGAAGCTCATGGAACTATTTTAATACTATAAATAAACATTAGACACATAAATATTGAGGGCTTATTTTCATTATTTTTTTCTACCTTCTAATTTCTTGCTTTATGTTCTCAATTATATTGAGCGCCGAGCATAAACTAAATTAACATAAGGTTTTCATTTCTAAAAATTTGTTAATATGATTACTAATAATACATTTAATTAGTTTTTATCTAAAAGAAAATTTTGGTCATACTAATAATACATTCAATTAGTTTTTATCTAAAAATATCAAAACTTAAAAAAAAAATTGAGTCGTTAAACAAAAATATCTTTAATAGATGCGTCCGAGCCGCAGTTAAAAAATAAATAAAAAAAATAAACCCTGCTACAACTCTATACAACCGCATGAGATTTGTATATATATTTGATCATCATTGATCAAGTCATGTTTTCCAATTTTTTAATAGATAGAAACCATTCTCACTTGTTATAGGTCATATTTCCTCTAAAAAATTTCATCTTAAAATTAAGTTGTTTAAGTTAGCAATTTTGTTCCAAACCAATCTCATTTGTTATAGAAATCATTATGCTCTTGCCACTTATCGATTAGCTATATGTAAAGATGAGTAAAAAAATTAACCGGTTAAACTTTTAATCATTTTGAACTGGTTAATGATTTGACCGGTTAACCCTACTTCTTAGAACGGTTAATTTCTTTTTTTTTTTTTTTTTTTTGTGATTGTACCACGATTAACTAAGAAATAACTGATTGAAATTAATTGCTTCAGTTAATTTTGATAAATAAAAAATAATTAAAATATAAATTAATCGACCGGTTCAATTTAACTGGTCAAAATACCCACCTCTTTAAGTACATGTTAATTTTCCTCAAAAAAAAAAAAAAAAAAAAAAAAAAAAAAAAAAAAAACTACATGTTGATAATATAAATCCAACCTGGCGTTATTTTATTCCCAACTTATTCTGTAATAACACTATCATCATCACGTAGATGATTACAAAAATTAGAATTAATATCCCTGTACAAAAAAAAAATACGAGACCTGAGTTAAGGCAGTAAACCAACATGTTAAGTGAAGAACTAAACCCAAATAGAAACACCACCACCATAGACGAGTCCTTCAACAGGGAGATTCTTTCTATTTTATAATCAGCAGCTTGACAAACACTGCTCTGTTTGTACATTGCATTTCCATATGCACAAACCACTCTTGCTCTCTTCAGTGCCAAAATATAAACTAACACCACCATATAGCAAGAATTCTTTTCATCGGGTCTTAACCTGAAGAAGCCTGTTGTTCCAAATGGAGTGAAGCGTCATGTGAAACAAGTCGTACTTGACCGGCTCTCTGTGCCAGAAGAAATGCTTTTGCACCATCTTCACGCCGTTCCGCAGCGACTCATACCTCTCGTCGGAGATCGAGAGAAGAATGTTCCTCAGGCTCGGGACGTCCTTCTCGGGAACGAAGACCGAGAAGGCTTCCCAGTCGAGCACCTCGAAGAAAGGAGGCACGTAATTGTCCGACAAGATCACGGGAACGCACTCGTAGAAGATGGACTCGACGATCCTCGGCGTGTGAACCTCGTATCCCCTTGCGCACACGCAGTACTTGCTCGTCTTCATGTACTCCCTGTAAGCCCTTTTGCCTTCCGGGTCGCGAGACATCGGACCCAAGATCTTCATGTCGGGTTCTCTGTTCTCGCCCCAGTGTCGTAGCAGGATTGGCCGGAGATACCCGTGCAAACCCCCGGCAAAGAAGGCTAATGTGGATCTTTCCGAAGTGGGTTTTCCTCCAACGTTTTCGAGCGGATCTGCAGCGGAGCGCACGTACGTTACGGGAAAGCCGGTGTCTTTCCCGATCTTGAAGCCTTTCGCGACGTTTGTGTTGCAGAGAGATCGAATGCAGTTTTTCATTGTGTTTCTTGTGAGATATGTGGCCTGAAATTTCAGCATTTTTATGAATCAGATAGATGAAGAAAACAAAAATAGTTATTTTATCACGGTTTCCCATTGGAAAGATCCAACACATGAATATAAAAGCCTAGATTTTAAGACATGCGAAATTATGTGGACCTCGTAAAAAGTCGTGGGGTTTCAACTCAAACACAACTCATTTTGAGACAAAACCATGATACTGAACATTATATCAGAGTGCGCTAGCTACGAAAAACACCTAATCCAAATATAATGAAATTTGACCCAAGATGAGTGAGCTTAAGAATCTAAGCAGAGACATATGAAGTCAATATTTCTCATCTTATCGCCAATTGATTAGAACCCGGCCTTTATGGGCTCCGTTGTAGTACCATGTCAAGTTACCACTTTGCCCAAAAAAGATTAAGCTCATTGGAGATGGGACAGGACTAATGGTCTGAGCACAGCCCACCCATATTGCCATCACAACCTCGGTCGGACCCACATTATATTTAATATTCTGACGATTAACATTGGAGCTCCTTTAAGGAGTCCAGCTTTGGAGACAGAGATCAGAAGAGCTGAATCGAGGGCATTCGTACCCAATCATGACAAGCAACGAGAAAGTGGTCCGCTCCGTCTGTCCTGTTCCAGAAACGGTATCTTCTGGAGATCAAATTGACGTACCTCTTCAACTGTTTCTCGAGGATCCTCTTGTCCTTGGATTCCTTTTCGAGCAAGGTATACCTCAGCGCTTTCGAGCTGAAGGGTAAGTAGAACAAATGAGCCTTCTTGGGATCGCGGACCACAAATTTTCTGTTTGCCTCCATGAGTTTCATGAACCAACCTTCCGAGGCATAAATCCCTCTCATATATGGCTGATGGAATACAGGCTTGTTTCCCTCCTTGTAGATGTAGACTTTGAGCACTCGTTCCATTAATTCGTAGCTCCTGGAATGGTATTGCAGAATGTGTTACTGTCATAAACAATTTAGTCATATTGTTTTGTAGAAAAGAAGAGTCAACATCATTACACACAAAGACATAAACACACCCCTCACAATCTCAGTTTATGGCAGCTTAGGAAAATATAATCGCAGGTACAATCCCATTAATGAAGTAGGAACCTAATTTATTCGTTGGCAATAATTTCTTTTTCTAACAACGATGCTCGATGAATTGAAAACATTGTAAACTAAGAACCCGGTATCAGTGCATCAAAAAAGTGGCATGGACTCTTTTTTTGGTTGACCTTGTAAACTTGGAAACATTTCGGAAAACCAAAGTGCTGAGTTCTCGACTGTTTCTGATAATCGGAGCTTTCTCAATCTCCTGTTTAGCCAACGAGAGATCGCGATCCCGCACAGAAGACCACCTCGGTTTCTACTGCCATTCAAAAAGTTTTCAAGTGAGAACCTAATATTTTTTTTCAAAAATTTAGGTAACTAGCCTAAAATAATAGACTCATACCATTGAACCCGAAGAAACAGAGCTCCTCAACACTAATGAGTACATTTGGGATACAGTTGTTGGTTTCTTCTTCAGCGCCTTTGCCTCATACTTGACCTGCGACGATTGACTAAAACGCTCCTCGAAATCCGCAGCACTCGAGTTTCTCGAGCCCTCTGGGAAAGTTCCTTGCGGCGCACCTGATAAAACACCAGCGCTGTATATTTCGTTGCTCTCAGAAACTACTCTCTCACTCTGTGCCACGGGACTGGGTCCAAACCTCGACGCCTCTGCTCGAGAAGAGACATTACCGCTATTCAGAATTAGACCAGGCTCTGCATTTGCGTGCACGGTCTTCTCATCCGAATCGTTTCCGACTTCTGGTTCACTTTCAGATTCAACATCGTCCTCGGAATCCAATGCATCGGAAACGCTGGACACTACTTGAATATCGGTCGATTTTGAAGTGTTTATTAAACTACTACCAGAATTGACGATCTTCATAGTACTATTTGAACCATTATTATTAGCCAGAGACACATACAACTTTTTCCCATATGAATCAGAAAAGCATTGAGAAACAAGTATAACCACCACTAAAAAACCGATGATCAAGAAGACCAGTCTCCGAATCTCAACTCGGAACAATCTCTGAACAACTATACCGGCATCCATAATCGCATATTTTAATTACTCGCACATTTCTGAAAGATAACACATACAAATCCATTATCATCAGCACAACGGCCGATATAGTAAATGAATTTATAAAATGTATGATTCTGACATTTAAGTAGCTACAGTAAGATTTAAGACAACTAGTGAATCTCTCGCATTAAAGAGGAAATAATAATGAAGACTCACTTGAATTCGGAAATTTGAAAGTGAAGGATCTAGATCATAAAGTGAACGAGGTCTGACCGAATGAACTACGATCTTGACTTGTCGATGGCCAGTCTTTGCCTAATTTCGATGGATAGTTCTTCTTCTTCTTCACTTGAATCTGTTCAAGTTTCTATTGCTAAATGCCCTTTTCGTTTCACGATATTACGTACCAGCCACCGGCCAGAAAACCAGCTTTTTTAAGGAATCCGGTTGAGTGCTGTAACTCCTGGTAGGGATGAAAATGGAAACGGAGGAGAGGACATATAATTATTGATTAGTTACCTAAGCAGAATCTTTTTTAAGTTGATTATTCATTGTTGTGTAATTGATCGGCGGGATTTTCTTTATTTTCCTAATATTTTATGCGGTACAGGTTTTTTCATGAGAAATATTAAAAAAGATATTTTGTTAGATATTTTATAAGAGTGCAAATTTCCGAACTATCTCATTAAAAATTTTTTAAAAAAAATCGTGTTAATCTCACTTCTTATTCTTATTTTGAGACTATATTATTTTATTTTTATTATATAAATACTTTATTGTTTCAGTTACAATTTTAATTGACCATTTTTTTTTTTTTTTACAATTTCAGTTAAGTTGTCCTTAGTTGTTTAAGACATTTTCTTGTAATAAAAAAAAGACGAAGAACATAATAAATTGACTGAATGTGGGCATACTTTTTTTTTATTATTTATTCTTATTGGATGCGGTCGGGATGAGGTAAGGGAAGATCGAAGTTCAAAATATCGGTAGATATATCGCCAATATCTAATTTTTTTATATGTCGATAAAATATCATCAATAAACATTATTGATGATATCATTCTTTTACGAGAGACTCTTTTTGATAAGGGGTCGAGATGGAGAGTTGGCAACGGTGAAAACATATCTATCTACGACGACAGGTGGGTCCCTTCCCCGAACAGCTTCAGGATCCAGTCCCCACCTAAGCTTGATCCCCAGACGAAGGTAAACGAGCTATTACTTCCTTCAGGTGCGTGGAATAGGAGCCTTATCCGAGAGTCTTTCCTCCCCTTCGAAGCGGACCGCATCCTCTCTTTGGCAAGACCGAGGACCCATAGCGAGGACACTATATCCTCGCACTTCGACAAGGAAGGACGATACACTGTAAAAAGCGGCTATTTCCTAGCCGTGGAGTCCCGGGAAAATAATAGCAGCGCCGGCTCTACATCGTACGGGAAGGATTATTTTTGGCGGATAGTCTGGAGTCTCAAGCTTCCCCCAAAAATCAAAATTTTCCTATGGCGAGCACTACAGGAAATTATCCCAACCAATGGCAATCAGGCCCGCTGGCACATCCCTATCTCGGCGGCGTGTTCTTTTTGCGGTGCCCAAGACGACTCCTCGAGCCACGATCTTATTTATAGCCCTCTCGTCGAGGCTGCATGGGAACACTCGGCTTTTGAGCAGTTTCGAGATCGCCCCCGACGGCACATTCGGGATATTTTCCTCGACGCCCAAGAGTCTTTGACGGCCCATGATCTTCATCTCTTCGGCATTTTTCTTTGGGAAGTGTGGAATCAGCGGAACAAACTTATCCACGGAGAACCACGAGCCATGCTTAAATCTGCGTTTCGGAGGTCGGTCTCACTGCTCGATGGCTACAACTTATTCAGCAGCAGTTCCTTGTCTCACCCCCCCCCCCCGACCCGGACCCCTGTGCCTGGTTCCCGCCCTCCCTCACGCGATGGAAGTTGAATGTAGATGCTGCATACCTTGTAGATGGTGATTTGATGAGCCTCGGAGGCTGTTTCCGCGATCGTAAGGGTACCTTTATTGCTGGTTTTCGTAGAACAAAAAATAAAGTTCCTTCTATCCTGGGAGCGGAGCTTACGGCTATCCATGAAGGCCTAACTTTCGCGAAAAAATGGAATCTCCTACCCTGCGAGATCGAATCAGATTGCAAATTGGCTATCTCCATCCTCCGGGGTAAGGACAGCCGGGACAACGAAGAGGGGTTTATTATCGACGACATACGCGCTTCGACAGGCTTTGCGACCTCTAGGCTTCGGTTTGTTAAGAGAGACGGCAACAAGGTTGCCCATATTCTCGCTCACTGTAATTCCTTTAATCATATTCATGATACTTGGCTTAATGGACCTCCCAGTTGTATTCGTAATAGCCTGAAGACCGATTTGGCTTCAGCTATAGTTTATTAAATCCTACCAGTTTTTTGCTAAAAAAAAAAGAGTGTGATCAACTATAATAAATTGTGGTCAACTGCGAGCAACTATATTTTTTGAGACCCTTCATTCATAACTTCATAATTCATATCATGCTTTCAAAATGCATATAATAATTAAAGAATCAATCAAATATTAAATTATTGGATGTTCTAGCAAATTAGCTAAATTGAAACATTAAAATTTTAGTTTATTCAACTTTTCATAAGTTTCAGCAAAATAATCATTTGTTGATGTGACAACATTTTTAACGTGTTATAAAACAACTTTTGTCATTTTCTTAATTATAGGCGATTGATGAAACAAATTTCAAATCAAATATGCTGATTTCGCTAATAATAAGTAATTGAACTATTACCATAATAATAGGAATTAATTTGAAACTTATAAATCGTTTAATTAATTAACAAAACAAACTAATTAATTTGAAAATAAATTAACTGCTATTGATGAATAAAGGACAATAGGAGAATTTTTAAACTCTGATTTAAGTCTCAACTCATCAATTGTGGCTATTTAATAATTCCTAAACGTTAACTGTATTGAAAGTCTTACGTTTGATATAACCTAATTAGTTATAAATTTCTAAATTATAACTTAGTCAAAGATAAAAAAATCATAAAAAAAAACAACAATTCTAAGTAAGAAATGGGTATAGAACATTAAAAAAAATATATTATAACTAAAAAAACTTAGATTATTAAATGCATGAAACTTGAAGAGAAACCGTCCAAATTCTTGACTTTTTCAGTGGTGTCGTGCAAAGAGAAGAGAGAGAATAGGGTGATGCGTCAGTGGTACGATAGCATCTCGCGGTCAAATTTCATCGGTGAGAGAGAGAGAGAGAGAGAGAGAGAGAGAGAGAGAGAGAGAGAGAGATAATAGGGTGATGCGTCAATGGTACGATAGCATTGCGGTCAAATTTCGTCGGTGAGAGAGAGAGAGAGAGAGAGAGAGAGAGAGAGAGAGAGGTTTTAATTATAAACTTATGTGCAACTATGGTTAAGGGTGCTCTCTAGATATATAGCCATATGAAAAATACATTTAGTTATAAATATTCGTTAATATTTGAAAATAACTATTATCTTCAAAAGCATAAATGGAATGTTAAAAAGTCCAAGAATGTTACGTCACCATAATGACTATTTACTTAAATTTACAAAATGTTGACTATTTAGCAAATTTACAAATTTTGATGGCTTAATTACTCAATTAATTATTTTTTTTAATTTAGCATGAACTTTATAATTTACAAAATGCATGAACATGTGAAAACTACACAAAGTTATAAAGTTATAATAAATTTTAGATAACTTTATAACTTTGTGTAGTTTTCACATGTTCTCTCTGACAAAAAATATTTTTTTATGACAAATGTCATACACCGTCATTTTCAACAAGTAACATGGTTTTTAAAATTGAATTCGAAAGTTTAGTATGCTTTTTTATGACGATTTTGGATAATTTATAAATTGGCACCAACAACTATGTTTAAATTGGCACCAACAACAAATAAAAACATATTAAATTAACACAGAGAAAGATGCTTTTATTAGTTTTTTAAATGTAATTTTTTAATTTATATTTTTTAATATTAAAAAAAGGAAAAATAATATTTTACCCTTAATTTTTAGAATAAAAGACATATTTGTCCCCCTAAATTATGACGGCGACGAGAATAAACTCCTCGTACTATCGACCGATTTACTCCTCAATATTAGCTTTTATAACATTTTTCGTCCTTCCGTTTATTTGAGCTTAATATGTCCGTTAAATCTGCTCATTTTTATCACATGATACGTAAAGTAAAGGAATTTTCAGAAATGCCATTAACATCAATTTTAAAAATTAAAAATAAAACTAATAAATTATAAAATAAAAAGAAAATCTATCTCTCTCTCTTTAGCAACAAAGTCTGTGAGCTTTTCCAAACATCCAGTTCCGCGGAGTTTTTCGGCCAATTCCACCCCGAACCCCGGAACGGATTACTGGTCCTGTAGTGCTTTTTCCTCGGTGTTTCTCCTATGCTTCTACTGATTCTTATATTCTTTCTTGGCCTTCTCTTTTATATCTCTATCTTCTATTCGTCTAAATCTCGAACTCCAAAGTCTCTCTCTTTCCTTCCCAGATATAAATGAGAAAAAGAAGAGAAATACATCAAATATAAAATAAAATAATTGCTCACCTTCACCGTCCAATCACGCAATGACCAAACATGGTCCTACAATAATTGCTCGCCATTGTTAGAGATACAAATTATGGGCTCTCGACGCGATTTTGTTCTTCGCTCTCTTGTCCATATTCACATCATTGTGCTCCAGCGTAGCGGAGGATGACGTTCGGTGCCTCCGAGGAATCAAGGAGGCGACGTGGGACCCACATGAAGCTCGTCGGCACAGTCCCACAGTCTCTCGACTATTATCGAAACCTCCAGAAGCTCGATCTCGCCGAAAAATCCCTAGCCGAACCCATTCCCCTGCAGATCTGCAATGCCTTCGACGGATTCATCCCAAGGAGCTATCTCGCTGAACGCCTTCGACGGCTCAAGATGCTCTAGCTCAAAGACAACCATGTCTCCGACCCGATTCGACTGACCCCTAGTTTCATATTTGTTTTAGAACTTTAATTGTTTTAGAAAATTGACTGTAAAAATGGGGTCGAAACTCTGTTTCCGATTAAACCCTCCTTTTTCTCTTATTTTTTCTTCAAACACGCCTTGAGTGCGGAAGTGAAATAATGGGATCGAAACTTTGTTTCCGATTAAAGATCAAAGAATACTTTAATGGCGTCTTTGTGAAGATTGTTCCTCGTGTAAGCGCTCAGACTCTTGACGATGGTCCAACGAAAAAGAAATTCGTGGATCGCGGTGAATGAGAGTTGTGAGGCAGGTCGGGCTAAAGAATTCATTCCTAAGATTCGTCGGAGGATCTTTGGATATTATCTTTCGTTTCTTCGACGATCTTTGACCAAATGAAAACCGTACAAATGAGATGACAAAAATAATTTTTTCAGCTTTTTTTATCCAGATGAAAACTCTATGTTTACGAAAATACCATTATTTTACTTATCACGTGACAAAAACGTGCCTAATTAATTGACGGCATATCTAAAAAATAGACAGAAGGACTATGTTGAAAAAAAATCAAAGATTAAGGGAAAAACATAAAGATTTTAAAGTATGAGG
Source organism: Urtica dioica subsp. dioica (assembly GCF_054948205.1). NCBI lineage: Eukaryota > Viridiplantae > Streptophyta > Magnoliopsida > Rosales > Urticaceae > Urtica > Urtica dioica. The sequence continues at coordinate 15,614,984 of NC_142759.1, forward strand.
GGTGTATTTTCGTCACCACCATATTTCAGGGAGTAAATATGTCTTTTATTCAATATTTTTAACACTGTTAGGAAAAAAGTGACTAAAGAAGTATTGTTACAAATTTTGAATAATCAAGGAGAAAGATGAAAAAACGAAAGAACGAGAGGTGAGTTGTTAAATGTGCAACAATTAAGGGAGCAAAAATATAATTTATCCAAACTTTGATTGCTCAAGTTCCCTATTGATATTCCCAGGAAAAAAATCCTTATTTAAAAGGCTCAAGCGGCTATATAGCCAAATAGAACTTAAACTTTTGCAAAATAGCCATAGTTTGTCAACCATAAGCAAACTAGTCAAAGTAAGATTAATCTAGGATGGATTAAATTTAATCCCAGCGAACTATAAAGACAGAATATGAGCTTTATGAAGGCTAGATTAAAATTAATCGAGCCAGGATTAAAAGTCGTAGTATTCTCAATTGGCTATTTTGCTATACCTAATGAAACTATGGCTATTTTGCAAAAATCATAGTTTGAATTGACTATTTCATACCATTTTTCCTATTTAAAATCGAGTCACGTTTTTGTTATAATACAAACGACGAGCTAAACGTTTCTCTTCTTTCTATTGTCGTTTCTTTTTATCCCTTTGTTATACAACGACGTCGGTTCACCTTTGCTTGTTCCAAACACTTCAACTTCTGCTCTCTTTCTTATCACTCTGCTCCGAAGCTCACTTCTTCCTTCAATCTTCCCCGGGAAGAAGAAGAACAACAACAAAAATGGCTCTGAAAATCCCTGTACCGTTCCCAATTTTCCCGCCACCAGTACAGAGCCCAAACAACCCGAACCAAACACGCCATCGTCCTCCGTCGGAGCTCAGATTCTCGCGTTGGAACAACGCCAACGCCGAGAAGTTCAACGAGCGCCGGAGAACTCTCAAAGAGATCGAAGACGATCTCCGAATGGACCGTAGATTCGGCTCAGCCAACAGAATCGCCAAATATTACGATTCTGCCACAGTCTCTCCCGCCGAGACCTTCAAGTCCGCCGGCACTCCCTCCCACCCTTCGAGACCCTCAATTCCGGGGAAGAAATCGAAATACTCCAAAAACCCTAACCCTAATCCTAGCCCCGAGTCTCAGCACCCGGCGTTCCGGCGCTTCCACCAGAGCGGCGAAAACGTAGAAACCGGCGTAATCCGGAATCCGAGGCCTAGGCCTCCGATCAGCCGAGACGCGAACGTGAAGATCAGCGAGGACGGGGTTTCGTACGTGATCGACGGAGCTCCGTTCGAGTTCAAGTACAGTTACACGGAGACGCCGAAGGTGAAGCCGGTAGGGCTCCGGGAAGAGGCTTACGCGCCGTTTGGGCCAACGACGATGGCGCGGCCATGGACGGGAAGAGCTCCGTTGCCGGCGAGCAAGAAGGCGCCGAGGGAGTTTGATTCGTTTAAGCTTCCGCCGCCGCATAAGAAGGGCGTGAAGCCGGTTCAGTCGCCCGGGCCGTATCTTGCTGGGTCTGGTCCCAAGTATGTGCGGACCAGAGAGGAGATTTTGGGGGAACCGCTCACCAAGCAGGAGCGATCGGAGATGATTCAAAGTTGTAAGAAGACGCAGAGGCAACTTAATATGGGTACGAACGTGTTTATAATCAAAGCTTAGTGTCCGTTTAAGTCGATGCAATGCAACCGAGTAGGCTTGATCGAAAATCTGAAAGGAAGATGATGAGAATCCATTCTTTTTTGTTTGTGCCGTTTAGACTGAGGAAAATTCAAGGGTGGAAAAATAAAATGGATGGAAAGTTTGGGAGAAAATGCATAACTGATATTGAGTTTACATTTTCCTTAGCGAATTTGCAAGTTTTATGGATTTTTTTTAATTACTTTTTGTACTTTTACTCTCTTTCTATTCTCTAACCTTAAAATTTTATTGACTTTCAAACCCAATAGAGAATTTTTATATTCCCTCACATTTTCCTTTCGATTTTCATTGTAAAATTCGTGTTTCAAACATAGCCTTAGTACGGGGTTTAGATTCATGACAGTGTAAAAATTTGTGATATAGTTTGTGGTTCATGGTGAAGAAGGTTGTGGCTTCTTTGATATTTTAGACAATTACTATCATGTTTGTTCATTTTTTATTTACCTTTCCTAATTCAGGGAGGGACGGTTTGACGCACAACATGTTGGATAATATCCATGCTCATTGGAAGCGGCGGAGAGTTTGCAAGATCAAATGCAAAGGAGTCTGTACGGTCGATATGGAGACTGTTCGCCAGCAGTTAGAGGTTTAGTTTGTTTTGTTCTTGCTAAATTTTAATCTTAGTGTTTGAGATTTGGAGTATAGGACTATCAACATACAATTAATTTTCAGTAACCATTACACAGAATTTCTCTTGAGCGTTTTTATTTTGTATTTTTTTTTTATTTATTTCTCTGATCAAAGTAAGAGAAAGATTTTAAATATTTCTGGGTTCATCATTCATGATGCCAGGAAAGGACCGGAGGCCAGATAATATATAGCACAGGAGGCGTTATATATCTTTATCGAGGAAGAAACTACAATTTTAAAACACGCCAGCGTTTTCCTCTCATGTTGTGGAAACCGATTGCGCCCGTATATCCTAGGCTGGTCCAGCGAGTTCCCGAGGGAATGTCACTGGAAGAAGTAACTGATATGCGAAAGAAGGGACACAAACTAATACCGATCTGCAAGCTAGGTTGGTGAAGCGGAATTGATCAATGTCTTATAAAATCTTCGGACAATATCTTTTGCAATGTTTATCAACTAGAACGAAATCGTTTCATTACACAGGGAAAAATGGTGTGTACAGTGGCCTCGTGGGACTTGTAAGAGAAGCATTCGAAGAGTGTGAACTAGCGCGGATTAATTGTGAGGGGATGAACAGTACTGACTACCATAAAATAGGCGCTAAACTGAGGGTCTGCCGTTTTGAATTTGTTTGGAATGTTTTTTTTTTTTTTTTTTTTTTCAATAATTGTAAAGTTCCGCGGTAATCTAATGTGTCTTTGTGATCTTTTGATGCAGGATCTTGTGCCTTGTGTGTTGTTATCATTTGCCCATGAGCACATACTTGTGTGGAGAGGACGTGATTGGAAGCCATCGCTCCCAAAACTAGACATGAATCCTGAGGAATCCAAGGAATCTAACGCTGAGAATGCAACTTCATCGCAAGGCGAAGAAGTTATGGTTCCAAAAACCACGTTTAGCATTGAAAATCCAGATTTGAGCAATACATTATCGGAAAGTGATGGCGCAGAAGGAAGCGAGGACTCTTTATCTTCCGATTCTGCCGAGCCAATACCCCCAGCTACTGAAGTTTCAAACTCATCCGATGCTGATTCGCCCGCCATTGAAAGTGCCGAGACAAAGTTGGATTCTGTCGAGGGAAATCTCATACCTGACGAGAATCAGCAAACTACTTCTGCAGCGTTTCAAGATGTCAGTGAACCGGAATCGATCAGTACAGCTTGTACCGAGGGTGTACTTTTGCTTCTAAACCAAGCTCTTGAGAGCGGTGGCGCAATCATTTTAAACGATGAAGATTTGGACGCCGACATTGTTTATCAAAAGATGGCTGCATTTTCTAAGTCGGCTCCGCCCGGGCCTGTATTCATCCATCGAGTCAGGAAAGTCAAAGTGCCGGTCAAGAAATACGAGGCTCGAGATGATGATGAAGAGCAAGATATTGAGGACTTAGAGGCACGAGTGAGTACGACCTTGCGCACCAAGTCAGGGAGCGTGAAAAAGGGTTCTAAACTGAAGACTACACGGAGGAAAGAGGATCTTGGGGAACTTCTTCTAGACCATGTTGTACCTCAGGGAAGCTTAAGAGTAGACGAACTAGCCAAACTATTAGCATGAATATATGCACACACTGTTTTTAAACATGTATGTATTTATCAATCACATTTTTTTTTAACTTTCTTGAACGACCTTTTTCCTTGCACTTTATATATGCTCATGTGCAATCCAAAAGTAAACTAATTTGGGCTTCTGATGAATTGTGAGCATGATAACAGATGTGAACTTTCAGATTTAGTAATGAAAATGAAAGTAGTAGTGGACTAATGAATCTGAATAAAGTTATTACAATCATTAATCACGCTTTTAAATACAATTTCTTTTGCTTCTCTTCTGGTCTAATCCGATGATGTTGATCCAGAAAGTAACTAGGTAGCTCATCTGTTGACGGTCTGCATTGAAGTGGTAAGTTTCATTTCATAGATATCTGATTAACTAAAAAATATTACATCGACTTTCAATCAAGCTTTTGCAGGCTGGTCGTCGTTCACAAATCTCTTCCACAACCAGTGGCTTTTCCACAGAAGATAGACCTCTTCTATGGGAACCTGCTTAGTCTCGGGCAACAGGAAGTAGATGAAGGCGCTCATGATCATGATCAACCCGGCAAAGACCAGAAAGATTCCGTATTGGAGATGGCAAAGCGATACAAGGAAACACTGCGCTATCAGAGCCGTGAACAGAAGGTTAACGCAGACCACGACGCTCTGTCCGGCGGATCTCGTCTCCAACGGAAAAAGCTCGCTCGGAACCAGCCACCCCAGCGGACCCCACGACCTTCCGTAGGCCACAACAAACTGGCAGATCACCAGGACAAGGAATATTCCAATCCCTTTAGGTAACTTCTCTCCTTGTCCAAATTTCAGAGCAAGAGTAACCGCAACAGCAATCTGCAGATAAAAAAAAATCCAAAAAAACATCAGGAACATGTCGAACTCGTCAAACAAGTAGATCCCACGTCGTAAAGATCTTTTACCATGCAACAGATCATCTCGGCACCAGCTTCCAAGAAGAAAGCCCTTCTCCCAAACTTGTCGACCAAAGCCATGGAGATGAGCGCAGCCACGACGAGAGCCCCGCTGGTGATGACCGATGAGTAGAGAGACGTTCCGGTCCCGAAGCCGAGGGTCTGAAAGAAGACCGGAGCGTAGAAGAGAATCGAGTTCATGCCCGTGAGCTGTTGGAACGCCGGGATTCCCAGAGCCCCGATGACGAGCTGTGGCCGGTTCCTCCTCTCCAGAAGGTTCCGGAAGGGGTGCTTCACGGCCTGGGCTGCCTTGCTGGCGTCCACGAGGTCGGCGAACTCCGCGTCCACTTTCGCGGTGCCTCTGATCTTCTCGAGGACTCGTCTCGCCTCTTCCAATTTTCCCTGCTCGACGAGGCTGTTGGGGGTCTCGGGGAGGAAGAGACCTCCGACGAACATGAGTGTCGCCGGAACCGTGGCTAAGCCCAGAGACAGCCTCCAGCCCCACGGGTGGATCTTCTCGGTGCCGTAGTTGATCAGCGTCGCCACCAGAATCCCTAAGCATGTTGTCAGTTGAAACAGCTGGTTGATCGCTCCTCGGATCTTCGCCGGAGCCATCTCCGAGAGGTATAGTGGCACTGCCTGTTCAATTAGAATATCAGTTTCATACTCCGACCACTTGTATGAGTTTTGCGACCACTTATACGATAGGTCTGTCTAATTTACACGGCTTTACTTTTCGTCATTTGAAAAATATTTATCCATAAAAACTAACAAAACTCGAGGTTATGGTTGGTTGTTTTTTGTAATCACAAACACAAATAAAATGAAGGGGTTTTCTTTTTCTTTTTACTTTTGTGTGTGCAAAAAATGAGGGTTATTCTTTACAATATTCTCCCTATTTTCTATTATGCTATATTTGCTTCCATTTTTAGCATCACGCATAAAGATATCAACAGCACCCTATTGGAGAGCGTTTGGTATCTTTTCTCACACAGAGCATAAATTTGTGAAGGGAAGTTGGTCTTTGTTTTTGATGTATTTTGTTGGGATAGGCTTACTTGGTTTCCGAATCCAATGCCGATCCCGAGGAAGATTCTTCCGATGATGAGCATGGCTATGTTGAGCGCGGAGGCGTTGACTACCCCGCCGAGGAAGAAGCTGACGGAGCCGACGAGGATGCTGGCGCGCCTGCCCTTGTTCCTCGTCACGCTCGAGGCAGCGAATGTGGAGACGAGACCCGCAAAGTAGAGCGACGACGTGAACAGCGTCAGAACTTGGTTGTCGTATTTGCAGTAGTCCGTCTCGTTCAGGTGCAATTGCTTCCTTCTGTATATCTTCGGAAAGAACTCCTTCAAGAAGTCATCCATAGTTGTCACTCCACCTAAAATTCATCCACATATCATTGGATTAGCTTGTTGCACAATACTTGAGGCTTTTATTTGTCCAAATGCCCTGGGTATGGGACGAAATGTTGCTTTTCAAGCTTTTGTTGTGTTTTGTTTTGTTTGTTTCCAATTTAGAAAGTCAGAAGGAAAAAGTTTCATTTTATCATATATATATATATATTGCAAAATCAGATCAGAGCATTTCAGATTATAGCATTATGATTATGTCATGATAAAACTGACACCACAAACAAAGAGGCAGTAATAGATGTGACTGCAATACCACATCTAGGATTAGAAGGGAATAACTGACCAGAGACACCAAGATCGTAGCCAAACAGAGAGCCTCCGAGAGCAGCGACAATACAAGCGTATATGAAATACGAAGTGATTCTGTACTCATATTGGTGAGCTCTCTCTGATAGTCCTGCGTCTACGAATCCACCACCTGCCATTTCTCTCTCTCTGTTACAGAGAACACAAAGGTTTATACTGACTATAAATGAAAGAGAACGAGGATAAAGACGAAAGTTCAGGACTTTAAGTAGTCAATAGACAATAACTCAATGTGATGTCAGACTCTGAAACAAACGAAAGTCTTCTTTTGAAAAAAGAAAGATGAGAGAGATAATGATAATGACCTGTGGCCTGTGGGAATAAAACAAAATGTATAAAAGACTAATTTTTCTGATAGTCTGTCATGGATTGGTATGGGAAAAGGAAAAGTCACCACTCTCACCGTAGTATCTAAAATGTTTTTTTATTTTAAAAGACAAACTTTAATTCAAATGTGAAATCATTAAGATATCTTGCTACGTACATACTTCTCTTTTTTTTTTTTTTCCTTTTTTTTTTAAATCTCAATCAATGACATAGAACCCAGAAATGTGGATTCTTCTTGTAAAAAAAAAAAAAAAAATTAAGACAAAAAGATTACCTTAGACTCTCCCAACGTAGAAGCACGGATACAAATTAAATTTTGTGTTTAAGAAATGATTTCGGAGAGACAAAAGAGAGGATATTATAATTAATACGTAGAATAGTCCGACATTTGCTGAATTAAGTTGCATTACGAGATTAAATCTCAACCATACGATACAGTTAAAATGGGATAAGGTAGGTGACTTTGACCAATGACTAGTTCAACTTCAACTTGTTAGTTGTTACATATCCGAATCCCCAGAGAATCATATTGTTAACGCTATTATTAGTCCTCAATGCTTATCTAAAATTAGTCATTAAACTTGAGATTACTATCACGCTAAAAAAAATATTCTTTTTAATATGAAAAAGTATTTAATTTTAAGTGTGTGTGTGTGTGTGTTTTTTTTTTTTTTTTTTTTTTTTTGTTATTTGTTATTAAATCACGTTGATGTAGCCAAGGCTCTGAATGGAAGATTATTGGTACCTGTTGAGCTGTCATTTTGTCTGTCTTAGTTGTCGTTTTTTTTTTTTTTTTTTGAAAAAACTAATGGGCCGGAAGTCACAAAAACCAAAATAAACATTACGCATTGCCCATTGACCCAACCTATGTGCAATCTCATTGGCCCTTTGTACCTTCTAATCTTATTTTTCATTTTCAGCAATATAAAAAAAAGTCTCTCTCTCTCTCTCTCTCTCTCCGGACAAGACCAGCTTACTAGAGCTTCCTCGTCTCTCTGCAGTTTCAGGTATTTTCCTCTGTGTATATCGCCCATAAACGTGGTTTTATATACTTTCTGTATTGTTGTGAAATCGTCAGCTTTGTTCATCAAATCCATTGGATTTAGAAAAAAAAATCTTAGAGCTTAGTTATTTTAGGCAATTTTTTTTTTTCCAATAATTGGATTGCTTGCATTAATGATCTTATTCGATAATCAGAGTACTCAAGTTCACTTACATGGAGATCATGATTCATTTATTGGTTCTGGAACTCTTCATTTATTTCAGCTGATGCTTGATGCAGTATTTTTATATGTTTGCAAATATAGAATTCGGGTCTTGTGGAATTGAGGCGTGAATTAGCTTAAAGCCTCATAGTTTACAATCGATAGAACATTTCCGCTGATTTAGATCGCTAGTCACATGATCTTAATTCGAAATTTTGGGAAGGTTTAGTGTAAAAGTATTGCATCATACAATTGGGTAATCTAACGTAGATTTTAATTGATTAGTGGATTTAATTAGTTAATGTAATGCTTGTGTATTGAATTATGGGTATTGCAGTAGTAGGTAAGTAAAAATTGGAGCTGAAAGTGGTATTATTGATTTCTGGAAATGACGATTCGTAGAACAGTAAATCCAATAAGAGCTTGATTCCTTTTTTTTTTCCCTCCTATTATATAGGACGCTGTGTTTTCTTATACGTAAAATATATAGTTTTTTGTGTAATTAAGATTCATATCTTCTCGAGCTTTGCAGTGAATCTGTGCAGAATGGACGCTTATCCTCGGTCCCCGATACACGAACAGTGTCGTGATGAGGAAAACTAGAAGGAATTAGGCTTAAGCGATAGTGACATTTTAATTTATTTTATTTAATAATGGAGGACGATACCGGACTCGAGCTGAGCTTGGGTCTATCGTTCGGCGGATTATCCGGCAAATCAAAGGGTAAGACCGCGAGCTCGTCGGATAACAGAGCGGAAGAGAGCGAGAGGGGAAACAAAGCGGCGGACGAGTTCAAGAACTTCCTGAACGCCGGGACCCACAGACAACAGCAACAATGGGACCCAAGCAACGGTTTCCAAAGATGCGACGCATCAAAGCCCAAAGAGAACTTCTTCAACGACCTCTCGAAGGCGAAAGGCTTCGACGCCGGAGACTCGGAGGAGACATCCGGCGGAAAGCGCCGGATGTTCTTCGAGGACATGCTCGTCCAACAGAAGAAGCACGAGCGCGAAGCTCGATTCTCAGACATGAACGAGAAGCCGAGAGCGTCCCACATCTCGCTCGGGATGGCCACGGCTGCCGAGAACGAGGATGTGGCTGAGCCCGAAGCCGAGGGCTCGATCTCCCAGAACGACGGGTCGAAGTGGTTCATGGGGATCGGAGGCTCGTTCGATAATAATAGCAACACTCAGAAGGAGACTCGCGTGGCCCACGATTCGAAGGCCGCTGCCAGGGGCGGAGCCACGTGGGGACCAGTGGGTGCACGGGTCTCCTCTAACTCGGGACAAAAAAAATAAGGGATTAATAAGCATAAATACATAATTATTAAAAATTAAAATAATTTTATGTAAGTAAATTCAATAAGTTTACTAATAATCACACGAGGTTGGTGTAGCTTGGTTTGTTTGCATCTAAATCAGTGACTAGCAATGTCAAATTCTATTTATCTAGTGGATCTTTTATTATTTTATGTATATACACAAAGGTATATACGGAGGCAATAGTCTTCTTTGAGTTATTAATGTTATTAATAGCTTTTTTATTTCATTTATTATAGAAATAATTAAATATCTACTACTTTATTTATTATTATTATTATTATTTTTGTAATTTGTGTGTTTTGAATGTATATTCTTTTTTTTTTTTTTTGCCAAATTTTTGAATGTATATTCTTAAAATTATCTTTGTTTATAGGAGTTTAGATAAGCAAAGATACATTTTTTTTTTGTATGTGCTTTCTTATTATCAATTTGCATTGTTTGAATTTTCTAATTTACCAATACATTATATATATTAGATGAAATTTAAAAAAAAAAAAATTCAAATTGCTTTTTAAAATTATAAATTAAGTCTTTAATCATTTGAGTGTAAATTTTTTTGGGAGGCCTTTATCATATACATCTTTTTGTTGTGTATATGTGTTTTTTTTTTTTTATTATCAATTTACATTGTTTGAGTTTTCTAATTCATCAAGGCACTATATATTAGATGAAAGTTAAAAATTATTTCTACAAATTGCATTTAAAAAAAATATTACGCCTTTAATATGTATATACATATAGGTATATACTGGTATATACTGTGACCATGGTCTCCCTCTATTGAGTTATTAGTTGATGTCCAAAGAGGAAAATACTATATTCCTTTAACTATTTTTTTTCATTTAATATAGAAAAGTCCTAAATATCTACTATTTTATTTTTCTCTTAATTTGTCCGTTTAGTATATATATTCTTAAAATTATTGTTGTTAATAGGAGTTTAAATATAAAAACATAATTTTTATTTTTATTTTTTTTGTATACGTGCTTTCTTATTATCAATTTACATTGTTAGAATTTTCTAATTCATCAATACACTATATATAATAGATGAAAGTCCAAAATTATTTTTTACAAATTGCATTTTAAAAATGGGTTCGTATATAGTCATATTTACAGTTTCACATTGTAAGCCAAGTTTCGTAAATCTTAGGTAAATAGTCATGTCCATGTATTTACACGCGTAAATTGACGTATATACCTCACCTTTTTTTTTATTTCAATGAAAAGGCAAACCAGGAATACTACGTCATTTTTGTGGTTATTTATCTAAGATTTACGAAACGTTGGCTATATAGCAATTGTAAATGTTTTAATTGGCTAATTACTCAATTTTTTGTTTAAAAATTATAAATTAAGCTTTTAATCATTTGAATGTGAGTTTTGTTTTGTATTTTTTTTTTTTAGACCTTCACATTGAGTTTTCTAATTCATCAATGCACTATATATTAGATGGAAGTTAAAAATTATTTCTACAACTTGCATTTGAGTGTAAATTTTTATTTTTTGAAGTATTTTTTTTTATCATATACTATGTTTTTATAATTTTATTCAAAATTTTCTATTGTGTCCCCTCGATATATTTCCAGTCTCCCGCCACTGGCCGCGCAAAGCAAAAGAGGTTCAACCATGCGTACAACGGCCCGTTCCCCCGTGAACATGATGGGTATGCCTTTTCCGCTATCTGCCAAGGAAATGCCTTGGAATGTGCCGTTAATGTGCCGTTGGACAAGGATAATTCTTGGGGCTTGGTCTCTCAACAGCAACAACAATTTCACTCGTCGTCGTTCCCCGGGAGAGGACCAGGTAATTCCTTAGTTCTGTCTCGATAACATTTTTTTTTGTTTTTTTTTTAATACATAAAAATAGAAATAGTTTATTGAAAGTTTTGCATTCCCGAGTCCTATCTCTATTCTGTTTTCAAGTTGTTAGTACCAAACATGGACATAAAATAGAAATAGTTTATTGAAAGTTCTTCTTCTTCGCCTTTGTTGTGTCTTTTGTTTTGCTGAGTAACACGATCAAAACCCTAGAGAGAGTTTCAAGGAAGAAGATGAACGAAGCTTGAATTGAGAAAAATGAATCAAAACTTCATTAACTTTTAAAAAAAAATAATACAAAATATATAAACGAGGTCAAACAACTGACCAATAATAAAAGACTAAAAAGACCTACTAACGGTTCATTAGTAAGGGTAGAAAGGGAAAAACAAAAGCTTAAGAAATAAGCTAAACTTAATACACCAGTTAACTAATTACAAATGCAATGCCTCAATTCCAATACTCCCCCTCAAGCTGGACGATATATGTCCTTGAGAGTCAGCTTGGGCATAAAAGACTTCAATGCCGGAGCTGAAAGAGGCTTTGTAAATATATCAGCCAATTGATGTTGAGAACGAACTGGTAAAAGCTTCACAGTACCGCGGTGCACATGATCTCGAACAAAATAAAGATCGATCTCTATATGTTTTGTCCTTTCATGAAATGCAGGGTTCGAAGCAATATACACAGCTGCTTGGATGTCGCAAAACAAAACTGTTGGACTAGTCATAGTGACTTGCAAATCCTTCAACAGTTGTTGCAACCACACAAGATCACTTAATGTATCTTAAAAGATGATGCCCTGCCTGTAAGTGCAAATCACGCGGAGCCTGTAAATATTGACTCAAAGCATTCACAGAGAAAGTAATATCAGGTCTTGAGATAGTTAAATATAAAGAGAAATTGCTCAAACTACCACCTTCTCACTAACTTTTTCCAATAATCCACCAAAACATAATTTTGGCCAAAAATACAAGTTGGCTCATTGTGAAAAACCAATTTTACCCTCCACTTGAAATTTTCTTTCAATCTCACACCTACCTCTCCAAACTAATTAATAACATCATTTAATACCATTTTATTATATCTATAATTAATAACCTCATTTATTATCATTTGTTCATTTATCATTTAATATAACTTGTTCATCTCATCTCTCTCTCGTCATTCCCTCTGCAGCTAAGAAAAAAAAACCTCAAAACCAAAAGAGAACCAAAACCCTAGATTTGAGCTCACCCAATCCTTACCAAAGTTGAGCTGACCCAAACCCTTAGATTTGAGCTCCGACACACTCAAGGAAGCACGACCAAAGCTCATAGATCCGATCACGACGAAGAACGTAGCTCCGACCAAGCACGTAGCTCCGATCCTCGTCCAAGGTTAGTTTTTTTTTTCAAACTTTTCCTTGGTTTTTGGGTATGTTTATTATGGGTGTGTTTGAGATTGACCAAAAAAATGAGACTCTTTTTGTTCTGGGCAATTTTTATTGTTTTTAGGCGAAGTTCATCAGTTGTTGACATCAGATGTCAACAGTTGACGCAACTGTTGACATCTGATGTCAACAACTGATGAACTTCGTTGATAGTAATGTCATTGAAGTTCATCAGTTTTAGATGTCAACAGTTGACGTCAACTATTGACGTCAACTGTTGACATCTGATGTAAACTGTTGACGTCAACTGTTGACATCTGATGTAAACTGTTGACGTCAACTGTTGACATCGTATGTCAACTGTTGACGTCAACTGTTGACATCTGATGTCAACTGTTAACGTCAACTGCTGACATCTAATGTTAACAATTGACATCAATTATTGACATTGGAAGGCAACTGTTGACATTAGTGCCAACAATTGATGTCTACTGTTGACATTGTTGACATTGGAAGGCAACTGTTGACATTAGACGTCAACAATTGCATATGAGAAATTGTTCCAAATACGCCGCCCTCACCAGTGACATTAGACGTCAAATACATATGAGAATTGCTCAAAGTTGTGGAATGTGAATTGCATTTTGATTGTGGAATTGAATTTTGATTGTGGAATCTGTGCATTTGAAATTGTGATATGTGTGCATTATGGTATCTTAGGATGAATTGTGGTATGTGTGCATTTGAAATTGTGGAATTGCACACCGATTAAACCTGAAATTGTGTGAATTTATTGTTGAGATGGTCTATAATTGATATCAACTGTTGATTCGAATGTCAACAGTTTATGTCAATTGTTGCTATTTTAAAGATTTTTTTTATTATTATTGTTCCCTCCCTGATTTTAGTTCTATTTTTGTGGTTTTCAGGGCTGGAAGAGGTATATTCCAGAAGAGAAGGTTGTGGATCATAACATGTACCGACAAAAGTTCGCAATCTATTTATACCGATACGGGGCGGTGAAGTTAGCGACATATGTTGGATCAAACATGGAGATGGATGACAATTAGGAACAATTTTGTCTTTATGTCTTTTTCTTTTGGTTTGTTCACGTACTCTTTATCTTTTTCCACGCTTGACATTGCATTTCATGATATCCTTTAAACTTGAATTTTAGACAACCTTTTGAATGAATTTTATGGACAGCAATGTCAACAGTTGATGTCTACTGTTGACATTGATGTCAACAATAGACATCAAGTATAGACAAAATAAGAACTCACAGTCTGAACAAAAGAGTAATGAATTCAAAAAGAGTCATACACTATAAAGAACTAAGAACTCACAGTTTAAACAAAAGTGTAATGAATTCAAAAAGCGTCATACATTAAAAAAGTGTGGAATCAAAGAGAAGAAGTTTGAAATGCATAAACTAGTTCGAAATCAACAAAAAAATAAAAAAAATTATCCGTGGACAATCGAGTAGCACTACTGCATGTTTGACGATTGTGGCCAAGTACTCCACAACGCGCACACTTGCGCCTCCTAACTTCCTACCCTTGAGAGGGTATTCTTCTCTTTTTTGGCCTACCGACGGCACGCGCTGTGCGTTCCGGTGAACCAACTATGATATTTTCTACCTCTGGGGGAATATCCCGACCAGGTTCAACCCAAGTATCATTGTACTTGAATAATAAATAAATATCTGCCATCACTACGTACAAAAAAACGAGAAACAAATGCATAGTTAGTAAATGTTGACTTCAGATATCAACAATAGACGTTAATTGTTGACGTCTAATGTCAACAGTTTTCTTCCAATGTCAACAGTTGACGTCAACAATTGAACTCAATGTCAACAGTTGATGTCAACTGTTGACTTCAATGTCAACAGTTGATGTCAACTGTTGACTTCAATGTCAACTGTTGACTTCAATGTCAACAGTTGATGGCAATTATAGACCATCTCAACAACAAATTCACACAATTTCAGGTTTAATCGGTGTGCAATTCCATAATTTCAAATGCACACATACCACAATTCATCCTAAGATACCATAATGCACACATATCACAATTTCAAATGCACATATTCCACAATCAAAATTCAATTCCACAATCAAAATGCAATTCACATTCCACAACTTTGAGCAATTTCTCATATGTATTTGACGTCTAATGTCATTGGTGAGGGCGGCGTATTTGCAACAATTTCTCATATGCAATTGTTGACGTCTAATGTCAACAGTTGTCTTCCAATATCAATAATGTCAACAGTAGACGTCAATTGTTGGCACTAATGTCAACAGTTGCCTTCCAATGTCAATAATTGATGTCAATTGTTAACATTAGATGTCAACAGTTGACGTCAACAGTTGACATCAGATGTCAACAGTTGACGTCAACAGTTTACATCAGTTGTTGACATCAGATGTCAACAGTTGTGTCAACTGTTGACATATGATGTTAACAACTGATGAACTTCGCCTAAAAACAATAAAAATTGTCCAGAACAAAAAGAGTCTCATTTTTTTGGCCAATCTCAAACACACCCATAATATACATACCCAAAAACCAAGGAAAAGTTTGAAAAAAAAAACTAACCTTGGACGAGGATCGGAGCTACGTGCTTGGTCGGAGCTACGTTCTTCGTCGTGACCGGATCTATGAGCTTTGGTCGTGCTTCCTTGAGCGTGTCGGAGCTCAAATCCAAGGGTTTGAGTCAGCTCAACTTTGGTAAGGATTGAGTGAACTCAAATCTAGGGCTTTGGTTCTCTTTTGGTTTTGAGGTTTTTTTTTTCTTAGCTGTAGAGAGAATGACGAGAGAGAGATGAACAAGTTATATTAAATGATAAATGAACAAATGATATTAAATGAGGTTATTAATTATAGATATAATAAAATGGTATTAAATGATGTTATTAATTAGTTTGGAGAGGTAGGTGTGAGATTGAAAGAAAATTTCAAGTGGAGGGTAAAATTGGTTTTTCACAATGAGCCAACTTGTATTTTTGGCTAAAATTATGTTTTGGTGGATTATTGGAAAAAGTTAGTGAGAATGTGGTAGTTTGATCAATTTCTCAAATATAAAAGCCTTCCAATCAAACTCCTATAATGAGTAATATCATCTAATAAGACCCCCTCCTCTAAGTTCAAAGAAACTCATGGGTTCATAGGAGTAGAGACAGGCTTAGAATCTAGAAAACCATAATCATCCAAAATCTGTAAAGCATACTGGCGTTGACTCAGCACAATACCAAGACCAGACTTAGCAATTTCCATCCCAAGGAAAAACTTAAGAGGTCCTAAGTCCCTCAGTTTAAATCTTGAATGTAAAAAAGCTTTGGTCTCATCTATAGCAATAACACTTGGTCCTGCAATAATGATATCATCAACATATAACAGTATAACAACCAAGTTGTCCTTAGATCCACGTGTAAATAAGGAATAATCACACCTGGATTGAGTGAAACCAAAAGAAATGATGGCCTCCGTGAAGGTGATATTCCACTGCCTCGAAGCTTGTTTAAGTCCATATATCGACTTATGAAGCTTACAAACCTTTTTGGCAGATCATTTCCCTTGCTCCCCCTGTCTATCATACCCTAAAGGCAGATCCATATAGACTTCTTCAAACAATTCGCCATTTAGAAAGGCATTATTTATGTCTAGTTGTGTAAGGAACCAATTATGTGAAGCAGATAAAGCCAATAAGACTTTGATAGTGTTTAACTTAGCAACCGGAGAAAAGGTGTCGATAAAATCTACTCCTTCTACCTGGTTATAACCTTTTGCCACTAAACGTGCTTTTTTGCGAGCAAGAGATCCATCTGCATTAAACTTGTTTGTAAAAACCCATCTGCAACCAATAGGCTTTTTACTACTTGGCAGATCAACAATAGACCAAGTTCTATTTTCTTCCATAGCTTCAAGTTCTGCTATCATTGCTTCTCTCCAATTAGCATGTTGACATGCTTGATGGTATTATTGAGGCTAGTAATGACTAGAAACAGACAGAACAAAACTTTGAAAATTGGCAGATAAATTTTGAAATGCACAATACTTAGAAATATGATGTAAAGACGAAACTTTAACACCTGATTTTGCACATGTAATTTTGCAATGGTAGTCACTTAGTCGTGTAGAAGGTGCTCTTGGCCTGTTGGAACGCTTGGAAGGCATGATAGCATCAACATGTATGTCAGGTGCGGCCTCAGTAGGAGTGGATTGTTGATCTGCAGGTCCTGAATCTATGTTTGTGTTGAGAGCTCTATCATTACTTGGGAGAGACTCATCTCTAGTGTCCTGAATATGATCTGCTGACATAGTATCTGATAAATGAAGATCAGGCAAAGGAAAAACTATGTCTGGGAAAGGATCAATATGGGCAAAGTCAGATTTAATATTATGGAAAGGAAAAATATTTTCATGAAAAACCACATCTCGAGATATAAAAATATCCCGAGTGGTTAAGTCAAGTAACTTGTATCCCTTAACACCGGGTGTGTATCCAATGAAAACACACTTCCTTGCCCTTGGTTGGAACTTAGTACGATGAGCCTGTAAGGTAGAAGCAAAGGTTAAGCATCCAAAAACTCTCAAAAAATTGTAATCAACTTCCTTTTTTAACAAAACTTCATAAGGGCATTTATGAGATAAAAGAGGGGTATGTGTTCTATTAATGAGATACACCGCTGTCATGACACAATCAGACCAATAGGCAATAGGAATTTGAGATTGAAAATATAGAGATCTAGCTACATTCAATAAATGTTGATGTTTCCATTCCACAACTGAATTTTGTTGTGGAGTTTCAACACATGAAAATTGATGTAGAATCCCCATTTTAGAAAAAAAATCAGAGAAGATGAGTTCTTTGGCGTTATCAGATCTGAAGTGCTTAATAGAACAAGAGAAATGATTAGTGATCATAGAGAAAAAACGAGGAATGATCTTGTGAACATCAGACTTATTTTTCATGAGATAAATCCAACAAAATCTGCTACAATCATCAACAAGGGTAAGAAAAAACCGAAAACCATTATACGAGGTGACTGAGTACGGTCCCCAAATATCACAATGGACAAGATCAAAGATGCTTTCAGATAATCTATTGTTATTCTGAAAAGGCAATCTCCTTTGTTTGGCAAGGGGACATAAGTAACAAAGATCAGTCTTATTGCTAGGAATGTAAGACAGTTTATGTTTAATAGGCTCTAAACGCTTAAAAGATAAGTGGCCAAGCCTGTGGTGCCATATGTGTGCAAATATAACATTGATAGGACATGAAGGTTCTTCTGTAACCACATATAGCCCCTCTTGTGCTCTACCCTTGCCAATCATCTTCCCATTCTTCATATCCTGTGTATCAGCACAATTTTGTGTAAAGGAAACAGTAATAGATGGATTATGTGTCAAGCAATCTACTGACATTAAATTGAATTTAATGTCAGGAAGAAATAAGGCATTCTTGAGCACAAGATCTTTGCTAATGTAGATATCACCACAATAAAAAACTGGTATAACTGAATGGTTAGGCAAGGTAACAGTAAAGTTATATAACTTCTTCATGTCATGGAAAAGAGATTTGTTAGTGCAAATATGCCTTGAGGTGCCAGAATAAAAAATCCAACGAGTGCTAAAATTGTTGGGAATATTGCCCACTTGAAGATAATGAGTAAATGGTTACTAAATTCGATAATAAGATTACTTTATTAGCATGATATGATTAGTGAGTTGATTTCTAAACAATTAGAATCAATAACAACTATCTTCCATAGCCTCCGTATTAAACTAAGTCACGTGCTGGGCACCTGAGTTCGGGCGGTGAGCTAAAACGAGGTCGATGACTGATATACGCCTGGAAAGCTATATCTAAAGTCATATATGTGGAACACATAGGTGAAGACTGATCACTATGTGGGAACATTCTACACTTGTGGTAAATGTACGACTTGGACAGGTCTTGGTTGTAGATGTGTCGTTTAAGGACCGTTACGACACACTAACCGATGTCGCTATGATGGTCACAATGAGACTTGATCTGAATCCTGAAGTGATCATGGACACTGGGTCATGTTACTGAGCTCTTTGACTCATTCGTTAAAAGGCTATCCGTGCTAATCACAGCTTATGTCTTGGGAGTCTCTCAGAGCATGATTCGAGTGGGAAATGATTTACAGATACGGAATCCAGCCTTCCCGAAAGAAGGTTAATGTTCACTCACCTAAGGGTTGTATCCAGAATCGATAGATTGCTAGCACTTTCGAAGTAAGTAACGTTCGAAAGAATCTTTCGCT
Organism: Urtica dioica subsp. dioica; assembly: GCF_054948205.1. Lineage (NCBI taxonomy): Eukaryota > Viridiplantae > Streptophyta > Magnoliopsida > Rosales > Urticaceae > Urtica > Urtica dioica. The sequence goes on from NC_142759.1 coordinate 15,633,824, forward strand.
GGGGAAACAACAATGCTTAGGGCTGATATGTATCAAGAGAAATATAACGGAAAAATTGACTTCTCTTGACACGGGTTGAACCTGGAGGATCTTGATCACGAACTGACTATATCAGTGGACACTCGTCACGATGAGTAAATATAATTCTAGTATTAAAGGAGAGTTCATTCTTGGCTTACAAAGTGGAGTATTTGACCAAGATTAGACGAATCGATGGAAAAAGGGAAATGACTATTTTGTCTTTTTCATCGGATTTGTTAAGCTTCTATTACTAGGTCCATAGTCCCCGATTTGGCTCTGATAAAGGCGGATAAGAACTTTCGTATAATAATGTTTATCATTATTAATCTCACTTACTGTAATTGTGATTGACAACATTAATTCTAGAAAACGGGTATTCGCAGAATTAAATAAATATTTATGGTAGAATTGTTTATTTATTGTTGGATCAAGTAAATAATCAATTATTAATTATTTGTTTGTTGTTGGACCAAGTAAATAAATAATTAATTGAGTTTTAAGCAATTGGGCTTTGCACAAAATATGAAAATCGGATTTGGGAATTTTGGCATGGGAGTTGCGCAAATTTGCCTTGGCAGTGTGCCTAAAATCCGACTTTTATGATATTGGTATTTACCAATATTTTCTCTTTAGTTGTTTAAATAAAGGAGAGAGAATATAATAAGATATTGTCTTTTATTCTCTCCTTATTTAAAGGAAAGTATTTTGGAGAATATATGAGAATATATTTAAAGGGAAAATAATATATTCTCCTTTATTATCTCACCAAATAAAATATTCTCTATTTAAATAGAGAATAATATCCCATAGATATTGATTTGATGGATGAGAGAAAAAGTATGATTCATTTGTTGAGATCCAAGGGCCTAGATTAAATCCTCTAGTGTGAACACAATAAAAGGAAATAATATATTCTGGAAGGTTCCATGAATATCTCATTTTACTACTATAAATAGGGGTTCATGAGAAGACAAAAAAAAATGTTTTTGACCTAATAATTTCGTGGCTCTCCCTCTTGGCCGTGCGAAATTTTCTGCATCTCCCCCTCGGAAATTCGTTTCCATTCTTAGTAAAATAAGAGCGAGATTTGAAACACCACGTTTCTCATCTAGTGAGATAAAGATTGTGCCCACTCATCTTTCTTGTTCGTCTCGGAGATTACGTTTCGGGAGACTAAGGTATCATCCTCGAGTCCTTAATCAAGACGACGCAAGGAGTACGCGATTGGTTTAGGGGCGTTCTGTAGATCAACCGAAAATCAATGTAAGTATTCGTTTTTTTTAATCGGTTGCTTGGTAAATATGCTCTCGTGAATTAAATTAATTAAACATATCTAGATCTTGTTAATTGTAACCATAATTTAATTAGCTTATGATCAGCGTAATTAATTATTTTTCCGCATTAATATGGTTATATGGGAGAATCATCTTCAACGAGTGGTATCAGAGCGATTGTTCGTGTCTGATACGCGCTTGATTCCCCAACAAAAATTAGAGACACAACCTGAATCTGTATTTAAACAGCATAAACCTGGGTTGGCAGATGTCAGGTTGATGTTGGTATGACCTTCAGGATTCATTGGACTCATGAGCTGATTGGAGAGCATGCTGATGATCTGATGAATCTGGTCATTGGTCAAATTCTGTGTAGGGTTGGTCTTGATCTCTGGTTTATCTTCTTGAACGCTGAGAGTTCCTTCTGCCAGATTAGCCTGATTCCTTGGCTTTGGCTTGTAACCAAGCGGGAATCCATGAAGTTTGTAGCACTTGTCAATAGTGTGTCCTGTCATCTTGCAGTGTGTGCACACTAGCCGATCTCTCTTGTTGGATTTCCTTTGATCATTGATTGCCATTGCCATTGGATTTGATTTTTCTGGTGCAGAATTGTCAGAACTCACGGATCGTTGCTTCTCATCTTGGCACACCATAGAGAAAACCTTGTTGATAGGTGGAAGAGGATCCATGAGAAGGATTTGGCCACGAACTGTGTTAAAAGTGTCATTCAGCCCCATGAGAAATTTCGTGACATATTCTCCATTGATGAAATTGACCAATTCCTTTGATCATCCACATGTGCAGGTACACGGTGGCTTGTAATTTCTCAATTCTTCCCAAAGAATCTTGAGCTTTGTATAGTAAACACCAACAGTCATCTGATCCTGTGTGAGACTCATAATTTCTCGCCTGAGTTCAAAGATTATAGGGCCGTTGCTCTGCTCGTACCTCTCTTGAAGATCCTCGAGATGTCCATGGCTGAGTCGCCATAGGTAACACTAGAGGCAATTTCTTTAGAGCAAGAATTGAGAATCCACGCGATGACAATGTTGTTGTTGCGCATCCAGAAGTTCAGATGATTGAGATTAGAACCGTCAGGCTTCGAAACTGATTCATCAATGAACCCTAGCTTGTTCTTGATTTGGAGAGCCATCCTCATCGATCGGCTCCAAGATTGATAGTTCTCGCCGTTCATTTGCTGTGTAACCAAGACCATTCCTGGTGAATCAGTGTGATGCAAGAAGAAAGGATCAACGACATCGTCGATCGAGGTTTTCCGAGATGTAACTCCACTCACAGAGAGATCTCCGGTCAAGGTTTCATTGGCCGACATTTTGCCAAGAGGATGAAAGAGGAGAGACAGAGAAGAAGAGATTTAGGTTATCACAGAGTTCCGATCAGGATTGATTCGCGGAGAATCGCTCTGATACCATAACACGATCGAAACCCTAGAGAGAGTTTCAAGGAAGAAGATGAACGAAGCTTGAATTGAGAAAAGTGAATCAAAACTTCATTAACTTTCAAAAGAAAAGAATACAGAGTATATAAACGAGGTCAAACAGCTGACCGATAATAAAAGACTAAAAGGACCCTACTAACGGTTCATTAGTAAGGGTAAAAAGGGAAAAACGAAAGCTTAAGAAATAAGCTAAACTTAATACACCAGTTAACTAATTACAATTGCAATGCCTCAATTCCAATACTGAGTTGAGTATCATGGATGAATGAGCTGCTGAGAGTTGTGTGAGCTTTAGGATATTGGACGATTTTTTTTTTTAGTTTCTGCAATAATAATAGTTCGATGAAGCTATAACTCAGATTGGTTTGATTTAACTAGATTTGGATGACGGGGCGTGACTGTGAGCTGTGGGTGAAAGATTTGATTTCTTTGGATGACAAGTTTTTTTCAACTAGGCGTCACATGGTATCCCATAAATAATTTTAAATAAAGTGAGAAACAGTTGCACCATCTTTATGTTTATTATTATCGATTTGATAAATCCCATTCGAGCGCAGATATTTAGTGCTATTGATCAATAGTCTTTTCTCTTTCCTTTTTTCGGTTAAGAAAAAAAAATAACTCGGATTTCAATTTCACATGGCATAAATAAGATAACGTGAAGTAATATTAGACTCTGTTTCTGGAGATTGGAGATGGGTAACATGGGTTATTTTATCCTACACTTGTTACGTAAATAAGACGTCTTCACGTAGCTTAACCTTGGACATAGGCGACATCGACATTTATTTTTACATATTCTTCCTAATCCAATCCATTTCAAATTTCAATAAGCAACAAAAATTCCCCTCGGATCCACCAACTTTAATTTTCTTTTCTCAAAGACCAATTCTGTTTACTTCAAAATCTATTTGCCATCTTTCGTATTCCCTTGCTCTTCAAGGGATAAGTTTATTGTTTCATTCAACGATATATTTTCAGTACCATGGTAAAGTTTGAAACGGAATGCCCAATTAAACAGATTATCTTCACATTTTTTGTCAACTACTTCGAAATACTAATATAAATTTATATACATATTGCACTAGTTCAATTTCTTAGCATACGTGGTCGTCCTATATATCAAAACCAATACTTAGCTATTTACATCATTGTCAACGCAAATATATTACCTTATTAATTATAAACATTTGACTTACAAGCATTATTTTTAAAAGTATCATGGGGTTCCATCTCAAAATCAATTGATAATGAGAAGAGTAACTCATGACTTTTATAAGCTCTTATTAGTTCTCAATCACTTTTAATGTGAGATTCCTAACACACCCCCTCAAGATGGCGGTTCTTTGCGTTCGCTTATCTTGGACCGAATCTCAACGATTGGATCGGATACCCGTTTTGGCTTAATGGGCTCTGATACCATGTAAAAGTATCACGATTGGATCGGAGTAACTCATGACCTTAATAAACTCTTATTAGTTCTAATTCACTTTCAATATGAAATTCCTAAGTATGAAATGAATATAGCAGTTTCCTCGTCTATTTAAATTGCATATTTTAGCAATTATATTGTTACATAAAAACACGTATTGATATTAAAATAAAATATAATATTTATAAGACCATTGGAGATGAGAATTACAAACTTGTATTCCAATTTAATATCAAGTTTTGAATTCTTCTTAATATTCCTTCACCAGCCTAGCCATGAAATACTTTGCAAACTAAGAGTAGACATAGCCAAAGCCAATAATAATTGTGTCCCCTTTGAACTCCTAATGTTAACAATATGCTAATTATTAAAAATTCAAAATAACAAGCTTCTGCAAATTCATAGAAACTCCCACGAACGTTGACTTATTTTTCATTAATAAAAAGATACCCTAACAAGTCATGCCCTTGAATTGAACTAGGTGTATTCAACAAATAAAATTAAATAAACTCATCTACAAAAACTCATAACAATTTACACCGTTGAATATTGAAGTCATTGTCAGAGCAGAAAATTGAAGTCATTGCATACAACAACTAAAATATAATAAAATAAAGGATGAATTTTATATTTACCCCCCGAACCCTGAGTTATATGACCAAACACAAACTTTATCCTACCTTTTTTTTTCTTACAACATTTTACATCAACTTATTAAGTTTTTCATAACTCATCCTTCCATCAATTTTTTTAACAAAACTGGAGACATGTCAACATATAAATGGTTTTGAAAATAAATATACCAATATACCCATAAAATATTTTATTTTTAATATTTAATTAATTATATATACACATATATTAGTAATAAATCTCTAAAAAAGAAATATGAAAATAGAACAAAAAAATCTAGGGGAAATGGTGGCAAAAATACTTAATGTTTAAACAAAACACTATACTCATTCTTTTTTTCTTGGGCAAAAATACTCAAAGTTTCAAACTTAGTTACACGTAAATACTTTGCCGTTAAAATTTCTGTTTGAACTTAACGGTCAGAGTAGTAACGAACCCACCATAACGTAACATGTGGTATTTTTGCCAAAAAAAAAAAAAAAAAACTTTGAGTATATAAGTAGTATTTTGACCAAACATTGAGTATTATTGTCACCATTTCCCAAAAAATCTAACAAGATCGACCAGAACTCGCCACACTGGATTCATCAGCGTCGTTACTCCGCCGGAGATCGCCGCAGAACCCACTTTCATCACCACGGCGTAGGTCTCGTATCCTTTTCCGTCGAGAAGAAGTCTTACATCTATGCTTCGTTTCGCTCCTCTGATTTCTAATCTCTGCATTATGTTCACAAAGAAGGCGCAAAAGTCTTCTCTGGCAAGGCCGGTCTCGTCGTCTCCGTCCTCCGGAATCAGAACAAACACTGTGCCGGCCGTTAGAGACATCAAAGGTTCATCGCCGTCGAAGACTCTCAAGGTCTTCATCAGAGTAGTGGACTGAACTTTTATTTCGTGGTGGTGATGGTCTTCGCGATTCAGATGGTCTTCGATGATACGTCACCGGAGTTTTGGATTATCAAATGGGTTTTGTTAGTCTGCAGAGAAAGTGAGAATAGCCTGGGTTTTTATTTTCTTTTGTCGGGACTTACGCCAGCGAGCTCTGTGGTGTCTCGTGCACCGGTGAGGGAGAGGCGATACGCTGGCGATGGAAGTCTCGGCGGCGATGGGGCACATAGGATCTTGGCTCCAGGAGGCTATGGATTACATCATCAAGGAGAGGCTCGATGAGGGCTTTGCCGGACTTATCGCTGTTTCGAACTCCGGCAAGGTGGCTTATGGGTTTAATACCAACGGGATGTTCAGGGGCTTGCCAGCGAAGATGGAATCATGGAGGTTGGGATTTGGGAGGAATCCGGATCCTCTGTCCCTAGTGTATCTTTTGGTGTCCCTCCAATAAAAAAGCCAATTTAATTATTTTAATACTTTTAAATAAATATAACTTAATAATTAAAGAAAATGATGACATGATTTTTTTTAATCGGATGGGCACCAAAAAAGACAAAACAAGGGGACACGGGATTGGGAGTGAGTCAGTTAGTCAAGGAATGAACAAAAACTACACATTGGTTGTTTTTTTTGTTTAAATTTATTATTATTTTCAAATATAATTTTAAATAATTAAAAATATAGAAAATACGATTTTACCCTTGATTTTCGTTAAATATTTGACGGAAGGATGATTTGTAAAAGGACTATTTACATGAATCCCCCTAAACTCCTACACGAATAATCTGATGCCCCTTTTACTTTAAAATCATACATAACAAACCTTAAAACCTTGCATTGTATCAAAATTAAGACTTCTGTCAACTATTTGTCACGGACGTTGGGTTTTTGGTCCCGTTTTTAGCACGTGACATGGTTGCATGTGGAAAAGTATCAAAATACCCCTATATTAGATGAGTATAAGTAGCATTTTGTTGATTTAGGGTTTAAAAATTCCCAAATCAAAAAATCGAGCAACTCAGTCTAGGAACATCAGAGAATCGTTCGATGAAAAGCGACTCAGTCTAGGAGTATCGAATCGAGGAGCTATGGTCAAAATGATGAAGCTCAGTCTTCCGTCGAAGCTCGTCGACGATCTTATTGTTTATGTGGAGTGCCAAGCCTTCAACGCGCATCATGGACCGATGACTACCCTGGACGATGACTCTATGGGTGTGCTCAGTATAAGATATATTGATATTAATAATTTTTGGGTGTTAAAAGTACCCAATTTTCTTAATTCTCCTTCATTTTCTGAAGAAAAAAAAAATTCATCTCCCTCGTTTTCTGAAGAAAAAAAATCATCTCCTTCGTTTTATGGAAAAAAAAAATCATCACCTTCGTTTTATGAAAAAAGAAAATCATCTCCTTGTCGTGTTAATAAATTTGTTGAAGGGTGATTTCAATAGATGCGAATTTTTAGAGTGGATCGATCCACAATTATATAAGAGATCGATTCAGGTTTATACATGGATTATTGAGAAAGATATATGGGTATGAAGTTGAACTCGGCAAGGAAAAAGACTTCGATCGCTCGACGAAGTTGTGAAGGGTGGCAAAACGGATGAAAATTAGCGTAAAATTGAAGTTGAAACCAAGAAATTGAAGCTTCTATTGATGATCATTGTTGTTGGATTATTGTATTTAAGTTTAGTGAAGTAAGATTATGGTTGTTTGTAATATACGTATTTTGTTTTGGAATGTAATGCAATTCAATTGAGTAAGGTTCTAAAATTGATGTAAATATGAAATTGAGTAATGCAAAAGTTATTGTCAAAAGAGTAATGTCATTTCATTTATGCATCAAAACAGCACCTTTTATAGTTATAACATCAACATTGTTTGTGATTAAAAAGTATCAAAATAGATGTTCTATACAAACATCTGATGTACCTGATTACAGGTTTTACTACACGTAATAAACTTAAGAAATATACACAAAATAAGCCATATTTTTTTTTTTATTACTACACATTCTATCCAAGTTGTTTCACAAAAAAATACTTTGATTGACCCTTGCTTGCTTCAAAAAGTTGCTTCATCTAGAATAGGACCCTTGGCAGCAATCCATTATGATTGTTTAGCCCCCTATTTTTCTGGAATTGCGGACTCCTCTACACAGCAAGTATTGTTTTTTATAATAAAACTTACAAAGAAAATGAGATATCTGATCGTCACTTACCCTTAAACTCGAAGACTGGCTTGGAGCAAATGTGGTTTAACTATGACTCTGACTCTGTTGACGTGGAGCATTGATGGTTTGACTTTGACTTTGACTCTATTGATGTGGAGCATTGGTGGTTTGACTTTGACCTTATTCTTGGCTTTGATTTGCACCAGCACCGGTCTTCTTTTGACATCTCAGTAAGTAAATCAAATAAGTAAACAAGTAAATAAATAGAAATAGGATGATCAAAGGCTGGCCAGCTCTTTTTGTTTCCTCTTGAAACATGCCTTTACATTATGTCCAGGTTGACCACACACTAAGCAATTTGTGGATATGTGTACTTTCTTCCTATCCAAGTTGCACCAGGAGGAATAACTTCATCATGCTCAACTCGCTTTAGTGTTTTTTTCCTCCCTGGCTCGGCTCTATCAAGTGGTCATGACATTCATGTTTTTCCTATTTTAAAAAGGCCATTGCTCGAGCCGATTAATCGGATTGATCTTATATTTGTACGTATTCTCATACGCTTCCTTTTTGTGTCAATCAGATATGTACGCGACTGGATTATCTTGCTTTTGCCAGATTCAGGGAATATGTCCACAAGGTACACCTGAACCATGAATAATACCATTGCAAACCACAATTCTCTTAACAATACCTAACAAATAACTATCAACAATTCTATAAACATACCTGAAACATCCCACTTTTTGCAAGAACATGTTTTGCTGTTTAGATCAACTGCATACATTGACCCATACATATTCGTAACTTAGTAATCTCATCCTCCGGTCCATAATGCAATATTCTTGGCCGGCTGAACATTTTTTTCTTAAATATCTTTGAGACACGATGTCCTAACTCACCATGCCATTTGGATGTAGCAACTCTTTGTTTTGTGAAACGTTGTAGCAGGTATAGTCTGATTCTTTCAAGTATTGACAATATTGTAGATGTCTGGTATAGTGTCGATGCTCACCCTTAATTGCGCCTTCTTCTCATAGACCATTTAAGGCTTCTTTTAACCTATTCAGCTTATCTGTGATGAAAGTCCAATGATGGCCATTATTCGTCCGTGCACATGCATGTTCACCTCTGAACGTTTTTTATCATCCAAGTCAATGACTTACCAACACATGATGCAAAACAGACCCAATTACAGTTAGGGTTTCTGCACTCGACACGTACTCTGTCAACATCATTCTTCTTGAAGTATATTTCTTTACTATCCTTTATTGAATATTCTTTGATTGCATCCTTAAACACTTTACGGCTCAAAACTCTGGATTACGCATATCAGTTTGTGATCTAAACTCTGGTAACTTGGGTAATTTCTTCTTTGGATACCGTCGTGACATCTACCGCTTGTCCGTCAACAACAACTTCATCTTCACTATGTTCGTATCCACCATCTTCTTGTAGCGGACCTTGCTCTTCTTCAGCATCTTCTTCTTGCTCTTCTCCAACAGCTTCTTTTTGCACTGGTTCAGCGGCTTGTTCTTGCACTTCTTCAACAGGTTCTTTTTGCACTGGTTAAGCAGCTTGTTCTAGCACTTCTTTAGCAGGTTCTTCTTGCTCTTGTTCAAGTGACTCATGAGTCTGATCAATGTATAACGGTGGTACAAATAGCTTACAAAGATGATCACAAAACACATTTGTTTCTCGTGTGATCTCCATTAACTCACCCAATGCAGTAAGAGGGTCTTCATCTGTGCAAATGTACTACTTTTGAATCGTCGACCCTACTACAAGTATGAAATACATTACTCTTTTCGTACCCTAAATTTTTTCCTCAAAACTTGATCTAAAATAACAGTGGATATCTTATCCAAGTCACACTTGTCAATGAACAGATGAACCCCACCAGCATACGTCATAACTTCCTCGATCAATTCCATAGAACCTCGTAAACAGAGTCGATGATGGGTATGAAAAAGTGCAATTATTCCAAGTTAAACTATTTACATTACATAGCATTTATATACTAATATTCAAAAAAAAAAACACGAATAAATATTAAATGGGACCACAACCATCGCTAGACAGAACCATAAACTCAGGACCAGACAAAACCCTAACTCTGGGACCAACACAATAGATATACCAAAAGAAAATAAGACAAAGCTCTCAATTGCAATAATCCATTACATATAAATACATAACATATTGAGGCTTTTTTTTTCCTTTGCTGACGACTTTGCATGGGATTTTCGAGCTGGGTTCTTCTTCTTTGCAGTCAACTTCATCTTCACCAAATCGCATTTAGGGTCTTTTTTTTCCTTCTTCTTGCGATATTGAAAATGAATTAATTTAGAAATGTCGCTTGTAATTCATTTATTCCTTTATTTGGCTTTTATTATCAATTGTAGGAGAAATGACGACAAAAATACTCAAAGTTTGCTCAAACCGATATTTATACTCATTCTTTTTTTCGTTGGCAAAAATACATCATGTTACAAATTTAGCTACGCATAAATACTTCATCCGTTAAAATTTTTGTTTGAACTTAACGGTGCAAGTAGTTACCGCGATACTAAATAGTAACATGTAGAAAAAGAATGAATGTATAAATAGTGTTTTGTCTAAACATTGATTATTTTAGCCACCATTTCTCCTTAAACGTATTATTACAGATATTATTATTGTTATATATCCAATTACATATTTACCATTTTCACGTGCAAATAGTTGACAAAAGTTTTAATTTTGATACAATGCTGAATTTCAAAGTTTGTTATGTACGATTTTCAAGTACAAGGGGCGTCGAATTATTCGTGCAGGAGTTCATGGGGATTAATATAAATAGTCATTTGTAAAAAGAACTCACAAACTCATGATAAACGGATGTTAAAAAAAATTAAGATAAAAATTGTTACAGACCCTATAATTAGGGGCAAACTTGAAATTTATCTCAAATAAGCCACCCTACACCTAGATAGGTTCCGTCTGCAAAATTAGCTCAAAGCTTGAAAACGTCAAATTTCTTTCTCAACCAAAAGTTTTCATTCATTCCCTTGGCAGGCACACATGCAAGTACATTCATAAAGGTCAATTCAAATATTAAATAAGTATTACAAAAGGCCAAGAATTACGTCTATTTTATATTTTAATTTCGTAATCAAATGATGTCAAACACCGTTTTTTCTTAAAACAATAATGTAAATGCATTGCATTATTGCCCCAAGTATGCATTACAAATATTTTCACAAACCAAATAAGTTGCTCCACATTGTCGTCACCACTAAATACAATATATAACATTTTAATAATTTATTTCTTTTAAAAAAAAGAAGCCAATCCAGGCTGATACCAAAGGCAAGGCTCGTGCACGTAAAAACAACACCATATAACTACTCCCCCTAAGAAAATAAAATAAAATAAAAAGTTCTTATTACAGACAATATATTATGTATATATATACGCACACAAAACCATTTGACATTGTACAAAGTTTGGGAAATATGGTCAGAGCTGTTACCAATATTACTCTGTGCCTGGTTTTGCTTTTATCATTCACTCATCATCATGTCAGAGCCGATCACCAAATGGGACCGAATTACCCAGCCCTAGACGACGAGACGTACCAGCCAAGCCTAGGCGTTGTGATCGGAATCCTGGGAATCATGTTCGTCATAACCCTGGTGATTCTCATCTACGCCAAGATGTGCCGCGACTCGAACAACCGAACAGTCATCCGAACCACAGTGGACCGAACCGGCCTCGGCGGCTTCGGAGTCAATCTGAGCCGTCGATTCTCCGGGATCGACAAGACCGTCGTCGAATCGCTCCCTTTCTTCCGATTCTCGTCGCTAAAAGGCTCCAGAGAAGGCCTCGAATGTTCTGTTTGCCTTTCCAGGTTCGAAGATGTGGAGATTCTGAGGATGCTTCCGAAATGCGCGCACGCGTTCCACGTGGCGTGCATCGACCGGTGGCTTGAGAAGCACTCAAGCTGTCCTCTCTGCCGCCAGAAAATCTGCTCCGACGATCTCAGGCTCGTCGCGTATTCCGACAGCCTGAGATTCCTAGGGCTCAGAGAAGACTCCATGATCGTCAGTATCACCAGAGAAGACCGCGATCACAACAAGCATAACCACAGGATCGTGGTTTCGGGATTGGGGTTCAACAATCGGTGGAGTGATCTGAGATCTTCGGATCTGTTGTCGCTGAGCTCGGAGATGACGAAGGAGGATTCGTCTCTGTCTGGTTCGAGGATGATCGGCGGCGGCGATCGGAGATCGGCGTCGGAGATCACGGCGGTTTCGAGGGAATCGAAGATTGGGATTAATGAGGGAATTAGTTCTTCTTCTCGTTTGGATGAGAGAGAAGAGAGAGTGAGAAAGATTTGGTTGCCAATTGCTAACAGAACAGTCCAAATGTTCGCCAACAAAGACACGTCATTGTTACCGCTACACACAGAAAACAAACAATAATAGCCTGTAATGTAATGTGTATATATACATGATGATTTTTGTTTTTTCGTTCTCTACTTGTATACGATGAGTATGTGATTTATAAAGTAGGATACCAAATATTACATGATTATATACTTGAGCGTTACTTTGGTATTTGAATTATACACGTAGAAAAGTTTCTAACAACATTTGTAAATACTTAATTTAACTATGGAGTGCAATTTGTAGAAGTCAGCCTCGTGAACATGTTAACATTAAGCTGACGTGGCATCATCTTATGCATACTCGAAGATCAACTACTCGAATCCTTTGTAAATTGTATATCAAGTTGTAATTGAACGAAGACGTTCATCGTGAGAGAGAAAGAAGAACAAAAAGTGAGTAATTGAGAAGAAATTTCTCAAATAAAAGTTAGCTCGAGGGAAAGAGATCGAGAGGACGAGAGTGTACAACTACAAATGAGAATATAGTGCGAATCGAACGCCGGACCAATGTGTTTTTTTGTGGTTCTTGTGTTCTAAGTTAGGGCTAAAGAAACCTATTTTGGATGTTCAAATCTCTACATTGTTATTGTTAACATGTACAATCTGCATTTTGACATATCATTCAGCTTTTGCTTTTACTTCTTTCGTCTCCTTTCCTATAATAATGAAATTGAATATAGTCTTTGATTAATATCATTTTCTAATACGATTTAATTTCTATGAATTTAATGATAACCGTTGAAAGATTTGCAGTAACGACGCTGGACATCCTACAGAACATAGACCACTTGCTAATCTATTCTAAATGTGTCTTACCTCTTAAGCAGTAAATTAAAACATGAAGAGAGCTTTACGAGTAGCTAAAAGTGAGTCAAAGGAAGAAAATTAATATATATTCCTCGATTTCTTGTTTCAATGCAATAAGCAATTAAGTTTCTTGATATATCCTAACACGTGACAACCATTTCAATGTGTGCACAATCGCTAGGTTCTAGTTTCGCTTTCGTGAGCGACTTGGAATTATCCTTTTCTTTTACATTTTGATTTTCTCTCTGTATTTTTTTTTCTTATTGAGTGATGTGGCTGCTATCTAGTCATTTTAAAGTTTGAGTTTAGCAAAATAGCCAAATTTTACAAAATTGAGCCAAAATAACTAAAAATTGACAAAACTCCCAAAATACCCACACACAAATAAGCGCATACACTTGCAGCCACACGCGCATATACTTGCAGTCACAAATACTCGCCTCTCGGAGCTATTCTCTCTCGCCGTCCGATGCCCAGCCTGTATTGCCGTCCACCGATTGCCGTCCATCTCCGATGGAGTCTCGCCGCCGACCGGAGCTCCCTCCGTCACTCGGCTGATTTTGGTCCGACGAGTTCTACTCCACCTGGAAGCCATGGATCCTCTCCAGCAACGCTGTCTCACCGGAGAAACACGGAGGAGGTATTTCTCGCGTCGCCGTGCTGGTTGATGAGGGGAATCGTCGAGAGGTGAGTCTCGTTGTGCTTGATCGTGTTCTCCCCTGTTTGGAGGGTTTGGGTTTTGAATTTGGTTACGATGTTAGGGTTTATCGAACAGTGGATTAAATCTTTTGAAAGCGGGATTAATTTTTTTTGTCATCTTCTTTTTCTTCTTCTTATTTAGTGAAGAGTGGATTAAATTTTTTGAAAGCAAGATTAAATTTTTTGACATCTTATTTGTGTTCTTCTTTTTCTTCTTTTTTTTACTTCTGATTTATCGAATAGTGGATTAAAGTTTTTGAAAACAAGATTAAATTTTTTGACATGTTCTTCTTCTTTTTCTTCTTCTGGTTTATCGAATAGTAGATTAATACAAAAAGTGCAGTGAATTAAAATTTTGGAAGCTTAGATTAATTATATTGAAAATAATTAAGGATATATTAGTATTTTTATATTATAAGTGGCTAAAATGTATCAACTTGTAAAACCTTAACTATTTTGCTAAATACTAAGTTTGAAATGGCTATTTCATACTAAAAGTCCAATTAAAAATAATGATATAGAATAAGATCGCTGTCATACTCAACTTCAACCTTATTTATGGGGCATGGTTGCTTTGAATCGATCATTTTTAGGGTGAAGATTGCCTTTTTTTTTTTTTTTTTTTTGAAGGCAGCTTTGCTGCAGTGGGGGTTGAACCCACGATCTCCACACATGAGGTGGTGTGGAATTACCACTAGGCTATCCTAGGTACCACAAGATTGCCTTGTATTCTGAGATACAAAATGTACAACCAACAATTGGGTACAAATAACACTCTTCAGCGCTGACCGGAGAGTGCAGAGCAATTCGAGAAGGGCTGAGGTTTGCCCAAAACCACGGCTGGAAGATTTCGGCGGTTGAGTCTGATTGTCAACGGGCGGTGCAACTGATTAAAGGTAGACACACGCTCGGGCTCCAAGGTGCACTTATAGCCGACATTTGCTTCTTTCTGGATGTTGTTTTTCCTTTTTTGTTATGTTCCTGGGTGCCTCGCTGCTGCAACGAGGTCGCCAATTGTATTGCGAAAAAATGTTTAGACTCTCCTACGTTGGAGTTTCATCCTTTTGACAGGCCTGCGTGGCTGAAGGCTTGTATTGACCGAGACGTGGTCTTCTCCTTGGTTGATTAATGAAGCTGCGAGTCTTTCCTTCAAAAAAAAAAAATACAGTAATATATATTTTGTTTATTTTAGGAAAACTTGAAACTGTTTAGCCACTATATATCAAATTTCATAATAATAATGTCTGAAATAGAAATTGGGTATTCAGAAACCCAAAGACGTTATTAAATCCAGCGATAGCTTGTGATATATGAGGAAGAGAGCCAGCTGAGCTGATCCTATTTCATTATATAAATAAATAAAATAATATTTGATTACTACTATGTTTAAAATATTCAATATATAAAATCAACCCAATTAAATATCATTTTCGCTTGACGGCCAATGTATTATACTATGTCGTTAGCAAGATAACATCTAAATGAATAAAACTGAACATAAAAATTGAGTAAGCTATGAATCAATATCACCCATGCGGTGACATCACGTAGAGTGTTTTTTCAAAGGTCTGCCGAAATGCGTAATACAATAAAAATGTACTTGAATTGCTAATAAAAATTAATATAAATATATCACAGAAGTCCTAACTTCTAACTAATAATTTTTTAGAATTTAAAAAAAAAAAAAAAAAAAAAAAGACTAGAACGAATTTCAACTGTACATACAACGAGCCGCATTTGCTGCCACAAATAAATAAAGAAAAATAATTATAATTATTTTCAGACCTCAATAATTAAAATGATGATTTCATTACCTACCAAATTACACAATTTCACCACTACAAGAATTTAACGGCGAAAAAAAAAAACTTTTTTAATGGCATTTGTTGTCGGGCCTGAATCAACGACCTCTACTTTAAAAGTGTTGTAAAATTACCACTAAGTTAAGTTAGATACCGTATATATATATATATATATATATATATATATATATATATCACCATATTTTCAAAAAATAAGTGTTATTTGACCCAACCTCTATTTAAAAAAAAGAGTGTTTAAAAAAAAATGACTCAACCTTTTGCGTGTTCGCTGCCACATGGAGGTGACAACGAAAGTATAGACGATGCTCACTTTTCAGTAGGGGTGTTCATCAAAATCGCCAAACCGAATAACCCGATCATCCAAACCAAATCGCATTCTTTTTTAAAATGCCTCATTAAAATCCGATGAAGTTTGGGTTGTAACCAACCCAAACCGCAATTGTTTCGGGTTGGTTTGGTTTTTTATAGTCGTGAGATTGGGTTGAACCAAACCAACCCGATAGTGTTAATTATTTAATTTTTGTAAGATTGCAAATATTTTGTATGTACTATTGTTAAAAAAATATTATTTTTTAATAATATTATAATTAAATAAAAAATACTCAGTATTATACTTTATTATTTACGACTACATGAAAATTTGGTAATTAAAAATATGCGTAATTTTATTTTAATACGTAATTTTTTTAAAGATAATTAAAATTTTAATTTTATTTGACAAAGCGTTCTAGATATAATATACGTATATGATTTTCATTCGAGTTATAAAGTCATTTGTCGAGAATTATAATCCGAAAAGACCAACCCAAACCAACCTAATTATTTTCGGGTCGGTTTGGTTTGGTTTTACCTTTCAATCGGGTTGGTTTGAGTTTTAAAATTAAAAAATTAGGTGTAGCGGTTCGGGTTGGTAGAACATGAAAAAACCGACTAAACTAACACGATTACACCCCTACTTTTGAGCAATGTCTATTCCCTTAGTCCAAGCTAGATGGTTGCGGAGAATATATCATGCTAAAAAATGAGCGCTGTCTATATTTTTTAAATAAATCATCTTATATTGCTAACTTATTCACAATATATCTTCTTAGATCTAAAAACCTCATGAATTTTGTCAATGTTTCTCCTCGTTCTAGAGGATTTTACGTTTGCCCTTGGATTTGAACTAGTTCTCCTTCTCAAAATCTCTGCTCGCTGTGGTGTATCTCTAGTTCTACGCCATTCTCGGTTTGATAATGTCCTCTACGTGGGTCCTACGTAGTAATCAAATAGATGATGTGTCGTTGATCACCTTTTTACATTGCTTTTTTTTAGGTTGTTAAATGCCTTATTTCTAGTTGTGTGTTTTTCCCAAGGTTTAAAATATCGATACCGATACCAAACCGAGGTTCTTATTTTACAGATATATCGAGTATCGACGGATATTCTATAACAATTTCAATACCGACTACCGATGTTATCGGTGATCTATCGATGATATTTTGATTACCAACGGATATAACGACATAAATCCTATAACAAATAGATATTTTTAAATAACCAAATATATATATATATATATATATATATATATATATATGTCATGGAATCCAAATTATGAAAATACAAAATCAAATACTACAAAGTTCACGACAAGCACTTTCGGATCTCGGTTTGAACCTCGGGAGGAACTTTTGTGCATGTTCTCGTATTTGTATCGGGATCGTTATCACTCAAGTGTTATTTCATTTGAGTTATCCCGCCACCTTTCATTTGCCAATCACAATCACAATCACAAGTTTTGATTCGTAATTTCTAAAATCACAATTTATCTATCCTAATTTCAATATCACATATTCCCGTCCACAATCATAAATTCCAATTCACACGTCAGAATATCATAATTTCTATAATACCATAATTTCTACACTAACTTCTTTGAAATAAAGATTCTGGAAATTTTCTACTCGCCGGAAAATTCGCCGGCCGCCGTCAAAATGGGTGGCGGGTCGCCGAAAAATTGAAAAACCGCCGGAAGTTTAAAAAAGTTGGGGATCTGAAAAATAATCAAGTACTAACAAATATGGAAAAAAAATTCAACAAAACTTGAGTTAAATCAATGTAAAAATGAATAAAAAAAATTCCACAATCATTTTCAAATATCCGAACTTTATACTTATACCAGAGATATATCGGCTGATATCGGCGATATGGCATAACAATCCTTCGTCGCTTGGCGATTTTTCACGGATATATAGGGATATAACGATATATCGCCGATATTGCATAAAATTTGCACAGACCTGATCGATATAGGACTGGTTCAATTCTGACAATTTTTTTTCAAAATATATCTGATATTTTGCTATTTAATACACTGTAAATATCACGATATTTTCATAAAACGGCGATATATCGCGATATTTTGTGGATATTTTATAAAACGATAACGTTTATTGATGATATTTTATCGAGATATAAAAAAAAAAGATATCGACAATATATAGAGATATACAGTGACGGAGCCAGGATTTCAATCAAGGGGGCAAATTTGAGAAATATTTTTTAGGAGGGGCATTATTGAAAAAAAAACTTACAAATTTGGGTCAAAAACATGATTATTAGTAAAATTTAAGGGTAAAATTATAAAAAAAATATAAAATTTGGGATTAAAAAAAATCATTTTCAAAAATTGAGGGGGGGCATTGGCTCACCCTGGCCCCCACCTGGCTCCGTCACTGGAGATATATCGCCTATATTTTGATCCCTGATTTTTCCCATTATTTATAAAGCCAACCAAACTTTTCACATTGGAAAGAGAAATAGAATTAACTACGACTTATAAAATTGTAAGTTACTCTCTCGTTCTTGATTGTTGATTGATGTTGAAATGAAATATCATGATACATATTAATCCATGTCTATGGGTATCCAACTCCATTTCCGGGATATGACAGTGAATGCAAAAAAGCGATCACCTTAACTGGTAAAATTGGCCATATACAACCTAAGAACTGTGATCACTTGTCTCATCCAATATTTTTGCGGGAAACGAGACTTCCAAAATTGTAAAAAAAAGGGTAATCTAGCGACGTAGCCAATTTCAAACATGATTTTAAGGATGTAGCTAACGTTTGGTAAATTTTGTAATCTAGCCATTTACAGAAATAAACGGTTAGAAAATATCGAAAATACCCTTATGTAACATAAATCATAGAAACCAAATACTAGCTAACGTTTCAGTCAGCCGAAGTTTATCGTGCGTAAAATAAACGAAAATTAACAGAAATTAACAAAGCATCGAATATTAACAAAAAATTAGAAAGAAATATACGCTCAATAACCAACTTTGCCAAATATAGAATTTTTTTTTTAATTCTAAATATATACACGTGTATTAACTTTGAAAATTTTGGTTGATCAAACGTGGGCTACAAGTTTTGTAAGCAAATTATAGTAGAGGATATTATAGTAATTAACATCTTACATAATTAAGACACGTCATCATTTTTTGCTAGAGTGAAAATTTGGACGAAACGTTGACTAGATTACAATTTCAACGTTTCAAGTGGCTTAGTTCGACTAATTTTTTTTTTTAAAAATGGTACTAAAAATTTATTGAATCATTTTCTCAAGAGTGCGAAAATTCACGATCCCATATCTTCTTCTAGTTACAAAAACATAGAGACAAAAAGTTCACGAACCATATCCTTAAAAGAAAAACTAAAACGATACTAAACATGGACTCTAGCTAGTTATGTTCCGTATGTAAAAGACATAGAGACAAAAGTTCACGAACCATTTTTTCAAATTTTGGTTAGGGCCCATCAAGATTCATATCCCACCAACACCAATTTCAAAATTCTATAAATACCCCGTTCGGCCGTACCTTACCATTTTTAATCTAACTCTCTCTCACTAAGACAAACTCATGCCAAATTGCTCTCTCACTTTCCTCTCTTAATTTTTCTCCCACAAGCACATTTGAAACCAAAAACAAAGAGAAATAATTCACTTTCATTCTCTCTAACATGGGAGAATAAATATTATCTCTCCCTCTCTCTCTCTCTCAAACATTTTCTTTCACAAATAAATGCTAAAATCAAGCCAAATTACATTCTCTCTTTAAATATGTCCAAGAACTTGAGAAACATAATTATCATATTCTTCACTTAATAAAAGGAATATTCCACCACCACTCTCAAATCTCTCTTTAGAACAATGGATTGAGAGACGTTCCGGGTTTAGATTCCAAAATGATCTCTCTTTCTTGGCTTCAAAAAGAGTTGATTCATCCTCCTTTGTCACGATTCGAAAAACCATCGGAACTCTTGGATATACAAGTTCTTACCCCGATTTTCCTTGAGCCTCCCTCCCGGAGTCTAGAAAAGTGATTTTGGACTCATCATGACAAGAGACGTGACTAAGTCTACTCATGTCACGTGTTTATGAAATATTAATCGAAAAAACGCATTCATAAATGTCACCGGAAAATAAAAAATTGAATTTATATAGCTGATGAATCGTTACTCTCAATAGTGAAAAAAAAAATATATATATATATATATATATATATATATATATATATATATATATATTAGATAGATGGAACCATGACACCTAAAGAATTAATAAATAGCCAAAGTAATTCCTCCATCTTGTCATTACTTAGTTTATATATATATATATATATATATATATATATATATATATATATGTATATATATATATATGTATATATATATATAACAACTTATTGAAATTCACATATTTTGAAACATTACAAACTAAATAAATATTTGCAGAGAAACTCTGACAATTTTCCAAGATATATAGAATATAAATCAGTCAAACTAGTACTCTCTTTGAGGAAACGTGAAATGTTAATAAATGAATAAACAAACAAAATAGCTCTTCATTCAAATCGTCCTCAAAAGAAGCCAAGATTCCATTTTTCCCAGCATTACATCATAGTTCCAAGTTTTTCCTCAACAACGATCTTCCAATGCTCAGACTCATAATCATCACCGTGATCGCGACCGTACAAATCCCCATCCCGTCACGCGCCGATGACGACGCGCTTCGGGGACCGGACTACCCTACGCCGGAGTACTACACCAGCCTGAAGCCGGCCAGTCTCGCCGTGGTGATCGGAATCCTCGCCGTAATGTTCGTCCTCACATTCCTCCTCTTAGTCTACGCCAAGTTCTGCCATCGCCGATCTCCGGCGCCGGATAGAAACGCCGCCGCCGCCGAGGGAGAACGGAATCCGGCGGCGATCTCGTCCAGCGAGAGATTCTCCGGCTTAGACAAGACGGTCGTCGAATCGCTTCCGTTCTTCAGATTCTCGACCCTGAAAGGAAGAAAAGAAGGCCTGGAATGCGCTGTTTGCCTCTCCAGATTCGCTGACGTGGAGTTCCTGAGAATGCTTCCGAAATGCTCCCACGCGTTCCACGTGGCGTGCATCGATAGGTGGCTGGAGAAACACGCCAGCTGTCCGCTGTGCCGGAGAAGAGTCGGCTCCGACGACCTAATCCGAGAAGAAGACGAAATCGAGGAGGATTATTTGGAGCTCTTCGTGCGACGAGAGGATGAGAATTTCTCGTCGTCGAGGTTCAGTATCGGAAGTAGTTTCAGGAACAACGATGTTAAGATTGATCACAGACCCGACGATGGAGCGGAGAGAGATGAATCTGATGATCAGTCGAAGCCGATTAGGACGATGATGAATAATAGTAGGCGGTGGAGTGACGTGGCAGGCTCTTCCCGGGCTGAGCTTCTGAGTTTTTCGGCCCAGCAGAGATCGGTGTCGGAGATCACCACGGTTCCAAGGACTGAACCGAGACGCAACCAACTACGATTGCTTCAAACACAGTCTTTAGATGTGTAGTTTTAATTATTTTGTATTTTTTTTTCTATTATCGTTAGTTATACTTATCATATTAATTAATGACATAGTATTTTTTTTTTTTTTTGGTAGAGAGAATAGAATTGTTTGTTCCAGAAATTACATATAGATAGAGAAATAGATTTTTTTTTGTTTTGTTGAAAAAATGTACGTGTATACACATATATATATATATACATATACATATATACATATATATATACATATACATTTGTAGTATAATGTTGTGTTCAATTTTATGAAAACTATGAAATTATATGTTTGAGTCTCACAAAATTTTAAAAATCTAATTTTGTTCTTAGTTATTTAATATTTTAAAGAAAGAAGAAAATTATAAACGTAAAAAATCTCTCTCTCTCTCTCTCTGTAAGAGAAAAAGAAAATTTCTAAATTATATCAAAATTGAATCTTTGGCTTTCCCGCTCTAAATTTCTGGCCACGCTTCTCAAATCCGAGAAACTCCTCCAGCGACAAAACTTCTGGCGCCAGAGTGGGAGAAGGAAAGGAGAGAGAGAATTTTTTTTTCTTTAAATTTGTTTTAAAATATTGAATAGGTGAGCGCAAAATTGATTTTTCTAATCAAATTCATAATTTTGTCGCACATTTTGGAAATAAAAGAAACGAATGAATCATTTTACTTAAATTCAAAGTGTGTATATATATATATATATATATATATAGCATTTTCTCCTTTCTCTTTTAATGTAAAGAGTTTGAATTAATTATGTGCCTCTCTCCCTTTCTCTTTTTCCTCTCCTTTTTTTTACTATAAAAAGTATAAATGTGTATTTGTTATGCATTTCATTTTTTTTTTTAGTATATTGCTGGCACTAAGTTCACGGAGTTAGAATGTTTGCTGATGTCGAACCAGGTTCATATAAAATGAGTAAGTACTCTTTGAATAATGGTGATACTTGAATAATTTTAGAGAAATTGTCTCATTTGTCACCAATTTTATAATTTTTCCACTTTCCACCAAAAGACTAATTTTTCCTAAAATACCACTGAGATGTCAACACTATTGACATCTATATCAACAATGTTGACATCTCATAGTGAAGCGCAAAAATAGATGTCAACATTGTTGACATAGATGGTGGTATTTTGGGAAAAATTAGTCTTTTGGTGGAAAGTGGGAAAAAATTATAAAATTGGTGACAAATGGGGCAATTTTTCATAATTTTAATATTGTGAAATATATTTAAATAATTTAAATTAGGAAGGGAAAGAATTGCAAAGAATGAAGTGGGAATTGAAGAGGCACGAGACGAGTAGCCAGGCTGGTTCCGTGATACAAGCAAGCATGCTATAGTTGGTCAAAGCTGTCCATTTTTTCCTTGAATAAATTAAATATACGTACGCATTGAATCTGCCTCATAATTCGCTTTTAAATTAATACACTACTAAAACCATATCTAACATCTAAATAATTAAATAATATTGATAAGGATCTCACTCAAGAAGGCTAACAATATACACCTTGAACAATATATTTATACATATATATACCATGTTATTTCACGACAGCTAAATTGTAGACTAAAATTACAAACTTTGAGTGTGTAATGTATATAATATACATCTTTGCATATTCTTGATTCTTAAATATTCGTGAATATAATACCTATTACTAACTTTGTGATGGCGTGATTTAATGAATTTAGGAATACATTTAGGCGTGGATCGTGGGCACATTCATATTTCGTAGTACATAGTTTTTTCCATTTATAATGTTTTATATATATATATATATATATATATATATATATATATATATATAATATTGATAAAAATAAAATAAAAAAGTTTAGATTACATAAATTAGCTCAACAGAAAATTTAAAACTTAAAAAAAAATATAAAATGAATTACAAACATAATCACACTATTATAATATGAATTGTAGATTAACAGTATTTTCAGGTGCCTATCACCATTTGTTGTTGATTGAGTTTTAAAAAACCTTGTCAGTTTGAGTTTTATGCTAAAAAAACAAATTATATCTCAGATTTAAGATTTAGATATAAATAATAGAATATAAAGTATAATAATTAAAGATTCGGTGGTACAAAAATCATTTATATATATAAGCTCAATTCAAAATTGGATACAAGAATTTAGATCCTAATTAATTAAATTTAAATACAATTTCTTTGAAATTTTATGTCTGTTTGATGAGAGAGATCTCACATCAACACTTACATAAAACTAAATTGAGTAAAAATTATTTAACTATCTACAATTAAGCTCCCATAATTTTTTTTTCTATGTTCTCAATCTATAATCTTTGTAAAACTCATCAACTTTAATAATGTTATTATTTTCAATTTCCACTTATAGTATATAGTTATTTACAAGATATTAGAAAATAAAGTGGAAGCTATTAGAGTGGAATAATCCCACATTGGTTGTGTGTGCGAATGTGCATGTGTTTATATATCGGTTGGACCTCTCCACTTGACACCAATCGATTTTAAGATGAAATAAACATGGTATCAGAGTCTTATCCATTCAAACAATTTGAATTTGGACCGGCCCATGCGAAGCGTGAGGGGGATTGTTACTCGGCCTGATCACACTATGCGTGAGGGGGATTGTTATAGTCGTTGCAGCCGCTGAAGCCGCTATTGGACCCGCTATTGTATCGTCAATTTATCGTAATTTGTGACAGCTACCCATCTCAAAATTGCGAATCAACAGAGTCCCAATTTATTCCATCTTTTCGTTGGGATTTGTTCTGGTTTCCGGTACGTAGACCAAATGATACAATGCAAGCAAAAGTTCCTAGATTCATGGAGATAGACTTTTTTTCGGGACCTTTGATTAATAGAGTTTAACCATAGATAATCTCTTAACCATCCCATCAAATAAGTGGAAGACTCAGTAAACTGTGAAACGTTTTGCTTGTGCTTACTGTTTTCCTATAAAATTTTATAAAAAAAAAAGAACTGTATTAATTGTATTTGGATTCGTTGATGTGACTGAGGGGGTCGAAGACCAAGAAGTGAGTTATTTTATTTATCAGCCAAGCATTCTTCTTACGGCTAGATCTAATCTCCTGGTCCCTGAGGAAAGGAACTGGATTAAAAGGATCTGTCATCCGAAAATTAGGATTCATTTCTTGTCGCAAATATTCACTTCATCCTTTTCCTTTTTCTTGTTGCTGGATATCTCGTTCGTACACATTTTCTTTTTGTTTCTCCGGCCTATAGTGAGTTACAGAGTCGTTGTCATCACAACTACTATGATACTATCTTTGTCTGGCGTAGGTCGATCACGTCTCCAATTAAAGATTTTTCTAGTTTTACTTTTTTATTGTTTTATGTTTCAATCTCCATATTTACATCTGATTTTTGTATCATCGGATCTTTGACCGGCGTTATTTTAGTTCCATTCTTTATATCTAAATCTCAGATAAGAGAAATAGTTTTTTTTCTTATGGACATGGATTACAGTCATGGGATCGCTCGCCAGCTAGGAAGATTGGAGCAACCTTTTTTTTAGAATATATTCCCATACAAGAAGACTAGCCGGTAAGATATTTCCCAAAAACTCAATCACAACAGGTGAAGTCCACAATTCTTGCTGTAATTTGAATTTTTCTTTGACCATCAATTTATGTTGTTATGTTGATTGGCTAGTTTTGTAGTTTGGAAAAATTATTTCCAAGATTTTATTCGTCATGTTCTTAACATCTTGGTATGACATGTCTTGTTTGGCAAGATCACAACAGATCCAATTATGTTTCTATCATGTGCAAGTTCAACTTTTAATTGATACGATTCTGGATTTTTTTTACAACGAATCATATCAAGGTGTTCAATACAGAAACCGTAGCAAGCCATCAATTGCTGGGTTTCAACTCCTATAAATGAGATAGTTTGTCCTTAGGAGTCTGGTTACACACTGAGTTTTTGTAAGAGTATTCAGGGAAAAACACATTTGTTTGTGTGGTTTAAACTCCGTCTTGTTCTTTTGTTGTTCTTGCAATTGACAAAGTTGGGTTTTTATTCGTGGTATTGTAGATCACGTATAATTATAAGCGTTGATCAACCACTTGGTGAGTGAGTTAAGTGAAAGTGAGGGGACTCTGATTCAGGGAGAGTCTGAGTCAGAATTCACTAGCGTAGTTTTTAAGAAAGAGTATCTCAAAGGTGATCATTCAAATTTGACCAGGTTGTACTTATTTTACCATTGATAGTAAAGCTCATTTTCACTGAGAATATCATTCATCCAGATGTAATTATGATTTGACAAATTGGGTTATCAATTTTGTCTCTTTATCTACAGTTTTAATTATCTTATTAATCTGATAAACCACTGTTGTTATTGAAATTGGTAATAACTATAAGGGACATCACGAGATACACTTTTTCAATTTATTTGTAACGAGAACGATTTTGGTTTTAATCTATGTATTTTCGTTGATGAGATTTTTATTTAAATAATAGTAATCTGGAGGAAATTATATCATATATAATTTTTTTCGTGATGTCTTAAAAATAGGGGGGCTTCTGGAGTTGGTTTTGGCAAGTTTCGGACCGTTATTAATCTGTCTATAAAATTGAAAGTGCTATTCCGCGTATGAAATAAACTAAAAGCCAGATATGAGAAAATAATGACGATAAATTGATTTTAATTATTCTGTCTACTATTGCAAGTTTACTACTTTTGTTACAAGAAGTCGTATACGTAACAGTAAGAGTTACATTTGTGGCGAAAGTGTTGTGTGTTTGACGTAAGAGATGAGGTTGTTCTAATTTTCTTCACATGCAAGTCTATCGCCTATTTTTCTTTTTCATTCCTCTTTCGTATCTGTTATATCTTTAAAATTGTCATATTCATATCATATGTGCACTATATAGTAACTTTTAAATGCTCAGTGAAAATTAGTCCAGATTAATCGTTTTTAATACTTATTTATAAAATAAAAAAAAAATTGTTATTAATAAAAGTAAAACAGAGATAAAGAGATGTGTGGAATTGATATTTTCTCATTAGCATCAGACGTGTATTTATACACATTACAAGGAAAGAGAAATAAACAAATAAGGAAACCTAATCCTACTATATAAGGAAACAAATAATCAGCTGTTGACAACTAAGGACAGCTAAGAAAAACGTGTACAGCTAAGGGAATTGATCCCACACACTAATCAGCTCTAACTAACAAGGAGAAAAATAAAGCCCATCTAACAATCAACCTAATGGGCCTTTTAACAATGTTACACGTTAATTAGACTATTCTGGAGAGTATACACTGAATTAACATAATACTTTAACACTCCCCCTCAAGTTGGTGCAAAGATATCTATCATGCTCAACTTGCTTAAAAAGTCTTCAAACTTTGTCTTGTAAAG
Source organism: Urtica dioica subsp. dioica (assembly GCF_054948205.1). Taxonomy (NCBI): domain Eukaryota; kingdom Viridiplantae; phylum Streptophyta; class Magnoliopsida; order Rosales; family Urticaceae; genus Urtica; species Urtica dioica. Next base: position 15,660,705 of record NC_142759.1, read on the forward strand.
CCCTTTGGTGAGAACATCTGCTAGCTACTCTGATGTTGGAACGAATGGCATGCAAATTTCCCCCCTTTCTAGCTTCTCTTTGATAAAGTGACGATCTATCTCCACGTGCTTTGTCCGGTCATGTTGAACCGGATTGTTGGCGATGCTGATGGCAGACTTGTTATCACAAAACAGCTTCATGGGAGCTGTGAACTTAACCCGGAGCTCATTTAAGATGCCTCGGATCCAAATGATCTCACAAATACCTTGCGCCATAGCTCGGAACTCTGCCTCTGCACTACTTCGAGACACAACAGCTTGCTTCTTACTTCTCCACGTCACAAGATTACCCCAAACAAAGGTACAATAGGCTGAGGTTGATCGCCGGTCATCTGAACACTCGGCATAGTCAGCATCTGTGAACACTTCAATCTGCCTCCCATCATCCTTCTTGAATAAAACTCCTTTTCCCGGACTTCCTTTGAGGTAGTGTAGAATGCGATACACAGCCTCTAAATGATTCTTGGATGGATTGTGCATGTGTTGACTTACAAGGCTCACTGCAAATGCAATGTCTGGCCGTGTGTGAGCCAAGTAAATCAATTTCCCAACCAGCCTTTGATACCTTTTCTTGTCTGCCGGATCCTCATCATCATTTGTCGTTGTGAGCTTATGATTTGGACCAATTGGAGTAGAGGTAGGTCTGCAGCCGAGTAGACATGTTTCCTTGAGTAGATCGAGCACGTACTTTCGTTGTGAGATTGCAATCCCCTTTGAGGACCTGGCCACTTCCATACCTAGAAAGTATTTGAGACTTCCTAGGTCTTTCACTTCAAATTGCTGAGCTAGGAATCTTGTCAACTTGCTGAGTTCAGCCTCATCATCACCTGTCATCACAATGTCATCCACATAAACAATCAATATGGCGAGTTTACCATTTAGAGAATGTTTGTAAAACATGGTATGATCACTGTGGGCTTGCGTGTATTGCTGATCCTTCATCGCCTTAGTAAATCTGCCAAACCAAGCTCGTGGAGATTGCTTGAGTCCATACAGTGCCTTCTTAAGAAAGCACATTTTCCCATTGGCCGTGTGATCAAATCCCGGAGGTGGCTGCATAAAGACTTCTTCCTCTAGTTCTCCGTTGAGGAAGGCATTCTTGACGTCAAATTGTCGTAGTGGCCAGTCAAGATTCACGGCAAGAGAGAGTAGGACTCTGACGGTGTTTAGCTAGGCAACCGGAGCAAAGGTCTCCTCGTAATCCAGCCCATAGGTTTGAGTGAACCCACGAGCAACCAGCCTTGCTTTGTACCTGTCAATTTCTCCCTCGGCATTATACTTGATAGTAAATATCCATTTGCAATCAACTGTTCTTTTTCCTGCAGGCAACACAGTCAGTTCCCAAGTCTCATTCTTTTTTAAAGCTCTCATTTCCTCTAAAACAGCCTCTTTCCACTTAGGAATACTTATAGCTTCATAAATAGAACTAGGTATCTCATCAATCAACAAATTTATGGTAAAGGCTCTAAAGGCAGGAGACACATTTTTATATGAGACATAATTAGACAAGGGGTACATGGGAAACTTCTCGGCTTGTCTAGTGGTGCAATTTCTGGTTCCTTTTCTAAGGGCAATTGGCTCATCTAGAATTTCAAGTGTACCTATACTCTCGGCTGACTCATCAAGAATGGGTGAATTTGAGATGAAAGGAGAAGAATTACCTTGATCCGTGTTTGGTTCTGATGATGACAGTGCTGCAGTTTCAACTTCACTTTCTGATTGCACTCTTGAGTTAACACGGAAATCAGATATTGGTTCCTCATTTGAATCAGTTCCATTTTCATTATATGATGACATTTCATTTTGATCATTTGGAGCATTTGGGACATTTTGTACACGGCTCGAAATATTAGGCAGATCCAAAATAGGCAGAGAATGATTTAAATCCCAAAAACACTCTTCAATATTATTCTCCCCCTGAAGAGGGATTTTGTCAAAAAAAAGGTTGGTTTTCAAAAAATGTGACATCCATACTTACAAAGAATTTACCCGAGCTAGGGTCATAACATTTAAAACCTTTTTGAGTTGGTGAAAAACCAAGAAAAATGCATTTAATTGCTCTAGGATCCAATTTTCCTCTAGCATGATCATGAACGTGTACAAAGGCAGTACACCCAAAGATTTTAGGATTTAGATGTGTGAAACATTTGTTCTCCGGAAAAAAAAAAATTTAAGTGTAGAAATGGGAGTTTTATAGCTAAGGATTTTGCTTGGCATTCTATTAATTAGATATGTAGCATTTAACAAAGCTTCTCCCCAAAAACGTTTTGGAACATTCATAGAAAACATTATAGCTCGAGTAACTTCAAGTAGATGTCTATTTTTCCTTTCGGCAACTCCATGTTGTTGAGGTGTATAAACACAAGAACTCTGATGGATTATGCCTTTTTCATTTAAAAACTCACCAAGGATTTTGTTAAAATATTCTCTACCATTATCAGTTCTCAAAATCTGAATACGGCTATCAAATTGAGTTTCAACCATTTTGTAAAAAAATTTGAAAGTGTTTTCAGCCTCGGATTTATCCTTTAAAAGGTATATCCACGTGTTTCTAGTGTGATCATCAATAAAGGTAATGAACCAGCGAGTGTTGGTTAAAGATTTTACACAAGATGGCCCCCAAATATCACTATGAATTAACGCAAAAGGTTTAGAAGGTGTATATTTCAAAGTAGGAAAATGAGGCCTTTTATGTTTTGCCAATTGACAGATTTCACATTGCAAAAAATCAATATTCTTATTATGAAACATAGAGGGAAACAAATGCTTTAAATAACCAAAACTTGGATGTCCCAAACAAAAATGCCATAACATAATGTCATCAGATACGGAAAATAAACTAGAACAAAGAGGTTTCTGAATTTGTTTACTCAAGGTGGTCTCGGATGTGAAGTAGTAGAGCCCTCCATTTTCTTCAGCGCCAATCATCTTCCCCGAACTTAGATCCTGAAAATTACAACCAGAAGGAATAAAAGTGAGTTTGCATTGTGAATCAGTTGTCAATTTATGAACGGATAAGAGGTTATAGGCAAGTTTAGGAACATGGAGAACATTAGAAAGAGTAATGGATGGTGATAAAATAATTGAACCTTTCCCAACGATGGCTGAAAGAGATCCATCTGCAATTTTCACTTTTTCATGACCAGAACAAGGATAATATGTATGGAAAAGATATGATGAGTCAGTCATGTGGTTTGTAGCACCAGAATCTAAAATCCAAGGATTGGAGTTTTCTAAGGTTGTTTTAAGGGCTGCTACATGAATACCTTTTTTAGCTAAGGTTGATGTTGATTGATGAGAGGACCACATCTTAAGCATTTGCTCTAAATCTCCTTTAGTGAAAGAAGACTGATCTTGAGTTGATGAAGAGGCTCTAGGGCTGCTTGGCTGAGACTTGGGTGCCGTGGACTGAGAGGCTTGAAAGGCACCCTTGTTGTTGTTGTTGAAGGGCTGTGGAAGATCATCAGGTTTGCCGTGAAGCTTCCAGCACTTTGCTTTGATGTGCCCTATCTTTTTGCAGTACTCACAAGTTGGAGCATTGTTGTTGTAGCGGCCAGAGGAATTTCTTGGGTTCCGGTTGTTGTTGTTGTTGTTATTGTTGTTGTTGTAATTAGGCTTGGAAGACACCATTGCACTCGTTTCTGAATGTGTTGGTGCAGCCTCATTCTTTCCGGATCCCAGCATGACTTGGCGACGAGTTTCCTCTCTCCGGACTTCCGAAAAAACCTCCCGGGTGCTTGGGAGAGGGTCTCGGCCAAGAATCCTTCCTCTGACTTCATCAAGATCTGCATTCAAGCCAACCAAAAATTTAAAAACTCTTCCTTTCTCCACGAGCTTCTGGTACAAGGCGTTGTCCTTTGGGCAGCTCCACTCGTGGTTGCAATAAAGGTCTTCCTCTTGCCAAAGCATCTTCAGGTCGGTGTAGTACTTTGTCACTGACTTCTCGCCTTGTCTAGCCTTGCTCAATTGAGTTTCTATCTCAAAGAGTGTGCCAGCGTTGCCAAGATCAGAGTACGTCTCTCTAACCGCCGTCCAGATGTCACTTGCTGTAGGAAGAAAAAGATACGTCCTCCCTAGACCTGCATCCATAGAATTAATGAGCCATGACATAATCATGGAATTTTCAGCCTCCCAAACGCCATATTTGGCTGCATCTTCCTTCACGTCTGGTTTGGTTGTGATTCCAGACAAATAGCCAAATTTGCCTCTCCCTTGAACGAAGAGTTTGACTGATTGAGACCACTCCATGAAATTACTCCCATTCAATTTATGGGAAGTGATGGAATGAGAAGAATTGTCAGCTGAGATAATAGGATTAATCCCAGGTTGAGAAGAAGAAGAATTTCTAGTAAAACTGGTATTATTGGACTCGGCCATGGTGTATGATCACGAGTACCTATATGTGTTTTAGGGTTTTGTGTAGCTCTGATACCATAAAAGTAAAACAGAGATAAAGAGGTGTGCGGAATTGATATTTTCTCATTAGCATCAGACGTGTATTTATACACATTACAAGGAAAGGGAAATAAACAAATAAGGAAACCTAATCCTACTATACAAGGAAACAAATAATCAGTTGTTGACAACTAAGGACAGCTAAGAAAAACGTGTACAACTAAGAGAATTAATCACACACACTAATCAGCTCTAACTAATAAGGAGAAAAATAAAGCTCATCTAACAATCAACCTAATGGGCTTTTTAACAATGTTACACGTTAATTAGACTATTCTGGAGAGTATACACGGAATTAACATAATACTTTAACAATTAAATGCCATATTTTTTTATTATTTTTATTATCAAAACGAACAATCGATTATTCACTAAAAATCTCTGTGAAAATTAACCTACATTTATAATAAGAAAAAATGATAATATAAAAAAATTATTAAAAAAATACCTTAACTGGTAACTTATTCTACCTCTTGAAAATGTTTTAAAAAAAAATGTTATATTGTGCAAAGCAAGACAAATGAGATGCCTTCACACGCTTATTGTTTATATTCAATTGGACGCGACCTGATCTACGAGTCATTACTTAATTTTAGTAATATAATTATAATTTAAACAGGTTGTGTTTGTATTTATCTATAATAGTGTACTATTTTGAAGGAGTGATCCGGTCATTGTCTTAGTACGTTAGCTTTTAAATTGTGGATTAGGTTGATTTATCTTAATTGTCATTTTCCTGTTGTATATATTTACAAAAGAAAATAGAAAGATTATATTTGCAGAGGTTATGTATATACATATATATATATATATATATATATATATATCAATATATGAATGTCAATCCATGCCATTGTCTACCGACACTTTGGTATATATATAAATAAACAATGCAAGCACATATCCGGACATCAAGACGGCCAAAAACTACAGTTTGAAAGAGGAGAATATTAAAGAATCGCCGCCAGAGGATAGCTATTGGATTTGAAAACGCCATATTATTTCTATTTTGTTTTATCATATGTGATACAAATAGGGGAAACGATATTTCTCTGAAATTTAGACACGTTTGTCCCTATTTTTTTCACTGGTTTTTGTCCCGTTCCAAGTTTATTGTCAAATTAATATCTATTTTGAATGTAAAATTATATACTGATTAATAAACGTAGTTACGAAGCTGCATAAAGGGAATTAAAGAAATGCACATTTTTTCAGTATTTTTTTTTTTAAGATTGAACTTAACCATTGAAGTTTTACACAAACCGGCGCTCAAAAGAATAATAATTCAATGTATCTACAATAATGAACACATGGAGACATTTAAAGATCCGCAGCATATTTCCTTGAGAAAATCCAACTCAGGCAAAGCCAATCAAATTAATATCAGCTACCTTTACATAAGTTGCGTGTGAAAAGCAAATAATTTGCATCTTAGGAAAGAATAGACAGTCAACAATCATTTTCTCATGCATTTACACGTATATGCATTTATATTATATATATATATGAATGTATTTACAGAACTAGATTTATAAAACAAATCAATCGAACTAATAACTGACCTCTTTTATTCGGAGTAACTCAACTAGTTAAATGAGTAATTGATATTAAGCATTTTAGCTGAAGCCGGTGATCCCGAGACGAGAGAGACACTCTTCAACACTTATGAGGCAAAGGCAAATGAATGGAAAATGTAAAATTCTGTACGACCCGCGAGCAAAAATCAGATCCTTAGACAAACTTCTCTGCATATTCTCTGTGAAATTTTGGGGGCACTTGGGTTCAATTTGTTTCGCAGATTGTAGAGAAGAGAGAACTCCATAAGAGTACGAACGTGGAAACTCTTCTTTACTTGCTACCAATCGTCAAGCCATTCGGGAACATCGGTGCAGTCAAGATCTTCAGAGAGAGAGGGACGGGGAACGGAAGATTCATTGCCATACGTCTCCAAATGCTGAGCAATGCGAGATGTGATCTCCTGTGGAACGCCATAACTGTGGTCCTCTATTCTTTTCCAATCGATACCGCCAAACCAAGGATGACTTCTGATGGAATCAGAGCCCTGGTTTCCAAGTCTAGTTTGTTCGTCAACGTCAAGTAGCTGTATAATAGAAATAAATAAATAAAAAAGTATTAAAACAAAAGAGAGCAAGATCATGAGTACTTATGAATCATTTGGAAGTTGTTGATTTACATTGGTAATGAGATCGATAACTTCAGGGCTGAAAGTTTGAGGAAGATTGAGCTGCCCTTTCGCTATCTTGGCAAAAGTATCATGTTCACCATCTCTCCATGAACCAAACGGCTTTTCACCTTCTAGCATGAGATAGATCAGAACTCCTAGTGCCCACCTGGAAAATAATAATCACAAGAAGCATAAAGGAGATACCCTAGATCTCTCCCATAAACTCAAATCTTTTCGAGACATAGATCATAGACAAAGGAACCAAATTCTCTATTTGGTGGATCCTTTCCTAATCTAGTATTATCCAATAATAGTGCAAATCAATCACGACTTTCATGAATTTCATCAAGCCTTGTGATCATTCTGGGAAAAGTAAATGTTATATAAATTGACAGTTTTACCAGTCAGCAGCGAAGCCGTGGCCTTTTCCCTGGACTATTTCCGGAGCTAAGAAATCTGCCATCCCACAACTTGTATATGTCCTCTCGCCAGATAACTTTTTCCCAAATCTAAAGTCCACCACCTACAGAAATGGCAACAATAACAAAGCATAAGCTCAGAGACTTTTACCTGCTCACATCTGAACCCAAAGTCAAAGTCAACAAAGTGCACCAAAAAAGACGATAGTGTAAACCTGTATATATCCCGCTTGATCCAACATCAGAACATCAGGAGACACTCCTCGGTAGAGAATGTCATTCTGTCATCAAAGTAAAAAAGCCAAATGAATGTTGTAAATACAAAGCCCGTAAACCGGTTTTTTTAAAATAAAAATAAAAAAAACTGTGAAAAGCAACTTCATGACATCGAACCTTATGCAAGTGCTCTAAGGCACTAACAACACAGGCGGCAAAAAATCGTGCAGATGGTTCATCCAGTGGAGTGAGAAGAATGGAGGTCAAAGGGCAAGCAAGATATGTGTTAAGAAGTATGGCAGCGTGTGAATGGTCAACACAAGTAGACAGAATCTGTGGCACATGGGATGAGTAACTGAGACTTGTTATCAAATTTTTCTCTTTCAGAACTTGTGCCTCCTTTCCCAACCTTTTGACCTTCTGCCTTGAAAATCTTTTCAAAGTAAGCAAATCTTCTGCCAAACAAGAGTTTTATCAGCATAGTTACTAATCATAAACTAATGCAACCATATGCTCATTTTTATCGGCATTTATTTTCTCATTGGATGTCTTAGCTGTTATCTGTTACCCTAGTGATGTCTTTTTAAAGCAAAAAACGAGATATGGTACAGGCAGAGGAAAATTCCAGTTATAACCACTGGTATCATCAAAAGTAATGTAGTAACCAAATGACTTGTGAATAGTAATAATACAGACCTGACTCGCTTAACACAACGAGTCCAATTTCACTGCAATCAGTGGAATACAGACATTTCTTCCATTCCTGTAAAATAAAAAATGAACCCACTTAATATCTTCCAGATTTGAGTAAGGAATCATAATTGTGTAGCGAGAACACACAATTTGTTACCATGTCAGCAAGTTGAACTTCAGAGATAGTAGAAATATCAATATTTCTAGCCGATTCATTGGGGAACTCTGAATAATCATCCTTCGTCCTATTATCGATTCAACCATTCAAATGTAAGTAAATTTGTTCCTTTATCTTCAACTTCAATGTAAAAAAACGCAGTTTTACCCACTACGTAATTACAACATACATTTGATCATCCTGAGAGAACTTTCTCAGAGGGCCAACCACCGATTCAAATGTTTCCTTGGTTAAAACAGCACAAACAACATCACCTACTGCAACTGCACTTATGGAGTCAATGTTTTCGTCAAGAAGTGTCCATTCACCGAAATAACTCCCCTCTGTCTTCTCTACTGTACGCTCCTTTCCGTTTTGTGGATCATCATCACCTTCTTTCTGATTATCGGATATAAAACTAGAGATATTTGGACCAGCCACATCCGGGTCGTATGTAATCCTCACTAGTCCCTTCTGGATAATGTATAATGCGGATAGGGCTTCGTTCTGCATATGTGATTTTTTTTTTTTTTTTTTTGGTAAGATGAAAGGGTTCTAGTGAAGAGAATAACATGTCTAAGAATGCAAAGCGGTTCTACCTTTGCCACTATTGACTGCCCATCTGTAAAGGAAACCTCAGTTAGAGATTCTGCAATGTGACTCAGCTGCAAGATTGTCAACCTTGACAAAAGATCAACTGATCTGAGCAATTTCAACGATGACAAATTAGAAAACTCTGACATGAGAATTCCACGAAAGTCTTCTCTTTTCAAAGCCCAAAGAGTTCCATTTGTCACTGCACGAACAGAAGCCTGTAGTGGTTTGTTGTACCTGTAGCACCTCAGGCATTCAATACCCCAATAAAATCGAATTACATAAAACAGAAAAAATATCCTGGTACGGTCTAGAAGGAAACACAAAAGGAGCAGCATAATCTAGATGCCTAACTACTAGTCAGGAAAAGAAAAGAAATGAAAGGGAAATAAATATCTCACATTAGTGCCAGCTCTCCGAAGGATGATAGCTTCTCAGCTGTATAACGCTGGAGAACCTTGGGAACTTCCCCATTACTCTCTTCCTGTCGAAACCATACGATGTCAACGTAAAGTAAATAAATAAATAAATAAAACACAAAGAACTCAGAGCTCGAGTATCTTCAAGTAAAGTGAAATGACATAGCAGAATGTATGAACCTGTGTAGCAAAGACTTCAAATTCTCCGCTTCCAACAACGTAAAAGCAGTCCCCTTCACCACCCTGCAAACCACAGAAGCTGTCAAAGACTTATAAATTTGCATACATAAAAGCATCAACTCCTCAAAGACCAAATATGAGATTTGAATCCTTAATTTTGCTGCAGATCATCTTCGAAAATGGGGACCTCAACACAAATTAATCATACCCTGTGTTTGAGAGGAAACAAATTCTGGCAAACCATTTTAAAGTTAAATTCTTAGAGTAATTACTTTAGGAACTATCATATGGGTCAATCACACCTTCTAAAACTAAAATGCTTAACCGATAGAATTAAAGTAGAGAAAGATTGAACCTGTTTTACAACAACATCTCCAGGCTGGACTTCAACTCTTTGCATGCAATCCAACAAAACATGACACTGGGAATCAGTAAGTTTCCTGAAGAGGAAATGATCGTGTAATGCTTGTTCAATGTGCGCCTGTAAATAGCACAAAAGCAAGTAGATTTTAGATACGTTCCTCATTACATAGACAGACTAAAGCCAAATATAAAGAGAAAAGAATAGGGCATGGATTGAAGTTTACTTCTTCTTCCCAAGTTTTTCTATGGGAAGGCGATGGAGGAACCCAAACTTGTCCATTCTCAAGAGAGCTTTCAATGGCACGGAGGCGTGCCTTTGATATATCATGTCTCACACGCTGAGCCTTAGAGCTCCAGGTAAAGGTTGAAGGAGATTCGGAACCCGTAACCTCCACAACTTGAGGAACCGGCGGCCGTAAAAAAGCACCCGAAATCACAGGCTTACCAGTAGCAGACTGACCAAGAAACATGCAAGTAATTTAACACCACGATCGGGAAGAAAAAAAAAATTAATTGCCAGAACACAATACAGCAGGAATGAACCTTACTTCAGTTAATCCTTTGATATGCACAACAATGATGGTAATATCATCTGTGCGAGTTTCAAACTGTAACCAAAGTCGATAAGATTCTGCCACAATAGCAGCGCAAGCATCTCGGGGTTCTTTATACTTGGCAACCTAGAAATGAGCACGCAAAGAATGATTATCATAATAGCATACCAAAAACTAGCACGTCATTGATTCTTAAAATTAAAACATTGAAATCTGCAAGCTACGAAATATGCGTTGTTCAGATCATCAGCATTTGATTATTACTATAGAAAGCTTGCTAAGAAAAATATTAAAAAAAATAATAATTATTACTATATTCTTAATAATTAATTCCACTTAAATTATTGTTTTCACATTTCAATACATCATAATATGGTATTACATAGATCAACAAAACACTAAAACCCCATATTCTCAAGAATCTTAATAATAATTTAATAATTAATTATCACCAAATACCATAATGTTGCGTTCCTCTTAACTATATAAGCCAATGCAATCTCAAGAAAGTGAAAAAACTGGGTACCTTACCATCTCAACCACGGCTTGGCTAGAAAGAAACTCGAACACCCCATCGCTGGCCAACACGAAGAAAGGGTTGTCCGGCGTGAGCTCCAATACCACGATCTCAGGCGTTGCAACGACACCGATGGACTCTGCAACGGAATCTCCGAGGCTCCTCGTGAAGGCAGTGCCGGGGTACATCCCGTTCGGGACCCACAGCCTCGGGGGATCTCCATCGTCTCCTTCCTCGGTTCCCCAGCACTGCACATCCGGGTCCTTCAGACCTTCGATCTGATCCAGAGTGAGCACTCTCGCTCCGCAAAGCCTCACCCTTTCGACCTCGTCTTCTCTGTACGGAGTCTGGTCGATCGAGAGGTCCACCGCCACGACACGATCCCCTCTCTGCTCGGCGATCACGGCCCTCGAGTCGCCGGAATTCGCCACGTAGATCGTCCGGCCGCGAACGAGGACCGTGATCGCGGTGGTCCCGCTCATGGTGTCGTCCAAGCCGTCGCAGTGGAGCTGCGTGTTCGTGGCCAGGAAAGCAGCGTGGCAAGCCTCCACGGCGTCGACCTGGAATTTCGGGTCTCGGAGCAGATTCTCGCAGAGCTTCCGCTTCACGAACTGCGAGCACTCGGTCCCGAACTCGCCGTGGCCGTCGAAGACCCCGAAGAAGTGGTCGTCGGGGTTGGTCCCGAACGGTGTGTGGATACAGAAGCTGTCTTGGTTGGCTTTGTCGAGCGCGTCGGGGTAGTAGCCTCTCTGGGAGAGGTACGAGTACTGCAATTCGTAGCTCGCCGAGGGGATTTTCACCGTCCTCGACCCGTCCGGAGGCAAGAACTGCGACGAAACCCTAGAGAGCCTCGTGATTCCCACCTCGGAGTCTCTGTTCTGCCCCAGCTGATTCAGGCGGTCCCTGCCCTCGCCGGCGTCGCAATCGGGAGATTCCGGCGAGAACACGGCGATCTCCGTCGACTCCGCTGCCGTCAGCCTCGGATTCTGTCCATTCTTGACTCGCGAGTCTCTCGGAGTACAGACCTCGCCGATGCAAACCCTAGAGTACACACAGCCCATTCTCACTGTCACTACCACTATCACTCACTGGAGGTGAATCCAAGCCGAGTCGAATCTCGATTCATGAGCGAACCAAGCACGGAATTCCGCCGGGAAACAATTCAATGGAAGATTTTTTTTTTACTCTGAAGACTGACACGAACGAAAGAAAGAGTGTGAGTGTTTTTTCTTTTTTGGGGTCAGATTTCACTGAACAAAAAAAAAACTAATAAAGAAAGAAAGAGAATGAATTCGAGAAAATGCTTAACCTTATCTCTTCTTTCCAAAAGGAAAAAAAACAGTTTCTCCTTTCTTTCTTCTACTGAATTAAATTCCGGAGAATAGCTCAGAGCTTTTAATGATTTATTTTCCTTTAATTCTCGAAACTGTCTGATTCCGAAAGAAAATAAATGCGAAAACGACTCGCTCTTTTGATCTGTGGTGCCTCAGAACCGTTACTGCCAAAACTATAATAATTATAGAAATAAAATAAAATAAAAACTACCAAATATAAAAATACTAATAAAAGAGAGGGAGATCAAGGACTGGAGGTTAAAAAGTCAAAGAAAGAAGAAGGAAAACGAAAGAGAGAGTTGTGGATTGTCTTTTGAAAACTGAAGAGAGCTGTTTCGTAGGGAATGTGAAAGCTCTTTTCTATATGGTGCGTCTTTGGTGGGACAGTTTTTTTTTTTTTTTTTTGTGGATGAGGATGTGAATGAAATGAAATGAATTATTGGGGAGAAGAGGAAGAAGAAGAGGTATTTGGGGAGTGAACTTTGAAGAAGAAGTGAAGTGTTGATAGGGGAGACGTATCACACCTTGCATTGCAATGCATGTGTGTCTCTCACCTTTTTGTGGACCTTTTTTTTTTCTCTCTCTCCTCCTTTTTCCCATTGTTTTTTCCTTTCTTCTTCTTCTAAATTTCTAACAAAATAACCAAACAAACGAACAAAAGCAACGAATTTTCTGGTGCGGAGATCGTTGTTGTGTTGTTGTGGATGATATCTGATCTCTAACAAGAAGTTATTCTTCCGGGTTTTTTTTAGGGACACTAATTTGTAAACGTGACATGTGTATTTCGAATCTTTTTTTTTTTGTCGTAAAATGTTTGGGCTCAAATTTTGTAGATAAATTAGAGAATCTTCGGAAGTAAAAAGTTGAAAGTCAAAACTCAAATGATTAAGAGCATTCTGAATCGAGATTCGAGCTATAAAATTTAATACCTCGATCTAGTAGCTACCTATGTCATTGGCTAATTTTTCATTTTTTTTACTATAAAAAAAATATGATCATGAATGGAAAATTAGAAAAATAACAAATTTAAACGTTTGACATTGCTAAATAGTCAACGTTTGGTAAATCTTAAGTAAGTATCCACTTTCAGACGTAAAGTTTATGTAAACAGTCAATGTTTAATATATGAAAGTGGCTATTTACATAATATTTATGTCTTAAAATGGTTATTTACTTAAGATTTACCAAACGTTGACTATTTAGCAATGTCAAACGTTTAAATTTGTTATTTTTCCAATGAACCTATATATATATATATGTATATGTTCGTTCATGGGGCTTTTTTTTATAAAAAAAAAAAAGAAGAAGAAGAAGAAGAAGAGGGATAAAGCTACAAATTATTATTTTTTCTCTACGAGTTTCTATCTCTTGAAAATAATTTATAATACTCTCATTGTAAAGAGAATCAAATATTTATTTTCAAAGTATGCATCTCCCATTCTATGTATAGTTTGTTCTTCAAAAAATGCATAACGGAAATTGTTCTTTGCACTACAACGGTAACAACATGTACAATCAAGGCTGATGTCATAAATCGCTAAACTAAATGATGTACATCATTGAACTATTTTTTAGCAAACTCACCATTACTTTTTAATCCTAAGAACTCATAATCAAAACCAACATTCAAAATGTAAGTCTCAAGTTGATCCTCAAAACTTGTATGCTCGGAGGAAGAAAAATCCTTTGGATAGAACTCGGCATATTTAATTAACTATCTATGATCACGAGTTCGAATGAATCCTTTGGACTTAGGCATGCTAGACAAAGAATCAACTCAGGGTTTACCTCGTTAAATCGGTCATTGAATTCAAAATTTGCATATCTATGATTGCATAAAATAACTTCACTTGAAAATGATGCATATTTGTGATTTGTTGAACTTTACGGCCTCGAGTTACAAATGGTTCCTCCATTTTTGGAACACCTATGCCGTGTTTTCAACAAAAAGTGGAGACTTAATCAAATAAAGAAGCCCAACAATTTTCCCTCATCGTTTGTAGTCGTTTCTTGCAAACTCTCACCAAGCTCATAGCATTCACAATATCTTGATCTTTTCTTTGGAAAGCTTTCGTCTATAGCCCCAAGAAAATTTATCATTAGATAGAAGTTGAATGCAAAATCAAGCGATAACATCGTCTCTTCGGAGACCCCCAATAGTTGTGTTTCATACACAACTAGATATGAGTGCAAGCCTAGTATTGAGCCAACTCTTTTTAAAATCAAATGACAACATCACATCTAATAAATTAGTAGCTTCCAATCTTTGTTCAAAGGTTGTACCATCTTGTGGGAAAATATAAAGATTAAACCTCTTAGTTGAAAAATATCCAAAATTAGACTTTGATCCAAATTCAGACAAAGATGCCCTTTTAGCCAATTTAAACTCTAATCTTCGATAATTTCCTATGAATTTCACCGTAACTCATCGGAATTCATCGGAAATTAGATGAGTTCCGATAATTTGGGCAAATTTGACCAAAAACAAGTCTTTAGACTTCACTCTATAAGAAAGTGATATTAAATCTTTGTAAACCATAGAATTTAAAGTTATAATTGACGTTATTTTTTTAAACAATGACTTTAAATAGTCAATTCTGAATAAAAATTTCATACAAACATTAACTAAAAAATTTATTTCTTGAAATATTTTTTTTAAACATCTACATTCATTTTTTTACACATTTTAAATATATATTATAAGTTTTAAATTATTAATTTCATGAAAATAATAAAGTAGACACGTTTTTATTAATAAGTATAAATCTACTATTTTATTAACATTACATTTATACTTTTTTTTAATTTTACTTATATATTATGGATTCAAGAGCAACTTAAATGCAAAATATGTTTCTCTGGGATACATTCCTTTACAGAAAAAAAAAATATCTTCGTTTACACACACACACTATATTTTTCTTTATTAATATTGTCTTGATCCTCTCTTATTATTTTTCTCTCTTTTTGTTATTATTGAATATATATTCTTTAGGAAATGATTTCGATATGGTGTCATTTTATATTGGAGATAGTCTTACTAAAACGATGTTATCTTATTAGTTGATGAACTTATTAAGATCAGATTTCAACTACTAATAAGGTCGATATACGTGCTAGCTTTAGCTATATATATATATATGTATGTGTATATATATATATATATATATGTATATCTTGCGGATGTTTCTATATATCTCAATTATAAACACAAAAAGGGTGTTTAAAATATCTTTCTAATTTTATTTTTCAATAAGAAATAAATTGTGTGCCATTATTATTATTATCCGTGGAGGTAATAAATTAATAGTACATCATACCATAGATAACATGTCGGGTAAACCTGACTTTGCAGGGACATATCTATCATGGATTTCTTCACCATTGGTTTATTCCCTTTCATATAAATAATGTTTCTCCAAACTGATTTTGAAACGAAAAAAAAAAGAAAAAAAGATAGGGAAAGAATAATAGAGAAATATGGAATGAGGAAAAGTACAAAAGAAAGAAAAGCTTGTGCAATTATATGAGGTTCTTTGTCTCCTGGTTAAGGAAAGAAGAAACAAGGCTAGGGATGAATTATTGTTTTTTCTTTCCTTGAACATTATATGAGAACTTAAAAAAAAAAAAAAAAAAAAAAAAAAAAAAAAAAACGCGCAACGTAATATGAAATTTGAGATGAGCTAAAATAAACTATTGAAACAGTACATCAACTATTGATTTTTAAAGCGGTCTGATTTATAGTAGTTTGGTCTCGCAGTTTGTCACACTCACTGACTCACACATGAATTAAACCCGGAAATTATTCTTAAGAAACCAAATAGTATTGATTATACTTATATATTATATGTGTTAGAGAGAAAGTACAGATACTATAATAATTTTTTGGTTATGATCACATAGATCGATGACGTATATCTGTTTTAGGACTTTTTTTTTTTTTTTTTTGTTTATTTACACCAATCATCCTTGAGTTTTACGTATTTAATTGATTGAGGTTTTTTTTTTTTTTTTTGGGTACTAACTGTATATTTACAACTTAACACCTACGGCCATGTTGCGTAAACTCCGTCTATTTTTTAAGGAATATCAAATGTACGATCCTCGTGATGATATATTTTACGGTAAGATAATTAATTCATGTGAATTTTTATTCAATTTTTTTTTTTTTTTTTTTTTTTTTTTTTTTTTTTTTTTTTTAATGTTTCTGCAACTCATTGATCTCTATATTATCTTGCAAATTAATTCAAGCCCACGCACTTGTATAAAATCATTTAAATACTGAAATGTGAATATTTTTTTTTCATTATTTACTTTCCACCAACTTTATTGTCATGTGTTCGTTGCCAGCTCCGACTCAGACAAATAAAACACCCAATTGGCACCGTCCACTTCTTGCTTATTTCTAAAGTGTCTATACTTGATATTTTTATTCATAAGTTTAATTACTATATATTGTGAACATCAAATAGAAATAAAAAAATTTAGATACGCTAACATAGAAAGCACCAACCACAAATAATTTGGTTTCTTAAAAGTCTAATATATGTTAACTTGATATTTAATACTGCTCTTTGTTGTCAATTATTGTTGCTATCATCACATTTTGATTTCTTCCTATTAGTTGATGTACTATTTTATCCTCTAACGTTGGCCTAATGTAGGATTTTTTTACTGGATGATTTTTAAATTATTTTATTATTTAACTATACAAACATCAATTTTTTGGGTTCATTGCATTTGGTCCTTCCTAGACCTTCTATAAAAAAAATGAACGAAAGGCAACTTATGTTTTATACTTTTTATTCCTAAATTGTGTTGTGGATATTGGTCTAGTCAGAACATAGGACCTACACGATAAAATACAGATGTCATAGCTGTCATCTACTTAAAAAAAAAAAAAAAAAAATTGTTCTGTACTAAATATGGGGTTGCTTTGGCAATGTTATCTAGAATTCTGATGCTTAAATCAAATATTTAATGAGTTCACATAGAATATATAAACAAAATATATAAATAAATAAAATTCAAACCCCTCATAAAATCTAAAAAAGTTTATCTATACTATGCCATGCATAATCTTTCGAGGGACTTTTTTTTTTTGGGAAATGAAAGTTACATTAAGCCAAAATTTATGCCTTGTTCGACAAAATTGTTGGTCGAACTTATGCAAGGAAAATCACTCTCCACAAGGATTAGAGAGATAAGGCCAAAATAACATTTCGTCAGCATATGGACGTGAATAAGGAACGTAAATTCAGTTACAAAATTCAAAAACATAATATGAATCTGCTCTATAATATGTTAAAGTTGATTGTTATGTACAATTTAGTTGTTGAAGTCTGAAATTCTGAATTATGCTGAAGCAAATAGTTGAAAGACAATCTTCTTCATGTCAAAGAGTTGGGCTTTTTGTGTGGATAATCAAAAAGTTTTTTTTATATAGATGAGAAAGAGAAGCCAAACTCAACTAGATAAAAAAGAGGATTATGATTGATGATTGATGAGTTGAGCTTTTTTTAACCATTCATTTCAAATCATTTCATCTATATCAAAAGGAAAAGTTTTTTTTTTTAATATGTGCAACAAAAATTCCATTTCAAATTATTCCTTATCTATTTGAAGAGAAAATAACTTTTTTTTCCCTTTCTATAAGTGCAAAGAAAATGGCTTTTATATCGGCTGAGAAAGCTGAGGAAGCAGCATCGATATCCTCATATTTCAAAATTTCAGTGAAATTAACCATCATATGTACAATCTAATAATGAAAAAATGATGTTGGCGAAGTTGACTACGCTATTTGGCGCAATATTACCTTATATTTTACACTAACATGGAAAAACCCTATATTTTTAGCTCAGTACAACAATCCTCCTATGTGTTGTAGACTCTGTAAAAAAATCCTTCAGTTTCATGTTCGTTTATATTGCATATATATATATATATATATATATATATATATATATATTAACATAAATATTTGTCTTGTAACTTAGCTTGGTCTATGGTAATTTTACACCACCTTTGAAGTAGAGTCGTGAGTTCAATCATCACTAGTAACAGATTTCCTTAGAAAAACATAAATATTTGTTAATTTTTATACAAGAACATTTTAAAATAGCCGAAGTGTACATTGTATTTTTAATTAACAACCTATATTCCAACATTTTGTTGCGTTTTATTAAAAAACATTTTCATAACAAGAAGTTATTTACTATAAAAACTTAGACAAATCTTAAAATAAGTCATTGCAATTTTACTGTTTTATTCATATTTGTAAGATGTGATTATTTTAAGATTTATAATGTTTATTTTGGTTATTTTAATTTTTTTTATGGTGTTTGTTTTGGCCATTATACAAATATGTATGCATAATAATCAACAATATTTAAATATAGGGTTTTTTTCTAAAAAAAGAAGAACATTGAATTTATAATTTTTTGTAACATAGTGTAACAAAGATTCGAAATGCCGTTTTCGAACCACCTGATTTACGGAAAATCGTCACGCCGACGGAAAATCGAACGGAAAAATTGTGAAAAAAGGCAAATGATATGCCGTTTTCGATGGAAAACCGACATGCCGATAAAAAATCGAACGGAAATAGTGTCGCAAAAAAATGTTATATATATATATATATATATATATATATATATATATATACACACACATGTATCTTTCAACATTTAAGTTATAGTAATAGGAATACATTTAGTACATAGTATCTATTATTTAATATATATATTATCATAATTTTATTATATTTAATACATATTCTACATAAAATCACTACTTGGTTACATTTATCATAATTTTATTATATTTAATACATATTCTACATAAAAATTTATTTGTTACATTTATATGCATGAACTTTTATCTTATATATAGTATGTCTACATAAAATAAAAGTAAACAATACTATTGCAAAATTAGTACTTGGTTGAATTGGTCAGGGCATTGAAGTTATTTGTGGGTGACTCCGGATCCATTCCTAGCTGAGCTATATTTAATTTTCTTTAATTTTTGAAAAAAAAAGGGAAAATGATGACAAAAATACTCAATATTTAGACAAAACACTATTTATATACTCATTCTTTTTTTTTTTCTTGGGAAAAAATGCTCAAAGTTTCAAATTTAGTTACACGTAAATACTTTGCCGTTAAAATTTATGTTTGAACTTAACGGACCGAGTAATAACGGATCCACTATATCGTAACATGTGGTAGATTTGCCAAAGAAAAAAACTTTGAGTATATATATAGTATTTTGACCAAACATTAGGTATTATTATCACCATTTCCCAAAAAAAAAAACGACATATTACAACGAAATTCGGCGAAAACAATAAAAAAAAAAAACGAAAACAACAAAAATCGACGAAAAACGACGACAAATGAAAAAAATTGTTTTTCGCCGGTCGTTTTTACTCAGGCAACGGTGCCGTCGCCGATTTACGGCGAATTTCGCCGGCATTTAAATCCATGAGTATAACTGTAAACCATGTGGGAGAATTGAGTTTTTTATTTTATTTTTTATGATAACATATTTCATTTGTTGAAAAGAAAATAGTATATCACGTACGTAGCGGTGATTTCAAGAAGGAAAAAAAAAAAACTTACGTAGCGGTGACATGCTAGCAAATAAAATATTTTTAATTAAAAATACATTCGTGGTTCCAAAAAAAAAAAAAAAGACTATAAGTGGAATCTCATGACTCATGCTATAAATTCCCGAGCACCAGTTTCTAAGTGGATTACTACGTACATCACTTCTAATTCGTAATATAAAAAGGTCCAGTTTTGTGACCTAATCTAATTATAATCCCAGCTTTCTTTTGTTTTTCTTTATTTAAGGAATTCATTTTACAAAAGATCTTATTAAATTTTGTTTTGCATTTTTTCAAAAAATTAAAAGGAACATTTGGATTACTTTAATAACGTGACGTAGATGTCTTGGGAAATTCAGTGTCTGCCAAACACTTTCCATTCATTTCTGGAAATCTAGAAAATATTTAATTTTACATATATAAACAAGTTTTTTTAAATATATTTTTAAAGTTTTTTTTTTTATTTCATTTAATTCTCTTACATAAGTATGGGTTAGCAATATTATATATAATACATACGGGGATAAAAGACAATTGCAGTTTTTTTATTATAAATAATAATTAAAATAATTTGATAAGAAAACTAATAAAATAAAGTATTAGATAAGAGAAATGGAAACACAAATAAATTCGACCAAAACCTTAACCGGTATTATAAGGATCGAAAAAAAGAAGTAAAAAATGTCGAGGCCCTTTGGGTTTGAAGCTTTCATCCCATGCACATGCATGCTATAATATTTTTGCGAGAGCCTCTAAAATACAACGATAATGAAACAAGTGGTACATAATAATATTTACATTTTCGATGAACTAGAGCTTCACTGCCATTAATTTTCACGATCAAATAGGAAGGAAAATGGACGGGAGAAAGGAGATGATTTCATTGAGAAGTACAAGCTTCAATATGTCTGAATGAGAAGAAATGCTTTTCTATCGGCATATACCACAAGCGGTACAAACAGTGTCATCTTGACTCATTAATGCCCAGTAGCAAACGTTCACTTCGTTACTACGTTTAATGCTCGGTTACAAAAATCGTCCATGAATTTTGATTTAAACTCTCACGCCGGTCCGTCCGACTGGATAGATGAGCGCGTGTGGTGGAGATGAGCTGTGGGAATCCTAGCCTCTTTCTAAAATCAGATTATCCTTAGGCACAAAAATCCTTGGTCAAAAGAAGTCTATAATCTATATATGCACTACAAAATCTACATATTTATTTCATGTTAGACTTTTGCATATTTAATCTCAACACAACATATATATTCATTTTCTTGTGGTGTTTTTTAATACAGTTTGAGCACAATTTATCATTAATCTTAATTTTTATTTTGGCAAATAATTAATTAATCTTGTACTTCTCGTCACGAGGAATATGAATAACAATGCAATTATACTTTACCATTTGCCTCTTCAAATATTACCACAAACGAGCCAAATAATGAAAATAAATCTTCTTTATTTCATTCTTTCCAACAATATGATGTATAATTTATTGCCCCAAAATACTTAAACTACGGGTGCGTGGAATAATTTACGCACTTGCACAAGATGAGATCATTATTATGCAAAATGTAACTTTTGCAACGACACTCCCCTAATTGATTTTGTAGACGACATTGGTTTTGTAAACGATAGAATTTTAGGCCGAAGGACTTGCATATCAGACAAAATCACCTACAAAACAAAGTCAATTAATCTTAACCGACTGTCACGAATAACAAATTATTCATATGATTAATTGGTCATGAATATTTGAATACAAATATTTGAATTTCGTGATTGAATTTGACACTGACCAATGATATTATAGTATTTTCACAATTTATTTGCTAAAAAATCTGAAACTATTTGTTTTATTATTGATTTTGATAAAGTAACATCGCAATCGTAATTTTCATTTAATGTTTCCTAAAATAAAAACATCACAAACTCAAATAATAAAGAATTTTCTAACTAAATAGGTCACATGAAACTTTGGGTTTTCATTGTAGCCAACATTTTGAAAATGTGAAGCAAATAGTCAAAACGCGGAGTTGACAGTTGACGCGTTAGTTTTGATCTATTGTGTAACAATTAATTATTTTTTCAAATGAAATACGATTTAATTAATTTTAATGAGATTTTTTGTTTCCTTTTATTTGAATTTGAATTATGCCAACTCATTTAAGCGCTCATTATCCCACAATTAACTATATTCTTCTCCGCCTTCTCAAAAAGCCTTTTTTTGTGCTCGTTTAGTACTATTGGCCATTAATTACCACTGTTAACAGAAATTTACAGCGCCAAATACCAATATTTCATATAATGCGTTATCAATCCAACTTTTTCCACTCTAAATATTGAATACATCAGTTATGGATGTCATAATAATTAACAAATATTGACATAAATTAACTACATCATACAATAAAAACAAAAACATAAATGATAATATGCATGCATTCATATCAATATAGGGATTTAATTATTGAAAATATTAGAACCATTTAACACGCGACAGTAATAGTATTTTTTATTAATTAATATTTGATATTATAAATTATAACAGTTTGTAACGCGATTTAGTTAAAAGAGTAAATTAGGAGAACGATATTAAATTCTTTTGAACGTGTGGCTATTTTTCCAATTTTTTTCAAATGTTGGTTATATTATATCTAAATATTATGGTTTCATTTGGGCTACTTAGAGATAACTCTTTAATGATGTTATTCATGATCTTCGTTGCCCAATAATAAATAGTTTATTCCGACGACTAGGTCTACTAGAACCTTACCGGTCACCACACAGGTCACAGTTCACTGTTTTAATTGCTGAGTTTTTCTTTACCTTAAAAAAGAAGAGGGAAAAAAAAGTTAAAATGTTTTACTGTGTATTTAAAACGGTTAAATATACAATACACCTTGACAGAAATTAGAAACTAAGGTTAATTAAGTAATTTGAGACGAAACTGAAGATGAAAGAAATAATTACAAAAATAAAATATTGTCCTACATTCGGGTGCAATCGGAGTATATTCGGTAACAGCAAAATTGGGGGCGGAGGAGGAAAGGGGTTGTCCGTACAAGATGTGGGTGTTTTACCTGATATCGCTGCCATTGACGACGGCGATGGTGGTTCTCACGCTCAGATACTTCGCCGGACCTGAGGTTCCTCGCTATGTCCTCCTCACCGTCGCCTACACCTGGTTCTGCTCTCTCTCCATGATCGTCCTCGTCCCCGCCGATATCTGGACCGTAAGATCCTCAAATTCCCCTCACTTTGATTTCTGGTTATTATGATCTATGATTCTGAAATTGACTCGGAACGATTGATTGATCGATCGTTGGAATTGAATTAGACGATGCATCATATGTGGAACGGCGGAATCTCCTTCTTCTGGAGCTGGTCCTATTGGAGCACGTTTTTGCTAACATGGTAACGCCATTGATGAGCTAAGCTAAGCTAAGCCAAGAGTTGTTTCTTTCGTTATTCATCATCGTCGTTCTATTGTTTCCAGGGCTGTTATCCCCCTAATTCAGGGCTTCGAAGACGCCGGTGACTTCACGGTCTCACAGAGATTGAAGACCAGCGTTCATATCAACCTGATATTTTATCTCATCGTTGGATTTTTCGCTGTTATTGGCCTCATTCTCTTCTCCATCAAGTTAGCAATTTCATTTCTATGTTTCTCCTAATTCCTTTTCTTGATTTCGAATCTTTCCGTGTGTTCGTGTGTGTCACTCTATCTGTTCCTCTCAGGAACAAGGACCAAAGCGTCCTTGGTTTCGCCATGGCTTGCTCCAACACTTTCGGGCTTGTCACCGGGGCTTTCCTGCTGGGTTTCGGCTTGAGCGAAATCCCAAAGACAATTTGGAAGAACGCCCTTTGGACCACTCGCCACAAGCTTCTTTCCCACAAGATTGCCAAAATGGCACTCAAGCTAGACGATGCCCACCAGGATCTTTCTAACGCGATCGTCGTGTGTTCTCTCTCCATAATCATGCCCATGTACATGCATACATACATAAATCTATATGTAACATAGCCAATGCATTTGTTTTTGTTTGTTTTCGAAATAGGTCGCTCAAGCCACGTCCAACCAGATGTCAAAGCGTGACCCTTTGAGGCCATACATGAATGTAATAGACGATATGGTCGCTCATATGGTAAATCACGTTTAATATAGTTGCTACATTCCATCCATTCTCTTTGTAAACACACGCTCAGACATTTGTTATGGCCTCGCCAGTTCAAGCAAGACCCAGCGTTCAAGCCCCAAGGTGGTCGCTTGGGAGAAAATGATATGGATTACGATAACGATGAGAAGTCTATGGCCACACTAAGGCGTCATCTGCGTGGAGCTCGCGAAGAGTATTATCGATACAAAAGGTTATAATCATCTCATCTGCTTCTCAGCCCTACTTGTTGAACACTGATTTGCACCAATGTTATATTACTGGGATAGTTACATAATCAAAGTTACCATTGAAAATTAAATTGATGGTTACACCTTATAGGCCTGCCGTACGAAAGACATGCCAATCTCTTCCTCTATACAGATCTATTATTAAATTAAGTAACTCACTTGGTTCTCTCATCAACCATACGGACCTATTTTTGCTAAAATAGAATGAAATTTATAATTTTCCCTACTTAGGAATCTAACACAATCACATGCTAACAATTTTTGTGATTCTAAACTTCAGGTCTTTTTATTATCTTTTATTAAAAATATAATTGAACTTAAGGTATTTTGATAGGGTGTTTTACATTTATAGGATTCTCTACTATAAATTGTTTGCTCAATTGTGGCTGGGATTGAAGACTTACTTCCACTATATCAAAGGAAAGAAGAGCAAACAGATCTATGCAAAGATTTCTCACTATTTCTATGTGACAAGCCTAAATTATAAAGACAAGTCTATACCACCGCCTTGCCTGCTTGTTCTAAATTTAATTCTTCATTGGTGGTAACTGGGTGTGGAATGTTTCTGTTTCTTTCCTTAATCTTTACCTCACAATCGATATGACTAGTCATTTATGATATCACTTAACAGAATTTTGTGGCTAATTGTCCATTAGTCCTGCCGTTGTGCTTGAGATCTCTTCTGTGGTTTACTCCACATTCGAACTCCTTACACCTCCTTAGAGGAAGAGAGTCCTTACACATCCTTTTCGTGTGCAGTGAGTATTTGACCTATGTTACAGAGGCCCTTGAGTTGGAAGACACCATAAAAAACTATGAACGGCGAAGTTCAACAGGATGGTGTGTCTCTAGTATTCATCCTCAGCCCGATTTAAGTTTTGTGTGCTGTAAATTTCTCTTTATTTATGCTGACATATATATATATATATATGTTATATATATATATATATATATATATATAGGAAATATGTTTCAAGTTTCAGACCCACTCGAACAGGCAAATTTGGGTCTGTTGTCGATTCTATGGGTGAGATTAGAAAATTCTGCAACTTTTGCATCTCTTTCTGTTGCTTGCTTGTCACTTAATCTTTTACTCCGTGAAGAGCTTAATATGTTCTCAAAACCAATTTATTTCTTCTTTCTATAGAGTTCTTTTGGCGCTGCATTCTGAAAAAGGAAGTTGAGAGACTATTGGCAATTATACTTGGCATTATTTCAGCTGCTATTCTATTAGCAGAGGCAACCTTACTTCCGAAATTGGATTTATCTCTTTTCTCCATCCTCATTAATTCAGTTAAAGGAGAAGTTCTTGTACAGGTGCTATGAGTTATGCCATTTACTTGCTCTCTAAGTTTTTATAAAGGATTTTTATTAATTAAACTGCCATTCCTTTGCTTTACCATGTGTGCACACTAAGTATAAAACTCCCCTTGTCTCAGGTATTTGCTTTTGTTCCTCTAATGTACATGTGCATGTGCACATATTATTCCCTGTTCAAGATTGGGATGCTGACGTTTTACTCATTAACACCGAGGCAAACTAGTTCGGTCAACTTGCTTATGATATGCTCGTAAGTTTTATTTAATTTCTTGATTATTATCACTTCAAAGAAAAATTTGAAATTCAGATACCCACGTATATACGAGTGGTTTGATTTACTGAGATATCGGCTACCGACATAAATCTTTTTCAAAAGTTGAAATACCTTTAGAAAATTACGGTTATTTACCAACGGAAATACCGACAAACATTCAGATCTTTCACCGGAATTTTTATCTTTCCACGGGTTTTTAAATAATAATAAAAAAAAAATGCACCAGAATATCTTCTTACAATCAGTTTTCACCAGAACTTCGATGTTTTGCTGTTTCTCGGGAAAATATGTTCTGAAACGAAGAATCGGGTACCGGTTTACTGGCAAGATACCTGTAATTTTTACTGGTATTTAAAAAATGCTACGAAGGTTGTTGGACTAATTTTTAATGATACTACTACATTTTTCTCTCTACTGCAGCATGGTTGCTCGGTACGCTCCTCCAATTTCATATAACTTTCTCAATCTTATCCGTCTTCGCTCTCTTGGCAAAGAGAAGGAGACCATTTTTGAAAAGGTAATTCTCTTTTGACGCACACGTTATCATGATTTTTTAGTTTATTTGCAAAACTGAATTAATGATGTCATACAATAGGGACATACAATATTATTTTTAGGCCAGATAAATATAAATTGGTAGCAGTGTAACTTATACACTTGTCCTCGCCATATACGTTCGTGGTCAATGCTTATTATTTTTGGTAAAATTAAGAAAGTTAACAGTTGGATAGTCATGAAGTCAAAGTATATTATGTCCCAATTGACTATGACTTTTCTTTGCTATGGCCTTGAGTCGCGTTTGTTCATCAAACACTTGAAATTATAGTGTTTTAAACAAATGTTTTTCTACTCTTTGGCTTCTAATTTTGGCCTTCTTACATAACATCTGAAATTCTCGCTGCAGCGGATGGGAAATATCGACACAGCTGTCCCTTTCTTTGGAAAAGAGTTTAACAGAATCTATCCGCTTATTATGGTTGTGTACACACTATTAGTTGCTAGCAATTTCTTTGACCGTGTGATTAGCTTTTTCGGAAGCTGGAAGAGATTTAGATTCCAAACAGAGGCCGAAGATATGGATGGTTTTGATCCTTCTGGACTTATGATTCTACAAAAAGGTAATTGGTGTATGGACTTCCAATGAATACAGCTGTGACCTCCTCTTTGGTTGGACTTTATTTCAACAAACACAAATGAAACCCATTTTAAAATTTTCCAGAAAGATCCTGGCTTGAACAAGGCAGCAAAGTTGGCGAACACGTCTTTCCGTTAGCGAGGAATTTTACCAATGCAGATGTTGAATCTGGGAGCAATGGCACGGTGCGTGAATTAACCTTCAATATCTTAGTTTGTTAAACCTGATACTACGTTTTGTTTAAGGGAATTATACCCATCTAATCATTTTACACTTAATTTTCTGCAAAATAGTCAAGGGTGCACAGTTGTTAAACAACTCACCAAACATAACCAAAACACGCCTTACCACATTCAAAATTAAATATGCAGATAGATTTCACTAATAGGTTTGTCCAACATGGCTATTTTTCTATATTTCTCTTTTCCAAATTCAAATCCGTGATTTTTGGTTTTCTCAACCAAAAAAAAAAAAAAAAATCGAATGTGCAGGATAGGACTGCAGTTGAACTGAAGGCAACAACGACCCTTACCAATGACGTGGCAAAAGGAGGTCCGTCAAAAGAAGAAACTCGTAAATACGGTTCACATAGAGAAGCCATGAGCAACAAGTACGCAGCCATAAGAGAACAAAACAAGCAAACACCAATGAATACAAAGAAAGCATCGGTTGAGCAGAGTATTGGATCCACCAAGGTCTCGTTGCTTGAAACGGTCGAGGCTCAGGATAGTAATAACTCGCCTTCGGGTCTAGCCTCAAAGTGGGCATCGATGAAAACCGGGTTCCAGAGTTTCAAGGCCAACATAGGAGCCAAAAAGTTCCTTCCTTTGCGCCAAGTTCCCGAAACTACACTAGTGTCCCGCGTCTCGTCTTCTGAATCGCTGGACGAGATATTTCAGAGACTAAAACGGCCATCGGCGGATCACGAGAGTTACAGCGAAGAGGATGAGGAAGGGTCTGAAATCAGGAAAGCGGGCTCGTGAAAGTTAATCTTCTTAGAAGCCAGAGAATATAAAAGCCACAAACAAAATGTACAGGTCCGGAGCAAGAGGGTTAATACCATCATATTACAGAAGCCGAAACACTGGTTTGGTAGCATCTAGTGTGACAAATTTATTGGCAGTACCAAAAATATAAAATACATGTCGAGAATAAAGGATAAAGTAAAAAAAAAAAAAAAAAAATACGAACCAGGCGGGAAATTTTGTAATTTGATTTATATGGTCTGTCATGTAACACAGTGTAGTCACTTTTGGTGCTTGGCTTTCCCTGCTCTGATGATTTTAGAGATTTTGTAACATTTACTACATTTCATTTATTTGGATTCTCTGTGAAGCGGTTCCTATACGAGAATCTTGGAGTTGTATCAGTAAATTTTGAGCCTTATCATGCTGAAGATTATTTCTATTTTATTTCTAATATGATCAGTAGAGACAATGCAGTGGAACACTCTTAACAGATGGTCTCTCAGAAAAACGACACTATATTTGTATGATATGATATATAATCTGCAAGAATTTAATATAGTATGGCTTACGTATTGTTTTTTTCCTTCTCGGAAAAGACTGGATGAAAGTAATTTAATATAGGGATATTTTGAGCCACCATTTTGGATATTTTTGAGACCCAGTTGTTAAACTCTGGTACTCTTAATTGAAAGCTAAAGGTTTCTATCCAAAAAAAAAAATTGTTTAAACATAGAAACTTGACAGGGCAGAGTTATAGAGAGTCCGTGTTGTTATTTGGTATCTTATGTGTGCTGTAAAGCAAGTTTTATTATTACCTCTTTTTTTGTACATAGAACTTTACATATTTATGCACAAATTATAAAGATATATTTTAAATTTTAATAATAAATCATTGGAAATTGAATTCACATCAAAGAGACCGCTAAAATGAGGTGATTTCACTCGAGTTAAGTTTAAGTAATTTTAATCCCTTTAAGGGTTCCTCTGAGTTTAAGCTTATAAAAAAAAACATCATAGCAAATTTATTGAATTGCCACTTATTTTTTTGTTACTTGAGGCGCATGACCAAGTAATATGAATATACTTTATTTTAATATATAAGACAGTAAGAAAATTTGTCTTTCAACAAAACACTAGGTGAAGGGCAAACTAATTCTGACCGTTCGGTCGGAACTGCCTTTTTAGTTTTATCCAAACGCCACTTCAGGCTTTGTTAGCTAATAAGGATAAGAAGTTTTAATTGTCCGGAATGAAAATTTTGGATTATGAAACAAAATTTAATAACAGTTCATGGATCATTTGCTGCGGCGAACTAATGAGCAAGAAAAAATATAAACCGATCTCCAATGACCCGAATTTAAGAAAAAAGACTAAAAGAATTACAAAACCTGTCAATACACTCTAAAAAAAAATTCTTCTGGATGGTACAGTCACTTCTGATCCCTTTATGGAACCGGAAGTACTGGTATCAATGCTCGCTTTTTCTATCGGATTTATGAAAGAGTGAAACTGTAATGATTACAAAAATCAACGGTTTGTAATGCATATGGGAAAATGATAAATTCAATTGTTGGTTATTGCCTATTGGCTATGAAGACTATTGATTAGGTAATATCGGGGACTCGCAATAATGATATAAAGATTGATAACACAATCGTTAATATTATTAACGGTAATGGTAATGTTGTATAGTATCTAAAGTATATATTGGATAAAGAACATTGGAAGTTAAAACATCAAAATCATCATTCAAAAGATATTTGAAAAAGATATTATAATATCGACTACTTTTTGAATTAAATGATAATTTAACTATAATTTTATTTGCTCCCTTAAAAAATGGCTAAACGCTCGCAAATCTCTAAATTTTAAGATGATGTATAATTTTAAATATCAATGTATTTCCTTCCTAAATTTATTAGTGATTTTTAGGTGTTAATTTTATTAAAATACATGAGTATTCACTTTGGTTTTATTATATCTTTCTCGATTTATAGTTGGACTAAGTTATTAGCTAAGAGTGTGGGAAATAAGTTATTCCTGAAATTAATGTGGATTATCGTTTTTTGATCGGAAGAAGTGGATTATTGTTATCCCATAAGAAGATAACATAAATCCAAGCGAAAATAACACTAAAGTTGTAGCGAAAGAGAGAGAACAAGAACAAACACTCGACTCCACAGCTTCCTCCGTTCCGGCAATCTCTCTCTCTCTCTCTTCCGATTCTGTTTTCACTCAAATATAAATTAATTAATAAATAACCAAATAAATCACAGATCGTCCACTTCATTTCTTCACCATCACTCACAAAACCGACATAGATAGATACAGAGAGAACCAGAGCTTCTAGAAAGAGTAACGTTGCTTCTAGAGCAAGAGAAAGCGATGGTAAGGATAATTCCCATGGCGTCCTCGATCAGACCATCTCTCTCATCCCTCAGATTCTCATGCGTTTCTTCTTGTTCTTCTCGCACCGGCGTTTCAGTCTCGTCCCTCGACCATTCTAGGAAGCTCTCTCGCCTCCATCTCGGGAGTGGTATTGTTCGAGCTCTCTTGTCCTGTTCTTTTTTTTTTTTTTTTTAAGGTTTATGTTCTTAGGTTGATTGCTGTTAGTATTTTTTGAGGTTATAATTTGATTCAGTTTATCATCTGGGTTTTGAATCAAGGGATTTTGATTTTCGTCGGCGCAAATGGAGAAAGAATTCGTTTGCGCTTTGATTACAATTTAAGCTCTTTAAAAATGAGTGGATTTCTGTTTAATGCCTGTTTTCTGTTGAATATCAAAGAAGAAACTCATTTCCTCAGAGAATTCTTTGATTTAACAACTTAGGTGCGTTCTAGCCCTTAGTATGGATTTTCAAGCATTTTTTTCGTTTGCATCTCAAGATGAATAAGCTCGTTGTGATATAACTGTGATTGTTATATCGGATTCGCATTGTTCCATGTTTTTGAAACGTTGAACAAATATGCTCGCAACAAGCTGTTCAGTTTGAGCCATGATTTGCAAGATTGTGCATTTGGACTTATTTCGTCTTTTTTTGGAAAATTCAGTTGTTCCACAATCACAGTTGTTCGGTCTGAAAGTTTCAACGATACCGAGATCAGACGGAAATGGCCGGAAACTGGGCTATGCTGTCAATGTGGCACAAGCGAGTACGGCTTCAGCCACTGAGAATGTCCTCGAGTGGGTGAAGAACGATAAAAGGCGGATGCTTCATGTTGTATACCGCGTCGGAGATTTGGATAGAACCATCAAGTATGCTCTTCTTCTTTCTTTTTTTCGTTCTCTTTTTCTGCAACCTTTTCTGCTTATTTTGTGCATTGTCATCGTGTATTGAATAGTTAGGCTAAACGAATTTAACGCACGTGTATGGTCGCTGCAGATTCTACACAGAGTGCTTGGGGATGAAACTGCTGAGGAAGCGTGATATACCGGAAGAAAGATATACAAATGCATTTCTTGGATATGGACCTGAAGATTCACACTTTGTTATCGAACTCACATACAGTAAGTAAGAAGAAGATGGGATTCTTGTTTTTGATTTCCGCGTATCGATATTGTATGTTAATGGTTATTTGTGTTGATGTTTTTTTTATTTTATTTTTTTGCAGATTATGGGGTTGACAAGTATGATATCGGAACAGGATTTGGTCATTTTGGTGTGGCGGTGGAGGATGTAAGTTATGAATAATGATGTGAAAGTTAGTTCATCAGAAATAATAGTGCGTTTCTAATTTCTGGTTATTAAAAAGAGCGGTCGCATTTGTTTTTGTCTAGGTTTACAAGACTGTGGAACGCGTGAAAGCAAAGGGCGGGAAAGTAAGCAGAGAACCAGGTCCCGTGAAAGGTGGTAAAACAGTTATCGCATTTGTTGAAGATCCCGATGGCTATAAGTTCGAAATCTTGGAAAGAGGGCCTACTCCTGAGCCCTTGTGTCAAGTAATGCTTCGTGTAGGTGATCTTGATCGTTCCATCAACTTTTATGAGAAGGTGAGATTTCGCTACAGAATTAGTTAGTATCGATCGTCTATTGTTTAATAATAAATTTTAATCGCCATTTTTGTCTCTTCCTTGCTCAGGGTTTTGGTATGCAGCTCCTCCGGATACGGGACAATCCCGAGTACAAGGTAACACTTTTGTCTTTTTCCCAGCTATATTACTAATGATCTCATAGATAGCATTGCCTTGGATATCATTTTAACTGCTTTTTATTTCGATTTGTATTTGTATTTTACACCCCGAGGATGGAATGAAAATTGGGAAGATATCATGTTATTATTGCTTATTTCGCCGTGCTAATTTTTTTTTATTATGTATAGTACACAATAGCAATGCTCGGCTACGGCCCCGAAGATAAAAGTGCTGTTCTTGAGCTGACATATAATTATGGTGTCACTGAATACGAGAAAGGAAATGCGTATGCCCAGGTATTAACTTGACCATCATATCACCCGTTCTAACTTATTATAAAAGTTTATAGATTTAACTTGGTAGTAAATACTTGTTGCTCAACATCGAGATCAGTTTGAGGATTGTTAAGACTAATATTAAATGAAAGCTCCTCCCAACAAAGCTATTATTGGCAATGGTTTTCTCGGATGTTTTAATTTTATATGATTTGGATGATGCAGATAGCTATTGGAACAGACGATGTGTACAAAACCGCAGAAGCAATAAAACTCGTGGGTGGGAAGGTTACCCGTGAACCCGGGCCACTTCCCGGAATCAACACCAAAATTACTGCTTGTTTGGACCCCGATGGCTGGAAAACGGTATGAACACCTCTCTAATGATTTCATAGAAATGCTTAATCAATCACATTTTGTTTCTTTCATCACTGGATTGATTGATTTTTTTTTTTTTTTTTTTTTTTCAGGTTTTTGTAGATAATATTGATTTCACCAAGGAGTTGGAATGAGCCTATGGAAAGAGCATGGGAAGCTTGAAACACACTCTTTCCTAGTGGCAGAAGAAGAATTGGCCTTGCTTTCGTTTTTGTAGATAAAATAAAAACCGGTACAATAATGACTTCAGATCCACCGTTGTGATAAATTCTCTCTCAGCTGTTTAGTTCAAGATAGCTCTGTTCCTTTATTGTTTCAAAATTTTACTTTTCTCTGTTATTTTTTACTTGTGAAAAATTAGGACCGCCATCGCCGTTGGATGCCAGACCGAGAAATGAGAAAAATTAGCCATGGTGTTCCTCGTCTAAAAATTAGTTGGCATATCTTTTTGTATGAAAAATGAATGGAGAAGAAAAACAAAAACCACAATTGTTTAGGCCTTTTCTTTCTGTGGGGAAGCGTGAGTGGTAGAATTTTCTTCCGCTAGATGAGCGGATGTTGTCGGAAACTAGCGGAAACGGTTTCTTCCGTACTAGCGTAAGGTTTGTTTTTTTATATTTAAAAAAAATAATGAGTCGTTGGATTGGATTTGTGACAGTTGCAAATTCAACGGCTCTAAAGTATGTCGAAAATAAATGTACTATGACCGGAAGGGAATTTATTTTCACTTACATGGAACGGAAATTCGCTTTCCATACCGAGCGGAATTCTGGTCAACACTTAAAGGAATTAACCCGGGATTCCATGACTCAGCGAAATGGAAATACATTTCCTTCCACAAGCCCAAGATTAGTTATGCTGCCGTATCAGTTCCATGGCGATCAGAGAGCGTGCCCCACACACATCTAGAAAGGTGCCATTGTAACACCCAAAGCTTCAGAGAGACGGAGACCAATAAATAATTTTATTTATTTATTTATAAAAGATAACAAATTTCTTTTCAAGTTTATGAAATGAGAATTATGGGTATATGAGTCTTTGCAGAAGTGAAAGAGTAATAAATGTGTCAAATTTGAGGTTTAAGTTGGTTTTTGATAAAGTGGCATAAAACTGATGATATTAATGTCAAAATCCTTTTTTAAAACAGAATTCGATTCTATTTGATACCACCTATCATTGTTACATCTTTGACATATTACATTATATTAGAATTAAACAAAATCCATTTGTATATGTAAAAAAAAAATTGAACAACATCGACCACTTAAAAATGAAGAAGATGCTTCACTTTTTATTTATTAATACTTGAGAATTCATCAAGCGACTCGCGAAACACAACTATAACCAGAACACTAAATATATAGACGAAATACATAGATTGTTGGGAATTAAATATGTTTCACAAAGACGGAAATTAAAATATTAAATGATTTAGATTCTATCAAAACACGAACAACAGATCTAGTTTCTATTTTAATTAAACATATCGTTGAGCTACTATAAAAAAAAAAAAAAAAAAAAACTAATAAGAACTATTCTAAATAGAATGATCAAGGAAAACTCGCATGAAGTCCCGCTATTTGAATTTACACACCAGTTGACAATCTTCAAGTCTTCGAGATCCTCACTTTCTTCGTGGATTGATCGACATTAAATCTTCCGAGCCGTTCTCCGGATGAACAAGGATCAAGGCGAGGGCCAACTCTTTGCTTACTTAATTATTCTAACAAGGTGTTGGAATAATTCTTACATTCTTTTCTCTTTGGGAAGTTATATGATTGATTTTCTCACTCTTGGGATAAGAGGAAAAATGTCCAAGCAGGGGAGAGGGAGTGGGCGAAAATTTCAAGCATGGAATGCCTATGTTGGTCGAAAATACCACTATCCCAAGCCCCTTATTTATAGTCTTCTAACTTACCCGAATAGAAAATACATTTCTTAATTTGATTTGATCTTATTTTATTTAATATGAGATATTTATTGTATTTAATATGAGATATTATTCTATGAATAGAATAAATCAAATATCTTCAAGATACTTTAATAAATAAAATATTCAGATCGAATATTATTCAGGTAACTGAATAATATAGAAAATCTACATGATATTCTCAATAAAAAAATATAATTAATATATTATGGGAAAATAACACATTTATATCCTGTGTTTTAGTGAAATGTCGACTTTAACCTTTGGTTTTCAAAAATGTCGAGATCATACCTTCTGTTTAACTAAAATGACGAAATTATACCCTGAAATGGATAATAGTGTCAGAAGTCTCCCTTTCATTGATATTAACTCTTATATAAGAAAAACATAATCATATCCAAAACACTATCATAATTTTCAAATTTCCAATTTTGAAATAAAAATATCCTTAAATTGAAATTAAATAATAAAATTCATATCTGCTAAGAGATGACTTCATTCTATGTTCGAATGCAACTCTGAATCATGGGTTCTCTTTTCGAATATGTAATTTTGATGACTATCACCTGTTGATTTTTACCCTTTTGTCTCTTTTTGCGTTCTTCACGATTAAGAAACTGTTGTTTATTTTTTTGTTTTTAAATAAATTACATATATAATGCGAATGAATAAAGATAATTGGTGTTTACATATAAATATTATAGTCAACGTCAATGAAAAATCAATTAAAAGAAGATTTGTGGCACTGTTGTTTATTTCAGGGTATAATTTCGTCATTTTAGTTAAACAGAGGGAAAACCAAAAGTTAAACTCGACGTTTCACTAAAACACAAGGTATATATGTGTGTCATTTTCCCATATAATTATTGGTTTCTCAAAATAAGATATATTGTTATATAAATAGAATAGTAGATAATATCTTCATGATGCTCTCATAACTAATTCCTATATTAAATATTCACCAAATCATATCGTATTTAATAGATAATATTTATTTCTTATTTGAGAAAAAGCTCAAATCCAATTGGGCACTGATGTACACGCCTAAGACAAGCTTTATTGGACTTTGTGGGCTGATTTAAATTGCTCTTTTCAGGCTCATTTAAATCTTAATGATATTCCGAAATTACTCAACAATTAATAATTTGTGCGTAAAGTACCTTATTACGAATGCGAAAGATGTTGCAACTAAATTGCGGTAGTAAGCTTGTAGTAAAGTCTCATATTTACTACAAGAATATCCTTGTCCATCTTGTCGGAGCCGACTAGGAGACAATGGACCTAATAACTCAAAGCTAGATGAACACAAGCGAGAGCGTATATACTGTTATTGATATAATCCAAGAGAGAAGCTCTCGGAGTTATTATAATTGTATTTACTTGATCCTTTAAATAAAGTGTCCATTGATATAACTAGTACATATAGTCTACCGTCCAGGTTCAACTCATGATACGAAATGGTCAAATATACCATTATATCTCGAGTCAATTATGAGCTCTGAGTTCCACCGATTCCCCAACGAAAGATTCCTTAGCTACTCATAGTGCAAATGTGCATGTAATCTAATGGTTCTGAAATTGACTATTAGGTGAGCAAACATTGACTCTCCTTATTAAGAGCTGGATTCTTCTTTTGATGTTTCCTTTCCATCATTGATTATACCCTGGACTCCCAAAACATAAGTATATAAGCATCTCTGTAGCTGTGAACGGATGAATCAAAAAGCCAAATATATAAGTCTAACTTCCAGGAGCGCCTCGGGATTTAGGTCGATCTATATCCACTGGCGAGCCGCATGTATGATCTCAAATTTAGCTATCCACACATAGATTGATCGCTGACTAGTTTAAGTGCTCCACCCGAGACTTATATTCCTCACATCACATGTAGAGATATAATCTCAATTAATGCAGAGAGCTATAAGAGTTTAATGAATGTTATTATACAATATCATGAACTAACCCATCTAATGTATTATTGATTATGTCTTTATCTCATTTAGTTAGAAATCTAACGTAATTACAATATTACCCTTAAGAAAAAAATTACCATAATACCATTTTGTGGGCAAGATTCCTAACAAAGAGGCGGCCAAACAAAAACTATAAACGACTAAAATAATAATATGGAAATGAAATAAGACGCGAAAGACAACGATACTAGAACACAAAGACGAAATGCGTGAATTCACGACCGAATAAACTAGCATAACAAATTTGGGCCTCAGGTACGTCGCGCATCCAATTTGGAAGTGGACTTCCTCCGAGATGGACGAGGATCACCTTATCACCACGTTCCATTCAACCTAAGTTAATTGTTGAGCATTAGTTTCGGTCAAAGATTAATTGTTAACCGATATTATTTTAGCCCAATTAACCGAAATTAATTGATTTAACTGAGAATAGTTATGTGTGATTATTTGCATTTCGAAGTTAATGTGAATAGCATTTAATTATAGAGATTGTAATTGATAATGCACTATTAAATGCATATTTGAAAAGAAAAATATCATCATTACGCCAGTATTAATTAGAAATAGAATGCTCATATATTACATATATGTATAAAAGCGAAATACAATGTATTCTATTTTTTCACTATATGTAATTGAATGCCTAATTATAGCAAAGATTGAATCCAAGTATAATTAGTATCAAATAGCAAATTGTATTATAACGATCACTTTCATTCTATTTAGTATTTTATTTCTCAAACGGCCAAACATGATTCAAATAATGAATGGATTTTTTTTAAAAATTAATTATTCTTGGTTAACTTAGGTTAACTGTAATTTTACTCGGTTAAAGTTAATTGTACGATTAATTTTAGGGAAAATAACACATTTATACCATGTGTTTTAGTGAAATGTCGAGTTTAACCCTCGGTTTTCAAAAATGTCGAGTTCATACCTTCTGTTTAACTAAAATGACGAAATTATACCCAATGTTTAACTAAAATGATGAAATTATACCCTGAAATACACAACAGTGTCACGAATATTCTTTTTATTGACTTTTCATTGACGTTGACTATAATATGTATATATAAACACCAATTATCTTTATTCATTCGAGTCATATATGTAATTTATTTAAAAACTAAAAAATAAACAACAGTATCTTAATCGTGAAGAACACAGAAAGAGGCAAATGGGTAAACATCGATAGTTGATAGTCATCAAAATCGCATATTCGAACAGAGAATCCGGAATTTAGAGTTACAATTCGAACACGGAATGAAGTCATTTCTTAGGAGGTATGAGTTTTATTATTTAATTTCAATTTAAGGCTATTTTTATTTCAAAATTGAGAATTTGGAAGTTAGGGCACTGATTTAGATTTGATTTGGTTTTTCTTATATAAGAGTTAATATCAATGAAAGAGAGATTTGTGACGCTGTTATTCATTTCAGGGTATAATTTCGTCATTTTAGTTAAACAGAGGGTATGAACTCGACATTTTTGAAAACCGAGGGTTAAACTCGACATTTCACTAAAACACAGGGTATAAATGTGATATTTTCCCTTAATTTTATCGGGTTAATTTTAATTAAAAAACAAATCAAAATTAAAAACCGAATTAACACTTTTAGTTCTTAGGAACAACTAGCAACTAGCTCTTTGGTGTCCTGAATCCCCTACACAAAATTATCCAAATGAAATTGCTTGTCCAATGATTCAACATAATTTTTGGCGATCTCCGCCATGTGCCCTCTGAGAAGGAGTTGAAGACGTCTCATCTGGCGCGACAAAGTGTACGGAGCAGTAGCAGTGGATACGGCTCGTCAAAGTAGCGAGTCACGATCATCATCTTTACTAGTTTTAGAGTTGTTGTAGTGTGGTATGCTATAATAGAGGGAATGCCTTTTATAGGGATTATTGTAAATAAAAAATAAAGTTGGTACTTATCAAGTTTTATAGTACTGGCCCAAAAAGATTAGGCCCACACGATTACTTTAATGTGTAGCAAATTAGATTTGTTTTAGTGTTCTCATCTTATAAATTTGGTAGATGCAAACGATGTGTGATTTCTTTGTTTTTCATTTGGTTCAACTCTTAAGTTAACATAGAGTGAGTTTTTTTCATCTATAAAACAAATGGGTGATACGGCTATTTAACCAATTTGAACTTTGAGTTTAGCAAAATAGCCATAATTTTTAAAGTTTAAACTGATTAGTCAAAAATATCTAAAATCACTAAAATAACCCTAAAACACATTGAAAAGCTATATTTTGCGCTCTTCCTTGACCTCCTCTTGTTGAATCCATTTATGCGTTGCGATGAAATCCTTGATACTCTTATTGAAATCCTCGCCGCTCATCCGATTCACTGTCTTCGATTTTTCCGTCTCTGGCGTCGATTTTCGCCTACGATCGCCGGATTCCTCCTGCGACTCTTCTCCGACAGCTGTCACCAAAATCGTCGTCCTCAAGTCGAAACTCTCCGATTGAGTCCTCTCATGAATTCCAAAATGAATCTGAGTCTTCTCGTTCACCAACACCACAACCAAGGCGTTCTCATTCTCGATATTGTTCTCAGCCTCGATTTTCGTTTCTTCTTCGACATTTTTTGCGGCGATTTTTTTCGGTGAGGCGATTATGAAATCTGACCTCTTTGTCATGAATCCCCGATCACCGCTGTGAATTTTCTGATCTCTCCACTACTAACGAGCTCCAAAAATCCTTTCTCAGCGAACTCCGTGCCCAATTCTTCTTCCTCTTATTTTTTTTCCTGCTTCTGATTTATCAAAGAGTTGATTAAATTTTTTGAAAGCATGATTAATTTTTTGAAATCTTCTTCTTCTTCTTCTTCTTCTTCTTCTTCTTCTTCTTCTTCTTCTTCTTCTTCTTCTTCTTCTCCTTCTTCTTCCTCTTTTTTACTTCTGGTTTATCGAAGACTGGATTAAATATTTTGAAAGCATGATTAGATTTTTTTGACATCTTCTTCCTTTTTTTCTTCTGGTTTATCGAATAGATGTTTAATACAGAAAGTGCAGTGGATTACATTTTTGGAAACTTATATTAATTATTTTGAAAATAATTAAGGGTATATTAGTACTTTTACATTATAAATGGCTAAAATTCACTAACTTATGAAATCTTGGCTATGTTGCTAAACAATAAATTTGAAATGACTAGTTCATACAAAAAATCCTAAAATAAATGTATGTGCACATTATGTTATACGTGGGACATCTTAAAAAAAAACAAAAAAATTGGCTACGTAAGCCACCTAAACTATAGGAATTGTAAATTAGCCAACTTTTTTTAAATAATTTGTAAATAGCCAATTTGCATACGTGGCAGCCTACTAACTACCTAAAATATATGTTTGGTTGTGTTAAATAAGGCTTTTATTAATCTGTTAATAAGTTTACTTGGTTAGTTACAAGAAATTAACAAAATGTGGGCTATATCTCAATCCACTATATCTGTGTGGCTATATAACTTAATAACCCTTAAAAAAATGATACACGTTGGACAATGGGAGTATATGCTACATAATGAAAAGTGAAATTTGTTATCAATAGCCCATTTTACACTTCTTATTAGGGGAATAACCCAAGTTTCATTTAATTAAGGAAATAGCCCATTTTTTCTTAGCGCACAATTATACCCTTCGCGAATCAGTTAATTAATTAACAGACTGAATTGAGTTAGGTAATTAATTAACTGAATGTTTGGATTTTAAATTCACAAAAAATCAGAACTTTATTCAATTCCTATTCAAAGCATTCAATTAATTAACCTAATTCCTAATTCATTCAGTTAGTAAATTAATTTTACTCAAAAAAGAAATCAGAACCTAAGCTAATTCTTAATTCAACCAATCAGTTAATTAATTAACCTAACTCAATTCAATTGGTTAATTTATTAACTGATTCGCGAATTACCAATGAATCAACAAAATAGCTCAACAATTCAACAAACCGATCGATCGAGGGTAGATAGAGCTGTAACGGACTCAACAGCCCATGGGCGGGAGATCAGAGGCGATTTTCTCGGTATCGCCGCTATGGAAAAGACGGCTACCGAAAACCACGAACCCAACGACGTGACCGGCGACAGCGACGAGGAAGACGCCGCCGTTGAAAGACATGACGACGAGCATAACGAGGTAGGCGAGGCCGACGTGCAGCGCGTGGAGGAGCATCTGGGCGTAGGCAGCGGAGGCGGCAGAGAAGCGCGTGTTGAGGAGGCGCGAGTGGGAGAGCCACTCGATAACGATGGCGAGCGCGAAGACGAAGACGATAGTGAGGAAGTACATGGGGGTAATTTATGTTGTTTAGATCAGTTGAGCTATTCCCTTAATTTAGGAGAATTTGGACTATTCTCCTAATATTAGCGGGCTGATTGGGCTAATATACAAAATAGACCTAATGAAAATATCCAATTTTTTTTAAAGTTTATTAAGAAAATAAATAGTATTATTCGTAAGTTTCTTAATTAATAAAAAATAAATATATTGGACAAGATATTCAGGTTAAATATACTACTTTATAGCATCTAAGAATTATTTTATAATTTAGAGTAATTGTGAATTTATAATATATATATATATATATATATATATATTGTAATAATAATGTATATCTAAAAAAATGTTATATATACATTTTAAATTTGATTATTTTATAAGAAATTTGAAAATATAAATAAATAAATTAAGGGCCGGTTAGGTATCTAGCCCAAATTGGCCACCTCTTTTAAAATTTTAGCCAAACTATTACTTAAATTAGGTAACTAGCCAAATCCACTACCAAACAATATTATATTCATATCTTACCCCTCATCAAATACACACCAAAATTTTCGCATCCGACTCCAAATCCTTCAATCCTCCGATATTGCCTCCGAACTCTCCGTCGATTTCGAATCCTTCAATCCTTTGATATTGCGTCCGACCTTATTTTTCGTCACCAATTTTCTTATTTCGCCACTTCCAAAGCCGACGAAGCGTCTCCGTTCTCAAACTTGGAAAAAATGGTAAGTAAATATGATTTCCAATTCGATTAACCCATAGAACACCATAATCGAAACCCTACCCCGCATCTCCGATCAATTCTGTTAGATTAACTATAAAATATGGTAAATAATATTTCCAATTCGATTAACCCATAGAACACCATAACCGAAACTCTAGCACTTTAATGGTAAATAATATTTACAGTCGGACCATTCGATAATAAATATTATTTACCATTCGAAAAAGTAAAATACTTGTTTCCGATTTGGCGAACGATTCCATTATTCAAATCTGATGATGAATAACTGGAAAAAATTTGGAATTGACAAACAAATAAGAACGAAGTTTTAAGAAACCAAAGAACCTAAACACCTACACTAGACAAACATAAACTAATAAGGATTAAATGACTAACCTAGACGAACAGATAATATAAGAACAATAGAAGAACATCTACGAAATCGACGATCCTAAGCATCTATTCCAAATGAGTCGTCAAATATCCTGGTTGCAAATTTAGGATAATTTTAATGGTAAATAATATTTATTGTCGGACCATTTGATAGTAAATATTATTTACCATTCGAAAAAACAAAATACATGTCTCCGATTTGGCGAACGATTCTATGATTCAAATCCGATGATGAATAACTGGAAAAAATCTAGAATTAACAAACACATAAGAACGAAATTTTATGAAACCAAGGGCAATTTTGGAAGAATGAGAAATATGAGCTATTTCCCTAATTAAATAGATAGTTAGGATATATTTTAAAAGTCCCATTTATAAGTAGGCTAGTTGTTTATAAATCTCATAAATTAATCCCAGAAAACTAAACTTATTTGTTTAAAAAAAAATCTAAACAAAACTTCATTTTATTAAGAAAATAGATCACTCGGGCCAAACTAAATTAAATTAACTAAAACATTTCATTTAATTTACTTTGGCCTCGTTGATTATTTTCTTAATAAAATGAAAATTTAGCTTTTTTTTTAAAAAAAAATGGTAGATTATTGGCCTACTGACCTAATTCTCCCAAAAAATATGAAGAAATTGTTATAACTAGTTAAATGACAAACTTCTATTAAAATTATAGTCCAAGTATTCAAATATTAAAAAAAAAAAAAAAAAGCTCAACTTATGTCTACATCTCTAGTATGACGCATGTGTCTTGCTTTAGTTTGAGGTATTTTTTTATTTTTATTTTTAGATAGTTTAACTATAATTTTAATGTAGGTGTATAATATATTTTGTATGACTAACTCTCTCAAAAAATATCATACCCACGTACAAATGTAAAAAATACTATGATCTCGCCCAGATCTAAACGAATCACGCGTCCAGAAAACGATGCAGATTGTTAAAGCCACCACTTTTTTAACGCCTTTATTGCACAAGACATATGTCTGATGACATGCAAAATCTACTAATTTTCTACATGTGTATTATAAAAATCTAACCTAATATATTTATAACATCCAAAATTATACTTTTAATTTAAGTTATTTGATCAATTAAAGTTATTTTTTTAATCAAAATTAAAGTAATTTCTAAATGAAGTATATAGATAAAATAAACCAAAATAAGTAATAGAAATGAAGAAATTATATCTTATAATTCGAGGTCCAATATTAACACAGTCTAATTAAAATAAATTATTTGAATAAAATTTGATGGTTTTTATTTTTTTATTTGTAACATAATATTGTTTCAAATTGTAACATAATCCATTAAACTTTCACTATTGTGTTTACTAAATTTTTATTGCTAGATGAATTCATTCATTCAGAGGGTACATATATTAGTTAACTCATTTCCAAATATTTGTTAACAATTTTTTTTAGATATTTTATAATATATATATATATATATATATATATATATATATATATATATAATGGGACTAAGAGATTAATAATGAGCCGTGCTGTGGACATGGCCTCAAAACCTCAAAACTAGTTTCAATAACGAAGCACAGACCTCTCGAACTAAACAAGCAAGCGAAAAAACGAAAAAGTTTGAAGAAATAGTTAAACAATAATAAAAAAGACGAAAAGACGTGCCGAAAGATCAAAACCCTATACTACAAATAAAACATTAAAGAAAAACTCATCAAATCAACGAAGATCAAACAATGAAAGCCAACTCCGAATACGAAAATTGAAAAGAAATTGAACGAAGATCAACGAACCTTGTTTGAACTTCGAACAAAAGTTAACGAATTGAATTTGTTTTATAGTGTTTTCATCTTATAAATTTAGTAGACTCAAACAATGTGGGACTTCTTTTATTTTTCATTTGATTCAATTTTTAAGTTAATATTGATTTTTTTTTTCATCTATAAAATAAATGTATATGCGGATTATGTTACACGTTGGACATCTTTAAAAAAAATGTTATACGTTGGATGCTACGGAATGAAAAGATACAACTTTTCAATTATATTTTTTTTAATATTTTACGAAACTAAATAGTATTATTCATAAATTTCTTAATTAATAAATTATAAATATATTGGACAAAATATTCAGGTTAAATATACTATTTTATAACATCTAGGGTGTCACGAAGTGGATCTGGAAAAGTCGGGAACACAACAAAAAAATACCATTTTTGACAAACTAATCACTCACAAATGCAATGGAACCTATTTCAAAATGAATCAAAACAATTAAACATGTTCTTATATGTTAAAAACAGGATGAACTTACCAAAATATGTTTGAAGAAGTTTTGGATCTTGGATTTGCAGGAAGAAGAACCTTGGATCTTGAAGTTTTGAAGAACAAACTTGGATTTGCAGGAAACAAACTGTCATTTGGATTTGCAGGAAAAAAAATGGGTTTAAGATGGGTTTATGATTATTGGAAAATGGTTTTAGGAAACAAACCGTCGACGAACAAGATTCCGGCGATCCAAGTGAAGAAGAACTCCGGCGACCATCGTGAAGAAACCTCCGGCGACCCACAGGCGGAGAAGACTTTGTATTACGAAAACAAAATCGGCAACCTAGGTATTTTGAAGAAAAAAAACTCGGCTAGCCTTGTGTGTGTTGAGTGAGTGTTATTCATTAGGGGAATTGACACAAATAATAACCTTTCAGTGTCACTTACTATATTTAGCACAAAACCAAAAAATTGACAAAAGTAATACCAAAGTTTAGTGAGAGAAACTGAGAAGTAATACCAAAGTTGACAAAAAATTGACAAAAGTAATACCAAAGTTTAGCCCAAAATGTTGACCCAACTAACCCCCAACCCTATTCTCAACCCCTAGAAGTTCTCACGCCAAAAAACTGAGACCCATTTGTTTTCCTTCTTCTTCCTCACGCCCAACAAAACTGAGATG
The DNA here is from genome assembly GCF_054948205.1 of Urtica dioica subsp. dioica. Classification (NCBI taxonomy): domain Eukaryota; kingdom Viridiplantae; phylum Streptophyta; class Magnoliopsida; order Rosales; family Urticaceae; genus Urtica; species Urtica dioica. Next base: position 15,705,572 of record NC_142759.1, read on the forward strand.
ATATTTTTTGTTTTCCTTATTCTTCCTCTGAAACTCATTTGAAACCCAACGTTTTTCTTCTTCTTCCTCGCCAGAATCTGCACATGTTGTCGCTGGAATCTCTTCTTCTTCATCTGAAACCCATTTGAAACCCAACTCTCAATGTAATAATGATAAACTTATCTAAAACCCAAGCTTGAAGTTTGTTTTCTGAAAATCAAAAGTGGTTGTTCTATATTAAAGATCCAAGCTCATCTTCGTTCAAATCAAAGATCCAAAATTCTTCAAACAAATTTTGGTAAGTTCTTCTTATCTTTAACATACAAGAACATGTTTAATTGTTTTGATTCATGTTGAAATAGGTTCCATTGTGTTTGAGTGTGATTTGTTTGTCAAAATGGTGTTTTTTTGTTGAATTCCCGATTTTTCCAGGGTGTCACGAAGTGAATCCAGTTCGTAACACTTCTCGATTTTTCCAGGGTGTCACGAACTGGATTCACTTCGTGACACTAGTGTCACGAATTGGAAATAAAAATTTTACCATGTTGTTGATGTTTTTTATTCTATTCTTTCAGAATTAAATAATAGTTGATACAATCATGATGGAGTCGAGTGATTGCAGTTCGTCAACACGTCGGAAGTATTAAATACTGGTTGTTGTTGTTTTGTTCATAGGTATTGTGTTATTGTTCAAATGAGTCGGAGATGTAATTACATTTGATTTGGTTTGACTTTTGTTGGACTCGGGTGTGTAATGTGATATTGGAATTGTGATATTTCACCTCATGTGTCACGAAGTGATCTCAGTCCGTGATATTGAGTTTATTGTTAAGAATGGTTTATAAAACACAACTATCACGAAATGAGGTCACTTTGTGACACATATTAATTGATGTCAAGACAATACATAAAGTTCTAAACTAATAAATTGATGTCAAGACAATACATAAAGTTCTAAACACACATATATACAGTTATAAGCACATACATACAATCATAAACACATAATTTTAAGTAGCATCAACATTGAAATTTCCACGCGTGTGTAGTTTTAGCGCTCCGTGTCGGTATAATTCGGTGGTCATCTTCTGTCGATACATGAGCATGTCATCTTGTTTCAAATCAGACAATGGAAGGTCGTGCGCCAAAAACTCGGCAGTCTTGATCATAAACATGCCACAATCATTTCTGAAGGAACAAAAAACGCATGCTTTAATTAAAATGGGTGACACATCTATCACGAAAGTCAGCGAGTTCGTGACACATATGTCATGAAGTCAGCGAGTCCGTGACACATCTGTCACGAAGTGGGTGAGTCCGTGACGCATCTGTCACGAACCAGGATCAAAATGAGTTTGTGACACTCACCTTTCGGGAAATAATAGTGGTAGGACTCTCCGAGGCGGCCGCAACGCCCGAGGACTCAGCCTTGTTTTTTGTCTATATCAAACACAAAACAAAATCAAATAACCATACAACCATACATTGCTCTAATTAAGTCACTTAATTTTTATTCGATACCTTCTTCATCTTTGGTGGTGCGACGATGAACGCGTCGTCATCGTCGGAACGCTTGGACGGCGAAATTATTTTCCTTTTCGAAGCCGTCCTAGGACTTCTTCGGACACTTTTGGAGGCCTCCTCGACCTTGGTTCCTTTAGACTTCGTCATTGAATATAAAACCTAAAACAAATCAAGTCACCAATTTTCAACAACTTCAAGACCAAACACAAACATTCTTCGACCAAATATACACACGAGCCCGAAACACACACAAATACACACAAACACACCCTCGCCCAAACACAAATACAGACAAACACACACTCGCCCAAACACAAATACACACAAACACCCAAACATCACACCCGGCCATTACTTGTAGCTAGCACAACAGAACATCACAAGGCTAACCAACGAAACAGCCAGCAATACCATTGAACCAATTTCACATCCAACCCCAAACATTCACAAACGCAAAACAAGGAACAACAATATCAATTTCTCAAACCACATAGTCGGCCAACAGAGGACAACGAGGAACAAAATGGAGAACATAGCATAATATCACAGTTGGAACTTTGGAAGGAATGAGAGACAAACATTTCAACTAATCTTGACATCAAAACACATAAATCATCATCGAATCGTAGCTAGAACACCCCCAAACGAAAACCCCCAAATCCAGTTCCAAAACCCTAGAATCCGAATTAAGAATTGGGGAAGAAGAATTTCCTTTCCTTGCTTCCCCGAAATCTGGTCTCCTCGGCGGCTTCTCCCTCTTTTCTCGGCGTCTCCTCTCAGTCCGGCGTCCTCGGCAGCGCGCGGTGGTTCTTTTCCTCGGCTGAAACGCGCGCGCGAGTGGTGCTTGGTCTCGGTTTCTCCGCCTCGCTCTCTCGCCGAGCTTCCTCTTCTTTCTTCCTTATTGGTTTCGCTCAGTCCTCACCCTTTCTTTCCCTCGGTCTCCTTCTCTCGGCTCCCTCTCTCTCTCTCCATTGTTCTCTTCTTCCTCTTTTCTTTTCCTTCTTTCTCTTTCTTTTCTTTCTTTTTCTTCTTTTTTTTTCTTTCTTCCCGTGGGCTGGTGTTTTTGGCCGAGTGATACTTTTTGACTGAGAAACAATGGGGGGATCGTGCGAGAGAGAGAGAGAGAGAGAGAGAGAGAGAGAGAGAGAAAAGATGAGGGGTTTTTTTTTTTTTGGAAAAACATGAAGAATAGCCGGGAATGAGTTTGCATGCGTTTAAAAGATTTCTGAGGGTATAATTGTCTTTACATAATGGCCTAGGTACTACATGTGTCAATTTTTTGGTTTTGGGCTATATCTGGTAAGTAACATGGATATGGTATTATTTGTGTCAATTTCCCTATTCATTAATGGGTTGATGGTAGTTATGGAAAAATTAATTTCTCCTACAAGTACTACTTTTGTCAATATTTGAGTTTTGGGCTAAATTTGGTAAGTGACATTGATATGGTATTATTAGTGTCAATTCCCCTTTTGTAAGGAAATTAATCCCAGAAACTAGACTTAATTGTTGTTTTTTATTTTATTTATTTTTTATAAAACTAATCCGTATATTGTTCTCTAAAATATACGAAAAAAATTGTTTCAACCAGTTAAATCTCTAATTTCTATGAAAATTATAGTCCAATTATTCAAATAATAATAAAAAAAGCTCAACTTATGCATACGTCTCTAATATGACGCATGCGTCTTGCCTTAGTTTGAGTTATTTTCTTGATTTTTAGATAGTTTAACTATAAGTTCAATGTAAGAGTATGAATAATCTATATGAATAACTCTTCCAAAAAAATATCATACCCAAGTAAAATGTAAAAACACTATGATCTCGCTGGGAACCAAACAAATCACGCATCCTAAAAAGCCTAATCGAAACCCTAAGAAATGGTTTTTATGTTCTTTCTTACGAGCAATGAAAGACTAGCATCAATAATTTTAGTGATTTGGGATTTCAGAGAACAATAAAATTTGTAGTAATATATAATTAGTTATTTTCATGTGGCTAATGTTTAAATAATTTTGAGCAAAATGATTTTAAATGATCTTTAAATTCGAACTTTATACATGGCATTCTGTTCAAAGATAACACCGTAGGTAGTTACGTGGAACTATAAATAAACAATTAGTATTTAACCTGTTGAAAAAAAAAATTAGGTAACAGATTACGAAAACTTTAGACGTTTATGTTGTATTTTCTCTAATATTAATTGCTATAAAACCAACTACTCTGGCTAAATTAAAAAAACAAAAGTATGTGTTGTAAGCAACTAGCCAATCTTCTACTTTCTGTTAAAGATCTAGCCCAAATTTCCTTTTATTAGTAAAATAATCCATCATGTCGAAATTAATTAAATTAATTTTTCAGTAGTTAATTAAATTAACTGAGCAGTTAAATTAAGTAACTTCGGTTTGATGAACTATATTTTTAATAAAATAAAACTTGAGCTATTTTTTATAAGAAAAATGTGCTATTAAACTATTGACCTAATTGCCCCTTAAAAAAATATTTTCTTCTTCCAAGACTTCTCTTAAAATGTTATTTTTGTCAATTTTTCCAAGACCATACATAAAAACGACAGGCGAGTTTGTGAAAGCGACACGTCCAAGGAACGTCATGTAAAAACTAAAAATCAATGTTAAACCCTTGAGCCCTAAAACCATTTAGCAAAAACCCCAAACACTTGGAAATATACACACATGCAATAGACTTGCTTTGTCTCTCTGCCAGGCAAAAGAGAATAAGAACGAGTTAGAGAAAAAAAAAATGGAGAAGAACAAGAACGAAGGCAATCGCGCGCAAGAAGGAGATCAGCAGAAGAAGAAGAATAAGAAACGCAAAGAGATATTCCCGTATGGAAATTACCGAAACTACTATGGCTATCGGGTAATTCCTTTTTTTTTTTCTTTTTTTTTTTTTGGTTCTTCTTAATCCTTTTACTTACCTTTAATTCGATTCTCAGGTTGCAAAATTATCTGAAAAGAAACTTGAAAGTCGTAACCTTGTTGCGTTACTCTATTATTCCGTGTTGTCCTTCGAATTTCCTAATTTGAGAGGTTCTAGCTCTGTTCGTGAAACTCAAGCGTTTGTGTTTGAAAATTATAATGAACCAGTTTACCTCTCTACTTGGAGGTCTATAATTTTTCATGAGTAATAATTTTATTTTCTTATTTGTTCTAGTATTTGGAAGCATGTAAGTAGACTGGTTGGGTTGAGATTGGGCATCAAATTTTCATGAGAACTGTGAACCGAGAATCTGAATTTTATCATGGGTGTTACGTTACTATGATTGATTAGGTTAGAAACTATGAAATTTGAGTTAGTGTTGATGAGTATTTTAATGTCATATTCCAGATTGGTCAGGAAATGGAGGAAGATCCTAGACTGAAGGTGTTCAATAGAGAATGGTTCGAGGGCAAGGAATGTCTCGACATTGGCTGCAACAATGGCAGTATAACAATCCAGATCGGTACTTATTGCTAAAGTAATTTCTTTCATGGAATCTGAGCTTATGTATTCAGTTTTTTTTTTTTTTCTTCTTATTCTTCTTCTGTTTGTTAAATTTGCTTAGTCATGAATTACTTACAGTACTATGGAGGCAAGTTCTAATCTGATAGCATTTGTACTAGGAAGCAAATCAGTTATTCTATTCACAAAAATATAGTTATAAGTTAGGTCATGAGGCAGTTTGTATATTAGTTTATTAGAGACTCGGCAGAGAGAAAGAGGACATTTGTGTCGTTTCTCTTTCTACTTTGGGATTCGAAGACTTAGCTGGAATATAGTATCAGAAATTTCAAACTTATTTCGCGTTCAGCCTTACATTCTGAAACAATATTTGCACTGGTTCTGTTTAATGTTTATGATATACAGCCAAAAAGTTCAATTGCAAGAGCATTCTTGGAGTGGACATTGACTCGAGTAAGAATCTCAATTACAAAGGAAGATAGAGCAAAAATTCATCTTAGCAATCATAGGATAATTATTTAAATTGTTTCTTCATGCTAGATCGGATTGAAGATGCAAATTGGCAGCTAAGAAAATTTATTAAAATGGAAGCTGACGAGAAGCATAGAAAAATCTCGAGATCCAAGATATCGAAAAACGAAAGTGATTTGTCTTCAGATAATGAGGTAAAACAGAGAGACACGGATCTATCTGACATAGTGTCATTCAGGCAAGAAAATTTTATCCATGGACGAGACGCTCGGGAGAACATATACGACACAATTCTTTGGTGAGCTTATTGCACATCACCACTAAGCTTTACACTGGACAAGGATAGTAAATTTTCCGTGTTTTTTGCTCTTTTATTTGCAGTTTAAGTGTCTCAAAGTGGATTCATTTGAATTGGGGCGATGATGGTTTGATTTCACTGTTTTCAAAGATTTGGAAACAGCTTAGTCCGGTAATATTTGCCTCCTTTTTTTTTTTTTTTTTTTTGGTGTGTGTGCACCGGAATTAATCCATCAGAGAAGTATTTTACTAATTTACTTTTATTTCACAAAGCAGGGTGGGATATTTGTGATGGAACCACAGCCTTGGAAATCCTATGAAAAGAATCGCAGGACATCCGAGGTAAAAATACCATTTCTTTTTGCAATTAATAAATGAGAAACGTAATTATAGCAACCTTTTTCTGTTGCCTGCTTTGATTTGGCGTCTCGTCTATATATGCATTATTGACCATCGTAGTAAATTCTCGCTAAGCCTAATAATGCAAATATCCCCAACACTTTTCAGACAACCGCGGCAATATATAAAGAGATTACTTTTCGACCGGCTTGTTTTCAAGAAATACTTCTCGATAAGGTATGCCTTTATCATGTCACCAACGCAATGAGATTTATTTATTTAATTCTTTTTTTTTTGGGGTTATTTTATGACCTGTATTTTGAGATTTGGGTGTTCTAATGAAATTGCAGATTGGGTTCAGAACGGTGGAAGATGTAACGTCTAGCTTATCGGGCTGCACAACCGGGTTCAACCGACCCATTTTGGTCTTTCGCAAATGACACGAAGCTTCTCAAGTACATACCATGTCAAACCCACCACAATGTAATAGAACGTTGTCACAATATACTTGTGGTTTTATCGCCGAAAAATCTAAACCAACACCGGAGATTTGGAGCGCAGAAAATTTTGGGTTCTTCGTGCTTCTGCGATTCCTTAAGTCTTATCGGCAATCTTTCGAAATGATATCTGTCATGTGATGAATATATATATTTTTTATAAAATTTATTCAAAGAATTGTACACATCACAGGCTATGAATTATCAGCTGATTAATGAAGGTAAACGAGTTGAATGAAAGCTGGAACCTTCTTAGAAGGTTGGAATGTCAACATAGGACTTTTTGCTGCCTTCTTTCCTGTTGTTACCGTGTTCTAATTTGTATGAGATTGACTAATTTTATTATATGGTATTTTTGGTTAGCTAAACTGTCTTAATTTCAGTTGAAGTTTTAATATCTAAGAGTCTACATTTATATAATCTGAAGTCCAAATCCCCTTTTGTTTATTCTTTCCGAGAGACAAGTTCCATTTGACAAAATCATCTGGTTATATCTCTAGAAAATATACAAACAGATTCGTACAAAATATTCAAATAAGTAATTTGAATCAAGGTATTTGTGAACAACTTTGAAGACAGTTTAAATCCATTAAAAAGAACTATGTTTTCTCTCATTTGATTTAATGAATACGAATTCATCTCCTAAACAGCAAGAGTATTTTTTCCTTCCACTTGGCTGGTTCTGTTGAATGTTCTATATCCTTGTTTAATTCACAATTCCATCGTCTATTGAATCTGCGTACTTAAAACCTTTCAAATGGCAATAACTAGTAAGCAAGTTGCTTGAAATATAGTGCTCACAAAATTGAAAAAATAAATGGATGTCACATTTCACCATAGCTAATCATGTTAAGCAAGTAGTTATGAGATTGGCTTTGCTCCACTGAACACATCATAAGAAAGTAATAATAATATGGTATTACTTTACCTTAAATGATAAATAGACTTTCTCACAAAATACAGGGGTAACATTTGTCTTCATTATTCTCAAATAAAGCTGCCATAACCTCAAGAAATGAAATTTTCTAGTCCACTCCCATATATTACAGAAAATGGGACTCGATAAAACGTGAAAATGGTACTAGAAATTTTTGGAACAATTTCATTGGACCTAAGGGCGGAGTTCAGAGAAGTTCATCGGGGAGCTAATTATTATTATTTTTTTTAGAGCTAATTTGTAAAATTTTAAAGTAAAAAAATGTAATTTTTTTAAAAAATGGATCAAAACTGTAAAAAAAATAAATAAATAAATAAAATTTGAGGCGAGGCTTGAGCTCCCCCTGGGCTTACTGTAGCCCTGTCTTTTGGACTTTAATTTATTTTATCCAATCTTCAATGATTATAGGATCCCATATTTCATATTTTTCTGAGAGAAAAAAAACAGATCCTATATTTTATTTGAATTTATAGTATTAACTTTAATTTCGAAGGAACTTACCTATAATAAGTAAAAAAATAGTAATTATAGCAAACCTCAAACGAGCATTCTGGTATCGGGACAAAAGTATAAAAACCATTTTTAGAATTTAATTTTTTTGCCCATATGGTACTAAGAACACAAAAAACAAAATTCCGTGAAATCTCATATGGCCAACTTTACTCTCAAATGGCCTCAGAAAAGTTTATTGCAAAATTAAGATGCCATTTATTGAAAAAGTGTAAGCTTAATGCTAGAAGTGAAAAACACCCATGTACCATAAGATGGATTTCCTTTTGTTTTACGTTTTCATATCATATGTCGATTATCTTTAATGGTATTAGTCATACACTATTGCCTGTCACATTCGTAATCATAATCAAAATCAAACATTCTCTTCTGCTAATTACCAAATACGCATTAGCGAGACCTATGTGCTTTCATCTCAGTGTAGTTGTTTTCAATTCAATACCATTCTTAAGCAACCAATACAAGAGAATATCCAAGGTTTCGTATATTAGTTTCACACTTTCAAATACTAGTGCGAAGCACGACATTTGCTCTTTTTTTTTTTTTTTTTTTTTTAAATTTAAATTTAATTCTATCCGCGTCCCAGCTAATGTCACAAACACATTCATCCCACTTTTTCATATTCTTATTACGCTCTTCTCACGTTATTATTTATGGCACCTATTATTGTATATACAACCAAAAAAAAATTTATACACACAAAATAGGTTTTACTTGCTATTTGTTCAATTTTTTTAATATTTGAATATGTCTTACAAGGTGGAGGTAGACCATGAAAAATTCGTTTGATTTTTTGCCGTCCTATTGAATATAAGCTCAACAAGTAACTATGATTATAATAACAGCAATATAATCTCATACTAAATACTATATGCACAAAAATAATACGAATATTTCAAATACCAGCTATGTCATACAAAAAAAAAACACGAAAATTGTACCTAACTATCATCAATACATTTTGAAAATCGAAATTAAGTCGTTTGAAAAATTAAAGGCCACTATTTATTCCCGTTTGGTTACATTCAATAGGTACCTATATATAAACCCTTTAAAAGCCCTACTTACAAGACACAACAAACCATATCTCACTTCCCATCTCTAAAAAGAAAAAGGAAAAAAATGGGGAGCAAGATATTAGTAATTGCATTGGTTGCACTGTGTGTGTTATCAGTTGAGAATGTTTTAGTTGATGCAAAGATATCGAAGAGCATGTACATCTCATGGGGCAAGCAACACGCTTCTATGAACGGTGAAGATCTCAAGCTTGTGCTGGACCAAACCTCAGGTGATAATACTTTTTTCTATTATTATCTCTTTTCGTTTTTTAGTTTTTGCATGAAACTGAGACTATTGTGTTTATTTTTGTTGCAGGTTCGGCTGCTCAATCGAAGAGAAACTTCTTGTTTGGAAGCATTGAAATGCTCATCAAGCTCGTCCCCGGAAACTCCGCTGGAACTGTTACAGCCTACTACGTAATACACTTTATGATAAAAAAATACCGGTTGCGATGATGGAAACTTGATAAAAATTTAAGAGAAATTTTGAAGTCTCGATTTGAAAATTTCGTTACTAAAAAAAATCACGAGAATTAATATCGAAATTTGGGTATATTTAAATTTTAGTGGTGAAAATTGGGCGGTATTTTAGTTTAAACAAAGAATTGTTGTGTTTCAGTTGTCTTCGAAGGGCGATAAACACGACGAGATCGACTTCGAGTTCTTGGGGAACGTGTCGGGGCAGCCGTACATAATCCACACAAACATATATTGCGAGGGAAAAGGCAACCGCGAACAACAATTTTACCCGTGGTTCGACCCCACCGCCGACTTCCACAACTACACCATCCATTGGAACTCCAACCACGTCGTGTAAGCCTCGACCCAAACCTTTTTTCGGAGGGTAAATTAGTCGTGGGACAATTAACCGATTAATAATTTAACCGTGCCTCATTAACCAAGCATCCACGGTTAAAATCTAACCACATAGTTACATTTTACGAGCTATGGCATGATTAATGCGAATACAATAGAATTTGAATAACACCAATAAGTTGGGACAATTGGTTAACCGCAACAAAAGTAAAAATTAGGTTCCATTAGATATATATGATTATTTACAGTTTTGGTTTGCCATTTAGCTAACCTTTAGTAAATTTTTGGTAAATAGCAATGATCAAATATTTACATGCGTAAATTGACTGAAAAAAAAATCCATAACAAAACATCGGCTATTTACCTAAAATTTACAAACCGTTGGCTAATTATAATTTTTTTCTAGTTTTAGTTGGCTAGTTTGCTAATTATTTATAAAAATTAACTGCGTTTAACCATTGACGGGTTTATAGGGGAAACTCGATACGAGCACAAGAGCACCATATAATTCATCGTTTTCATTTTTTCCTCCCCAATTAGGTGGTACGTGGACGGGCTTCCGATCCGGGTGTTCAAGAACTACGAGAAGGAGGGCGTGGCATTCCCGAGCAAGCAGGGGATGAAGGTCTACACGAGCCTATGGAACGCTGACGACTGGGCCACAAGGGGCGGCCGCGACAAGGTCGACTGGGCCAAATCTCCCTTCACGGCCGCCTTCACGAAGTTCAGGGCCCGCGCCTGCAAGTGGGATGGCCCCACCAACACCGCCACGTGTGCCTCCCCCGGCCCCGCCAATTGGTGGGCCCGGCCCATCTACGCCAGCCTCGGCAACACCGACAAGGGCCGGCTCAATTGGGTCCGGTCCAAATACATGATCTATGACTATTGCAAAGACACCAAGAGGTTTAGCAGCCAAATGCCTCCTGAGTGCTCTAAGCCACAGTTTTAGTTTTTTGACCAACTCTTTTTTTCTCTCTTCTCTATTCAATTATTCCATAGCTATAACTTTTAATTTTTTCTTTTCTTTTCTTTTCTTTTCTTTCAAGCATTGTAATTCATTTGTTTTTGTCTTAATGGCAACCTCTACGTGATTTCTTATCATACAAGTTCCAATTTATTTGAATCGATCATGATCGTTCTCGCAATTATTAAACTCTTGCTTGCGTGTTGTTTTACAAAAATACGAAGATACAAAAAAAAAAAATGTAATAAAGTAGAATAATATCACATTACAATGCATATAAGAATGAGATTAAAATTGATAATAAATAAGCTAAACTGGTTTGATAAATATATGCGTTACTTAACCCCATCTTGGTACATTAACAATAAAAAAAAGTCAATAAAGACGTTAATAGATTAAATGACAAATTATAAGAATAACGATAATATATACTTTTCTTATGCTCGTTTAAGTGAATTCGCATGCGAATGAAAAAAATTGTAACCATTTAGAAAATATAATAACTTTTAATTAAGAATATAAATAAAAAAAACATTGGAATAATAACTTTTTAATTTCAATGATAAAAGGCAAGTAACAATAGAGAAGAAGAGAAACGACAGAAGTCAGGGAGAAACGACAAGACGCAAACAGAGTCAGTTGGGGTGAGACTGAGAGATGCAGAGGTAAACGCCGAGGACGATAAGCGCGGTCCCAAGGAGCGCCGGGCCGGGACGAGTCCCCTCGCCGAGGAGAGCCCCGAACACGGCGGTGGCGGCGAACGTGGTGGCGTTGGTGACGGGGACGGCGACGGAGATCGGAGCGCGGCCGAGGGCGGCGAAGAAGGCGGCGGAGGCGGAGAGGTTCAGGGCGAAGGGGAGAGTGTACTGCCAGATCAGCAGCAGACTCGCCCACTCCGCCACGGCGTTGGATCGGCGGCGGCGGCGGAGGGCGGAGTCCCAGAGGAGCGCGCCGCGGCGCATGAAGGCGTTGGTGGCGCCCCACACGATCCCAACGGCGATCATCTTCGGCGCGTCTCCCGATCCCAAGCTTTCCATTTCTGCTTTAGTTCACGAGTCGATGATATTGGGGATCTTCCTATCAACTTTTACCCGAATCGAACCATCAAATTTATTTATTTGTCATACGCACTAATATAAAATTATAAATCATTCATTCCTAGTAAAAAGTTAAATGAGAAATTTCTACGTAGCCACGGATTCTACGACCGTATATGTACGTGGGTCGAATAATGGTGAAATCCTCTGACTCAGAAATTTACTTCTCACTTGTGTGGAATAAGGTATTTATGGGAGCCAATAGACCGAAGACGCTTGAAACAACATATGCGTCACTTGGGAGTCCTCAGTCAAAAGGTGCCCTCGGCCAAATGGAGTCTTGGCCAAAAGGGAGTCCTCGGCGAAAAGGAGGTCCTAGGGAAAATGTGAGCAATCTGCGAAATAGAGCCATCGGCCAAAATATTATTGGTTAAATGGGAGTCCTTGACCAAAGGAGTCCTCAATCAAAAAGGGAGTCCTAGGCCAAACGACCCTCCTAGGCCAAACGAGAGCCCTCGACCAAAATAGAGTTTTGGCCAAATGGAGTCATCGGGCAAAATTTAGTACTCAACCATATGCATTCCTCGACCAAATGAGATTCATCGGTCGAATGAGAGTCCTCGGACAAAATGGAGACTTCTCGGTCAAATGGTAGTGTCACGACCCGCGAGCGACAGCTCGCCCACGAACCGCGACTGATCAACTCAAATATGTACATAACTCATAATATAAACACATAAATTAAACATAATATCTCATAAGATTATATAATAAAATAGTTTGCGAAAATTCAGGGAAATTTTTCGCTTTTATAACATAGAGTCTTATAGCGACTCCTATACAAAGATGTTCCGGAACATTTTATCATAAGATACTAACCCCCAATTAAGAAATCCCATAGCCTATAGGTCAAGGCAATACGTGCTCGGTCTCGGTCTTCAATCTCGTTTCCCGCTTACCAACTTTTCTTTTATCTACATTACCAAGGGACATAAAACTATGAGTCGAATGACTTAGTAAGCGGGAGTCTAGCCTAGGAAAGAAAAGCAAGCTAATGCAAAACATATGACGTGCGAACAAGCAAACAACAATGCAGGATACAGCTATCACCTATAAGTGACTAATGAGCGCGCATCCTAGAATACTAGCCGTTCCGCAAGGTTATACACTCCTCACTGCTATAACCTCCGGTCCGACTAGAGACCAGTTTCAGACTTCGAGCAGCAGTCATCAGTTGATCTAAGTTTTAACACCTGTCTGGGATCCACTAGTGGTACTTTCTTCATCATGACGTCAGCGCCACTGATCTCTGGCATAGTGAGCTCGCGAACCACGACCTTCACCCACTAAGCCCCGGTGTGCTCAAGGCAGCTTCCGGTGAGTCTTCCAGCTAGCAATGAGCTCGCGATGCGCGACCTTCACTCATTGCTTCGAGTACTCAGCGCACGGACCGGCATGGCCCGCTAAGCACAAGTCGTGGACTTGTGAGTACCACCGACACGAGTTTTAAAGTTTGGGTACACTGCAGCTAGCAGCGTACACGTTAAACTTATATACGGAAGAGCGTAACGGGATAAACCCCGAAAGAAATTATTGTTTCCCTTTGAAGCTCGTTAAGTGTTTTAAGTTGAAGGCTCGAAATGTGACTTCCGAACTCTCTACTCTCGATCGAATTTGAGAGTCTATTGCTCTTCCGTCCTCTCGATTCTAACCTACTTCCTAGAGTTAGAAGAGAAGTCTAACTATACACAAAGCAAACGTGGCTGGTTCAAGTTAGCGTTTGAACCTAACGGGCGTACCCGAACTAAGTTTTCAAGCAAGAGTGACCGAAGCCTTAACTTTCGAGTTTATTCATTTTAGGGTTTTCACCTACTCTTGTTTACTAGCAAGCAAATGCACAAACAAACAGGGTTATCCCATTGGTAAGCAGTTGACTTATGTCTCCTCACTTACCCGAAAAAGATCGTCTGAAAATTTGTTGACTTCCGGAGTTTCCTTGCTTTTCACGCTTCCCGAGACTCTACACATCCTGAAGCGTTAACACGTCCTGAAGCGTCGAGAAACTAAAACCTGAAGTTGAAATCTTATTAGTCAATGATTCGAGAGAAGCTGACGAGCTTAAGGTTCGTTATCGGGATTCACTGCGAGTCGGTTCAGGGGTTCGAGAATTTAATTAACTTATTTCT